>NC_090841.1:69323884-69955670 GCF_028021215.1 Eschrichtius robustus | reverse complement strand
GCTTCCAATTTGGAACTCTTCTAGTAGTGCTACTATGAATATTCTTGTACATATCTTTTATCAAACATACGTGTGCATTTATCTTGGACATCTACCTAAGACTATAATTGGTGGGTCAGGGGAGATGCACGGCAGCAGTTAGTAAATATTACCAATTTTCCAAAGTGATTGTACCAATTTACACTTCCAACAGCTGTGTATGAATGAACATTATGATTGTTCCATATTCTGACTAATCCTCATATATTTTTGTCTTTTTCCATTTTAGCCATTGCACTGAGTTTATAATTGTGTCACATTAGAGCTTTAATTTGCATTCATGATGTCTAATAAGAATGAGAATCTTTTTCATACATTTATTGCTCATTCTTGGAATCATACTTAAATTTATCAGGCCACTGGAATTTTATCTAACTTTGCATCAGTATAAACAGACTCATGTGTTAAAATTGAGTGTGGATGCTTTTAATATCCTTGGTAATATGACACTTAAAGAACTCTCACCCACATGGTCCAGTCTCAGAGTAGTGTGTGATCAAAGATAAGAGTTCATCAGTAAAAAAGTAATTTCAAAATAACTCAAGTTCTTGTATTACAATTCTCAGACATCACGAAAAGAAATACACAGACAAAAATGCCTCTTTAAGTCTCTTTTTCTCTATTATCTAGTCCTCACAGCTGCCCTGGCATCTTTCTTCCAAAAAGCATGAAAAAGAGAGTTATAAAATAATTTTCAGTGGAAAGTCTCTTTATCATTAATCAAAATCCAAATTTCATAGAAGACTGATAAATGCAGCCTCAGACAATAAAACAAACAAAACCCACAAAAGCTTCTGCATCTTATTTAACATCTCGCTGGAAGCCCTGGCCAGTGCAATAAGGCAAAATGTAGAAAGAAAGGGCACACAGATTGGGAAGGGATTCAAATAGTTTCTCTGCACAGATGAGATGATTGTCTACATTGAAAATCCCAAGGAAACAAAAAAAGCCTCCTGAATATAATAAGTGAGTTTAATAGGTTGTGGAATAAAAGGTCAACATAAAAATCAATCATCTCTACATACTAGCAGTAAAACACGTACTGAAATGTTAAAAATACACATGCATACACACACATGCTATTTACAATAGCTTACCCAAAATGAAATGAAAAATCTACAAAATATGTACAGCATCTGTATGCAGAAACCTACAAAACTTGAATGCTGAAAGCAATGAAAGGAGATCTAAATTAATGGAGAGTTCATAGACTGGAAGACTCAACATAATTAAAATGTCATTTCTCCCCAAATTGACCTACAGATTTAACATAACTCTAATCAAAATCCCAGCAGGATTTTTTTCTAGATATAGGCAAGCTGATTCTAAAATACATATGGAGAGGCGAAAGAATGAGAATGGTCAAAATGGTTTTGAAAAAGAAAAATTCAGAGGAATCATACCTCTCATTTTTAAAACTTACTATAAAGCTACAGTAATCAAGACAGTGTGGTATGGTGGTCCAGTGGTTAGGACTCTGCGTTTTCACTCCTGAGTGCCCAGGTTCAATCCCTGCTTGGGAAACTAAGATCCCACAAGATGCACGGCATGGCCCAAAAAAAAAAAAAAAAAGACGGACTTCCCTGGTGGTGCAGTGGTTAAGAATCTGCCTGCCAATGCAGGGGACACGGGTTCGAGCCCTGGTCCGGGAAGATCCCACATGCCGCAGAGCAGCTAAGCCCACGAGCCACAACTACTGAGCCCACATGCCACAACTACTGCAGCCCGTGTTGTGTTTGTTTCCACAACAAATAGAAGCCACCGCAACGAGAAGCCCGCACACCACAACAAAGAGTAGCCCTCGCTCGCCGCAACTAGAGAAAGCCCGCGCGCAGCAATGAAGACCCAATGCAGCCAAAAACTAAATGAATAAATAAATAAATTTATTTTTTAAAAATGCATATTAAAACTACAGCGATATACCACTCTTTATCTATAGGATTGACAAAAATGTCAAAGTTCAACAACACAAATTGCTGGCCAGGCACTCTCATTCATTGCTGGAGGTAACGTACATTAGAAAATTTCACACTATCTATCAAATATTTCCTTTGATTCGACAGTTTATTCTGGGCGAAATGCAGCATATTCAAGGTTATTCCTTGGAGAATTTTTTATAATAGCCAAAAAATGGAAACTAGCCAAATTCCATCACTAGGGGACAAACTGAATAAATCATAGAATGTATCCATTTATTGAACTGCTCTGCAGTTATAAAAAAGAATGAGGGAACTTTCTATGCCCTGATAATGGATGATTTCCAATGTATATTATTGTTAAGTGAAAAAAGCAAGGTGCAGAATGGTGTGTCATGTGTGTGCATTCTGTATAAAAGGTGAGGGATATAAGCATGGAAATTGGTACTTGTACTGCATAGAGAAACTCTGGAAAAATAAACAAGAAAGTACTGGAAGTGCTTATTGGTGGGAAAGAGAGCGGAGGGAACAGAAAGATGGAGAGTAACAGCAGAAACAAAATTTTCACTCTGTGTCTCACGGTCTGGTTCGTTTTGAAGCCGTTTGTGTAAATTACTTGTTTGAAAAAATAAGTTAACAATTGTATTTTGGAATAAGAAGATAAATTTTCAGTGATAAATCATCCATTCACTCTGTTGGATACAGAACAGGCAGAAGAGGATGGGAAAGCTGTGACAGGAAAACAGAAGAAGAAGCACTTCCCTTGCTCACAAGAGGTAAAAATGCAGAAGGAAGTAGAGTTGGTGAAATTTATACAAAAGAAGCAGAGCGTGCATCCTAGAAAGGGGAGCTGGTGAGTGCGACAGAGTGGAGGAAAAGGACTTGTTTTTGGTGTAGAAGTCTTGGATTTGTGTCTTCTTTAAGCTGACTGGGGGACTTAGGGCTGGTCTTTTAAGTTCTCCGAGCCTGTTTTCTCAGAGAAGGGACAGGGGGCAAAGTCGGAATCCCCCTCACAGACAGGAAGGAAAGGACAGGATATCCTGTCCCAAAGGATTCTGCATCCCAACTAAACTCCATGAGTTTGCTTATTTCGTTGTCAGTGGGCTACCTTACTGTGTGGCCAATTTCAGAGAGTTTGAATGGTGTCCTGAGGGAAGCCATCTTTGAGGGCTTTGAGTAGGTGTGTTGGAGGGGGCGCTGATCAAACGTGCTCTGTGCAGAAAGGGGGTTGGATGAGGCGAGGCTGGGAGCCAGGAGGTCTCCAGGAGGCCGCCACAGCAATCCGGGGAGAGGCGATGGTGGCCGGAACTGAAGAGAAGGGATGGAAAAACATGGATGGAACTAAGAGATGCTGAGAGGAACTGAGAAAGTGTTAAAGAGAAACACAGCTGGACATTAGTTAAAGTGGTGAAAATAGATCTTATTCAGAAACTACTGGCGGTAAGGGAAAGTTCTGGGCTTCATTCTGATCCGTGCAGAGGTGACTGTGTGTTTTAAAAGGAGAATGGGGTGGGGGTGGCAGGGGCTTCAGAAGAGTCAGGGAATTGGAACATTACAGAAAACAGGAAAAGGGGTCAGTCCGCGTGAAACCATCTGGGTTTGCTAAGTTAGGCTCCTTCCCTCCCACAGAGGCTGGGAGAAGGGACCCCTATCTTCAGGCGCTGGCTGGAACAGTCACTTCTTTGGGCAGCCTTGAGTTTTCTCAGGCAGGCACTTTAAGGGGGGAGGGGCGGTTAGGGTCATCCCAGGGACACGAACTTGAGATGTTAGAAACCATGCTAGTGTTTGACCAAGTCTTCATGGGCCAAGGTTGAGGCCTGGCCTAGAAGAGGGCTCAGAGGAGCCTGGGTAGAGTTTGGTCAAGAAGAGCATCTCGGTCAAGAGTTTGGTGAGTATCTGATGGTGTATGGTGGGCAACAGAGCAGAGGCAAGGGCGCCTCCCAGGTTCCCCATGGAGCAGCCATGTGGGTGGGATGTTGTTACTATTCCCTGAGACGGAAAAGAGAAAGAAGCCAAGGCTGATAGGGAAAGATGGTGAGTTCAGTTCTGAACACAGTGAGTGCCGGGGGTTAGGTGCCAAGTGAAGGTGGTTGGTGGGCAGCTGGAGGTTAGAGTCTGAATTCAGCATAGAAGTCTGGGCTGGAGACAGCTACCTGCAAATACCCATCGGAGGCCTGTGAGCAGGTGGCTGGCGCCTGGCAGTGGATGTAGAACGAGCGGGACCTGAGATTCAACCCTCAAGAGTGTCACTTTATTTAATTCCCCCAAATGCCGTATGGGGTTAAGAAAGTAGTCATGATTATCTCCATTGGTCAGTGTCAGATCAGGGCACTGGATTTGAGCCTGAGGGTGTGACTAAAGTCAGCCAGTCATTCCAGAATCCCAGCCCCTAATTAACTACCTAATTATTCACCTATTAATTCACTCATTATTGATTAATCCACTCGAATATATTTCTCCACTCTTAGAACTAGACAATTGTATTTACTTTTCATGGATTTTGATGAACTATTTTAGTATTAAAAAAAATTTACCCACCAGGAGTTAACAAAAGATAGGAAAAGAGGTAGAAGAGGCCACATGGTCCCCCTGAACTAATAAGGAATGCTTCCACTTGTTACGTGCAACATCTCAAACGTGCGTTCTCTCTCTCTTCAGTGACGTTGATCCAACCAAAGTCACCTGTAATCTCTGCAAGGTGAAATGTGAGAGCACATGTCCAAGGGGTGAAATTTCTCAAGGTCCACTAAAGGCAGCATCCCGGTTCTGTACCCCCATCAAGTCTCACTGAAGGGGTTGTGTACACTAAGTCTCTGGTGGGGCAATTAGCATCTTCTTGCTATACGTTTAAAGTTACCTCACATCCAGAAACACACTTTATAGATTAAAAGAGATCATTAGCCTATCAATGCCTTTCTCTTGGCTTCCATCTGCTAAATTATTTTTTTCAGAATGGTTTTGTCATTTACTTTTTTTTTTTTTTTTTGCCTGCGTTGGGTCTTCCTTGCTGCGTGCATGCTTTCTCCAGTTGCGGTGAGCAGGGGCTGCTCTTCGTTGCTGTGCGTGGGCTTCTCATTGCGGTGGCTTCTCTTTGTTGCGGAGCAGGGGCTCTAGGCGCGCGGGCTTCAGTAGTTGGGGCACGTGGGCTCAGTAGTTGTGGCTCGCGGGCTCTAGAGTGCAGGCTCAGTAGTTGTGGCGCACGGGTTTCATTGCTCTGCGGCATGTGGGAACTTCCCGGACCAGGGCTTGAACCCTTGTCGCCTGCATTGGCAGGCGGATTCTTAACCACTGCGCCACCAGGGAAGCCCTCATTTACTATTTTAAACCCATGATATATTGCATACAAAATAAAAATCCATTTATCAGTCCAGTTAATTTAACACTGTTTTCTCCTGCAGTGGGCAGCAATTCAGCCGCTAAGATGAGGGAAACATTAGTTTTTATTTCCTTCATTTAACCTCCATCATTCCTCATTCGAACTCAAAGTTCTGTATCACAGCCTATCTTTAGTAAGTTTGATTTCTGGGAATTGTACTCTTTAATCCCACTCTGCCTATGGGAAATCCTCTTTATCACATGTACAGGGTTGAATAGAGTACACACATACCCCAAATTCATGTCTTTCCTGGAATCTTGGAATGTGACCTTACTGGGAAATAGGATCTGTGCAAATGTAAAGTTAAGATGAGGTCATACTTGTCATACTCATGTCTATTAGGATGTGAGTATCCTATTATGGAGAAAATGGAAAATAACAAGTGTTGATGAAATTGTTGAGAAATTGGAGCCCTTGTGCATTGCTGGTGGGAATGTAAAATGGTGTAGCCACTGTGGAAAACAGTTTGGTGGTTCCTCCAAAGTTAAATGTGGAATTAGCATGTGATTCAGCAATTTCACTTCTAGGAATATACCCAAAAGAATTGAAAGCAGAGACTCAAACAGATATTTGAGCACCAGTATTCCTAACAGCATTATTCACAATAGCCAAAAGATGGAAACAACCCAAATGTCTCTCATCAGATGAATGGATGAACAAAATATGGTATGTACGTACAACAGATTATTATACAATCTTAGAAAGCAATGAGATTCTGATACATGCTACAACATGAATGAACCTCGAAAACATTATGCAAAGTGAAATAAGCCAGACAAATACTATATGGCTCCACTTATGTGAAGAACCAAAAACACGCAAATTCCTAGAGACAGAAAGTAGAATAGATGTTACCAGGGGTTGAGAGGAGGGAGACTGGGAAGTTATTTTTTAATGGGTACAGAGTTTCAGTATGGGATGATGAAATAGTTCTGGAAATAGATAATGCAGATGATTGTGCAACAGTGTAAATGTACTTAATGCTATTTAATTGTACACTTAAAACTGGTTAAAATGGTAAATTTTTGTTGCGTATATTTTAACCACAATAAGAATTAACAATAATAAAAGAAAAAAAAAATAGGATGAAGTCATACTGAAGTAGGGTGGGCCCCTAATTCAACATGACTGGTGACCTTAAAAGGAGGAGGAGAAGGACACAGGGCAGATGGCCATGTGAAGATGGAGGTGGGCATTGGAGTGATGCCTTTACAAGGCAAGGGTCGCCATGGATTTCTGGCAGCTGTCAGAAGCTGGAAGAGGCAAGGAAGGGTCCTCCTCTGGAGCCTTCAGAGAGAACGTGGCCCTGCCAACACCTTGAAGTTTGGACTTTCAGCCTCCAGGACTGTGAGAGAATAAATTTCTGTGGTGTGAAGCCACCCAGTTTGTGGTACTGTGTTACCTCAGCCCTAGGAAACCAATACATCATATTTCAGACAGTTAAATATAAAAAAGAAGCATTTGATTTGGGAAGTTTGGGAAGGGCCAGGAAGGGAGAGTCTCAAGGGGACACTGAGAAAACAGTTTCCCATCATTCCATTTTTAAAAACCAGCTACATTTAAATTCTGTCTGAGGAAATCTCATTGTCTATTTAGGGCTTACCCTGTATACAGTAAACCTTATCTCAAGGACTTTTCCACTTTATACAGGTTTTAAGTGTTTGAAGAAGACCATATTTGCATGATGGAAAACTATATTCTAGATGTTTAGTGTCTGGGAAGGTATTTATGAAATATACTAAGTCTACAGAAAACATTGCAAAGCCACCTGATTCAAAACTTGAAAACGTATGTACACCAGAGTGTTCACAGTGGCCACGATTTTCTTATGAATTTTTTAATTTGGGGGGCATGAGTTACTTTATTTTTTTTTCTTACAGATATTAGATCTCATTTAATACTTGCAACAGTTCTACATAGGAATTAATATCTCCATTTTTTAAAACTAATTTTTATTGGCGTATAGTTGATTTACAATGTTGTGTTAGTTTCTGCTATACAGCAAAGTGAATCAGTTATACGTACACATATATCCACTCTTTTTTAGATTCTATTCCCATATAGGTCATTACAGAGTATTGAGTAGAGTTCCCTGTGCTATACAGTAGGTTCTTGTTAGTTATCTATTTTTTTTTAAATTTATTTACTTATTTATTTATTTTTTGCCTGTGTTGGGTCTTCGTTGCTGTGTGCTGGCTTTCTCTAGTTGCGGCGCGCGGGCTTCTCATTGTCATGGCTTCTCTTGTTGCGGAGCACGGGCTCTAGGCATACAGGCTTCAGTAGTTGTGGCATGTGGGCTCAGTTGTTGTGGCTTGTGGACTCTAGAGCTCAGGCTCAGTAGTTGTGGCACACAGGCTTAGTTGCTCCGCGGCATGTGGGATCTTCCCGGACCAGGGCTCGAACCCGTGTCCCCTGCATTGGCAGGCGGATTCTTAACCACTGCGCTACCAGGGAAGCCTTAGTTATCTATTTTATACAAAGTAGTGTGTATATATGTCAATCCCAATCTCCCAATTAATCCCTTTCCCCTTTCCCCCTTGGTAACTGTAAGTTTGTTTTCTACATCTGTGACTCTATTTCTGTTTTGTAAATAGATTCATTTGTACCATTTTTTTAGATTCCACATATATGCGATATCATATGATATTTGTCTTTCTCTGGGCATGAGTTACTTTAGTAATCAGAAAAAAATTAATGTTAAAATAAAACTTTTAAGTTTCAAAATCAGAAATAATTCAGTTGATAGGTTGAAGTTAGCCTCTTGGGGGCCGGCTCCTACAAACTCCAGGCCAGAGGTTCACAAGCATGCTGCTGCCCATGGACCCCAGCCCATGACACATGGCTCATGACCCTGGTGCTCCCCACTCAGTGATCTGGACGGGACACCATGTGGAGATCGTGATCCTCTGCGGAGCCCCATTTATCCCTGGGCTCACAGCTTTGGATGCAACTATGCTCTGAGTTTTTCTTCCACCAGAATGATGATGTTTCCATGTTTAGAGACATTCTCTACATATTTGATTATTTTTCTCACCAAGAATAAACCCTCTTTAAACAGTTTGGTTTGTACCGACAAACATTTATTTTACCAGGCACCGTGCTAAGTGCTGTGAGGGGTGGTGCCGTTTTGTGATTAAGGACCATGAGATCTAGGATCGGACTGGCTGGGGTTTGCATCCTGGCTCTATCATTTCCTAGCACTGGGAAATGGGCACATTACCCAGTTTCTTCAATCTTCAGTTTTTTTGTTTTTTTGTTTTTGTTTGTTTGTTTGTTTTTAATTAATTAGTTTATTCATTTTTGGCTGTGTTGGGTCTTCATTTCTGTGCGAGGGCTTTCTCTAGTTGCGGCAAGCGGGGGCCACTCTTCATCGCGGTGCGCGGGCCTCTCACTATCGCGGCCTCTCTTGTTGCGGAGCACAGGCTCCAGACGCGCAGGCTCAGTAGTTGTGGCTCACGGGCCTAGTTGCTCCACGGCATGTGGGATCTTCTCAGACCAGGGCTCGAACCCGTGTCCCCTCCATTGGCAGGCAGATTCTCAACCACTGTACCACCAGGGAAGCCCCAATCCTCAGTTTTTATATCTGTAAAAGGGAGATAATAGCTGTAATCAAATCTCAGAGATCTTTGATTAAAGGCATACATTATTTGTTTACTTCTAAGAAAGGCAAACACTGCCATTGAAACTTCGGCATGTTGCCTTAAAAAAATAGTCCTGTATAGAGTGTGAATGGGTCACACCAGCCTGCCATGGCTTTCACATTTCCTACTGCATTGCTCAGTATGTGATGGGCAGTCCTTCTGCGCACATTTCAGGAGCTAAAGGTGACACAGCTTCATCTGCCTATGGGGAATCTCCCTTTCTCAGGGCCATGAAGCCCTTGGTTGTGCCTTTGCAAGAAAATGTAGGCGTGCAATCATTTCTCCAGCAGCACATTTCCAACTCTATTCCCATGTTTTTCTGTGCTCACGTAGTCCCAGCAAGGTGCGCAACTCAGTTGAAATACTAATGTTAATTGCAAAGACCAAGTCTGTGTATACACAGGCAAAGACAAGTACGTATTGCTGCTGCCAGGTCCGGACTAACTGTGAAATGCCATCAGTTATAAGATGCATCAGGATTCTGAGATGTTAGTGAAAAGATATATACATATATACTTAATACATAATATATTAGCATATATATAGTTTATATTTATTTATTTATATTTATTAGTAGTATCAATATTATTAGTATCGTTATATATATCATTAGTATATATATATTAGAATTAATGAAATAATTCTGATGAATTCTAATCCATGAGGTTATTCAGTGTTGCCTCCTTCTTTCAGTTTTGTGGCAATTAAACAACGCCTGGCATATGTTAAGTACTCATTCAATGTTAGCAGTTATTCTTTTATTATACGTGTGGCTATGACACAATCCCGGCCCTCCAGAAAGGCATGGGTCCTGAGGTTTAGATTTAAAAATGGGCTCCAAAAGAAGTAATATGAAAAAAATAAAAAGAAGTAATATGTGCGATTACTAAGTGAATGGAACCCTAGTCCGTCCTTCCTTTCCTGAGGGATCACTATACACCATCTCTCCTTTGATCCAGCCACTAAGCCAGCATTTACTGAAATCTTTCTCTGTGTGGAGCTGTGCAAAGGGCCCTCCAGACTTGCGGTCAGCATTCAACAAATCAAGTGCAGGGGTCTGTGGCGGTGCTGGATGGTGATGTTTAGAGCCCCTAAGCATTGCTCATTTGTGTTTAAAAGTGGAAAACGATCTGGGAGTCAAAAGACAGCTGAAAACAAAGGAACAGTGTGGGGAGAAATTGGAAAAGAACAAGGCCTTAAAGATGATGGAAAAAAGCAAAGCATTGAACGAGGAATGGGAACTAATGTCCAGTCCTGTGTTTCTCCAAGTCAATGTGGGGCTAACATTTCCTTCCCATATCTCAATTTTGAGCACATAAGGAATCATCGAGGATTTTACGTCCACTTCATTATTTCATTAAGGAACAATGTGAAGCCTGATTTTCTGTATTTATCAATTATTGTATAATGTGTTCTCAACACAATGGAAACACCTAATCTACTGACAGAAAAGTCTTTTAAGCAATATTCCTTTTCATCACGGCCTGGGAGAAACTTGATAACTGATGTACAAAGAAGTCCCTGGCTTTTAGTAAAGAACCTTAAAAAGCAAAACAAAAAACAAAATCTCTGTGTCAGCAACAAAAATATCTTTGTGAGGCAGGCTCTATTAGAAGAAACACAACACCAAATAAGGAACATGAGCTTCTTCTCTTTTTTTTTTGGCATTTATATAAATAGACTTTTGGATAAAAGGGCAAAGGACATGACCTTTCCATTAAAATAATATTTTTAAAGCTGTTCATTACGGTAAAAAATTTTGCTCTAGGACAAGAGTGGCACACATATATAATAAATATTTATGTATATTAAATATTAGTTCTTTTATATAACTAAATAAGTATAATGTATATGTAGCCGATAAAGGTCTAGAAATAAATATAGAAGCATAAGCATGGCCAAAAATTGCAGTGATTGAGTGACTTAAAGGTCTCGAAATTATTCTGGAAGCCACTTTCCAGTAAAAGCAGAGTCTCTGATGAATTCTAAACTTGTCTTACTGATAATATCACCTCCAGATGCTGACCAATGGAAATAAATAATTGATCAAAGTTAAAGCTTGGGAACTCTGGAGCACAGTGACCACCAGCAGGGAGGGCGTGCCGGGTGCCTGAGTCAGGTCTTCAGGGTAACAGGTCAGAGAAATTGGCTGGTTCAAGCCTAACCCACCTGGAGAGTGAGTTGAAGATTCAGGAGCAGACCACTGAACCCACAGGGGAAGAGCTTCGGGCCTCACAGGGGACCTGAACCAGGACTAGTCATCGCTCAGGCCCGAGGTCACTCTCTCCATTTCTCTGGCTACCTGGTTTCCCATGTGTTCTGCATCAGGCTTTCCCCAATGCCAAGAATTCGGGTAACAGTGAGATGCTTCAGGGGGAACTTAGTAAGGGGGGCTTAGGCGTGTAAATTAGGCCTCGAGTGATGGAAATGGACGTGTGTACTTGCGCACTGATCAGTTGATGATTGTAGTGGAGGGAGGGGAGGCGTAGAGGGAAACAGAAAGCGCCCAGGGGCTTCTAGCCCCATGGATGGGGTGGCTCCAGGACAAAAGGGCGATCCTCAGGAAGTCACCAGTGAGGGCCGTGAGCGACAAGGCTTGCAGAGGCTGGCAGTGGGCACACACAGCTGGTAAAAGGAACCCAAAGGGATCTGGGAGGGGCAACAAGTGTGTCTGCTGTAGCATCTCCACTTCCTTCTCTGTGCCTGCTTTGTTCTTCTCTCTCGGAAAACCAGTTCTGTGTCATCTGCCTCCATCTGGGCCAGATGTGGCTGCTCTGGGCTGTGCCTCCTACCGCTTCCCATGCAAACGCCTGGAAGAGACAGACAGTCCCTGTATCCCCGTTCCATGTGCCCAGGAGAGAGAAGCTACTGACTTGGTTTGAACCAGACATTCTCCACCCCAGTCCCGCTGACTATGGTCCTGGAGCCAAGCATAGTCCATAGATCAACCGTTGAGTGCAGGGTCTTAGCCTGTGTGTGTGCGTGTGTATGTGTGCGCGTGTGCACGTGTGTGTGTGTATGTGTGTTGAGGAGGAGGGATGGACAGAGGAACAAGTTCTCAAAATGTCAGGATGGACCTGGCCAACTTTGTGCTGGATCCCCAGCTCTGGGCTCTGTCGACTACGTACCCTAGATTTTAGGAAGGCAGATGTCAGAAATGTTCAGAGGGAAGAAATAGATTTGACTCCAAGGCCAGAGACTCTAAAAGCTTAGTTGGCTTAGCAGGGGTGAGGGCTTAACAGCGGCAAAATTCTGAACAAGCAATTACAAGTGATGTTCTTTTTTGAAGAATAAATGGGAAGATAACTAAAGAAAGTCAGGTTGTTCATGGGTGCCACACAGGGACAGATTATAAGGTATTGTTTATAGATTATGATATTGTTTATATAGAAGGATGTATACAGAATCAAGTCAATGAAAATTATGGAACAAAAAAATGGTACAGAAACCCAAAGAACAAAATATTCAGGAGCTTTAAAAAATAGATATATTTGAAATAAGGATAACAGAGAGGTAACTCACAGCTTGAGACTGGGGTATAATGACAAATGACTAGTGTGGGGAACACAGGCCCTTTTAAGACATATTGCTAAGTGGAGAAAGCAAGTTCAAAACAGTACAGCCAGTGGGATACTTGGTAAATATATAATTATGCCTATATGTATCCATTAAAAAGAGAGAGATCTGAGTGTTGAGTTTATGGATAATTTTACTTCTCTTGATCTGTCTTTTTTCTTTATTTTTAAAAACTATGAACTTCTGTTGTTTAAAGAGAATAAAGTTAAGCAATGAAAGAAAAAAGGAGAACTACTTGATTTCAATATAGTTTTTTTTTTTTTAATGAGAAAATTTTCAAATCCTTAAAGAGGAGAACAGACTTAAGAGAAGATCTAGATGTTTTAAACGAGTTTAACACTCCAGGCCCAAGCAGATTATTCCTCAAAGTTCTGCAAAAACTTTAAAATTATGTCCCTGGAACCACTGCTAGTAAGCTAGACAAATTCAGGGCAGCTTCAATGGGTGAAACATGGATCAGTGAAAAGAAGTTAAAGAGGCAGAAGTTGCTTTAAATCAGAAAGGGCATGATTTGCCCTGGGAGGCAGCTATGTCCTGTGCTCGGACATGTCGAGCAGTGTCTGGCAACTTCCCTGTGACGATGCTGTAATGGGCGTCCTCCAGGGATGGGAGGTTGGACCAGGTCAGGATCCTGAAGAAAGGTCAGTGGACCACAAAGTTCCTCAGACGAACCTAAAGTGATCTAAAAATGCAAGTCCTCTCTTGATTCTTGTGAGTGACTAATACACAAGTCATAGGTTTCAAAATTTTGTAAACAACCCAGGGTCACTTACACATAATCTATGTGACAGGATAATTTACTGGGGCATCTCTTCTAACAGTTTCTCCTCCCCTGTTCCACCAAGGTGGGCAGGGCTATTGTGCTCCCTCATTAACACTGTGCCTCAGAGGAAGTTGGGGGCTACTGTGTCCAAAATGAAATTACTCAAAAGACACTTTTTCTTCAGGCCTTTATCTTCCTAAAACCAGAGTGATTAGAGAAATAATGCTCTCTTCCTTTGCAGACACCAGTGGGCAGAGGAGCACCTTTGAGGCAAAGGCAGGGCAGCAGGAGGGATTTCTTCCAGTCCTTGGCTTTGTTCTCTGCTGTCCCCAGTGGAAGTGCTGAGATTTAGAAGGGCCATGGGAGGCTGGTCCCTAGCTATAGGGCTCCCGGCTCCAAAGAAGCAGAGCCTTCAAGAGTCTGTGGTGCGTTTAGAAAATGGAGATAACAAAGAGGACGAAAAACCCAGAAGAGTGACCTCACCTGTTCCCCACACCACATAGAACTTGTGCCTTCCGCTGAGGGTCAGGGAAGAGAAGAGAGAGACCTCATAACAATGGAAATGTCATTTTCTCCCAGCCTAGCAGGCCAGAGGGTTGAAAGATTTACTTTGATATAAAGAAAATGAAGAAATAGAATTTTTTTTTTTTGCACACCTTGAGTTTGTGAACTTATACCTGCTACTTAGGTGTGCTATAGTTACTGGTACTAGGTTTAGAAGTGGTGAGAATTGACACAGGATTCTAAGTTGGGGCACTAGGCAGAAGTCTGGCTGGCCGCCTTGAAGCTCTTAGCAAATCGGCAGCACTTGTGCATACTTGGATAGTTGGAATTCCTGCAGTTTGGGGAGAGGATGCATTTATCAGGGCATTAACAGTAAGTACTATCTTGAGCAGGGCATGGTCTCCAGTTGCTGCCATTCCTGCTTCATTTATTAATTACTGTTACTTCAGCAGCATCATTTCCAATTTAGTTTGTCATGGGTTCCGTGACAGTTAACCTCCATCACAATCCTTATTTATCTTCATGCTCAAATTGCCCCAGATTTAACCACTGGGAACTCCAACTTGGTCCTTCTGTTCTTTTGATATCTCCCCATCAGCATTTGAGCCACTTTCTTATTTAATGGCAGAAGATGTGTCGGGGTTATTTTGTGCTTTCCTTGGAGTCAGCCATTTCTCCAAAGAGCCCTGGTTCCTTTCAGTAGAAAGTGGTATTTAGAAACCAAGATCTGGGCTCTATATGTGCTCACTATTCCTGGTGCATCATTGCTTCTAGGTCCTCTGAGCAGATAGAGTTAGGAAGTGTGTGTATGTGTGTGTACTTGTGTATGTGTACATATATATGTAGGTCTATCTCTATCCATATAAAACCATGAGATCATATTGATGCATCTAGTTCCCAACCAAAACCGCAGGCCACATTCTCGTCTCCCCTCTGTCCATATTTATAATTCCTCTTTTCCAATAGTGAGAACAGAACTCTCATTATCCTAAATATATCCTATTCACTTGCTCAAGACTTGAGTACACAGAAGGTAATTTGAGTTACTAACCTGTACCACTGTTAGAGGTAAATCTGCTAGCTAAATATTTCTTTATAGTTTTGGGGGTTTTTTTAGGTAAAATGTATACAGAATGAAATGTATACATCTTAAATGTACAAGTTAATGAATTTTGATGAATGCATAAGCCCATGCAGTCCATACCTTTATCAAGATATGGACCATTTCTATCATTCTGGAAAGTTCTTTCATGCTTTTTTGCAGTTAATCCCCATACCCCACCAGAGACAGTCACTGTTCTGGTCCCCCACCCATAGATTAGTTTTGCCTATTCTGTAATTTCATAAGAAGAATCTTATAGTGTGTATTCTTTGGTTTTCAACCTCTTTTGCTTAGTGCCGTGTCTGGGTCACCCATGTTGTTGTATATCAGCACTCCATTCTCTTTTGTTGCTGAGTAGAATTTCATCGGACAAATATATTACATTTTGTTTATCCATTCTCCTGTAGATGGACTTTTGGGTTATTTCCAGTTTTTGCCTATTGTGAATAAAGCTGCTATGAACATTCTCATTTAAAAAAGAAAAAAATAGCAGTTGTATGGGACATTTTTTCTGTCCCCCTTTTCCTCTCAGCCCACCTCTTTCTCCAACCACTGCTTCAGCAACCTGCTTTGAGCAGTGTAATATGACAGCACCTCGCCTCAGCTGCACCGCACACCTGGCGCTTCCCCAGCATGCAGTACGGCACTCATGCATGTGGAAATATGAAGCTGGTGGAAAAATGTTCCCCCTTCTATCCATGGGTAGACAATTCTGAGGCATGTTCTACATGGGTCCTCAGAAGGCCCCAGCAGGACTGAACCCCTGTGGTCCATGGTGGTGACACTCACAATGCACCTTGAAAGGGCCCTCCCTCCTGCCCTGTCGCACTCTGCCCAGCCCCTCACTCCCACTCCTGGGCATCAGGCCCCAGGTAAACTGTCCATATGCGAGCTCTTGCCCCAGGCTCTGCTCTTGGGAGGAACACAGCATAAGAGAGCAGCTTCAGCCCACTACTTAGAAGCATACAGGCAAATAGCAGAGGCAAAAACTGAAAGTATTAAAATATGACTATATTGCAGTGTTCTCTAACTTGGCGACTGGAAAGTTTCTCTCTTCTTCCCACACCTACCTCCTCTTCTTCCTTCTTTCTCTCTCTCTCTCATCACCTCTAAGATGTATTTGAACTTCCGAAATACTGAAAAGTACAAGATCATACATCTTCTTGTGAATATGTAGGTTGTCTGATTGTTTACTATCTGCCTGCCTTCCTCCCCCTTGTGATTTCCACCAGGGCAGAGATGGAGTCTGATGTAAACACTTATAAAAACATAGTAGGTGTTCAGCAAATATTTGTGAATAAGAGAATGATGGACAGCAAGGAAAAGGGAAGCGGAGGAGGCTGAAGTCAGTGTTGGAAGAACTCTAAGAGATAGATACTTAGTAAAAGACTCGAAGAGGAAAGGAAAGCGGATTGAATCCCCCCCCCCCCCGAGCTTGAACGAATAAATAAAGACGCATAGGGATTAGGGCCAGAACCAAGAAGTAGTTTAACCAGCAAAAGACCTAGGGAGGGGTTTCCTTGGTGGTGCAGTGGTTAAGAATCCGCCTGCCAATACAGGGGACACGGGTTCGAGCCCTGGTCCAGGAAAATCCTACATGCTGCAGGGCAACTAAGCCCGTGCACCACAACTACTGAGCCTGCGCACCTAGAGACCATGTTCCGCAACAAGAGAAGCCACCACAGTGAGAAGCCTGTGCACCACAATGAGAAGCCCGTGCACCGCAACGAAGACCCAACGCAGTCAAAAATAAATAAATAAATTTGTTGGGGGCGGGGGGAGAAAAAAAAGACCTAGGGAGGCAGGTTTCCCCCACGGACCCTCCTTCACTGGAAGACAAGGGAGGAGGGTCTAATAGCCTCAGCAGAAGATAATGCCTTTGCCACTATCCTCTTCCAGTATATCAGAGAAAAATAGGTTCAAAAAAGATTATTTTCATAAGCGTGCTTCCTAACTAGCTTATGACAATTTTTCTATAAATCCTTCCAATGCTGCTTTTGTAACCCACGAAGGAAATTCTATATCTCAGTTCCTTCCGGTGACACTACTTCCTAGATAACATACTTGCATTTCACAGATTAAGATGGTTACTGTGGGTTAATAGAACAATTACTGGATCAGCAATTTCATGCTGATTAAGGGCAGAGCCATTTGCAAACAAAAGGAAACAGGTATTAAGGTATCCAAAGGGTGGCCCCAGTAAATGTGCCGCCGTCTCTTTCTGTAAAGTCTTGTTTGCTCCTCAAGTTAGGACCCTGAAAAGGCAGCAGATGTTTTGTGTAATGAACCAGAGGATTGTATATATGGAGGATAGTTTAGGAAAATGAGTGGGTATTTTTCCTTTCTCCGCATTAAGGAAATCAAAGCTGGAATTGCTATTTAGACTGGGTAGAAAAATAGTCTAGAGTCCTCATCCTAAGCATAGGGCAATGACAAGGACTCCTGTTTATGACGGTGAAAAAAGTCTTTATAGAGATCATTATAAACTTAACAGGCAAAGGCTGAGTTGATTTTGTGGTTGATATTTTAAGTGGAGGTTTAACCTTGCAGACTTTCCAGAAAACCAGAGATAATAGGAGTTAGGCTTGTGTGCTTGGGTAACAGATGAGCCAGGGGCCAGTTGGATTTACTGGTCCAGGAATCTTAGCACCACTGACGTTCCTGCAGTGCAATGGGGAGCCACTGGAGGCTTTGGAGCCGAGGAGAGGCATGATATGACCTTTATTTTTACTGGAACACTCTGTTGAAAATAGACCAAAGCACCAAGGTCAGAAGTGGGAAAACTAACTGGGAGGCCATTGCAGTGATTCAAGGGAGAGCACTTGTGTCTTGGATCTGGGGGGTTGGGTGGGGATGGGGGTGGACATGGGTGTACCGTGGAAGTGGTGAGAAGGGGTCGGATTCTGGGTGTATTTTGAAGGTAGAGCCACAGGGGTTTGCTGACAGATCAGATAAGGGATGAGAGAGTAAAAGGGAAGTCAGCGATGCCCCCAGGGTTCTTGACTTGAGCAACTGGGAAAATGGTATTGCCGTTTACTGAGACGGAAAATGCAATGAGAGGAGCAGGTTTTGGAGGGGAATCAAGAGCTCAGTTTTGAACAAATTAAGTTTGAGATGCCTACTAGATATTAACGTATAGACGTTTAGTAAGCACTTGGATATGGTCCAGACTCCAAAAAGAACTCTGTTGGAGATATAAATTTGAGAGTCATCAGTGCTGAATATTGATCTTACCAAAAATTACAGTACAGCTCTAATGGGAGGGCGGGGAGGAAAAAGTGTACGTGTGCATGGAGGGGTGGTATGTAAGAAATGGAATCTTCATCTTTTATAGCAGGAAGTCAATGGTAGATAGCTAACTTGGAAAAAAAATCAAGAAATAGCTGTATATGCATCATAAGAAACAATCATCCCTATTACTTCTACTCAAAATCTTAAATTTTTTCTTCCTCATCTTTTTTGGGGGGGATATTTTTTTAGAATTTAATTTATTTTTTAACAGCTTTGTTGAGATATGACTCACCTACTATAAAATTCATCCATTTAAAGTGTACAAACATAAGGGCAAGACAGGAATAAAGACGCAGAGGTAGAGAATGGACTTGAGGACATGGGGAGGGGGAAGGGGAAGCTGGGACGAAGTGAGAGAGTGGCATGGACATATATACACTGCCAAATGTAAAATGGATGGCTAGTGGGAAGCAGCTGCATAGCACAGGAAGATCATCTCAATGCTTTGTGATGAACTAGAGGGGTGGGATAGGGAGGGTGTGAAGGAGGCTCAAGAGGGAGGGGATATGGGGATATATGTATACATACAGCTGATTGTTATACAGCAGAAACTAACACAGCATTGTAAGCAATTATACTCCAATAAAGATGTTAAGAAAATTTTAAAATAAAAATAAAGTGTACAATTCAGTATCATTTGTATATTCTATCATTACAACCAATTTTAGAATTTTCATTAAGCCAAAAAAAACCCTATACCGCTTAGCCATCCACCCCTAATCCCTCTATCCCTCTCTCCCAGCCCTAGGCAACGAATAATCTTCTGTCTCTATGGACTTCCCTACTCTAAATGTTTCATATAAATGGACTCATACAATATGTTATCCTCTGTAACTGGCTTCTCTTACTTTGCTGTTTTGGGGGGTTTTTTTTTGATTCTTCTCCCCTTCTTCCCTAAGTTCTGTCCTTTCAAGCCCATCCCCAAGTTTCAGGTTCTTTGGTCCCTACTTTGCAGAAGCCACTGTCATCCCTTCTGATGTTGTCTTTAGAAAATCCTGCCTTTGCTTGTGGCCCTCCAAGGCAAGACGGTACCTCCCTGTAACACCACCAATGATGGCTATCCAGCTCTTTGAATGAATCAGAAACGTTCTGGGGAGCCCCTTCAGTCTTCCTAGAAGTACCTCGGATTCTGCTTCCTGAGAGGTGGGCTGCCTGGTGATTTCAGCCTGCATTCCAGACAACTTAAAGTTTATCAGCAGTATCTCTTATCTGACTGCAAATGATAAGGTATAGAGAACTTTTGAGGAAAATCTGCAATGCATTTTATACTTTGGATTGGACTCTACAGCTTTATGAAATATTTCTATTACCAAACTCCATTTTTTTTTTTTTTTAATAAATTTATTTATTTATTTATTTATTTTTGGCTGTGTTGGGTCTTCGTTTCTGTGCGAGGGCTTTCTCTAGTTGCGGCAAGTGGGAGCCACTCTTCATCGCAGTGCACGGGCCTCTCACTGTCGCGGCCTCTCTTGTTGCGGAGCACAGGCTCCAGACGCGCAGGCTCAGTAGTTGTGGCTCACGGGCCTAGTTGCTCCGCGGCATGTGGGATCTTCCCAGACCAGGGCTCGAACCCGTGTCCCCTGCATTGGCAGGCAGATTCTCAGCCACTGCGCCACCAGGGAAGCCCCCAAACTCCATTTTTATGTTTGAACAAGTGAAAGGGATTTTTTTAAATTGAATTTTATAGACTAGATAGTACTGCTTGTTTCCAAAGGCCTGTGGGTTACCTATGACAACAAAAACTTGTCTACACTGGCATTTGACACAGGACTGAAACAGAGTGCTGAACCTATTTTCAACATATTTGGGTATATCAGATGATGTTCTTTCAAAGAAATGGCCATCGTGTCCAGGATACAGTCTTCCTCATAAAAAAATAAAACTAGAAAGAATTTTATTTTCCGTACTTACAACATTTGGATTTTGATCTTTTATCCAAAGGGGTTTCTCTTAAGCTTTCAGAGCATAATTTATGGCATTTTGCAAAGAAAACCACTTCTTTAATACTTGAGGGCTTTTTACATGCATTTATTATATGAATTAACTAACTACATAAACTGAGAAATAGTCCCATTTGCAATGCAAATATAGTATTCATACAAAAAAGGACAAAATCAAATGAAACCTTTCTTGATTTAAAGTACTTAAAAAAAATAAGGCTGTCAAATACTTCTTATCTTAAAAGAGATACAATAAAGATGAAAGTTGGACAAAGGAAAACAGTATCTTAAACCATAGCATATACAAGGAAAATTATACAGAATACACTTTATTCTAAGAAAAATGGGAGGCTATTGAAAGGCTTTTAGTATATGAGGGACGTGATTTGTTTTGCTATGTGAAGAATCTGTCGGAGGGGACCAGAGTCAAAGCAGAGCGGTCAGGTGGAGAAATTATAGTGGTTTAGAGAGGTGCTTCTCAAATTTCATATACATGCAAATCACGTGAGGTCTTATTAAATGTAAATTTGGATTCAGTAGGTCTGGGATGGGGCCTGAGACACTGCATTTCTGACAGGCTCCCAGGTGAATAGGATGCTCTTGGTCATGGACCACACTTGAGTGGCCAGAGTTTAGAGTAGGGCGGTAACAGCAAAGACAGAGGAAATGGATGGACTTTAAAGCAATGTAGAGGATAGGATAATGGGACCAACTGATTAACCAGGAGAAGGAGATGCAAGGGCCAGGGATTTTTGAGTGAGTGGGTTTGTGTGATCAGATTAGTCAGTGCTGAGGACGCAGGAGGAAAAGCAAGTTTGTGGGGGAAGATCTTGACCTTGGCAAACATCCAAATGGAAATCACAGGTGAATAGTTGGATTTACAAGTCTTGAGCCCAAAAGAGAGGGCCAGAGATATAAATTTGGGAGCCACCAGGATAACTAAATGGTATAATGGACCCAAGGGAGCAAAGAGGAGTAAGAGGATGAGGAGGCCTGGAACTGAGCCTTAAGAGCTTCCAGTACTTAAAGGTTTGGTGAAATAGATTGAGTCCACTGGGGAGAATAAGAAAGAGAAACCTAAAAGGTAAGAGGAAACCAAGAGAATATATGATACAGATGCCAACAGAAGAGAAGGCTTCAAGAAGGCAACATAGTCAACAATGTCAGGTGCTAAAATGAAAAGATGAAAGACTTCAAATAGCCCATGAGATACATCTGCCTCGGTCATTGGTGAAGTTAGTGCAGCTTCTGCAGAGCAGTGGGAATGTACACAGATTGGAGGGATCTGCTGAGTGGTGTGGGTGGACGCCAGATTGGGGGGATCTGGGAGGGGAGGATAGGGCAAGGAAGTAGAACACAGTTCCAAGAAGTTGTCTGTGGAGGGAGAGAGACAGTTGGCATGGTAGCTGGAGGGGCACGTGGGGTCGAAGGGAGGTTGTTTTTGTATCTTTTAAAATAGAAGAGACATGAGTGTGTTTAAAAGCTGATGGGAAATATTGAACAAAGAGAAACTGAAGATGTAGAATCGATAGAGAACAAGAAATAGCATAAGGTCACTGAAAAGAGAGGAGGGCTGGAGGAAATAGACTTAGATGTGGGGAAGGGCATGTCCCCTCTTGCAACAGGAAGAGAGGACTGGGGCCAATGTCAATAGGTTTGTAGACACGGAGGTGAGATACTGAGGGATTTCTCATCTGATGGCATCTGTTCTCGGTGAAGCAGGCGAGGAGGTCATCTGCTAAGAGCGATGGGCCAGAAGTGGGAAGAAAGGCCGCCTAGAGTCGCAGAGGTGGTCTACAGGGAGCGCTAGGGCCCCATCTGAGACCGGTGATCTTAGGTCTATAGCCAGTCCACCCCGCAGTGAGATTTACACCGGGTGCTCTGCTTCCCAGGTGCCAGAGGGAGAAGATGGACATTTGGTTCATCTAGGATTAGAGACTTGCCAGGTGGATATGCAAGAAAAGTCCGAAGAGATATAGAGTTTAGTTTAAGCTACTGAAAAGAACATTCTGTGGGCTATGGGGCCTGGGACACGGTAAGGTCCCCAAGAATTGTGTTTATTATTACAGGAGAAGAGAGACAATTCCTCGCCTCCCCCCAGCCCTCCACGGTTCCTGCCCGACCACCATCACCTACACATACAACTCCAACTCCTTTGTTCCCAAGATATTTGTACAGAATGTAGAGGGGCTTTTGGAGGTAGGTATGAATTTTTTTTTATAGTTGGTCATTTTCCACTTATGTTATGTGTCCCCACTTCATTATTATTCAGTGATGATTATAAAGCCTCAGAAGTTGGGTTCTTTGTTCAGGAGTTCAGTTTACCACTGGAGTAATGTTATGTGCAACTAATTCTGAGTTTCAACAAATGGTTCTACTTGAGAAAAGTAATCATCAGATGAGCCACGGTATGTAATTTATTATAATCATAATAATTTCTTAAGATCCCTTATGGAGAAAATCACATTTTTCTAAATATAGTTGCACTTAAGGTCTTTTTTTTTCCTTTAAAGTGTTTTATTAATTACTAGTCTGTAAGGAATGCTGTTTGGTCTGCTAATCTGAAAATTAAAAATTTCTATGGAAGAAGTAGATTTCAACACAAAGGTCACCTTAGGAATGACTAGTGACAATACTAGGAACACGTTTTGGTACAAGAAATTAGGAAGTTGGGCAAATAATATAGCTTCTTTAAGGCTGAGTTTCTTCACCTGTAAAGTGAGATAATTAGAAAATACAACTTCCAGTATTAAATGCAATATTAACTGCTCTAAACAAATGGTAGCCACTAGCCACATGTGGCTACTTAAATTTAAATTTATTAAATTAAATAAAATCTAAAATTCAGTTCATCAGTCACAGTAGCCATGTCTCAAGTAATCAGTAGCCATAGGCTGCTAGTGACTGCCCTCTTGCGCAGCACAGATATAGAACATTTCCCTCATTAGAGAAAGTTCTATTGGACTGCTCTGGTCTCTAATTCTAGTTTTAATACAATTGCAACAAAGGGAAGATGGTAAGATGCTTCCAGAAGTCATCATGTTATAATTTGCCACTTAACCACAGTAGGACATTTCTAGAATACACCCACATCTCACCTGCCCCAAAGGACCAGGAGTGAATTAAAGTAAGGTGGACCTTTTGCAATGAAATAATCTCCAGGTAATGGAGAGACAATACATTCTAGACCCCGCCCACTTTCCTTCCCACCCTGCCTGTCTTCCTTTCCCACATTTTTTATTGAGTGCTAAGTCCTGAGTCAGCTATAAGTCCTGAGTCAGCTACTGGCATAAACATGGTTGGACCTGTCCGTTTGAACTGACAGAAAAACAGATGATGATAATACAGTGTATTTGGTAAGGAATATGATAGAAGGATCCTTGAGGTTCTGTGGAACTCTGCAGGAGGAATACATAACCCTAACAGAAGAGGCAAGGGAAAACCTTCCAGAAAGGGTGATACTTAAGGAAAGTAGTAAAGGATGTTTATGAGTTAAAATGGTTTACAGGTGTGAATATTATGGTTTGACCATTAATTATGACCCTATTAAAATGCAACAATGAAGAAAAGAGAAATTTGAGGAAAATCAATAGCAAGTAGTTTTTGATATCATTAGTGTTACAAACTCTCTGTGGTACGCATAATTTGCAGAGGCACTATTAAAACCCATCCATTCTGAAGGGTTACCTGCCTAACTCAATCTTTTTAGTTGCTTCCTCCGTTGTATTAAAAGGATAGTGAGTTGATTCTGCTCATAGAGACCCATTCCCTTACCCAATTGCAGTTCTCAAGACTACCACTGTTTCAATAAAAGTTGCATCTCAAATCTCCCAGTTTCTCAGAACAAAATTCTTGGAGTTATTCTTGACTCCTCTATTTTTTTTGCACTCCACGTCTGTTCCCTTAACAGATCCTATTGTCTTTGCCTTCAAAATATATCCAGAATTATATCCCTTTTCCCTTTTCCTTGTAATACCTTCGTGGTCCAAACCACTATCACGTCCTGCTGAGAGAATAGCAAGAGTCTTCTCATGGTCTTGTCCACAATTGCCTTTTCACCATCAATTCTCCACTCAGAAGCCAGAGAAACTCACTTAAAACTTAAGTCAGATCCTATCATGCCTCTGTTCGAAACTCTCCATTTCACAGACAAATTCGAAAGTCCTCATCATGGACCATGAGTCCCTACGTGACCAGCTCCAAGCTACTTCATCTCTTACATTCTCTCTTGCCTACTCATCCTGCTTCTGCCACACTGGCCTTGCTACTTCAGGCATGGTCCAAGCACACTCCCTCTTCCGAGACTGCTCAAAAGCCACATGGATTGCTCAGTCCCTCACTTCATTCAGGTGTCTGTCCAAGTGTCCTCAAACACAGAGGCCTTCCTTGCGCATCTAGCCTGTGTAAAATAAGGTGCTCTGTTCCATGAGCTCCACCATCATCCCTTATCCTCACTCTGCTTTGTTTTTCCTTCACTGCACTTATCACCACTTGATGTGTTATATATTTGTTTACTAGAATGCGAACTCTATGAGAGCATAGATTTCCTTTTGTTTACTGCAATAGCCCAGTCTGTTATTCAGAGTCTGACCTATGCATGTACAGTTCACGATTGTTAATGAAGGAGTGAATGGCATTTACTCTATTACATTTCATCTATAATTATATGACCTCCATAGACTGTGAGGCCCTGAAGACGTGATTACATATATTATTCCCAGCCACCAGCCCACTATGTGGAAAGTAAACTCACTATAAAAGAAGTTCCTTGAATGTATCTCCTTCCTTATATGGAAAACTATAGGATCATAGATGCAAAATGGATCTTAAGAGGTGTTCTGGTCTACAGTCATGCCCTCGGGAAGACCACACTTAACACTTACTCTATTTCGAAAGGCCACCCGGAGAGAAGAATCCATCATTTTCTCTATTTAACTACTTTTAGTTCTAGGATATTCTTAAGGCAAATCTAAATCTCATTTTCTTTTATCTTGGAATCAGAAGAATTTTAATAAATAAAACTGGTTGGTTATACATCAATTATACCTCAATTAAAAACAAAAACAAAAAAAACCCCAAAAAACTGGTCAGTATTTATTTTTCTTTTTCTTTCTTTTATTTCCATTTCCACAAAGAATCCAGGATCATTGCAGAAAAAACAAAGAAAAGAAGAAAGAAAAAAATTATCCATAAGGCTCAAAGATAACCTCTATGAGTATCCTTTCTTATTTACATGTGCATATATACATATATTAGTAACTATTTTACTGATGTATAACATATACAGAAAGAAGTACACAAATCATAAACAGCTTGATGAATAATTCAGTCAATAGACCAGTGTAACCACAACTCAGTCAAAAAATAGCCCCCCTCATTCCCACACCTAATCATTATTCCCTTTATCCTCCCTAAATTTAACCACGGATGTCTGACACTGTAGATTATTTCTGTCTGCTTTTATTTTTTTATTTTTATGTTTTTCTAATTTTTTGGCCATGCTGTGCAGCATGTGGGATCTTAGTTCCCCGACCAGGGGTCAAACCTGTGCTCCCTGCATTGGAAGTATGGAGTCTTAACCACTGGACTGCCAGGGAAGTCCCTATCTTTGTCTGTTTTTAAACTTCATGTAAGTGGGACTATCCAGTACTCTGTATGTACAGTATTCTTTTATATCTGCCTTCTTTTACTCAATATTATGTTTTGAGCTGCAGTGTATACACATACACACACACACGCAAAATTTCTCTATTAAATCTCTCTTGAGTTGTATCTAATCAGTTTCTTTTATATTTATTTTATTTATTTATTTATTTTGGTTGTGCTGAGTCTTAGTTGTGGCAGGTGGGCTCCTTAGTTGTGGCATGTGAACTCTTAGTTGCGGCATGCATGTGGGATCTAGTTCCCTGACCAGGGGTCGAACTCTGGCCCCTTGCATTGGGAGTGTGGAGTTTTATCCACTGCGCCAACAGGGAAGTCCCCTCTGATCAGTTTTTAAACCCACCAATTTTTTAAAAACTTCAATTATATTTTTTATTTCTAGAATTTTTACTTGATTTGTTTTTTATAGCTTCCAGTTTTCTAGAAAATTCTCCATCTTTTCATTTAATTTCTTGACAATATTAGTTATATTTATTTTAATGTTCATTCTGATCACTTAGATAGCTCCTATGTGTATATTTTTTTGTATATTTCTTCTCTTGGTTTTCTGTCAAGTCTTGCATTCTTGTATGCCTAGTTATATTCTATAAGTTCTATTTCACTATACCTGGTTATTTTTTTTATTGAGGGCCTTACATTGTTTACGAAAAAAATGTAGAGGTGGTTTGAGACTCTGAATGATGGTATCTACCTCAGAAAGGATTTATGTTTACTTCTGGCACAGAGCAAGGCTAGGACAGAACATCATCTTAAGCTAATTTATTGAGCTGATTTGAAGCTAGACTTAATCCTTGTGAGATTTAGGCTATTTCTGATTCACCCTTATTCTTAGGATATAGTGCTTTTGTGGTCCCAATCAAAACTCTGGATTGTTGCCAGAATTTCTCTTCCTTAGAGGGCACTGAAATCTAAACTTTGCCCACCTGGCCCTGTGAAAGTGCCAAACCTCTGTTTTGCTCTTTTGCCACTAAATTGTCTCTTCCAAATTAGCAATTGCCTCAAGAAGAAAAGCAGCTCCAAATGCCAGGTTCACCTCTCTTGGCTTCTCTTTCTTCTGGATCTTGGCTCTACAAATTGCCTTGCTAGTTCTCTGATAACTTCCAACACATGGGATTTTTTTCTTCTTTATTAATTCATCTAGTAATTAATTTGTCTGGCTTTTCTAGTCATTCTTAATGGCAGATTGTTCTGAAATAACCTAGTGAGCCATTGCCAGAAGCAGAATTCTACATATATTCTAATGAAAAATGTTATTATGTCACACCTACATTCCTATAACTTACTTTTCTCACTTATCCTTATGTGAACCATGTATAGCTTTAATAAACATGTCAATATTAATTTACACATTAACTTAAAATCACTACATAGAATTTATACCATTCTAAGAGCAAATCATAATTTTTTAGACAAACTTATAATTGGACATGTCAACTGTTTCTATCTTTTCCCTATTATAAACAGCAATATGATGCTCATCTTCATATACGTGTATTCCTAAGTAGTTGTAATTATTCCCCAATTATAATATCTTGAAATAAAATATTTATTTTATTTGTAATAAAAATTTTAAAGTATGACTATTTTAAGGTTTTTGTTATATTACTAAAGATCCCTCTAGGAAAGTCAAACCAATTTACACTTCCACCAGCAGTGTGTAAATGCCAGTTTCCTTATATTTTTAAGCACTTTCTAAATGTTGGAATTTTAATTTTTAAACTCACCTGTGTCTGACATAAATTCGTATTTATTATATGATTCATCTATTTTCCCATACCAGGAACACTCTTGGGATTACAAGAGAGAGAAACTAAACTTGGACCCTGACCTTACTTCTGACTTCATGATTCTTCATAGATACTCTATGACTCTCTTTTTATTATGAAGGTTTATTGGTAATGTTCCCAGAAGGCCTGAATCCTCCATATGGAAATTGGCCTCCTCGTGTTCTCACCAGTTATATATGTATTTTGGACCCTGCCTTTATCTTTAACTACAATCGAGTATTATAGACTTATTTAAAATACATAGTCCAGGATAGCTCCTTGGTCTCAACTCTACCTATCCATGTGGTGTGGCTATAGTTTCCTTTTCCTTCTTCCTGTACTTCCCTGAACTTGTCCTGCTTGAACTCCATTCAGTGGTCTGACCACTCACCCAACTCACCGAGGTCACTCATCCAGATCAGGGGTCAACAGACCACGGCCCTGGGGACAAATCTGGCCTGCCAGCTGCGTTTGTAAACATTTCCTTGAACACATCACCCTAGGTTGTATGCATATTATCCGTGCTGCTCGGCTGACACAACAGTGGAACTAAGTAACTGTGACCGAGGTCGAATGGTGCACAAACCTACAATATCGACCATTCGGGCCTTTACAGGAAAAGTCTGCCAACCACTGATCCATATACCTTTGTAAGAAGAGTCTGAACTTAGTAAGAGATTTCCCCGCTACTAGATTAAGCGGCTGTACAGAGCAAACCTCCAATCCCCCTGCTCCAGCGGGCATAGGACTCTTGTCTGCTCAGTGTCATTTTATTTAGGGTACAGTTTCCCCCAACCCGTGCCTTGAAACTGTCCTCTGTCCCTGGATTCTGATCTGAATCTGACTGAGTTGTTACCTCTTATGATTTAGGACCTGGATCATGTGTAGACTTTGGACTCAATAGGCCTAGAGGATGAAAATTTATGAAATCCACACCTACAGAGAGAAGCATAGCATTTGTATGGCACACTGGTCTGGATAGAAGAGGGTGCTCTGCACCAGAGGCCCCTGGTCTGGGGCTCTGGGTGCCTTGGCACTGCCCAGAGGCTAGTACCTTCGGGCATGGACAGCTGCCAAACTGATATGCCACTGCCCAACATTTAGGAGGCTGTTGGTACAAAAAGGCCAGAAAATGGAGTGAAAAGGTAACCACTAGTATGTTCTCTGTATCTGTGAGGGTGCTTCGTTTATGTTATATTCACTAGTTCCTTGTATTTTATAGATTCCACATATGTGATATCATACAGTATTTAACTTTTTCTGGCTGACTTATTTCACTGAACATGATGCCCTCCAAGTTCATCCATGTTGCTGTGAATGGTAAAATTTCGTTCTTTTTTTATGACTGACTAGTACTCCACTGTGTGTGTGTATACATATATATGTGTATATATACACACGCACCACATCTTCTTTATCCATTCTTCTGTTGATGGACACGTAGGTTGTTGCTATCACTTGGCTACTGTAAATATGCTGCTATGAACATTGGGGTGCACGTACCTTTTCAAATGAGTGTTTTTGTTTTTTTTGGATATATACCCAGGAGTGGAATTGCTGGGTCATAAGGTAGTTCTATTTTTAAAACTTAACATTTAGATATAGATTTAACACTTAGATGTAGCTGGGCTGTGAAAAGCCACATCTAGACTTGACAAAGAGGAATACATATTATCCAGAGTGTCTGGACTAGGAAATGGATGGGCTAACTAGAAGGTACTTGGGCTGACCTGCTTTGGGGAAGAGGTAAGTACATGGATGGATATGCATAGGTTGGCTGTATCATGTTGGGGGGCAGTACAGAAGAAATTATATGTAAGGAAAAAGAGAATACGTGTGTGTGTGCACAAGTGTATGTGTGTGTGTGCACAAGTGTATGTATGTGTGTATATGTGCGCATGCATGCTTGTGCTGGTCAGTCAAGGGGTGGAATGTATCAGGCCAGGAGTCTTTTTTCCGTTGGGAAACTGCCCCTTCCATGTTGCATGCTTTGTGGATTGGACTCTGTGTCTCCTTGTCCTCTGGTCACAAGAATGCACATGCACTAATTTGTGTTCCTCCACTAGATGTGGCCTAGGGACACTGGGTAAGAGAAAGTCACTCTCTCTGGGGTTGCAAAGACTTAGAGTGACTCTTGTCATCACACAGAGAGGACTCATATGTGGATGAAGGCATGCAGAGGTTAGCAGGAGTGACAGACATAGAAAGACAGAGTTCTGATTTTATCATTGAACCCACCCTCCTGGATTTATCCATGCCTGACTTAGCCAAGCTTGGGTTTCCGTCACTGAGCTAAAATTTCCCCTTTTTGCTATGGAGGTTTGAGCTAGATTTTTGTCACTTGTTATTCAAGGATCTCTGACTAATAGTATCACTAACATAGCTTCTTAGGAAAGCAAATAAATCTGGGCCGGAAAATCAAGGTATGGGACTACATGCTTATCTTTTTGCAGGTGAAGTCTTGATGACAGGGTAGTGTAAGGCCAGTATTTTCATGAGGATTCCAAGTATACTTGGTTCTGTGCATTTTGGAACTAAGGCCCGCAACCAATGCCTGCAACTCATAGGCACATTTTATCTTTGTGTGGTTATACAATGTTCCTTAAGCACATAATTCCCTAGATCTGCTTGAAGTGAAAATTAAAATCATTTTCTACAATTTATCTTCTGTGTCAGAAAACAGAGCCAAGGGCTTTTAAGAACTGGTGCTGCAGTTCCGTGACTGTAGGATGAATGACATCACCCTTCTGGGGATGATTTCATTTATGCCCTTTCTGAATACTCTGAAAGCAAACCCAGCCTTGGGAGAGAGGGAAATACACACACACAGCGCTTGATGAGTCTTTGTATACGGAAGCCTCTGTAAGCTGATTGGCAGGGTCAAGCAGCCACTATTCAGAGGGTGACAAGCTCTGTTATCTGGCTCTCTGCCAGGCAAAATTGCACATGAGAATTTTTCTAGTGAGGCTGTTCCAGTGAGTCCTTCTGAAGAGACTAAGCTTCCCTGTTGTGAGCCCCTAGAACTGTCACGCCAGGAACGCACAACAGAAAGTCCCCTGGACCGCTGTGGGCTCAGACTCCAACCATCCTGGTGAACTGCACCTCCAAGTGCAGTGATAACTCATGGTGAAGGAGGAACTAAAAAGAAAAACAGACCTTATTAAAGCACAACCTTTCGGCTGAAATGAGTGCTTACTACTTTTATTGAACTCCCTGCAAAATATACTGAACTTTTTTCTCTGGTAGGTATTGCCATGTATTCCAGATGATTTCTTCTAATTAGAAATATTTTACCAAGCAAACACCTACCTCTGCTCTCAGTTGTCCAGTGATTGGAGATGAGTGCTCTGGTTTCTCTGCAGGATAAAGTTTAGGGACTACGCCCAAGGAAATATGAAGCAATGCTTCTGAGCAGAAATGTGAAATGCGAAGTGTGTAGAAAGGCCATGGGAGAAAACGGAAGTTCTTGTTCATGGAGCTAAGCCTGGAGGAGCTAGTTAAAGTGGGTGACCAGAAGTGCATTTACAGTGAGAAGGGTGTGTTATGGGCTGAATCGTGTCCCCTGACCCCATTCATATGTTAAAATCTTGATCTGAAGTATCTTAGAATGTGACTGTATTTGGAGATAGAGTCTTTAAAGAGGTAATTAACATGAAGGCATTAGGGTGAACCCTAATCAAATATGATGAGCGTTCTTATAAGGAGAGGAGAACAGGACATATACACACAGACATACACAGACACATAGGGAAGATCATGTATGGACACAGGGAGAAAATGACCAGCCACAAGCCAAGTAGAGAGGCCTCAGAAGAAACCAATCCTGCTGACACCTTGATCTTGGACTTCTAGCTTTCAAAAGACTGTGAGGAAATAAATTTTTGTTGTTTAAGTCACCTAGTCTGTAGTACTTTGTAATGGCATAACGGCATCCCTAGGAAACAAAGGCAGATTGATGTAGAGTGATATTGCCGTGAGGGCTTGCCCTCTGGGCCTCGCACCCACAGAATGATACGTCATTTGCACCATTCTTCAATGGTAGCTGGATCTTTTCCTAGGGCTTTAGCATATATTTTCTTGCTGTCACGTCATCCAACTGTGACTAGACATGCTTCTTTATACTGGTCTTAATTATCTGTCTTCCTCTTTTGCGTCTTCACCTGCTTACATGTGTAGAAATTTGTTAAGCCTTCTGTTAGGTACTTATCCAAGCTACTCATATTTCTCTTTAAAGTTCACCATGTAAGTCCCTTTCTTTAATCTGTAAATTTAAATTGCTAATGTGCTACTTGTCCAGCTGTTCTTTATAAAGTGGCATTTGGGGGTGTTTATCTTTTCAACTCAGGAGAAGTGAAGGGACTGATTGTTGAATTCTTGTTTTCGGCTGAGCTTCTCGAGCTCTGCTGAGACTATGAGCTGGCTTAGGGGAAGTCAAACACAAGGGTTCTATATTTGGAGGGGTATGCAAACGTCCTTTGTGGTCCCAAATATATGTGAGAGCACAATGCATTGCCCAATTCGTGTCTAAGTCAACACAAAAGACAAAGAGGGTCGGGGATGAAAATAATTCCATGGGTTAGTAAGCATCTCCATGGAGACCAGGAAATGCATAATCTCTATGGAGACCCTCAAAATCTCTCCTTCTGAAATTATAGTAGTGTATGATCTGTTGTAACTGTAATTGAGAGTGGAGGGAAAGTGACAAGAGGAAGAGGATGAGAGGATAATCCTCTTCTTTCCTTAGTGGAAATTATGGCTAGTGTGGCTCTAATCTTAATCAATTGGTATTGTAAGATTCTGAAATTAGGATTCTGGGAGACCATGTCATCAAGGGTGGGATGAGGCACGTGAGGACCCAGTTTTTTATATGCCCAGCGCTGAAGTAGATGTCTGACCTAAGTTGGCGTTCAAGAAATGTGTTAATATCTGAATGAATGTAATGAACAATTGGGCAGGATCTCATCATTAGCTCAGGCCCTGTCAATCATCTCTGCTCTACTAAAACAAAGGGAGAGGGCTACTGTCAGGGCCATACTGGGTACTGTCTGCATATGACTGAGCGGAGCCAGTAACTCCTGTTTGTTTCTCTTTTCTCTTTCAAGGAGAATGCTGCTCAATTGTATAAATATGGTCAAAGGAGGAAATGAAGTTTAGTTGTAGTGAGGAGATAAACAGGGTATAGGGAAACAGACCAGCTAATGAATGCAAGTCACTGTGTCCAGATAAATCCCATCCTATTGTAACCTACGTGTTCTTAGCCTCACTAGCCTCTGGATACAAAATGGCATTCTGAATACTTTTTATGCCCAGATTATTATGGTTCAATGCCCCCCGTGGCTCCTTCGTTGGAAATTAGCCCACTGCAAAGTGGGCCCAAGGGTTCTTTTGAGTTTCCTATGGTAGTGCCTTAGATCAGTGCCCAGACATTTCTGTCCACTTGTCCTGTTTCTTCCTCATCTTGCCGCCATGTTATTGGCCTGATGGCTGACCCTAAGGAGAGACCTCTTAACATGATGGTCTCTATTGGATGACTACTGATTAAAAAAATCATCTTTAATTCCAGACATAGCCACTGTTAAGTCTTGGTGTATATATAGATACTTACAGGTTTTTCTTTATTTATTTACACATAAAATTATATATATGTATATAAGTGATATATATTTAAATATAACTTCATACATATGAAGTAGCTTGAGATCAGACTATACATACTGCTTTGTACCCTGCATTTCCTTAATATATAATGAAAATATTTTTCCATGTTACTAAATATTGAAGTACATCATTTTAAATGACTGTATGAATACATTATCATTTAAGTAACAATCTCTGTTAGACTTTTAATCTGTTCCCAGTTTTCCCATGACCATAAATATCACTGCATCACATCTTTTTATATCCATTCTTCTGCACTTCTCGGTTGTTTCCTTAGGGTATGTTATTGTAAGTAAAATTCCTGGGTTGAAGATGATGAACTTTTAACATTCATGCTCTTGCCTGTTTTGCCGTCCATCTCTTTAGGTACCCATTTTTTTTGGTACACAACATTTACACAAGCTGGTGAGCTCGTAAGGATCAGGGTTCATGGTTTTTTTTAAACTTTGTATCTGCCATATTCTCTTCATAGTACTTGGGGGTGGCAGGGCTTCAGGACTCAGTGAAGACAGTGCACCAGTGACAACCATGAAGGTATCTGAAAGTATCCTGGAGGATGCCGCAGAAAAACATGCATATTTCCAAAGGGAAAGCAGGGATTGCGTTTTAGCACCTCGCTCCTTGTCTGATCCAGAGCACACGAGGGCACTCTGAATAGTGACACTTCATAGAATAAACACTCTTTACTTTGGTGGAGGACTTTTTAGGTTCTTCCAATAGTCTGTGAACTCTCAGGGGCTCATTTTTGTATGTCCAACCTCGCCCAGCCGTGGTGCAACGAGGGCATTCATGGGCATGAATGAGATGCCAGGGTCCTAGCAACCTGGGATGCAGCAGATCACTTCAGTGGCTGCCACTGTTTGTCGTTGTAAATAAAATACTACTTTCTGGAGGCAGCACTGACTCATTCCTTCTTATTTCTTTCCTCTGCAGTTGGAGGAGAGGTGGCTAAAAGGTGGAGGCAGCCGAAAGAGCGGGAGAGGGCCAGGGGAAAGTCTAGACACGGTTTCCTTCCATTGTCTTCCCTTCCTCCTTGCCCCTCCCTCCCCCATTTTCCCTTCTCGTGGGTGGACGCCCCCGCCTTGGTCCGGAGCCCAGAGATGGTGGGGTTCAGCCCCCTCACTTTTTAGCTAAGTTTACAGCTCCTAGCGTTCCAAGCCGGGTGTTTTCCAGTAGCCAAAGCACCGGGAGTTAACAGCTCTCGGCCTCTCCCCTACGGCTTTCCTCCTTGGGTTGGCTGGAAACTTCCCCCAGACACCGAAGAAGCTCCGCCCTGGTAGTTTTGAACCGGCCACTGGCTGAGGCTCCGCTGGGCACTCTCCCTCCCGCGGTCCCCCTGGCCGAGGCTCTGCCCTCTGGGAGGTCGCCTGGAGCCCGTTGCCCCGGGGCCAGGCGGAGAGGGGTGGGCTGGCGTGGAGGGCAGGAGGGAGACGGTAGAGTAAGAGTTGGTACTCACCACGCCCTCACCGCCCAGACCCGCTGGGCGCCCCACTGGCCCGTACTTGGGGGGCGGGATGGGCACGTGGCCCACCCCCGGCTCGGACCGGTCCCCGCGCTCCACTCGCCGGGGGTCGCCTCACCTGAGGCCCCCTCCCCGCACCCGCCCGCGCGTCCACCTCCCCGCTCCGCTCCGCTCCGCTCCGCTCCGCCCCGCCCCGGCGGCTGCGAGGCGGTGCAGCCCGCAGGAGACGCGCAGACCTCCACCCGCTCCGGCAGGCGGCGGCGCAGGCGGCTGCGGCCTAGGGCGCCGGGCGGCCGCGAGCCTCCTCCCCCTCCCGGAAGCGCGGGGCGGGGTCCCCGGCCGGGCCGCGGGGGCGGGCGCGGGGGCCGGGCCGGGGCGGGGCGCGCTCCGGGCTCGGCGCTCGCGGGCTCGGCCGGCTGTGCCCGTCCACTCCAGCTCCAGGCGGCCAGCGCTCGGGCCCAGGCCGCCAGGTTCTAGCCGAGCAGCAGCAGCAGCAGCAGCAGCAGCGGTAGCGGCGGCAGCTCGCGGGGAGATCCCGCGCTCCTCGCAACCCCTCCCCAGTGCGGTGCATGGAGACGAGGCCCGCCGCTCGCCCCTGAGCCCGCCGCCCGGCCCGGGACCCGCGGGGGCTGGGGTGGCCTTGGGCTCCGGCCGGCCCCGCCGCCCGAGGGCTGCGCGCGGCCCGCGGGCCTCGTCGCCCGCGCGGATCGCCGCGGCCCGGCCGTCCCGTCCCAGGAAGTGGCCGTCCTGACCGCCATGGCTCACTCCCCGGTGCAGTCGGGCCTGCCCGGCATGCAGGTAGGCAGGGACCGGGCCGCCGAGGGGAGGGAGGGATGCGCGGGCCGGGGCGGAAGCGGGAACTTGGCGGTGTAAACACGGCCCCCCCCCCCACGCTGCACCTTCCGGGGTCGCGCCGGCCTCCCGCGTCGTGCTCGCAGCACCCGGGGTGCCCTGCCCGCCGGCCGCGGGTGCGTGTGTGCAGGGGCCTGGGGGCCGCGGCCCGGAGGCGGGCCTCGCCGGCCGGGAGTCGCAGTGGTCGGGGGGGTGGGTGGGATGTGGGGCTGCCGGCCGCTGTGCCCTCCTCGCTTCCCTCTCCCCCCGGGGCCTCCCGAGCCGCAGGCCCCGCGCCGGCCCATTCCCGGGGAGAAGTGATGTGGGGAAATGCCTTGGGAGGCCCGGCTCGCTCTCAGGGCCCCGGCGCGGGCGGGGGGCGGTGGAGGCCCCGGTTCCTCTCGGCGAGGGGGCGGTAAAGTTTAGGGGCGGGGGAGGGCCTCGGGCGCGCCACGGCTCGTCCCGGGCCTGGAGGGCGGAGGAGGCAGGGTGGGGTGGAGGAAGGTGCCACCGCCAGCTCCACTTCCAGCGCGTCTGTTCCGCGCGTTTCCTGCCGGTGCAGACGGAGGGGAAAGTGCGAGCCTTCAACCCTTCTGGAAGAAGGAATCGATGGCACAGCGTACACTCGAGTGTGGATCCCGGGACCCAGGGCTTTGGCTTGGAGTCTTGATTGGATGCAGCTGAGTCCCTTCCCAGTAACCCTCTCCGTTGCCACTTTGTGGCCTCTTGGCCTCTCAGTGACTTTTTTTGGAGTGGGGTAAAGGGGGAGAAGTTGAATTCCAAATTTACAGGGATGCTTTAAGGTTTTTCGCCATCGGGGACTGTTTTTTAGCCCTTTGAAAGATAAAACCACCGTCCTTGGCTAATTTGTAATGTTTGTAAGCGTGTAAATGGGGGCAAAATGTTTGGCATTAAAATCTGACGGTAGAGTTAGGAAATGTCTTTAAAGTTTGGCTCTCCCAGGCTAGCCGAACAAGGGAGCAGAGGAGCTTTAAGAAAACAAACACAGGTATCCCAGTGGACTATTTATTTTATAGCCTTCTACGGGCTCATTTTCTTTTTTATCCCCCCCTCACCCTTGAGGGCTGCGAAGTGCGGTATTCGGACCTGGACTCCATAGGAGCCGGGAATCTGCCCCCTCCTTAAAGAGAGAGCATTTCTCTCTTTCTCTCCCTCTAAATCTGAAAAAGAAAACTCGATTTCATTGTTCAGGTTTGATACATAGAAAAATAATAACACAAAGTTACCAGAATTTTAGCCTCTTTAAAAAAAAAATGTTGTAACAGTTAACATTAATAACTTGACGGTGCTTGAAGAAAACTGTCCTTGAATCTCATGTAAAGAGCTGTTAAACTCAACACGCATTTAAAACCTAAGCTTCTGCTGACCGCTAGGTAAAAATCAGATGTGGTTTCTTGGTATTTCCTAAAAATTCCTGCTTTGGTTTGGTTTGGTTTGGTTTGAATTTAGAGACAGGAAGGCAGGGTGAACTGGGTAAAAAATTATTTCTGACCAGTAGGGCAAGAAGGGCTTCTTGTAATGATTAAAAAATACGTTTGCTGTGTACTTTCTTTAGACAGACTCTTATGCTGTTAATCAGGTTGTAATCTAGCACACTTGCCTCACTTAGAGCTTACCATGGAGGTATTCAGCTTTTGTGGAAAGCGAATCAGTTTAAAAAGGTACTTAAAGCCTCGCTGGCTGGTGCCCTGGAGTCAGTATCAGATGGTCACCAGGTGGTGTCTAGTCTCAACACTTTTTTTGTTCTCCCCTTTTAATTTTTTTCTTCAAGAGTGTGGGCCAGAATTCTTAAATCTTGGGAAAAGAAGGTACATTTCTTTTAATAATTTGGCCTCCCAAATGTATTTCCTAGGTGGTGTTACAAGGGAACTGTTTCTATTGTGCTTCCTCAGTGTAAAGGCTGATAAATTTTTGTTGGGTTGAAACAACCAAATTTTCAGCTGTTACAGTTTTAGGGGCATGAAGGTGGCCTCTGACAGAGTCACCCCTGTATTTAAGTGCATCTACACACTGTATGATGATTGTTTTCAGTGTGCCATTTGGGGAAGAACATTCCTTCCCTCTCCCTTCCACTCCAAAAGAAAAACAACCAGCACATTTATTTCCTACTTTGAATCGGCAGCTGCTGCTGCCCAGGGAGGCCTTCCTCAGAGTTGTTGTGGAGGATTAAATTAAAGGCACACCTGCCTCGGACTGCTCTCCAGGCTAAAACAGGAGGAAAGGAGTACTAAGCCTCCTGTGCTGTGTCCTGATACATCCCATAACCTCCCTTTTTTCCTCTCTCATCTCCTGATGAGGGTTCATAAGGCGTTGGCTTAAAAATTTCAGAAAGACAGCAGAGTGAATTCAGGCAGCCTAGGCAAAGATGCTTAAAAAATAAACCTGAATTGACAGAATAATTTCAGTGAAAACATCATTTTCATTGTCTTGCAAATCATTTTTATGCCTCTTGATTCTTATTGGTACTGCTTGAGGCATAGGTGTAATGTATGCCATTTTCTAGACGTGGAAACCAGCAGAGACTGAACTGACCAAGGTGAGATATAGTGCCTTATGTGGCAAAGTTGTGATTGGAAACCAGGTCTTTCCTGCCCTCAAGACCCATTCTCTAACTCACCATGCTGTATTATTGCTTTATTATTACTCTAGCAAACAGTAGTGCTTATTTCATTCCAACTTGGGTTTGCTGAAGAAATTAAAATACGGTATTTTATTTGTTCAATCAGCAACCGTTATTGAACACTGTTGTGCCGGGTGCTTGGTGAGGGGTTGATGGCTGCAAATCTGAGTGAGTTACGAGTGATCCTTTTTAATAACCTTTTCATGAAGGCTGCCAGGGGCCTTTCCTTTTTTTTAAACCTCCCACACCCCAGTTTCATATTAGCATGGGGGAAGAAAATAGAAATCATGAACTGAATGTAGTAACTACGAATAGACATAAAGAAATTAGGTTGAGTTGTGGATGTAACTACCCCCTGTCCTTCGCTGAACATTTGTTGCTTCTCTCGATTTAATTCAGCTTCAGCTGGAGGCGGCAGCATCCATCAGCTTTTAGTTGCGCAAGTTGTAATTTAAAAAGAATTAGATTTTGGTTTATAAGTTTCTGTAATGGAATTTTATCAGTCACTTTAAACCTTTTCTGGACCGTGACCCATGTAAGAAATATATATTTTACATCAAGACCTGAAAGTAAAGGTTTCAGAAGACAGTCCTCATCCTCACTACTTGTGATGTACCGTTGTGTGATGCATTTGATTACGAAGAAAAACAAAGAGCTGTTGCAAAACTAAATTGATTTCACAGCTGACTGAATTATACTGATTTGATATCTAACATGTATGACAGGGCCTGAGTTAGTTTAGCATGTTCTGAGGATGTCATACACGTAAGATATTCTCATATTTGAAAGTACAGACCGTTTACAGGAATAGCTGGAAAACACAGAGTCTCTACGTATTAACATCATTTTTGCGTTTCTCTGGCTGCTTGGAGAAACCTTTGCTGAGAAATGCCCCTCTGTGTGGGGAGAGAGAGAAACGTTTAATGGCCAGTTTGGGTGAGTTGGGAACTTTTCTCCAGTGCTCTTGCTTACCCTGGGGAAACCTGTGTGCTCTGGAAATCTGGGAAGTGAAGACAAACAGAAGGACAGCTGCATTTAATCTTGCCTTAAGTGCTCTCGTGCTTTTTGCCTCCGCGTGTGTGGACGTTCAGGGTATTTGTGAGGTGGAGGCCCTGAAGGCACCTTGAGGGCCAGGCTGACCCGTAGAATGTGGTCCAGTGTTGGACTGGATGAGGAGCCGCGTCCTCGCGGCACATTTCTGCAGCAGCCGCGGCAGGTGTAGGTGAGACCCTCCTTCTGGCCAGCGCTCAGGAGGTCAGCGGCCTAGCGGGGGCCGACTGGGGTGCCCTCCCCGAGAAGGTTCAGATGAGCGGGGGAGGGGGGCGCAGAGAGCAGGGCGCGGGGTGCGAGAGCAGAGCGGACTCGCGGCGCCCAGCCGGGGCCCTGGAGCTGGAGGGGCGGCAGCCGGGGAGGGGGCCCGCGTTCCCCGCCGCCTGGGGCGGCGCACGTGGTGGGCCAAGGTGGAAGGATGCTGGGAGCGCTGGCTGCGGCTTGGAAGGCGGCGGTGGCTCTCTGGGCGAGAGGCCCCCGGGATAGCGAGAGGAGGAGGCTGAAGGGTGGGAGGGTCTCGTGTCCGCCCGCAGCGCAGGTGGACCTTTCAGCAAGGTTGCCTCAAACCTTGTAATGTGAACTCTTAGCCAACATTTTATAGTCTTTATCACTCTCCTTCACGCGCCTTGCTTTTGACCTTTTCCCATGCTCTATGCTATAAGGAAAATAAAGACACATTCTGTTGTTGTTAGTAGCCTATAATTAAGGTTTTTTTTTTTTTTTTTAAATACCCATTTCAAGATTTCATAGTCCCTCTTCTCTATCACCAAAATTTAACAGTGTTAAGAATTTGTTTTGCTTAAAGTCAGTTTTGGAGGGGGAGGGTTGTCAGAAGATTACAAAAAGAAAACAACTTGGAGGAGTCCAGGGCATTTTGGTTCTAATCCCGTATCAGGGAACGTTCTCGATAGTATTTCACATACAACCAGTGACCTTCAAGTAGAACTTGGTCAGATTAGATTTTTCTAGGCTGCTAACGTAGCACAGTGTCCCGGCGGAGGGTAGTTAAACGGGTAAGTGGCACCGTTGCTTTCTTGTTCCTTTTTGTAATTTTTGTGGTCATCTTTGAGTTCACTGTTCTGGCGTGTGGAGCAGAGTTTACTTATTTGATGCGACTTGACACAGCTTTTGAGTTGAACAGTTTTTCTAGGACTTTGGTACGAGATGCGGCGTGAAGAGTTCCTGAAGAAATGAGCCTGTCAGTAGTGGTTGCTTCTTCCTAGTGTATTTTACAGTCACACTGAGGCCAGGGTCCAGGAGCCTGAGGATCTTTGGGCCGCTCTGCTCTCTTTTCGGGTGATTTCTCCCTGTGGTTCAGAATTGCCTGCTCGGAAACTCCATACCTACAGGAAATGGACCACACCCAACCCAGTCCTGCTGTGGCTTTTTTTGGTGCTTGGGCTCAGCATTGTTATCATTAATGGAATCTCGTGGCGGGTATGAGCGCAGGAAATAGAAGTCGACTCTGTTATCCCTCTATTGCCACTCAGAGTCAAGCACTGTCATCCGAATGACTGGTCGTTTCCCTGCCGTAACTCCTGTTTTTGCAGTGCAATACCTTTCAAACTCTCAGTGCTCAGTGCTTTGAGAAGGAGAAAAACAGAGCTGTTACAGCACCTGGCTCCTGGGGTGGATGCCGAGTTTCCTAATCCTAAATGGCTCCCTGGTTTCCAAGATTTAGAGGAGGGAAAATAAGATGAGATGTACCTTTGCTTGGGACAAAGTATAAAGCATCCCGGTTGTGGGTTACAAAGGCACTTGGTGTGCACGCCCCTGGGGATGGCACTGTCCACTTACAGACCTTCCATTATATTTTCAGGAGGGTCTTGGTCAGTAGAAGGAGCCCTGTTGGTATCCAAATACATTGTGGGAACTTTTCGAGTTTTACATTAATGCTTAGCAAATACGTAGCCCGTGTTTATCTTCCCACTAAGTCTCTTCCTGTTTTTAAAAAGACTTTCTGGCCCTAAGATTTGAAAGGACTGTGTAGGTCCAAATCCTTTGTCTTATGTTAATTACTTAGAATTTTTGTTTAGTTTTTATTTGAAAAGTTATGCACGTGGTAAGAGTTGTTGGGAGAGAGCAGTTCCTTGCCCTTGGCTTCCATTTCCTTCCCTCACCCCCTCCCAAGGCAGCCCCTTCCATCCTCTTCGCTGGCAGTTGTTGTTGTTACTTCTTTGTTCACGAAGAGCATTTAAAAATCGCTGTTTCTTTTTTCCCTAGTTTCAGGCGTTGTCAGTAGACTTTGGACCCTGAAGATGAGGATTTAGTTCTCGTGTCCTTGCCTCCTTCCCTCCCGTGTCCCTCCCCTCCCTGTGCCCAGTGCACTTACGTTGGTGACTTCAGTTAGATTCGTGTGTACTGTTAACGTGACTGTGGAAACACTAAGCCCAGCCAGCCATGAGTAAACCAGGATTACTTTTCAAATCTTATTTGGAAGTTTTTTTTTTTTTTTTGGGAAATGTAATTGTCTTAGTCTGTTTGGGCCCCTGTGACAAAATACTGTAGACTGAGTGGCTTAAACAACAAACATTTCTCACAATTTTGAAGGCTGGGAAGCCCAAGATCAAGGCTCTGGCAGATTTTGTGTCTTTTGAGGGCCTGCTTCTGGCTGTGTTCTCACAGGGAAAAGGGGGAGGGGGTGCTCTGGGGGGGGGTCTCCTTATAAGGGCAGCAGTCCCAATCCTGAGGGCGCCACCTTCATGACCTGATCACCTCCATCACATTGAGGGTTGGGTCTCACCATATGATTTTGGGGAGGGGGCATAAACATTTAGTCTGTAGCAGCACTTGTAACTTATTCAACCCCCAAACCCACTGCCGGTTGTTGAAATCTCCTCTTGGGAATTTCAGGTGAAGCACACAGGCTATCTGTCCATTTCACTCCTCTGGAGGGAGACTGCTTCCTGTGAACCTCCTAACCTGTATCGCTGGCATCCCCTCTGCCATCCCTTGTCCTCCTTGCCTTCATCCTCGGGATTCCTTGGGCTGCTCTCTCGGGATGGCTTGTTTTCTGTGTCTCCTGCCATCTTTCTTGGTTTCCATGACTGTGTTGGTGGAGCCTATCTTGTAGTGGCCTTCCTGTGAATAGGGTGCATGGGAGATAGGTTTTTTTGAGGTCATGGATATCTGCAAGTTTCTTATTTTTGCCTTTCCCCTCTATTGATATTTTGGCATGGTGTTTAGTCATGGGGTGGAAATTATTTCCTTCAGAATTGTGACAGCAGCTCCACTGTGTTTTAGCCTGCAGTGTTGCTGTTGAGGAATGCAATGCCACACCGATACCGGAATCTATGCATGCAAGCTGTTTCATTTTTCCTGAATTTCATAGGGTCTGAATTTTTTCTTTGTAATCTGAAGTTTCATCATGATGTGTCTTGATGTGGGTCTTCTTTTATTTTTTGTGGCAGGTACTTCACAGGCCCTTAATCAGACAACTCAGGTCTTTTTGTTGAATTGTTTCTTTGATTCCCTTTCCTCTCCCATTTCCTATGTTCACTCTTTCTTAAACTCTTTATTATTTGGATGCTGGACCTTCTGGACTGGTCCTCAAGTATTCTTACCCTTTGAAACCTGTTTTCCATCTCTTTGTCTTTTTTCCTTGGCTTTCTGGGAGATTGTCTCAACTTTATCTTCCAGCTCTGCCAAAGAGTATTTCATTTCTGCTCTCGTTTTTTAAATTGTGAGGGCTCTTTTTGATTCTTTGAATGTTGTTGCTTTCTTGTTTCAGTTGACATATCTGCTCTCATCTCCCTGAGTATGTTAATTGTAGTTATGTTGTTTTTTCCCTCGGAATAGATTCTCTTCCCCCATGGCCCCTTTGCCCCCCTGTTGGTTTTGGTCTCTATGTTTTGTGGTAGAGGCCACCCTCGAATGTCCACTCATATTTCAGAGTAGGGGACAGGCTGATTGGAAGTCTGAACCCTGACTGGGGCTTTTTTAACCCCAGTGATGTAGGTGCTCCTAGCGGGCATGAGAGGCGAGGAAGGGCTGATGTCAGTTGCGTATCACGTTTTTTACATTGTGCCTCCCTGCAGAAGCCTTCCCGTGAGCCTTCTGGCTGCTCCCGGTGGGCTGGTGGTTGTCCCCTCGTGGTCCCTCCTCCTGCCTGAGGCTCGCTCTGGATGAGGAAAGGCGCTGAGGGCGGGCACAGTGCCCCGTGTAGTTTCACTCCCGCTCCTGAAACCCTCCATTTTCCTTTGCAGAGAATATGCTTTCAGTTTCCTTTCCTGGGGAGGCACGGGGCAGTTTCCTGGCTGTGGGCAGCGGGCAGGCCGTCTGGGTGTCCCACCGCTTCTGCAGGACTCGCAGTCACTGCTCTCCTGGGGATTCGGCAGGGTGGGTGCAGTTGATTCTCTGCTTTCCCTGCCTCGGGCTTAGCATTTGCCGTCTTCGCCATCTTTCTTTCCACCACCCACTTTCTAGCTTCTGGAATTTTCTTGCTGCGGGTGTTCTCTCCCCTCCTGGTACGTGGAGGTTTAAAGCCTTTTTTAAGAAAACCCCCTTTATACTGTGATTTCAATGGGGTTTCAGGATTGACCAAAGTAGATCTTATGCTCAGCGTGCTCTCTACCTGGAAATCACTCTCTTGAATTTATGGATGAATGAATAGAATTTGAATTCCAAGGTCAGGACCGCCCGGTCCATGGGGGCGGGGAGGGACTCCTGAGCCGCTTTCCTCTTCATCATGTGATGCATTCTGGTTTCTCTCTGTAAGAAAAAGGCAGCGTGCACACACCCTCGTTTTTCCATGTGTCTGTCTGTGACCTCCACCTCCCCGACTTGAATGCTTTCTTCCTCTCTGTCTCTCATTTTCTAGTCTCGGGATTCTGTGGGCACAGGACCGTTTTCAGGGCGCCCCACGGTATCTTGTCGGAGGAACATTTGCTTAAGTCGACTGATGTTTTGGGGGTGCAGCCTTGGTCCGGGATTGAGTGTAGGCTTCCTGGGAAGCTGGCAGCGCCACCGCCAGGGTGGGTCAGGTGCCCGTGGGGGGACCCAGTCTGCACGTGTCTGGGGACGAGGCGCCTTGGACTCGGGAATCCCGCGCGTGGCTCAGTGCTGCCCCTCAAATGCTCGCGTTAGTGGATACGTGGCTCCAAGAGTGTGCTTCCTGCTTAGAACAGAGCACCTTTGGAGGTAGAAACATACAGTGGTAAACGAGTAGAAATGAAAAGTAATCCAGAACTTGAGGACTGGTTTTGGTCAGCAGCTGTTTTACGCACAGTTTCCCAGCATCACTTTAAAATCAAGTTCAGTGCGGTTGACTCAAAGTCGTTAAATTGCTACCTGAACTCCTGGTGAACTGAGAACCTGCTGTAGAAAGGTCTTGTTTGAGCATTTCTTTCCCGGGTTTGATGCCCTTTCATTGTACCAAACATTTCTTGAGAGGTAATTTAAAAAGAAAAAGATAACGTAAGTACAAAGAATTGCACAGTTCCTCAGCAGTTCCTACCAGGAGGCGGGTGGCTTTTTCCTTCTGCTGCACTGTGTTACCGGAATAGATAAGTGGGAAAAGCAAGTGGTCCTTTGGTGCTCCCATGTTGATGCCCTTAGTGGGAGCCTTGTAGGAAGCGAACTAAATTTTATTGCGCTCCTTCCAATGCAAGGAGGGAGGGAGGAGCAGCTTATGCCCTTGGCTAATCCTCGGGGCCTCTGCTGAGGGAAGGGCTGTTAGACCAGTTTTACAGATGAGAAGACTGAGGCTTAATGAAACTCGACCAAGGCTCCCGCCCTGAGAGCAGAGCCCCGACTCCCTGACTTTTGGTGCTGGCATTTGTGTTTTCCTCCTCCCTCCACCAGAGTGCCCCCGCCCCCCACGTGGCTGCTGTTTCCTTCATGACCAAATTGTGCATCCAGCTTCCCTGAGACCAGCCCAGTTCAGGGCTGGTCACTCATGGTATTTTGGTCACTTTTATTTCCACGATTTTGTTTTTTCACATTTGAAGAAGACTTTGTTCATGTCCCAGTGTTATTCTTAATTGACTTCCTGGAATTCAGGATTGTGGGAGTGGGGGGAGGTGACTGGTCCCTGGTCTGTTTCTCGTTGTTGTCTCTGCTGAGCCCTCATGCTGCCCTTGGGGAGGGATGGCAGCCTTTGACTTCTGTTTGTTACCCCTCAGGTGTTGCCCAGGTTGTTTTGAACTGTGCAGAAATATTAACTGAAAAAAGTACACTGTAATCTAACAGTGCTTTTGAGATTTCAGCGTTTATGCTCATCGATCACCTGGAGGGCTTGGTGGAGTTTGCATTTCTAACAAGCTGCCAGGTGTGTGGCTGCCGCAGGGACCACACTTTGAGAACCGCTGCACTGCAAAATTAAAAATCCTTGAATCCCTGTTGCTCCCCCTGGGAGCACCGTACAGCGGTGCCCATTTGAAGAGCAGCTCAGTGCAAAGTCATGGAAAGTCATGGAAAGTCAGTGCTTGCAACTTAGGGCGTGTATTTCAGAGACTGACTTCGGAACCACAGGGCTAACTTTGAAAATTGAATAGGCTTTTTAATGGAAAGAATTGTTAGAATTTTTACTATGGTAGCATGTATTGCACACCGGTTAGGGGGCAGAGGAAGATGTGTGCTCCGTGTCTTTTTGACTTTGGAACCTTATTTTTTAAGAAATGCATCTCTCAGAACTAGCCTTCATGGTTCTTTTGGAAAACCCTGAACCAGAAGAGAAGCCCTGAGCCTGAAGCTCCTCCACAGCCTTGCCAGGATCATCTCTCAACTGTTTTCGTCATGTCGCTCCCTGCTTAAAAACCTTTGGTGGCTTCCTGACCAAACATAAACTCCAGCTCAGAACTCAGGGCCTGGTGTTCCTACCCGGCTTCCTTGTGCGCTGCGTTCCCACCCCCTCGCCCCGCGGGAGAGCCTGCCTGCCCCGCAGGGTTGCCCCAGAGTCCTCTGCCCGGTAACCGCTGGTGAGCCATTAGTACTTGTGTTCTGTTGCCTTTTTTTTCTTAATTGGATTGTACGGGCAGACCTTCAGGGAAGGTCCCCACCGTCAGTCCGTCCAGCTCCCCCATGATGCGAGGCCCGTGAGGAACACCTGCTGGTGGAGGGAGGGGACAGCTAGGAAATGAGTGGCCTCCTCGGGGCAAAATCGATTTTCTTTTCTTGTAGTTGTTCTGCTTAGCACTTAACTGAAGATGTACATATGTCTCTGAACTGAGAATACTATTCCGGACCAATAGTCTTTTTAATGTTTGAGTTGTCAGAGATTTTGTGCTTTTATGTATAAATAGTTGATTTGATTTTTAATTCAAAAAAATGATATCCGTATTTCTCTATTAGCAATCTTTTATTAGAGTGTACTGTGATTAGCTAGACTTTGATCTTACTGGACTTGCTTATTTGAGGATGGTTTTGGGAGGAGTAGGAGACCTTTTTTTTTTTTTTTTAAGTGTGTTGTAATTTTTTTGCAGTTCGCTGTATGGCTTTTTCCAGTATAAGGGTAAATGGCGTATTAAGCAGACTTAGGGGATGGACTGTGTCTGGAAAGGTAGTTATGAGGTTTGGGCTCTCCTCTTTCCTTTGTTAATAAAGAATTTGAAGTGTTTGTAAAAACCCCTGTTTGTGTCATTCAGAATGCCTTCCTCCCAATTGTCTTCTTCAAGAAAAAATGAAGTGCTTACATGAAGTGAAACTGCTTGCGTTTCCTGGCCTGGTGACACAGGCTGCCTGTGTTTATCTGTGCAGCGGGCAGGATGTGATGGGATCTGTACACCTGACAGTGGTGGAGGTCTCAGGCCACCCTCCGCAGCGGGCCTGGGGCCGTTACCACCAGCAGCGCGAAGCTGTGGCCCTGGCTCTTGCCGGATGGAACTCCATTTCCCCATACCGTGAAGCAGTCACAGTTGAAAGTGATCGCATGGTTTAAAGTAGCTTTTAATGGAAAAGCAGTTTTCCCAGGGATCTACGTATTCTCTTTCTCTTGGATGAATTACTGCTTATGTGAAGCAAAATGCTTCTTGAGAGGAGACCTTCTCAGCCTTTCTCCCAAAATAAATAAATAAATATTCATATATGCGTGTGCATCAAAAATGTGTTTTTATTTTTTTATTTCTCTTATATTTCCAAAAGGAACAAAACCCTCAAGGTCCTGAAAATTAATTGTTATGAAGGTGGTAAAATACTTTTAAGCCTTTTAATTAATTTATTTATTTTTATTTATTTATTTATTTAAAGTTGCAAATTTTTTTTTTTTTAGATTTATTTATTTTTATTTATTTATCTTTGGCTGCATTGGGTCTTCGTTGATGCGCGTGGGCTTTCTCTAGTTGCAGCGAGCGGGGGCTACTCTTCTTTGCGGTGCGCGGGCTTCTCATCGCGGTGGCTTCTCTTGTTGCGGAGCACGGGCTCTAGGCGCACAGGCTTCAGTAGTTGTGGCACGTGGGCTCAGTAGTTGTGGCTCGTGGGCTCTAGAGCACAGGCTCAGTAGTTGTGGCGCACGGGCTTAGTTGCTCCCTCCGCAGCATGTGGGATCCTCCTAGACCAGGGCTCGAACCCGTGTCCCCTGCATTGGCAGGCGGATTCTTAACCGCTGCGCCACCAGGGAAGTCCTTAAGCCTTTTTAAAATGGTAAAATTCTCAATGTTTTTATACCTAGCCTGTTGCATAGATTATTTCTTAATATGTTAGCTACAGCCACTAAATAAGGCTGTTTTTGAAATTCCACAAAAATGATCCCTCTCTCGATTCGTCCTTGTGCATCAGAGCAGCGGGGATCCCTCTCGTTTCCGTTGGGGGCTGTGTGCCGCGAAGGCCCTTTGAGGGAGGGCTTCCGGGTGCTTGTCTGCTGCAGGGTTGGAGCTCCCTCCCCAGACTGGCCATGTTGTCTGCACATAGTCTTGTAAAAGACAGTGTGAAGTGGGGGTCTGAAGATGGGTGCAGAAATGGAAAAACACCCCTCAGTCCATCCACCACTAAACTGTTTTTAAAGCACAAGCGTCTGTAATCCCATTACTTGAATAGAGCTGTTTTCCAGGCGTTGTTTCGTACATTGTTTTCCACTCAGAATTGGATGGTAAATATCACCCCCCATTTTCACGAAAGTTTCCTTGTGATGATTTTAATGGCATTTCTGACTCACCTCTTTGAGGTAAAGCATGCCCCATCCTTAGGACACGGAGTTCTAGCCAGAGCACGTTCCTGTTTGGTTCTGCTGGTTAGATAGAATTACCTTGCTGCTTTCATTTTGCCTTTGGAGAAGGAAAAATTAGCCATCCTCCTCCTCCCACAACAGTGTTATTGAAAAGCACTGTGGTGGTTATTTCATGAGTGTTTGTAGGTGATTGCTTCACTTACGTCAGTAAGCCAGACACTCACCAAGGGGTATTACGTATTCATGCTGGGCCCCTTGGCCCTGCAACAGTTGTGTCCTAAACAGAAGACCCTATGTGTGGATGGGGGCCCACAGAGACTCTGCGTGTGTACACACGTGTTCATGTGAGCATTAATTCAGAACCACAGGACCACTCCTTTCCGGGCTCCTCTCTGCGGTGGATGGAACAAGTGGAACGGTGGGAATCCTGCCTGGCTGGATTGTGTTCTTCAGATGAATAGTTCGTATATGTGATCAACATTCCAGTTTTAAAATAGTTTATATCCTGCATGTCTCTTTTTAGTCTTTGATTTAATGAAAAGTTGTAGAAGATGTAGAAATTCACGGGACAATAACAGGTGCAAATACGGTGACTTAAAATTACTGCTGTGAGTGAACATTCTGGCTCCCCGCACCAAGAGGATGGGTGTGCTTTTTACCCGTTTGATAGTGGATGCGTTCTGAGTGACGGGGCTGTAGTCACTGAAATCACACATACCGCGTGTACGCGTTTTCTTCCCACCCAAGGCGCACATGTGAGCGAGGGTCTGCGGGTGGTGGTGGTGCCAGTGTTGACCACGGGCGCCTGGCTTCGGGGACTGGGGCTCCGAATAGCCCCACATCACTTCAGGTTTTCCTGCCATGTGGATTCAGATCAGTTTAGACCTCCCCTCCGAGGGAGTCATGAAAAACTCTTGGTTTTCAGAGACGTTGGGGGTTTGGGTTTAGGGGCGTGGACCTGTGCTGCTGCCCTTCTACCATATATATTTAATGAATGGAAAAACTTAAGGAGAAATACAAGGCAATAGTATGAAAGTAGAGCATTACTGAACTTTTCTAGAACCGTTCTGCTTTTTTTCTTTATTCAAATTAAAGCAATTTTTTCTTTATTGTGTGACTGATTGCCTTTAGTTATTTAACTCTTACAAGAGTGATCATGGAAAGGGAAACTTGTTGCATAAAAGTGCAATGAAAGAAAAAATAGGACGTGTTGTCAGACTTCGTAAAGATCTTTGCTATTTTAAGCTGAAATACTAGGAAGTGATGTAGTCAGTGTGGCCATTTATTTTATAAAACAAAAAAAATAATAAGGGATTTATTAACGTTTTTATTTGTAATCTATTTCCATGATCACCACTGTTACAGTTTGATGCAAAAAGAAGCAAATTTTTTCATGTGTCAGAAATAAAGTTTAAACTATGGGCAGTTCCCAAGTACATTTCAGATTTCACTTGTACGTGTGTTGGTTAGAAGTCCCACACATTTTCTTACAGAAGTGAATTTATAAACGGTGATTAAGTTCTGAGGCTAACTTAGAAAAGCCTAACTGAACTATGACTTCCTGGTTCTGAAGGCAGGAAGCTAGTTAGTATAAGAGAGTTGGAGAAGAAGGAAGACTTGACTTTTCTTGGTGCAGAACTGGTCCCGTGCAACATTTCTGAGTTCAGATCGGTCTCTTGTACTGTGCTGCGCCTCACGGTTACCACCAGTACCTTTGTTCTTCATCCTTTAATGCCTTCCTGATACTGCAGCTCTGGCGTGAGTCCCTCTTTGCTACATTTCATTGAGAAGTTCTCAATGAAAATTCCTATTCTTCATTTTAAAATTGATTTTAGGTAGATGTTGGAAAAGCATTTATACTAGTTCATAAAAGTAGCAGTTTTAGAGGAAGAAAGAATGTGTGTTGATCTAAATAGATATCTAATAGGTAGAATATTAGGCAGTGAAAAATTGATGGCATGATACAGGAATGATGTTTAGGGCTGCAGAGGGATTTGCCATGTGTCGGACACTGTGCTGGCATTGGGATTAGGAAGATAAATGATAACCCCGTGTTCAGGAGGCTTACAGTCTTAAGAGCAGAGGCACGTGTGTAAACATACTTTTCCTTGGGAATAAATGCAGTTGTAGAAGGAAGCATAAGGCGCAGAAGAAACACAGAGGAAGGAGTAATTATATCGAGAGGTGGCAGTTTGAACCTCAATAAAGAAAATGTTGCCTGAGCTCTTTTTTTTTTATTATTATTATTTTATTTTATTTTTTATTTATTTATTTTATTTATGGCTGTGTTGGGTCTTCGTTTCTGTGCGAGGGCTTTCTCCAGTTGTGGCAAGCGGGGGCCACTCTTCATCGCGGTGCGCGGGCCTCTCGCTATCGCGGCCTCTCTTGTTGCGGAGCACAGGCTCCAGACGCGCAGGCTCAGCAATTGTGGCTCACGGGCCCAGCCGCTCCGCGGCATGTGGGATGTTCCCAGACCAGGGCTCGAACCCGTGTCCCCTGCATTGGCAGGCGGATTCTCAACCACTGCGCCACCAGGGAAGCCCCCCTGAGCTCTTTTTTTTATTTAAAAAGGCGGAAGGAATCCAGACAATAGAATGTTCAAAAGCGTGAGAGTTGTTTTTTTTTTTCTTTTTTTTTTTTAATAGCACAGAGTGTTTGGAAAAGTGCAAGGAATTCAGTTTTGCTGGACTTTAAAGAAAAAAGAGAACAAGAGAGTTGAAGTTGAAGAGGTAGTTGGGGACCAGCTCATAAAGGACAATGCTGAGTGGTTTGGGCTTTGGCCTGTTAGGTGATGCAAAATTCCCAGGAATGTTTGAAGTGGCAGAATGAGACCAATTTTGTTTTGAAAGTTTGGCACTTGGACTGGAGAGGGCAGAGGCTGGTCCCTCAGGTAGGAGAGCACTGATGTGGGACTGGACGGAGGCATTGGTGGCTGGATGGGATTCAAGAGGGAGCCCTGGGCAGAATGGGCCGGCTTGGCGGTGAGGGTGATGGAGTGAAGGATTCCTAAGATGGCCTCTAGGGATCTGGCCTGGGTGTGTGGGTGAATGAATCATGGGGCCACCGATTGGCATAGATGATGAAGAACCTACGCAGATAAGGAGTTCTGTTCAGGTGACTGGAATGTAGGTGGAGGAAAGGAATAGGTGGTTACATGCCTGGGTCTGGAGCTTGGGGGAAGAGTCCAGGCTAGGCTGGTGATTTACGAATTAGGTCATCAGGGGGTGGTTCGAAATATGAGAATGGGCGTGAGCACTATGGGGAGGGTGATTGGAAAGGGAGGAGCCCGAGTTCCAGATCTCACCGGCACCTGGGTGCTGCACCTCGCTTCACCTGTTCCTCACTGTGAGGCCTTCTACTCTGAACTCTTTTGTCACAGTGTCAGTGATTTCCACCCCTGGCCCCAGGGTGGGGGGATGGGCAGGGAGGGGCGCTGTGTGGCTGGTCTGTTATCAGTGGGAGCAGTTCATGAGCTGATTGTCCGGAAGTCGAGAGCAGCTTGTAGTTTCTTGGGTGCCGCGAGTTTTATTAGATAAGTCATATGCCAGAGTTCCAAATACCTAGTATGTACTTAATTTTGACCCTGACGCTCTTTAGTGTGTAGTTTAATGAATGTCATGCCAGAAGTAATTATTTATTTATTTTTGGCTGTGTTGGGTCTTTGTTTCTGTGCGAGGGCTTTCTCTAGTTGCGGCGAGTGGGGGCCACTCTTCATCGCGGTGCGCGGGCCTCTCACTGTCGCGGCCTCTCTCGTTGCGGAGCACAAGCTCCAGACGCGCAGGCTCAGTAGTTGTGGCTCACGGGCCCAGCTGCTCCGAGGCATTTGGGATCTTCCCAGACCAGGGCTCGAACCCGTGTCCCCTGCATTGGTAGGCAGATTCTCAACCACTGCGCCACCAGGGAAGCCCTAGTAAGTAACTTTTGAATCAACTGGGTAGCAGAATTTAACAAGGATGTTGTTCAAACGTCTTAGTGTTTGGTTACATGGGCAAAAATTGCTGTAGAAGCCTCTAGGTTAACTCTAAACCTGGCAGGCTTTCGTTTTACCCCACATGGGTGGTGCTAGGGTTCCTGTGGTGCTTCTTACCGGCCTGGTGCACCCTGGAGAGGAATCAGGAAAAATGAAAGCCGTGTTGGGGATGGGTTGTTTGGGGATTATGTTATTAAAATAATTTTCTTTAATATTTGTACAGTTGAAACATCCTAAAATGCCAGTTTTAAACGAGAAGGGGATTTTGGAGTTTGATCTATCTAGTTGGTTAGTTTAATCTCTTAAGAGGCACGATGTTTTAGAATACTTGGGGGTCTGGAGATGTCAATTTATAAAACTTGACAGGTTAAATCAGAACTCCTGATTTATTACAGTTTTAGCCAGAGGTAATTTTAATAATTAAAGTGAAATGGCCCATTTAAAAATTCTGTAAAGAGTAGTGGGCACTGAGTGTTTTGGGGAGGTATGGGCTGTTTGGGGGAGTGGGTAACTGGAACAGTGAGGATACTCATTTTTAAAAATAGACTTTATTTATTTAAAAATATTTATTTATTTATTTATTTATTTACGGCTGTGTTGGGTCTTCGTTTCTGTGCGTGGGCTTTCTCTAGTTGCGGCAAGCGGGGGCCACTCTTCATCGCGGTGCGCGGGCCTCTCACTGTCGCGGCCTCTCTTGTTGCGGAGCACAGGCTCCAGACGCGCAGGCTCAGTAGCTGTGGTTCACGGGCCTAGTTGCTCCGCGGCATGTGGGATCTTCCCAGACCAGGGCTCGAACCCGTGTACCCTGCACTGGCAGGCAGGTTCTCAACCACTGCGCCACCAGGGAAGCCCTAGACTTTATTTTTTAGAGCAGTTTAGGGTCACGGAAAAATTGAGTGGAAGATGCAGAGATTTTCCCAGGTACTCTCTGCTGTCCGTCAGTGTCCTGCACCAGATTATATTTTTTATTAGGGATGACCCTTCATTGACACATCATTATCACCCAAAGTCCATAGTTTATGTTAGGGTTCACTGCTGTTGTGCATTGTGTGGGTTTTCATAAATGTATAAGGACATGTGTCCACCCTTCTAGTATCATACAGAATAGTTTCACTGCCCTAAAAATCAAGGAGGGTGTTTTTAAAGCATGTCATTCGGATTCTACTGAAATCTTGTTCTGTGAACATGTGCCGTTTTTTCCTCATTAGCTTCTGCAATCCTGAGCTCGGTTTGGTCCTCAGGGTCTCAGTCCCTTGCCATAATGCCAGTTCCTGTGGGAGGCTGTTGGGGATTTTAAGGGAAAATACCACATGGTGCCCCCCCCCCCCCCGTAAAGATTCCTTCTAAAAATTGAGCTGTTACAAATTTTAATTTATTTAAAATATTATAGAAGTAATATATAACTAATGGTAAAAAAAAAAAAAAAAAATCAAACAGTGCAGAACTGTATGATTTTATTCCCCAGGGGTAACTAATGTTGAAGGCAAGGAGTCTGTGGTTGCCTTAATTGCAAAGGATTGTTCACTGTCTTGCATTTAGAACCGAAGGGAAGGCTGGGAATTCCATTTGCTGTTTTTTTCTTCCCTTTCACAGCAGTTCCATCAGAAATGTCACTAACCTCTAACCAAGACCATTTAAGCAGTCCAATTTCTACCAGCACTTAAGTGCTTTTAATACTCCTGATGAGCCATGATGCTCATTCTTCAACCAACAGAGACTTAGTGGATGTCTGCTGTGCTTAATGCACCATGCTCGGGGCTGGGCAAGGGGGCGAGCTGCGCCTGCTGTCCTTAATGTGCTTATAGCCTGGCATTGGCAGACTCCGGCGAGCGCTGGTGGTACAGGGTGATATTAACCAAAAAGTGGGTGAAAGAAAGGAAGCCCTCCTGGAGGAGGTGGCATGTGGGTGTGTATTTGAGCAGTTCTTTAAGGGGCTCTAGTGGGTAAAGGGCACTCCAGGCAGAAGAGATCTGTTCCTAGAATTGGCTGAAGTTTGGGTTGACTGGTGTACATGAGTAAGGTTACGGTTTTTCCTTCCCCTCCTCCTTCCTGAGATAATGGGGAAGAGAAAGTATGGGAAAGCTTTTTGTTTGGAGTACGATAAAAGTGCTGAAAAAGGAAGAGGAAGTATGATGGGGGTTTCAATCAGGTGGTGTCTCCTTAATGGATTGGATAATCCAGATCAACCCTGAAGTGGCCTTGGTGGCTTCTTAGCTTCTTTCTGATTTGCTTGGGGAACAGATAATAAGGAGAGATTGGAAATCTGGGTAGGCTTGATATTTACAGGCTGGTCACAGTATTCTGTATGTCTCTTTTGAAAATGTTGAGCTTAATTTTCACTCCTGATTCGGAAGAGAGATTTGTTTGTTTGTTTGTTTGTTTTTTAAATTGGGTTGAATACACTTGAAGCACAGTAGACAGTATATATGGTTTCGTTTTCTTTTGCATACTTAGAATTGGGCCTCTAGAACGAAACAGGACAGTTTTTACGAAAACGACTTGCAAATGAGTGATTTTACCTTTGAGTCAAGAGCTCTGGGGCTTCTCTCATCCAGGAAAAGGGTGGCTGTGGCCGTGAACCTTCATGGGAGGCCAGGGTATTAGGAAGTACAGTTGGACTTGGGTGATGGTTACTGGTGGTTTGCCTTTTCGGAAGACAAAACTATAGGAGGGGGGCTGCTCCTGTTTTAAGGGGGAAAAACAAAAGAGGCAGAAGAAACGAGCTTTTACCTTCTCTGAAGCCTTATCTCAGTTGGTAACAACTGACAGTGATGTTTCATGAGTTAGGATGAAAGCCCCTTTGCGGAAGATGGAATCTGGCTGTCATGGGGGACCCTGCAGCATTACAGCTCTAGCCACTGTAAATAAATGTGTGAATATGTTAAATGAGTAAGTGAGATTCCTGTAGAAAAGTCAGGTCATTAAATGAAAGAGTTGTAAGATGTGACAACCTGCTCTGAGGTCACACCGAGCAGAGGCAGGCAGGGAAGAGGTGGGTGGCCTTAGGCTAATGGAGGAAGTTGCTGAGCTTAGTTGACAGTTCGCTGACTGTATTTCAGAAGGTTGTGCAAAAAATTCTTTTCACTGAGACCTTTGTGTTTCGCAGCGTGTGTTATCTATAGTCTCAGGATGGAGTTACCAGTGAGGTTGTATTAGCAACAGCCCGATTGCAGAGGCCTCTGCATCAGGACCACTGTGGTCCTGGCCCGGGGTCATGATTTGGGTCAGGATGCACCTTGAAGGTCATATAGTAGATTAAGTGGTTCATTCGTTTTTCCTAGAGAAAGATGTGGTATGAGGGAGAGCAGTGATGTGTGTATGTGGTCAGGTGTGTGATTTGAGGATGAAGCCTTGAGATGGGTCAACTCCTTGACACTTGCATGATTTATCTATCCATATTCAGCCGTTAGTTGAAATTTACCGTGTGCCAGTTGTCTGCATTTCAACTACTACTGCACGTAATTTGGCAGTTGTGACTCAGAAGAAGAATGCAGCTAAGGCTTCTGATCAGACTGTAATGGGAACATGGGATCATTTGTTATGTACCAGTTTTAAAAAGTTAATTTTCATATTTTATTCTCAGGAAAACTGTAGTATGTGTGCATTTTTTTTGTCCTTTTGCAGATGAGTAAACCAAGTCCTAGAGAAACAAATAGCTAGTAGGAGGAGGTGGATTTGAACCCACGCGCATCTGGCTGCAGGTGCCACGTTCTTTTCTTCACACTATGCCAGGTTCTCCAGTGGCCCATTTACATACTGGAGTCAAGAATTAGGGTTTCAGTTGAGTTCTCAAGGGAGAAGGGAGGGACTGGTGACCCAACGCCATAAGTGACATCACTTCCCTGAGGGTTTAGCAGCAGATAGTTCAGTACGGATAGGAGCTACAGCTGGGGGTTGATTCACTGGAGTATTTGATCACATGGCTGATTGAGGCTGTGATGCTGACATCTAGAAAAGGTTACTACTTGTATATGTTGTGCTTTCTTTCAGTTTGTTCAGTTGGTCAGAAAGAGTTGGTAATAAGGCCAAGGTTATTGGGTTGATCGCTGAACAAAACTGGGGGCCTTGCAGAGAAAACAGTGATTGGCAGTTAAAGGTGACACCTCCTGACCTTCCCCTGCACCACCCTCGCGGCATCCGTACCCTTTCGAGAGTCAGCAGACGAGAGGTGTCTCGGTACAAATACTGGGAAAACAACTCACAGTCAGCACCCTGGTGAAATTTTTTATCTGCATCTTTTTAATTTTTTTAATGTAAAAAAATGGTGCCTGAAAACAGGTATGGGAAGAAGGAACGCTGAGGCGTTAGAGGGTCCCCAGAGATGAAGGGGTGAATAACTCTGAGAGGGTTCACGTGACAAACACAAAGAGTTAATGTGCTGTGTCCGTTTTTAGTGGAGAAAAATCCATCTTCTTGGCTCTTCTGAGCTTGTTGCTTGGTTCTCGATGCCTTTTTTTGAAGTGAGAAATGGGACTTAACTTTCCAGGTGGAGGTTTTGCCACCTGCACTTGTAGGAGTGGAGATAAGAAGGCCCTTTTGGGTGATAGTTGGGAAGGTGAGCAGCCAGCCTGCTTATCTTCGGGTTGGTTGGAAGGAGGCCTGGTGGAAGGACAGCGGGCAGTCCCGAGATGGCTGAGGCCTCTGAGAAGCGCTTGAATTGGCCGGTGAACGGGAGCAAGCCCCTGTGCACCGTATTCTTGGCAGAATTGGTCACCTTATGGATATAGCGTCCATATCACCTAAGCTTTTTGACAGGTCTGATAATTTCATCATTAAAAAAAAAAACCCCAAATAAAAAGGCTTCTAAAATGAATTACTCAAATGCTACTTGATTTTTGTGACATGATGGAAAGAAAGGAAGAAGGTCTTTGGCAGTGAAGGGAGGGGGTCTTTTCATTTATGCGTCTGGCCACTTGAGATCTGCCTGGACTGGTAGGGACACACCTGACGGGAGAACATTGTCTTCAGGGAGACGGTGACCAGTGCCACGCGCAGGCTCTAAAAGGGCCCTAAGCAGGGTCTGCTGTGGAAGGTGAATCGACTCATCAGCTGGACCCCTGCATCCTCCCCAGCCTCGGCTTCATGATCATGTGTCTTGTCACATCTTTGTCTTGTTCTTTGCCTGCAAGTGAGAAGGCACACGTAATTAAATGTGCTGTCTTTTAAATGGAACGACTTCATATAACGTAATTTATTTCTGTTCTTATTCTTCTTCAGTGAAACCTAGAATGGCAAAGCTTTTAAGAGGAGTGCTGAATTACATCTCCACCTCTTGAGAAATTCCCATGAACTCCCAATTTCTTTAAACTTTCATGTTTCCTGTTTAGCTTCAGAAAAAAAAATCACATGGGTTTAAAAATAAATGCAGATATGGCAGGAATTATGTCTTCTTGAGCTTTGTCAGATGATTTATCTTTTTTTAGTCTTTTGTTTATTGGTTCTCCTTATGGAGAGAATTGTTTAAAAGTAATGCAGTAATTACAGTGTTTGGTATAATATAATTCAGGATGTTTAATCTAATATAGAAGGACATTTGCTGCTTTTAGCTTTTTGATTGTAATAGATGGGTTTAGGGTAATGGATTAGAGAGGTCTGATAACTGCTCTTTTGTAGCCAGAATGGTTGGATCCAAGAATTCTGGACTGTAAACTGAAAATCTCCTTTGTGAACCTAGGCCTGGCGTTTTTTGATCTTTTAGTATATATATGTGTGTCTGTTCATTAAAAATGGAAATGCTGTAGTTCTGCCTTTCTTAGTAAATTTGCAAAATAAGCTCATTTTCAACAATTGGGACAATGCAGAAAAACAGATTTAAAAAAATAGATAACCACTGTTAATATTTTAGTGTACATCCTTCCAAAGTTTTTTCCTGTGAATGTATATTACTTGCTTCTCCTCCCCCGCCCCACACAAACACAACAAAAATGGAATTATTCTATAGGTACTGCTCTGTAATGTGCTTTTCTTTCTTAAACATTGGGATTCTTTTCCATGGCAGTAAATCAGCATTATTTTGAGTGGCTGCTTGGTATTTCATTGTATGGCTGCAGGGTAATTCCTGTAATTAGTTGATGTCTGCTTAGGTAATTTGCAGCTTAAAAAGAAATTATGGGGATCTCCAATGAATATATGAATCTTTCCACTCGTCTAATTATTTCCTTAGGATAAACCAGAAGAAGTGAGATTTTTTTGCTATTTCCTTATATCCATTTTTAGGTATAATACATACGTATATATGGAATCGTCTTTGCTTCCATATCTGGCATCTTCTGTGTTCCCGTTTATCTTTTTAGTTTTCCCATTTTTACATGATTTTTTGTTCCGTCATCGTTTTCAGCAGTGTCTTGTCTGCTTTTTGCTGCTTTTAATGTGATATTTATTTTGGTAATGATTTTTATTATCTTTGTCTCCAACCATGTTGATCCGTGTTTGAGATTTTTAAAATAGAGAGTCCCAGTTTTAATTTTATCGAGTCAAGAAAAATATTTGTCTGAAATGTTTCCCCTCTCCCTTGGAAATTCCTCTGACATATCATTTTCCTTCTGCCTTTTGCTTATTGTATGTTTTCACTGTCCCTTTCCTTTGAGAGGCATCTCTGCGTGCCTGTGTGGGGCGTCCTCTGGCTTAGCAGGTGTCTCTGGAGGGGCAGTTCCGTCTGTCTTGCAGGCTGCCCAGCACCAGGGCAGGGACCCCTGTGCCTCTGCCCTGCACCCCTGCCTGTCACCATCCTCTGCCCTGCTCGCTCTTCCTTTGGGTGACTCAGCGATCTACTAGTTTGATTGCAGATGGACTTTTTTTTTTCTGATTTTCATTTTATTAACATTTTATTATCTGTGTGGATCACAGGAGAGCAGCGTAAATGTGCCTTTCGTTTGCCGCCTTTTACTGGAAGTGTCCTTGTAGTTATCCTGAAGCCTGGGTTCCCTCGACAGGGCTGACTCCTTCGAATGGGAGCCAGGACGTCCACGCTTGCCAGTCTGCTGCATGCTGTTCTCATTCCGTGTAGGACCGAGGAGGACCCAGGAGTAAAATGCAGCTTCGTTTGTGTAACAGGAGGTCCATCTGGGATAGAGAGCTGCGTGGATGACCTTACTAGATGTCCCGCGGTAAACCATCTTGACGGAGATCCTTTAAAGTTCTGCCTATTAGTTTTTTTTTTTTTTTTTTTTTTTAATTTTATTTTTGGCTGCACGCGGGCTTTCTGTAGTTGCAGCGGCCTCCTCATTGCGGTGGCTTCTCTTGTTGCGGAACACGGGCTCTAGGCGCGCGGGCTTCAGTAGTTGTGGCACGCGGGCTCAGTAGTTGTGGCGCACGGGCTTAGTTGCTCCGCGGCATGTGGGATCCTCCCGGGCCGGGGCTCGAGCCCGTGTCCCCTGCATTGGCAGGCGGATTCTTAACCACTGCGCCACCAGGGAAGTCCCTGCCTATTTAAAGGCTCCCTCCACAGCGTTTGGTGATCACAGTTTCCCGTTGGCGGGAGGTTGCGTGTCATGAGTCATTCCCGTTGCTGGGCTGAGAAAGCAGGAACCCTGCGCTCGTGGGGCCTCTGATGCTCCCCCCCCCCCGCGCCGGTTCTGTTCTGACCTGGCCTGGTTCTACCTGCCGCAGCTTCCTTATGGCAGGGACCTGCAGAGGTTGCCTCCCTGGTCCCGTTTGGAGAATCGAAGGACTGTTGAAAAGGAGCTAGCTCTAAGGACACACTGGAGCAGGGTCTGGAGTCTCTGTGCATCTGGACCCAATCCTTTCTGGGGACGCACCTTGATTATTCCAGCTCGGTATTTCCAGACTTAGCCCGACGGGGGCTGGCTGGCATCTCCCCCTCAGCAGGGGCGGGGTCCTGGGTCGAGTGTGATTCAGTGATGTCCCGGGGTGCCGCCTGGCGGGGCAGGGTCTGCTGCTCAGATTGCCGACCTCCGTCCTCTGCACGTCCCCTCCCGCAGCAGTCAGAGCCCCTTCTGGGGTCCCCACCCGCACTTGCCCAGCCTGCTGTGGGTTAGGAACCCAGGTTCTTGGCCTTTCTGGGAGTGCGTTGATCGTGGACCAGACTGTTCCGTGGGAGAGCCAAGGACCCCCTTGTGTGAAGAGCAGCGCGTGCCAAATTAGGCCTCCGGATCCGTGACAGCTATTTTTGTGCCTAGAGGCCTTTTTTTGCTTCATGCTTCTGGAGGGTTGAGGTTTCTAAACTCTGACCTCTGAATCAAAGCTGAGCTACTACACTTGAATAGCTGTGTGAACTTCAGTTGAATATATGCATACTTGCTGGCACACTTCAGCCTGGGAGCGAATTTGTTGCATTGTTCATCTGATTTGCCCTTCAAGTGTTTAGTTCTCTTTTTGCGATGCTCAGCTCTGTGGGGTCCCTCTGCGGAGGGATCTCGGTGAAGGGGGAAGCTTTGGAGGCGGGCATCACCGGCACTGCTGCAGAGCAGTGCCGAGGCCGTCTCCCACTCCTTTCCCCGGGTTGGCATTTTCAGGCCCAGGGTGGCTTCGGTTGGCTGGCTTTCCCCTACACTCTGGCTGGAGGGCCTCAGATTTTGTTCTCTGTCCTGTTATCTCCACAACAAACCCGTTCTTGTCAGGCTGTATTTGAACAATTTTGAGTCTGGAAATTATGGGGTCTCAACTTCAACTGGGTTGTTGCAGCCATAAAGCGAGTGTTAATGCTCGGACACGTGGATGGGGAAATACAGTAAAAGACAAAGAAGGTGAACTCTCTTGCCAGCTTTCCCAGGGGTCTGCGTTGCTTCCCCCTCCATGAAAGGGGGATTTGATACAGAGAGGTGCGGTGGAAATTAGGAGCCAGGAAGCCTGATAATTTATTAATCTAAGGCATGTGACGTTTTAACATCTGTCTCTTAATGTGAAGTCAGTGGACTGCCTTTGTACATTGTTTCCTGGATCTAAGAGGCCAGCTAAATGATGGTTTTCTGAGAAGTAGGAAGTGATAGATGGGTGTGAGAGATTACCATGTTACCAGCTGAGCTGAACCCAAATCTGCAAGGCTGGCTCAGTTTTAGTTACCATCAGTAAAATGCAGGACTGGGAGAAAGTTGGAACCAACCTTCAGGTAGAGAGGTTTTCCTTGTTTTTTTTTTTTTTTTTTTTTGAGACTGTGCAAAGGATGAGTGCATTGTTTTTGTCAGTTCTTTGCCCTTTATCTAATAGACACGAGAGACTTGGCTGGAACAGCCCTTACTCAGCTGTATTTACTTAGGTTTGCACACCTTCCAAAGGGTTGCTGATTTCAGTCCCCGTTTACAGAGTGGTCAGCACTGGGGCTGGTGGAAGGGAGTAACTTGTGGTGCTGGAAGGGAGTAACTCACGAGAGCCGGTTACCACATCCAGAAAATGATACCGTCCTGTGAAGGCCTTGTCTTCAAGCTGGGATCAGAAATAAGAAGTTGTAAATGGCCTGTAATCCTCCCTCTCTTCAAAGGTTGGGAAACCACAGCACAAAGGTTATTGCCCACGATCATAAAGCAGGTAGGTGGTAGGGCCAGGCTTTGAACCCGTTCTCCTCTAAAGGCTACACCCTTAACTACGACACTCCACACACACGAGGAAGTGTGTTGTGTTTCCAGGTCTAAACAGCAGATGCTGGTATTGCTGAGACCTGGGATTAAGTGGGACACGCCACGTGAATTCCAGGTAGTGTGCAATGTAGCAGGCAGTACGTTCTTACTCATTACTACTACAGTACTAGTACTAGAAAATAAAATCCTGCATTTCTATTGAAACGCCCTCCTGTCGGGTGCCACTCGGTAGACAGACAAATGGTATAGAACACAGGTGAGTCAGAGCTTCGCTCACAGCATTTAATTCCCCTCGTACGCTTATTAAGTTGGCTGCTTCTAAGTCAGAAATAACAAATCTTTCACTTAAGAATTTATTTTAAATTAGATTATAATTTTCCCGAACCTCACTTGTTTGAAATCTGATATTTAGATTGTGCTCTCCTCTACTCACAGCCCCAGAGGTTTTTTATTCTTTTGCTATTACGGAGACAAAAGGAAAACACTTTTTGTTTTTAAACTTTGAACAAACATTGCACTTCACAGACAGTTAGTCAGGATCCATCTTGAAGTGTCGGGGTCACGTTTGATCTCGAAGCTTCGTGGACACGTTGGCTAGTGGCCTCTACGGGCCGTTCCACTTGGGCGCTAGATTGGGTGGAAGAGCAGACGGGACGTGGAGCTTTGGTAAATCATGAAGTTATGGAAGAGGAGGAAACTTTGCTTTGTTTTTCCAAAAGTCATTCGTTCCCTGGCTACCGAGCACTCACCACATGCCAGGAGTCTCGCAAGGTGTTGAGGTAGGGTGAGCCAGGTGACGTCTTTGCCTTTCCTACACGTCCTGCAGTCACTGGGGAGACCGGTGAACGAAGATACGCCATGTGTGGTCTTTCTGTTAAACAGCTTTGTTGTGGTATATTTTACGTGTCATAAAATGCCCTCCTTCCAGGTGTACAACTCAGTGATTTTTTTAGTAACTTTACCGAGTGGTGAAATCATCTCCATAAATTAGTGTAGAACATTTTCGTCCCTCATGCTTTTTGTCTCCATCGATTTGCCTTTTCTGGGCCTTTCATATCCGTGGAGTCATAACAGCATGTGGTCACTCGTCACTGGCTTCAGGTTCATGACATAGCTCGTGTTGGTAGTTCGATCCCATTTATTGCTGAATAGTGTTCATTGTAAGGATGCACCACATTTCTCTGTCCTTTCACCAGCTGATGGACATTGAGGTTGTTTCCAGTGTGTTTGGCTGTTATGAGTAATGTTGGCTACACACATTTGTGTGTATGTCTTTGAGTGGCGTGTGTTTTCAGTTCTCTTGGGAGTGGAATTGCCGGGTCCTATGGTGGTTTTATGCTTAACTTTTTGAGAAATTGCCAAACTGCTTTCTGAAGTGGCTGCACCATTTTCCATCCCTCCAGCAATTTAATATAGGAAGGGACAACATATTGTGGTTTTCGTAGATTTTACTGCTGCTTCCTATATAACATGGATATGTTACATCGATCTGGCAAAATGGAGAAAAGCAATCTAATAACAAAAAGGTTGCAATACAGTATTTACTCTTTTGGAGGCATTTGAGTGTTAGAGCCAGCTTAACTCACCCATGGAAAAGGTGTGTGCTTCAGGGCGACACGACTGGAGTGAACAGGGTGGAAATGGAAAATTGTGTACAAAGTGGGCAGCAGGCTGAGATAATAGAAACCGTTTTCCTCTCTGTTTTGTTTTGGTGGAATAACTCTCTATGTAAGTTTTGGTTATTAACCCATTTCTTTCAGTTGTCCCCCTGAACCGCAGCCCTGGACTCCTGTGTCTCCTCCTTTAGTTTTCCTTATGGTATCTTCCAGAAATCCTGGCAGATTTTGAGAGGGCAGAACAAAGTGATATCTTTACTGTGGTTTTCTCAGTAATGAAATTCTTTCACCTCAGTTTGGGTCTAATTAAGGAGCAAGCAAGAAAGAAGGGATGCCAGGGGCCGTGTGGGAAAGAGATGATAATGAGCCTGGGAGGTTAGGTGGCAGGTGGGCCACTGTGGGAAACTCACTCTAGAGCGATGATTCCAGCAAAGGAGTGTCCCTGTAGTGTGTGTGTGCGTATGTGTGTGTGTGTGTGTGTGTGTGTGTGTGAGAGGGAGAGACAGACAGACAGACAGACAGAGAGACGCTGGGAAGAAGAGAAGAAAGGTCCACAGAGGCGGGAGATGGTGAGACCGGGCAGATAAGATGGGCTGACGCCTCTCCCCTGGAGCTGAAGGTCAGTTTAAGGTGCAGATAAGCCCCTGCTGAGCAAGGGATTAGCAGTGGCCCTAAAGCAGAGTGATGGCCCAGGTGGTAACACTTCTCCCTTTGCTAAAACCTGAAGTCCACTGTGATGCTCTGGACGGAGGTTCTGGAAGTGATGAGAATTTGCTGGTTCCCTGTGGATTCGTGACGTTGATGCGGGCTGACAGAAAGCAAGTATCTGTTGTGGTGGCGGAAGCCAGGATGGAGGCTGGATGCAGGGGTAGGGTCGGCTGACTGTGAACTTGAGCTGGACCCTGAACTGAGTGGAACGATAGGCACCTAGTCCTTTTGCATGGATTAACTCATTTCACCCTCCCACAGCCTTTGACGTAGGTGCTCTTCTTACCCCATTTACAGAAGAGGAAACTGAGGTCCAGGGCAACTAGGTAGCTTGTCCAGGGTCGCTCATCAGATCTGGGAATCAGATCCAGGCAGTTTTGTGTCGCCCCTCCACTCCCTAATGTTTCCTACCTGAGAGGCAGCGCTCCCTGCGGGAAGGCCACCGGCTGCGCTGTCCAGGCGCCACCTGCTGGGGAGGCCGAGCAGCCAGTGCCCAGCGGGTTCCTTAATCTGGGGGTGGGGGGAGGTCTGTCTGCCTCCGTTCTGCTAAGGTGGCAGCTGACATTCATTGAGGGTCCCCTCCGTGCCAGGCCCTGGCCTGTTGGAAATGGGCTCCTTCTTGCAGGAGGGGAGACCAGTGCGCACAGGGCACTGCTCAGGGCCAGTGGTGCAGGCACCAGACGTCAGGCCGCTGTAGGTGGAAGATTGTCACTCCGGCCTGACGCGTGCGCCTTGTTGTGAGAGCGTGCGCGAAGACCAGTATCCTTCATCCTTCTCGACAGTCTTCGTCCCTGGGAGGGCTGGCTGGAGCCCTTGCCCGAGACCGCAGTCACAGCTCTCCCTGTAACTATCCTTAACAGCCGGCGCGTTCCGAGAGCGGGAGTTGGGGGTTTCGGTGTCGGGCGATGGAGAGAGAACAGGGGCTTCGGAGCTGAGCCCCAGCCTCCGGCTCTGTGTGCCTGGGCCCATGACATACAGGCCAGGCCTCCGCTTTCTCATCTGTCAGGGGAGGTGCTGCGCTGCTTTCTCCCCCTCCCTTCGGGCAATGGGAGGGCGGGGCGGGCGGAGGATGGGGAGGCGGTTGTCGCTTCCGTGGAGCGAGGCGGGAAGGTTATTTCGGCGCCGTCTCGGCGGCTCCTGTGCCGGTGCTGGGTTCCCTCGGTGGGATCCGGGTTACTGGTGTGGTCGGCAGTGGACAGAGTTTTGCGTATTGGCCGGCTCGATGGTCTAGCGTGGGGATGGGCAAGCTACAGCCGCCTGTTTTGGTTGGCTTATGAGCTAAGAATGGGTTTTTACGTTTTCAAGTGGTCGTTAAAGAAGAGAGAGGGCTTCCCTGGTGGCGCAGTGGTTAAGAATCCGCCTGCCAGTGCAGGGGACACGGGTTCGAGCCCTGGTCCGGGGAGATCCCACATGCCGTGGAGCAACTAAGCCCGTGCGCCACAACTACTGAGCCTGCGCTCTAGAGCCCGCGTGCCACAACTACTGAAGCCCGCGCGCCTAGAGCCTGTGCTCTGCGACAAGATAAGCCACCGCAATGAGAAGCCCGCGCACCACAACGCGGAGTAGCCCTTGCTCACTGCAACTAGAGAAAGCCCGCGCGCATGCAACAAAGACCCAACGCAGCCAAAAAGAGAATAAATTAAATAAAATAAATTAAAAAAAAAAAAAGAAGAGAGAGAAGAAGAATGTGCAGCAGAGACTCTTGGGCCCACAGAGCCCAGGGTGTGTGCTGTCTGGGCCTTCAGAGGCGGGGGCTGGCCGCCCAGCCCCCGCCCTCCCGGGACGGCACTGCACAGCTGCCTGGGCGCGGTCGTCTCCCTGGTGGACACGGAGCCACAGGACTGCTGTGGAACGTGGGCGGGCTAACGCTGAACACAGCTCATGCCCTCTTGCCGCCCCTCCTAGGGGTAAACGGACGCTTAGTGGACCCCGCACCCCACAAGGGGCAGCAGGAGGTCTGCCTTCCTGTTTGTGACAAATCAACCTTGTCCTTAGCTTTTCTATTCCAGCCATTTTCCCTGATGCCTCTAAAAGCCGAAGGATTTTCAGGTAAAGGAAATGTGATTCTTGATTGAACTATACAGCTGCCCAAATGTATTTGTTCCCTGACACTCACTGTCGTTACTGCAAGCTTTTATAAAATACGTACAGGAAGGCGAGTTGACCTGCAGGGAATTGGAGGTGGCATCAGATTGTCCTCCTCGAGCTGCGTGTAGCATCCCAGTGCTGTCACCCAAGGCAGACCATGCCACCTCGGTTCCTCTCCTGTCAGGCCTCCTGCCAAGCCAGCAGCTTACACACACTTTCCGTTTAGAGGCTGACCCACGATGCACAGGCGGAGTGGGGCTTAACCCCCCGCAGCTGGCCGCGGGGGACCTTGTGTAAGTGACCTGCCCTCTGCACCTCGGCTTTCTCAGCGGTGTCATGAGGATCGCCGTCCCTTTCTCCTGGGCCAGCTGTGAGGTCCACAAGGGAGTACGTTTGAAAACGGCTTAGCACGAGCCTTCGCCTGGAGAGGAGCTCTTGGAAGCGGGAGCTGCTGCTCTTTGTCAGTGCGTCTTTGCACAGGGTACGGTCGGAATACTTTCCACGGCTGGCTTGTTATTTGCGTTTTGGTTTTAATAAAGGAGGTGCCAGGGTTCATTTCTCAATGAGGTATATATAATTTATTTGGAATGCATTGCGTAGTTTTCATCAAGTGCTTGCCCAGCGAAACCAGCCTGATTTTGTTCTTTGCCCTGACATCTGGGCCTGCTCGTCACCTCCAAGGCACCCCGGGCCTTCATCTTCCAGCCAGGGAGACTTTCCCTGAAGAGAAGTGCACCCACCATCCGCTGCGGGAGCCTGGCGGCGGCCACAGTTCCCTGCGTGGGGACTGCAGGGTGCTGGGCTTGCCCCGAGCTCTGTGACCCTGGGTGACTTGCAGCCCCGGGCCCTTGGTTACCCGGCTCGCTCTGCAGTCAGGCCTTGGCGTTCCCGCGGGTGTGAACGAGGCCACCCTGCCGAATGTCCGGCGCAGGGCCTGGGAGCATCTGGTGCTGGGCAGGCGGTCGGCGGAATAGTAGCCAGAGCCTCAGAGCCTTCTGTTCAGTCTTGACCCACCGAGTGAGTGAGGGCGGAGAGCCTCTCCAGGCGGCCTTCCAGCCTGGACCCTCACCTCGCACACCCGGAGCACGTGCTGTCCCCGGGGTGGCTCCTCTCTGACCTCTGACCCCACAGAGCTCCGGACACCTGTTTGCTAAGGCGACGAGCAGATGGGGGCCGGGGGTGTTTACTAGATCCAGAGGCCAGAAACAAGAGATTCACCGGGGTGGTTGCAGTCAGTTTTTTCTCATTTTTAATGCTTTTCTAAAAATTGTGTTTTCTTGTTAAGTAGAGCAGTTTCTACCTTAAACATCCATATAAAGATGAATAGAATGCTCCTACTAGGAGTCCCTAAATATTAAGGACAAGAGTTTTAGGAGAATTTCTAGTTATTTGGGTATGTAGGTCTAGACATAAATTCATAAATTTAACGGTTTCTGTTTTTGTCACGCATTGTAGAATATTTATTCAAGTGGATTGAAACACAGGGGTCTACCATGGGGGAAATGAGTTTACTGAGCCGGATCGTGGGGCGTTTGTCACGTGCCTGCGAGCACGCGGGTGAGAGACTGAAAGTGCTGCTTAGAAGCGGCCGTGATGGACGTGGAGACGGGCCAGGAGGGGCTCCCGCCACAGTGAGAGGAGGTTCGGCGTGATGCGCGGGAAAGCCTGTTTCTGTGTAAACCTGGGGTTGAGGCCTCACACTTAAAAATGACCTCTGGTCAGCTAGCTAGGAATGAGACTTCTTCTGAAAGACTGTTTGAGGATAGGAAAAATCTGTTAATTCTGAGCTAATTGGAGCCATCTGCTATTTAAAGAGCTTTATTTGGTAAATAAAGGTTTTTCTTTTGGAGACCTTAAATCAGCCGACTAGTTAATGTAAAACACTTGGGGCTGGAGGCGGAGAATGGGTGTCCTTGGTCAGGGAGGTAGGAGAGGAAGGGGTTGGAGAGGAAAAGACTAGAAATGTGAGCTTGGCGGGGGGGGGGGGGGGGGGGGGGGACGACGACACCCTGCCCCCTGCTCCGATGTGATCTTCCCAGGTGAAGAAAAGCAGGTGAACACGCCAGGTGGCCTCCCAGACCAGACCCCTGCTGTCAACCTTGGCCGCACGTTGGAATCTTCAGGGCTGGGCTTAAATAATGCTCGGGCTGGGGTCCTATCCCCCGAGTTCGGGGTTTGCTGGTCCAGAGTGGGGCTGGGGCACAGGTGGTCCTGGCTGGCGTGCAGCCCCGCTGGGAACCGCCGAACCTCCTGCCCTGGGGCCTCCCCTGCGCCCGGCGGGGCCCCCAGGGGGCTGCAGCCTCTCCCCCCAGGCGCCTGCGTCCCAGTGGCTTTTGTTCCCTTCCCGGGAGGCTGAGGAGACGGCAGACACCTCGGGTGGTTCCTTCTTGCTTCTGGTCGAGACGCTGCCACGTCCTTGGTGCCTTTGAGGGGTGCGGGCAGACTGAGGAGGAACCCGTAGCAGCTCGGCTCCTGCCCCTCGGGGAGCCCTGGGTCCCGAGGCAGCGCTGGGGGTGACAGAGAAGGTCCTGATCCTGAGACCTGCTTACCAAGTCAGAGCGAGGAGGAGCTCCAAGTTCCCCCGTTCTGTTTGCGTCCGGCTGTGCCTGCTGGGGGGAGTCACCGGCCGTCTGGGGGGCCCGCTAACGGGTGACCCTGACAGATCCCCGATGGCAGTAGTGTGCGAGGGGCTTCGCAGGCCAGGGAGGCGCCCGGGGGGCCCCCAAGTTTCTTTGTGCGCTGCTTCCGGAGCTGAATGGGTTTTAGACGGTGCAGAGATTGCTGGTTATAGGATTTCTGGGCAAATCCCCATAAAAGGGTATTTGGCTTGTTGGGGGTCTTTGTTTGTTTATAAACTTTGCATTGGCCGTGTGTGTGTGTGTGTGTGTGTGTGTGTTTGTGTATTCCTGTATGTATTTTATAAAAAGGGCAGCTTGATTTTCAGGTGGAGGAGGTGTGGGAAAGACCCTGATAAAGAGTGAGCTTTAAACTTGTTAGAATGAGAGAAAACCCTTTACAGGTTAATAGGCTTGATTAGACAGATTGCCCAATTTTAGTTTGAGTACAGAATGCCTCTTGAAAAGTAATGGTTAGATTAAACCGATGAGACAGGTTTTCAGGGCATTTTATTTGCGTCTAATTAGCTTAAAGATATTTATGGGAAGAATAATTTGTATTAAAAAAATAGGAATATAAAGTTAAGCCATACTCTAAAATGACAGTAGTTTTTAATCTCGTCAGGACCGTGTTGCGTTGTGTTACACATGGTTCGTTCTCAGTAACTGTTTTGGCCAGTGTTTTAGTGATTTCTAAAAATGTCTTCAAAGCCGAGTGCTGTTTTAAAGGTGACCTCGCTTGGCCTTGGATGTGCTTTCTGAGAGTCAGCGCACGCCCTGCAAGGTAACACAGCCGCCATCTGCGCTCTGGGAAAGGGTTTGCAGTGCACCTCGCTTTCCCCTCTTTCTTGGGCTGATTTGATTCTCTGACAAACCTATGAGGTAGATAAACACTTCAGGCATCCTTGTTCGGTTTTACTGAGAAGTTAAGACCTTGCCCAAGGTCATGCAGCAAAGTGTTACAGCAGGGGAAAAACCCAGGTGTTGTGCGTCTTAATTTTGTGCTCTTTCTATTGGGTTTTGCTGTCAGAACTTGGGAGGCAGTTGTCAACATGCTCACCCTTTGGAATCAGATGACCCTGAGTTCCATTTCAGGGTCTGTCACGTACGCTGTGTCCTTGGACAAATCCCATAACCACCGTAAGGTGGAGATGACACCTCCTTCAGGAGGGCATTCAGAAATGGTGGTCATCTTTCTCACGGCTTCATTCCGCCCAGGCCATGTCCAAGACCAAAGAGTTTCACGGCTTCCAACTGCACCTAAGTTGTGACCTGGGGGAGGCCAGGATTTTGCGAATCTAGCTCGTTTATGGGTGTCAACATGCAGCTAGCTGCCTTGTGCATTCGAATCTTCTGCAGGTTGTTTTGCAAGGTGATCTCTTAGGCTCAAGTTTCTGCTCAGAAACAGTTAACAGGATTCCTCTTTCACAAACTAAAAGTATGTGTTTCTGTACAGGAAGCATGTGGTCCTCTTGACTAGCTGATGGGGTGTGCTGTGTGCCCCAGGCCTGTGCTTTTCACCTCCTGCCGCCTTTGCTGTAATTCTCCCTGGGCTTGGGCCTGCTTTTCCTTTTCTATTTAAAATCCCTTGTGCTCATCTAGCTTGAGTCCCTTCTCCTGAGGCTGCCCATGGAGTAGAGCCTTCTTTCCTTCTCTGTTTTAAGGGATGTAGTAGTCACTGTTATAGAAAAGTTAAAAAGGGAGGTTTATAGAACGCTTGGAAGGTTCTCACAGGTGCGATCTTCTTTTTATTTATGGCTCCTAGCATCATTTCTTAGCCCTGAGAGCCTCATACTTGGGCGGGATGGGGGTCATTGCATCCCTGTGGCTCAGTGCCCTCTCTGGAGCCTTGTGTTAGAATGCCACCCAGGCCACAGGGCCCTTGGGCCTCCCTGGCCAGTGGTTTCTTTAACCTGCGCCACGGGTGGCCTCTGTACCTTAGGAGTTTTGCAGATGTTTCCTTCTCTCTTTCTGAGGATGCTCACTCAGGCCTCCTAGAATTCTCCTTGTTCCCTTCCTGAGGGAGAAAAGGCCTCGTTATTTTAGCTGATTTTAAGATAGTGCCGTGGAGGGTGTGCTGGTTTGTGAGTCCATGATCTGGGTTTTACTTCTCGTTCTAGTTGAAATGAGAGGCTTCTATTCAACCTTGACCAAGTATTTTCAGAAAGAATAGCTCAGTATTAAGTACACACACAAAAAAACAACAACAACAAAAGTGGTTTTTATTTACTAATGACTTATTGTTTAGCAGATACCACACGAGGAGCTTTCTTTATGTTCTGATTTTAATCCTTTCAACATCCTAAGAAGTAAGTAGTGTTACCCCGTTTTACAGGTACGGAAACAGGCTGGGTGGTTCAGTGACTCGCTGGTAATTTGGTAGAACTGAGATCTGAACTTGTGTTGTTTGGACTCCAGGTGCTTATGATCGCCTAGAGACCCGAATTTTTGTCAGATAATTTAAGTGTTCAGAAGGACAGCATTGAATCTCTCTGTTTGGTAGCTTATTGTTGGGGGGTGGGGGTGCGGTTTCTAGTGTCTTTTCTCTCCAGGGCTTGTATAGCTGCTGCCCCAAATGATACTCTGCAGAATCAGAGCAGAGCATCTGGTGCACACTGGGTCTCATAATTTGTTTAGGCTGTGGTTGCATTTTCCTCGTTTTCTCCACGTAACGCTCTGAACTTTGGCTGGGTTTTTGTTTTTTTAAATTAAAAAAAAAATTATATTTATTTTTGGCTGCGTTGGGTCTTTGTTGCTGTGCACAGGCTTTCTCTAGTTGCGGCGAGCGGGGGCTTCTCTTCGTTGCAGTGCGTGGGCTTCTCATCGCGGTGGCTTCTCTTCATTGTGGAGCACAGGCTCTAGGCGCGCGGGCTTCAGTAGTTGTGGTGTGCGGGCTCAGTAGTTGTGGCTCGCGGGCTGTAGAGCGCAGGCTCAGTAGTTGTGGCACACGAGCTTAGTTGCTCCGCAGCACGTGTGATCTTCCCAGACCAGGGCTCGAACCCATGTCCCCTGCATTGGCAGGCGGGTTCCTAACCGCTGCGCCACCAGGGAAGCCCCCTGGGTGTTCGGTTTGGATTACAGTGTTTGCTTTTTAAGGGGGCCTGGGTGTTGACTGCAGGCACCCATGCTGCTCGCCTCTTTGCTGGGTTAGGTTGGCAAGATTGTAAGATACATTCTTAAGTGGTAATCATAATCTCGGCGGGGGGGGGGGGGGAAATCATCTGTAAAATGTTAATACAGTTTCAACCAGTGGCATAAAAATCACGCTCTGGCAAAGAGGAGCCCTGGAGCCCTGCTCCCTTTGCTCAAGGGAGTCATTAGGGTTGAGAGGGTATGAAACAGGAAATGGGAACTTTTCACCTATAACAGTGAATAATAGTGGCCTCTTTGGGGCAGAAGAAGTTTGAGTAGAATTACCGCCGTCGGGACGCAGAGCTGTTCGCGGCCACGTGGAACCTCCCCGTGTTGCCCCTCACTCGTCGCCCCCGCCCCGCCCTACAACCACGCGTCTGTTCTCCACGCCTCTAATTCTGTCGCTTGGAGAATTCTCCGCGTGGGGTCATTAACGGTACGTGACCCTGCGTGCTCGGAGACAGTGTTAGGAAGTTGGGTGATGGGAGGGTAAGCGGGGTGGGCAGCAGGAAGCGGAGGTGGGAAGGGGCTTTGCGGTTCAGCTTCGCGGCGAGCGTGTGTGACTTCAGTCTCGAGACGGCGTGTTGTCCCGGCTGCCTTAGGCAGTGCACGGAAACCACCCGCTTCGAGGAAGCCGCTTTCTGCCCGCAGGGTGTGCAGGGGCGTCTGGGCTCGGGGCAGCTGGAGGCGTAGCCGTGGCCTCGGCGGGTGGGTGAGGGAGGGCCGGCGGGGCGGGGTCAGGCCGGCGGCGGGGGCCGCATGCAGAGACAGTTGGGAGGTAGGGGCAAGAAAGCTACTGCGGTGCAGGCGTTTCCAGCTTTGGGAACGGAAGACAGTAGTAACACTGTTCACGGCGGGACCACGGGGAAAGGCTGGGTGGGAGAGTCGGGCCGATGCGGAAGGACAAGTCTGCGGTAAGCTGCCGGCCCATAGCGCCCGGCTGTGTGCCGGCGGCTGCCCGGGCAGGTGGGGAGGGCGGGGCTCTGAGGCCGAGTTCAGCTCCGAGTTCAGGAGGAGAGTTCTGTGCTTCGCTGGGGATGCTTGCCAAGTTCAGAAGAGGGGAGGGGCCACACCTGGTCCAGACCCGGCTGAACCCCGGTGCCCTCTTGTCTGTTGCTTCGGGGATGCTGATGTGATACGGCACAAGTATTAGAACACGGCAAACCTAGACAGTTCCTTTTTCTTTTCCTGGAGCTTGGCTTCAGCCCAGAGCGGTGTCGTGTGCGCAACTGTACGAGCGGTGCGTCTGAAGCTGAGGACCTTTGAAAGTCGATTAGTGATGCCAGGTGCATTTTTCCTTGCCAGAGGTGATCAAAAGAACACAGTAATAGCTGTTCAAGTTTAAAAATATAAAATACTTAAGTCATCATGGAAGTATTTTAATGAATTCTCTCAAAGGATTATGAAATGGGCTGAATTATTGTAGAAGCCTGAGCTCCAGCTGGGCAGCTCTGGACCATCTCTCGGGAGGCGGGGGGGGGGGGGGGGGAGTTGGGGGAGCAGCCATCACACCCTTGGCTTTCCGCTTCTCAGAGGAATCGGAATCCTGGAGGTTTGGGGCCCCTTCCCTGTGCTGCGTGGCACTGTGACAGCTGCTTCTGCTGTGCTCATGCCTGTTCATTTCCTGTTTCTGGGAGATGCCAGGCTTTGGGGTAGCCTGTTGCCCCGAAACTTCCATATCACAGTTAGTGAGAAAGGTCTGTGGAACTGGTGATTCCAGGTCCCCTGGGCACGTTCCCTTGGCCCTTCAGCTCTTCCCACAATCCTGAGCCAGTGAAGGCTTTCCTGGGCTTGATGGGGAAGGGGCTGGGGAGCATTTTCAGAGCCCAGACCTGTGCCTGGGCCCCCTGAACTGAGGGAAATGCATCTTCTCCATATTTTGGTCAGTTTCAAGGATCCTGACCTTAGGATGATTAAGTGTAACAAATGCCGTGTTTTTTCTAAATATTGAAATTAAAAATAAACAAGAGGAGGTGTGAGTGTATAGAAAGGCTCAGAATTTAGCTGACTAAAGTTTAAAGAGACAGATGGCCTGGAGTTGTCACGATGAAAAGGGTGATGAAAAAGACCAAATAAGGCCACAAGAAGTAGGAAAACTAAGTGTCATACGTGTCATTTCCTGAAAATTGTCACTTAACCTCAAGGCTCCCCCAAGTGGGAAGTTGGGCTGTTTCTTGACATAGTTGGGAAAGGTTTTGAGGGATATGGAAGAGACGTGAGTAGAGAAGAGACATCAGTATTTGAGTGCCTTCCTTTATAGACAGTGCCCGGGACACATCCCGCAGTTGGTGGGTGCCAGATCCCCACTCTTAGTGGCAGTTAATCTGGAGAGATGCTTCTCTTGCTGTTATTTCTTCCTCTCTCCAGCCCTTCCCTCGGGGGAGGAAACACAGACCTAGATGTTGAGTAGCTCGTGGGGTCACACAGGTTAGTGAGCGTATTCATGAGACTCACACCCCCCCTCTGCCTTAGAGCGTGATCTCCTGGCTCAGTGCGGGAACGAGAAGGTTGCGCTGGGCATCTAAGTGATGTTCTTTAGCGACTGGTCCCAGACCTGAGGAGTGGGATGTGCAGGTAGCACCCAGCCCCGCCCTTCTGGTCCCCCAGCTCATTGCCCTAGGAGAAGGGAGTGGTGGGGGAGGGTCCTGGCCTTCCCCTGCCCAGAGGAGCTGAGCCTCTGCGTGCTGACTCCTGCCCGGGAGCCGGTTGCCTTTCAGGCACGTGGGATGGATGGGTGGGGTGAGGGGCCGGCAGGCCTTTCTGATCTTGGATGATGACCAGTGCTTGGTTCAGCTTAAAGCTTTCTGAAAAGAGAATTCTCAGGATGGTTGGCAGGATGGCACCTTTCCTACCAAGGAGATCTTCTTTCCTCGGAGAACAGATTCTGGCAGCAGAATCTTGACGTTCCTTTGCGGACTAGGTCATCTCTGGCATTGATTTCCTTACCGCACCGCACGGGGTTGCAGTGCATGGTGATGAACTTAGGCAAGAATTGCCAAAGGGCGAGGACCCTGCTTGCTTAGGGCCTGCCGTCACCATCTTGGCAGATGGCGCCCTTCTTGCCAGGGGCGGGTTTTATTCCGGTTTATAGCTGGTAACACAGTGGCCAAGAGCATGGAATGCCACACTACACTTGAGCAGATGCGAGACAGAAAAACTGCGCTAACGTCACAGGTGTGGATGCCGGGGAAAGGGCTTTGGGGAGGATGGTCAAAGCAGTATAGTGAAAACAGCTGTTTTCTAAGCTGTTCTAGACCCGGCAAAAGGAAAATCGGGCAATTTATTGAAACGAAACACTCCTCTCCCGAGCGTAGAACATCTGTCTGTACCCTGCCCTCAGGAATGGACACTTTTGTCTGGCAGTGATCGGCGATCTCTGTTGAATTCTGTTATCTGTTGGGTGACAGATCCCCCCAGAACTTTGTGCCTAAAACAATAACGATTTAGTATTTCTCACGAACCCTTGGGTTGACCTGGAGTTTTCCCTCAGCTCTCGCTTGGACTCACTCACTGCCCGTGGTCGGCAGGAGAGCTGCTGGCCTAGGGTCAGCTAGGACGCTGGGCGTCCCTCTCCGTGTCTGCAGTTGGCCCGCTGGGTGGCTAGGGCCTGGGTTCTTCTCCACAGTTCCTCTCCAGCAGCTGGCTCCGGCCTCCTTAGGTGTTGATGGAGGTGAAGGCTGCAGGGCCTCAGGCTTGACCTCGTAAACAGCATAGCGTCTATCCCAAGGCCGGCCCAGATTCAAGGGCAGCAGCAGGCAAAGTTGAATAGGGGCCTGGGCTTGGGGATGGGTTATTCACTAAAGCCATTATCGTAGCAATCTCCGGGCTGGCCTTCTGGTCCCAAGGATTTCTGTCCCTCCCAGCTGTGGAGCTGCGGGATACGCTCCTCTCCTCTCGTCCCGCCCTCCCCTCCGGGTACAGCAGTGGCCTCCGAGTCGGCGCCCGCCCGCCCCAGGTCAGGGCTGGATGTGGACGGGCTGCTGCATTGCAGCTCCTTGGGGGTGGCTTCAGTTGATTCAGAGAGCCGTGAATTGAAAAGACACACCCCACAGCCCGTGGAGAGACGGGAACGAGGTAGCTGAGGTAGATGATCGTGTTCAGAGAGGGGGCAGAGAGAGGCAGTGAGTAAATGGTCCCAGCAGTCCTGCTGTCCGGCTGTGCCGTCAGGGCCTGTGGCGGGGCAGCACCCTGCTTCTAGTATCCACGTTTGTACCAGTTCTCTACTGGGGTACAGAAACACACCAACCAGAACTTGATGGTTTAAGACAGATTCTGTGGATTGACGGGGATTTTGGCCGGGCGCTCCCTTGAGGCTGCTCTGCTGTGCCGGGGTTCAGGCTGGGTGACCTAGGCTGGCCTCGTGCACGTCCTGGGCCTCAGCGGGGATCCGTGCAGTGGCTGCGACGGACCTCCCACCGCACGCTCACTCCCAGCCTCCCCAGCCCTTTGAGGCCTCGGCTCAGAAGTCACCGCCTTCTGTGGGTTAAAACATGTGACAAGACCAGCCCACATTCAAGGGTTGGGGACATAAGACTATTATTCCTTTCTTGTTGGAGGAGTGCTGAAGGGGTGTGGATTCAGCCGGGATTCATTGGCCATTATTTTTGTAACAATCTCCCACACTCTCATCTCTGACGTGGTAGGGGTTTGGATACATTCTTGTTGGCTTTGTTTTAATTAACTCCCAAAAAGGAACACCACTGTTTTTCTCAGTATGGGGGTGGGGCGGTCAGTGCAGGGGGGTCAGGTCAGCCGACCTAAATAAAACAAGCCTCATTTCAGTGGCACATCATCTATCTAGTCAGGGCTGCCTTGCTCCTCCCACCGGGTCTGCTAAGCAGTGGTTCTCAAAGCGTGGTCCCCAGACCAGCAGCACCTGCATCACCTGGGCGCTGATACTTGGCTCCCCCCAGATGCACTGCCACAGGCCTCCCGGGGTGGGGGTGGGGGGGCGGGTCTGATAAGCCCTCCAGGTGATTTTGATGCGCCTGAGAGTTGAGAATCACTGCTAATGGGAGTTCAGGTGGCTCTGACCGCCTCTTCCTTACCCTTCCAACCAGTTCCCCCCACCTAGGTGCTCTGTCTCCCTGAGTCAGCGTGTTCTTTGGGTCAGTGTGAGGCTGTGGTTTTCTTACTGCTCAGGGGACACCCGGGGACCGTCTGTGGTGTGCCCAGGCACACAGGTGGAGAGGAGAGTAAAATGTGGTTCCCGAATGCCCTCAGCGTGGCGTGCAGCGTGGTGAGGGAGGCTTTGTGCGTGGAGGATGGCCAGTTCCGAGGCGGAGATGACAGATTCGGTGCGTACAGGCGGAGCTGGCCGCGTCCAGGCCAAGGAGGTATCAGCAAGCAGTGGATCCTGGGAGTTAAAGCCCAAAAGGACTGCACCAGCAGTTTGGAAGTTACCACATACCCTATAATTTAGAAGTTTGTTTTCAAAGGTGCCTGTTCAGTGGGGGTCTTTTGAAAATACGGATTACACGACCCCCTCCTCCCCCCCACCCTTTATTGACCAGGCAAGTGTTTTGGGACCTCTAAGTGTCCCGGGTGATTCTTCACTAGCCAGGTTTGGGGATCAGGGTCCCAAACCCCGGGGAGAAGGAGGAGAGAAAGACAGGAGGCCAAGTCTGGAGCCTCGGGGTGGCTGCCCTTGATGGCGGCCAGACCGGGCGGGTCTGCGCCTGAAGACTCTTCTGGAACCAGGGAGACCGGAAGAGGATGAGCGGGGAGTAGCGTCGTAGATGCCGAGGGGCTGGCAGGCTACGGGGGGCCGACCTCCTGGAGGATCCGACGCCAGAGCCGGAGCCAGACTGTGACGGTGGGGAACGTGGGGGGAACGTTGGGGAGGAGTGAGCGGGGCGGGCGACCTGCAGCAAGGCGGTGGTGGGTTTTCAATGGGAGACACCCCAGCGTGTTGCCCAGGGCAGAGACAGGCGGGAGGGGCGCGTGGAGAAGGGGGTCGGGGATGAAGCCGCGTCCTGGGGGAGGGCAGGGTGGATTTGAAGCTTCTGGGATTGGCCTTGAGAAGGAGGGCCAGCCTTACTCACCCTGGAGGGGAGGACAGAAGGGAAAGGGCATGAGAACGGGAGAGTCTGTAGCTGCTGGAAACGGGCGCGACCTCTCGTGTCCCCCTTTCCTGGTCACCCCATTTCTCACTTTTCTCACGTTTATGGGTGAGACCTGTGAGCTTTCACGTTGTTCACTGTGCCGTCTCACGCGGGGCCTCTGGGGTGTCGGTTCGCGCCTGTGTCACTGGAGTCCGTTGTTCACGTGGGAAGGGGGCTGGTGGGTGTCAGTTCTCCTTGGAAGCACCGCTGGCCGCTCTGCGGGCTCACCCGGGTCGGCAGGTTAGTGGGGCGCCCGGTTCGCCCGCAAGGCTCGGTTAACCCAGTGCCGCCCAGATTGCCGTAGTTCTGTGTCTGTGACCCCTTACGTTCAGTGGGTCCCTCTTCTGTGTTTGGTGTCCTTCCTCCTTCAACCCTCCTCCTCCTCCTTCCCGCTATTTCACAGGGAAGGTGTGTCTGTAGGGTGGGTGGCTCCCGGGCCTTCTGTTGCCCCGTGGGGCTGCAGGCTGAGCCGCTCCGCGTAGTGAGATGTGCAGCGTGCCTAGCTCTCCTCGCTAAATGTCAGCGTCACCCCTCACGCCCGCCTGGGGCCGACAGGTGCTGCCCATCGAGAGCTCAGCTGCTCACACTTCTCTCTGGTCAGGGAGCTGTTGGGATGGGTGTTGGAGTCCTTACAGCTAAAGCTTAGGAAGTGTAGGCTGTGTGTGTTTTTCAGCTAATCACGTTGGTGGTTAAGAGCTTTTAGAAGCCATTTTCAAGGGTATGATGTTCACCTGACAAAAGAAAACAGGTTCCTTATTGTTTCCTGGGTCTGGTTAAAATCCTTAGGCCAAGGCAGTAGCTGTAAGCGAAGATGCGTGAGACTGTATTTGTTGGACACGGCCTCTTCTGAAACAATTAAGTGAGGGCATACATTTTTTCCCCCCTGTTATATGAGGATGCTAGTTAACCTATGTTTTAATATATGCCTACCTAAATTAAGAGAGTTGAGGGGGGAGCATGGGGAGAAAAGTAGAATTTTTGCTTAGACAAGAGTGATTTTTTTCAATAAGTCCGCATGTCTAAGTGTTCTGGTATTTATTTACTTTAATTATACAAAAGCTGGAGCCTTCCCCAGTTTTTATAATCTAGCTGGGTCATTGTTTTTGTTTGCACACTTGCTGTGTTTCATAGTCTAATGTGCACACGCAGGTGAGATTTAGAAATCTTTGTGTCCTGAATGTGAAGGCCTGTGGTCACCACAGCCTGATCCTTAAGTGAGGAAAACGTATCGGTCCTTGAAAGACCATGGTATGTATGTTATCAATACAAGGACGAAGCAGTCATAGCCCTGTGAGTGACTGAAGTTTCCCTTCTTTTCCTTCTCTCCTACAGAACCTGAAAGCAGATCCAGAAGAGCTTTTTACCAAACTGGAGAAAATCGGGAAGGGCTCTTTTGGCGAGGTGTTCAAGGGCATTGACAATCGGACTCAGAAAGTGGTCGCCATAAAAATCATTGATCTGGAAGAGGCTGAAGATGAGATAGAGGACATTCAGCAGGAGATCACAGTGCTGAGTCAGTGTGACAGTCCCTACGTAACCAAATATTATGGATCCTATCTGAAGGTAAGGCTTAAAGATGCAGACGCGATTTTCCATCATGCAGCACCTGACTGAGACGCGAGCCTCGGACGGGAAGGACTTCGATAAATAGCACAGCAGGTTTTCAGAGGAAGGAGAAGTGTTCCGACCTTTGCAGTCAAAAGAACCTGTCTCTGATGGTTCTATCATCTTAAATGTCACCGACAGAACGTATTTTTGGTAAAAAGGGTTTGATGTTGAAAATCCCTTTCAAACAAGAAAGTATTTCTGAGTGAGACTTTGTCATCAGAAGTGCATTTCTTAAGCTATTATAACGACAACTGCTCGTCAACTAATTTTAGCATGGTTTGTGATTAAAAACTCAGGCCAACCTAAGAATATTAGTCTTTTGATATTTTCAGTTATCAAATGTGTTTTAATTTAGTGCTGTTTTGTTTTTTTTAAACTGCTGAGAATTGAGAATGTTGATTAGTGAGCTGGTTTATCTACATTTGACTTTGAAGAATTCTCGGTTAGTAAATAATTACGTAAAGTAGTAGTTATAGTACAACACCACAGATTGTCCTTGATCTTCACGCACTTGTTCAAGTGGGAAAGAATTGTATTAAAGACGGTTTCCCAGTCCTGCAGTCATCGTGCTCTACCGCTAGAAAAGTTTAAGATTGTCCCTTGTGTTTCAAGTTCCTTGACCATATGCCTGTTTTACTGCACTTAGAAATGTCGTATCTTTCAAATGGGGTTTTGGAAATCTTAAGAATTGGTGAAAAAATTTCTGAAACAATTCTTTGTGGAAACAAAAGCTTCACAGGCAGAACTTTTTCCTAAGGGGGGAGGCAGCAATACGCCTGGATAATGTAAGACTAGGCCTCCTCCTGCCCTGGGTCCATCCTCTCAATTCTCCATGTCGTAGCCCTCCACGTGTTCTGGTGTCAGAGGGCTGGTGCAGGCTTTGATTTTGTGGAAATGTAATAATAAGGTGTAAGTGGGAGGATGGAACATTTGAGAGCTATTGATTCACTAAAATGAATATTTAAAGGAAATAAAAGTTGGATGGTGATTCTATGTTTTTTTTCATTGCCTAAAGAATGGCAGTATGTCAGAGGTCAAATGCAGCACTTTGAAAGGGGAAGAATAAGTCAGTTGTTGTGGACTTTGAGTTTTTTTAAACTTCTTTACTTCCTCATTTGTAAAATGGAAAATTATGGTATACACCTTGTTGTTGCAAAGATTAAATGGAATTGAGTATGTGAAAGTACCTGGCATGTAGTGGGTACTTAGGGAGTGTTAATTTCCTTCCTTAATCGATTGGGTTTATTCACATTTAACTCTGACATTACCTTGCAGTGGAGGACGTGTCCCCTGAGGTGGAAGCAAGGAGGAGGGAGGGTAGCCCACGGTAGCCATGAGTGTTACTGTGGCGGGGAGCATCCAGCTTGGGTCTTGACCAGGCAGAAAGGGGAGCACGGTAAGCTTTGTCATATTCATGACCCAAGAGGAGAGCACCTGTGACTTCCATACGGGAAAGCAGAGGTCTTCTTTATGTTAAACTTCTGTTGAGGAAAAACTCAACAGCTGAAGAGACTCAACTTGAACTCTGTCTACTGTATCAGTTATCCTTTGTGAAATGACGTCAGAATAGTTGCATAGTAAATTCAGAGTTAGGTTTCACGTGGTATGTTGGATTTTAATATGAATTATGGTAGTTTCGACAAAGGAAGCGTGGAAGGTCCTCACAAATTCTTGCTGACGTATACCGGCTAATATCTGACTACTGGGGAAGTTAAGGATCAGTGGTTCGCAGGTGCCTTTTTCAGCCTGGGCTCCTCAGCAGAATTTTTTACTGCATGGCGAGGTGATTGCTTTATTGTGGCCAAACGTGGTGTCACCTTGAGTGTACGTATCTAGAGATTCCATCTGGTATGTCCCGTCTTCCCTGAGTTGCTAACTCCAAGTCAGTCTAACCTTGTTCTGTAGTGGGCCAGTGAATTTATTTAGCTAACCTAGTGTCAGTTGCTGGAATAAACACCCTAGGTTTTTAATGGCTCAATATGATAGAAGTTTATTTCTTGTTCACTTATAGCCCTGATCCATGGGTGGTTTTCCTCCAAGCAGTTACTCAGGAACCTAGGTTCCTTCTGTCTTGCGGCTCTTCCTTCCTTCCTCCACACGTGGGTGTGCTCGGCTGCCTTCAGTCAGCATGGGGGCGAAAACGGAGGCCCCTGCGGGGCGTCCTCGTATACCCAGGCCAGGACACAGGGCCCCTTGTTTCTGCTCACCACCCCCGGCCAGGCTCGGCCACGCGGCCGCACCTAACCAGGAGGGGCTGGGAACTGCCGTCTAATTGTGCGCTGCACAGCAGAGCAGACGGGCTTGGTGCTGAGCTAGACGGTCCTTCCCAAGGCCACTTTCTCTGCGCGAGGGAGTTGGAGTGACCGCTGGGGCGACTTTCTCCACTGACTGTCCTCAGGTGGGATGAGGAGCTGTGATAATTTTGTCTATAGTGCTTTATGTATTTTACGAGGCAGATTGTCCTTCAGAAAATGTAATGGCCTCAGGAATGCCAGGAATAATATCACCATCATGAAAAGCTGCCCTTAATTTCTTAAGCCTTTCTGTCAAATTTGATGAAAACATATGGACTGCTCTTGTTAAACGGTACTAGTAACTACCGTAAGTTGAGCAGGACAAGAATCCAGACCCGTAGTTCCGCCCGTTCTTGGTGTGAGAGAGTTGCATGAGATGCCTTGGCCCAGAGGAAGACCCTCAGTCATGAGCCAGAGGCTGTTTTCCCATCATCTTGGTAGCGTTATGAAGTTCAATCAGTATGGTCCAAACTGTCAAGTAAGATACAAATTAAATTGACGCGTAAGATGAATGGGTCTTTGACACAAAGTTGAAAATTACTGTGCTTTGTGTGGTTTTTACTGCCCTTCTAAAACTCCCCATAGCTTTCAGAGCTGGTCGTTTTAGTTCTTGAAGTGGTGATGGGGGAGAGGGCCTCAGGATTTCACCTTGTGTTAAGGGACTTTTACCCAACAAGACTGGGTAAAGAGGAAATGAGCAGAAACTGGTTTCTCCTTTGCTGGATTTGCATTAGAAGGTCTCATAATTACGTTTTCGCTTCAATCCTGTACTCCAGAAGGAGAAATTGAGAACAATAGCCAAGTGGTCTAAATATACTGAATGTTGCTGAAGATCAGGAGAGTGGAGTGAGTTTTGACTGTGTAGCTATAATCGAATTACAGAGTTGCTGTGTAGCATGTTTCTTCCCGAAATAGTAAAAACAAAAACAACACCGACAATTTAGGGAGGAGGGGGGAATAGTGCCACAGTGAAAACTTACGCTTGTATTGATGAATCTGAGGGCCAGAAAGGTCTTGAAGATTATCCATGCCATAGAAGATCTTCATTTGCTGTAGTTTGTTTAATTTTGGGGAAATTAAACCAGCTAGAATGTTAACCAGAAGCCTTCGTATCCCAACCATTATACCAGTGGAGCTTTTTACCGCAAAAATACCATCTACAAGGTCACAATGAAACCGTAGAGGGTGGGGTGGTGTGCAGGAGAGAGAGAGACTTTTTTGGTTTTAAGTTAGGCAGTGAAGACATGACAAGATTGTGACAGTGGGCAGTGAGGTGCCGTAGAGGCGTCTGAGCCTGATTTCTTCTTAAGCATCACTCACAAGAGCTACCCAGTCCATTCAGCAGCACAGCTCTTAAGTTTTTTTTTTTGTCTTGGGGAGACTGCCTGCCTTTTAGAATCTCTACTTTGAGATTCACTTAGAGTTATAAGCCAGGATTTTAGTTTTGGATCCTAGTACAGTTGCTTAACTGTCTGGATGTTTCTCAAGCTGCTGACTTCCTCAAGGAAGAAATGCAGATAAATGTACTTATCTTACAGGATTACTATAAAGATTGAGATCAGATAGGTAAAGTGCCTGGCATGTTAGGGGATTTTTAGTAAGTGCTAATTTAATAAATTTTTTTTAAATTAAGGGAAAAGTTATTTTGCCAAATAACTCAAAATTTATGAGTTGTAAGAACATTATTAGCATACTAAAAATTAGGGTTATCATTTTCTTTTATAACAAATTATTTAATACTCTCAAACATCAGGCCAGTTTCACCAAAGCAAATCAGGTACAAGGCAAAAAAACAAAACAAAACTGTCTTTATCAAACCTTTACTTGTCCTAGTCATTTTTATTGTAGTTTCGCTATTAAGGAAACATGTCCATTGAGTGAGTAGTTGTCTAATGGTGGGTTCAGATCCTTGACTTAAGAGTAAGTTTTTCTTCAGTTCCTAAAAACTTTTAGGGTAGTTTTACCAATTGGATTCACCAGAAAACGAATACAGGAAAGTCCCTTTATGTGTTTTAGTGTTGTATGTAAGCACAGATGATTCTGCTACGGTGTGTGCTATGTACATTAGACACACTTTGGGGTAATTTTTTAAAGTTATGTTCTTTGGACTTCTGATTTGCTTTTTTTCCCCTTTTCCTTCCTTCCCCAAAGGGAAAGTAGTAGTTCCTGACGAAACAGAAATCCCAACCATTTTATGCTTAGGGAAAGAAGTGAAAAAATATTTATATAAATGGCTGGTGTCTTTGTGAATGCGGCTCCTCAGGAGGTTACCATCCACCCCCTGTGTTCACTTCTTGCCCCAGCATGACTATTAATAGCTGACTCTTTACTTTCAGAAGCATCCTAGCTTGGGCAATAGGATATAATCAGCCTCTTATGCTTTATATCCCAAAAAAACCAGACAAAACTGTACTCTTTCCCTTGCCCATATTGTATTATAATTTCATGATCTCGTTATCGCTCAGAGAAGTACTAGTGTAGCCACATGGTAATGAACATATCTGTTAGGGCACATTGTCTGAATTTATCTTCACTCACCTTCCTCCTGACCGCCCCATGGCAAATCCTGCTCTTGTATTGACCTCTGGTTTTAGACACGGTGAGGAATATAGATGGGTTATTTGGTCTTGGGAAGCAGTTGAGTTGAGATATGTGCCTGGTGTGTGTGGACTCTCCTTTGCCTCAGGGCTTCTTCCAAAAGCACACAGGTCCTGTCTCATTCACTTCTTTCCTATTCCCGAAGATAGAGCCTGGCGCATTCTCCTTGAGATGAAGACAGTCAGGTACTAATGGTGTCGTGCACGTGGAACGGTGATTGCAGCTTAACTGAACTGGGGCCAAGATGCCCAGTGTAGAGGGCAGAGGAGAAAGGCGGGCTGTGCCATACGGAGAAGGCAGATCTGGGGTTGTGACAGGAGCACATGACTTTGGGGCCAAGCCACATAAACGTGGTACCGGTACCTCTCTGTGCCTCTTGCTGACTGCCCCATGTGTACCCTCCTGCACTGAAGGTACAGGTGGTGTGTCTTGGAGACATTTTCAGTTGTCACTACGGGGCGGGGCTGGGGTGCTGCTGGCACCCAGTAGGTGGGGACCAGGGATGCTACTACACGTCCTGCGGTGCACGGGACAGCCCTGCGACAAAGAGTCACCAGCCCAGACGCTCGAGTGCTGCCTGAGAAAGCGCTGCCCTGTGGAACGGATGGTGGTCTTTGGTCCCAGAGTATAGAAGGAGCGATGTTCCCAGGGCTGGCCTTGGGGGTTCTTGGAATAGCCCAAAGAGTATTTAAGACAACAGTCTCAGAGACCTTGGTTACGCCCACGCAATTTTTGTGGCCAGAGCAAGTGTGAGCTTTGTGAACACTGTGAGTAGCATGTGTCCAGACTTGGTCAGTGATCTTGTTTTGCTCAGAGCTCTGCAGCCTTGTGTGCCAGGCTCACAGGAAACCCCAGGCAGCATTCTGGGGATAGTGGATCCAAAAGGTGCTTCTCCGGGGTACCTTTGTTCGGTTGTAAGATGGAACAAAGGCTGTGAGGAGTCCTCCGAACATACCAGTGAGGATTGTTCACCTAGATATTGACCATGACGCTTTCTGTCTAGTGCTCATCCTAAACTCGGCTCCCTTGAGTTAAGCAGTAGAAAGCAACACAGGTCTGCTTTCCTAGGGATGCAGTTCAGCGCAGTGAGAGGGAACATTCCCTCACGGCAGGGTGTCTTGACAGGAAGTGTGATTCTCCCTGAACACTGCACTTACTACAGAGTCAATATTCCCCAGGACGTTACTTGACATTGGGAGTGGAGCTGTATACCTGGAGGCCCTCATGGCTAGCAGTTGGCATTGTTTTCTTGAAAACTGATGGATGACCAAGGTCAGAAGTAACAATCTGTGTTTCATTTTTGGCCTTGGTCATTAGAGTAGCATTAATGGGGAAAAAAAAAAAAAAAAAAAAAAAGCAAGCAAGATGTTGATACCTGGCTTTTTTTTTTTTTTTTTTTTCCTGTGCGTGTCTTCAGTTTTTTGTTGTTGTTTTAAGCCTGGTGTGTTATTCTTGGTGTTAAAGCACAGCTCTGCTTCCTACAGCCCCTCTGGGCTTTGAACCGACTGCCCAGCCAATAAAGTGGCCTGTTCCGTTAAGTCAAGTGTCATTTTCTTATTGTATTTCTTTTCCCCTTTGCCATTTATGGACATCAGATAAGGGAGAGTTGAGTTGTCTTTTCATATTTTTCAGTTTGTGGAACCATCATCATCGATCTATGTAAGATTCTTCTGTTTTGGTCAGTTTTATTATTTTTTATTATTTCATCCTTCATCCCTACCACCCTTCTCTTTTGTAGGACACATTTTGATATGTCTTTGAATACGTGTGTCTTGAGTAGATAAAACTCTGTTTATGTACTATGTATGAGTTTATTTTTTCCTACCACATAATTATTTAAAATTTGCTCACAGTAGAATTAACTTTCTGGGGTGTATAATTCTTACAGTTCTACACACTTTAACGCATATGTAGATTCTTAAAACCACCAGCACACGCAGGATACAGAACAATCCCAACATCTCAAAGAACTCCTGACCATCTCTCCCCACACAGCGTCAATCCCTGGCAACCACTGATCTGTTTTCTGTCCCCGTGGTTTTACCTTTTCTAGAATGTCATATAAATGGAATCACACACCTTTTGTTACTGGCTTCTTTCAGTTAGCATAACGTGTTTGGGATCCGTGCATGTTTCAAATGTTTGTTCCTTCTTACTGTCAAATGGTGTATCGTTGTAGGAATATATACCTACTATACATACTATTGTATATATATACAATATATAATATGTATTGTGTATATGTATATAGTACTGTTGTATATTATATACTATATTGACTATTGAAGGGCCCTTGGTTTGTCTCCGTATTTTGGCGGTGATGAATAATGTTGTTATTAACATTCATGTGCAGTTTTTGTATGAACGTTAAGTTTTCATTTCCCCAGGGTAAACACCTAGACGTAGGACTGCTGGTTAATTCTCCAGTGTCTGTGTCAGTTTACATTCCCGTCAACACTTGGTATTGTCAGTTTTTCGAGGTTAGCCATTTTAGCAGGTGTGTAATGGTATCCCATTAGGGTCTGAATTTGCATTTTCCGTAATGACTTAGGATTTTGAGTGTCTTTTTGTATGACTGACTTGTGCAGCACTCTGGAGTAGGACACTTATTAATACAACTGATGGGGCTTGGGGCAGGCCCCCCCCAGATATGCCGGTTCCCACCCCTACACTACCATGTTGTTCAGGATAGCTTCACCTGCTTACGCTCACACTAGCAGTGGGAGTTTTTTGCTGGTTCTATTTTCTCCCTTTTTTAAAAAAGAAAAGCTTTATTGAGATATAATTCACATGCCATTCAATTCATCCACTTAAAATGCACTGTTGAGTAGTTTCTAGCCTATTCTTGGAGTTGTAGCCATCATCGTAGTGAACTTTAGAATGTCTTCATCATCTGATGCGGAAACCCCGTGCCTGTTACTGGTCACTCCCCATTTCCTCCCAGCTTCCCCAGCCCCAGGCAAACACTTATCTGCTTTCTGTCTCGGTATAGGTTTGCCTGTTCTGGAATGTCATGTAAACAGAATCATACAATATGTGGCCTTTGTGACTGGCCCCTTTCACTTAGCGTGATGTTTTCAAAAAGTTCATCCACGTTGTAGCATGTGTCTGTACTTCATTCCTTTTTATTGCTGAATAATATTCCATTGTATGGATATATTACATTTTATTTACCCATTCGTCAGTTGACGAACATTTGGGCGGTTCCACTTTTTGGCTATTATGAATAATGTTGCCATGAACATTAGTGTACAAGTTCTTGTGTAGACATGTTTTCATTTCTCTTGGGTATATGCCTAGGAGTGGAATTGTTGGGTCACATGGTAACGCTGTGTTTAACCTTTTGAGGAACTGCCAGGCTGTTTTCCAAAGCACCTGCATCATTTTGCATTCCCACCGGCAGTGAGTGAGGGTTCTAATTCCTCCACATCCTCATTGCATTTTTGATTATGGCCACCCTAGGGGGTGTGAAGTGGTATCTCATTGTGGTTTTGGTTTGCATTCCCCTCATGGCTAGTGACGTTGGGCCTCGATTGTCTACTTCCTTGCCGACATTGATATACAACTTTTTAATTTTTCCCAATCCCATAAGTGCAATATAGTATTTTCTTATGCTTATTTGCATTTCTATTAATAGTAGGTTTGAGTGTCTATTCATGTATTCTTAGCCCTTGGGATTTCTTACTCTGTTGAATTTTGTTCATATTTTTTTAGTTTTCCATTGGCTTTCCTGTGTTTTAGTGTTTGATAAGTATATTGAAGTTACTCTGTATTAGTTTTAGATACCACAAGTATTTTCTCTGTTATACTTCTTTTAACTTCAAGGTGTCTCGTTGAAAAAAATCCTTAATATTAATGTAGTTAAATCCATCAATTTTTACCTTCTGATTTCTGCTTTTGGGGTCCTGTTTAAGGAACCTACTTGTTTCCTAAGGTTAAAAATATATTAAATTTTTTTTCTTTTATTGGCTTTATAATTTTGCCTTTTACATTTAGATCTTTTATCTGTCTGGTATACAGTTTGAAGTAGGGATTTTATTTTTCTCCATGTAGGGATAAGTTTCCTAACACTATTGTATAAAGTAGTATTTTCCCCACTCGCATATGATGTTATATCATATACCAAAGTCTCATATGTGTCTAGGCCTATTTCTGGATTTTCTGTTTTATTTTCCTGGGCCAGTATCATTCATGGTCTGTGTGTGTGTGAATTGTTATTACCTTGGCCTTGTTTTAAGTCGTAATATCTGGAGTGATAACCGTCTCCAACTCTGCCCACCTACATCCAAAAAATTTTGCTGCTTTTAAAAAGTACATGAGGTCTTTGAAGACTTTTGTTCTTCCACATGTTTTAGAATGAGTTTGTACATTTTCTGTTTAAAATCTTACTGAAGTTTAAACATTGATTTTTTTTTTTTTTTAACTGTATGTCCCAACCCAGGAAGATTTTTATTTATTTATTTATTTATTTATTTATTTATTTTTGGCTGTGTTGGGTCTTCGTTGCTGTGCGCAGTCTCTCTCTAGTTGTGGCGAGCGGGGGCTACTCCTTGTTGTGGTGCGCGGGCTTCTCATTGCGGTGGCTTCTCTTGTTGCGGAGCACGGGCTCTAGGCGCATAGGCTTCAGTAGTTGTGGCACTTGGCCTCAGTAGTTGTGGCTTGCAGGCTCTAGAGCGCAGGCTCAGTAGTTGTGGCACGTGGGCTTAGTTGCTCCACGGCACGTGGGATCTTCCAGGACCAGGGATCGAACCCGTGTCCCCTGCATTGGCAGGCGGATTCTTAACCACTGCACCACCAGGGAAGTCCCTAAGCATTGATTTTTGAGGAGAATTGACATCTTAAGTCATTCCATCCTTGACTATGAGTGCCTGTTTTCTGGTTAGGTTGTCTTATGTGAGCTTTAATACAGTTTAAAAATGAAGATCTTGCTGGTTCCTAGGCACGTAGTTTTTGTTGCTATTTTGAGAGATATATTTTCGGATTGGTTATTGCTTAGTTTAAGGGAATGAGTATGATTTTTTTTTTCCACATCGTTTCTGGCAGTCTTGCTGAACTCATTAATTTTCTATGCATATGTTCACATCTACAAACAATGATGGTTTCTTGTGCTCCTGTCTATTCATATCACCGTCTTGCATCCTGTGTTTTCGGCCGTGACCTCTAGACTGTTGACTGGCAGTGATGGGAGCGATACACCTGTCTTGTTTTTGACCTTAAAGAAATGCACCTTAAATTTTCCTTTAATAAGTATGGTATTTGCTATAGAATTTTGATGTGTGGCCTCTTTTTTGTTTGTTTGTTTTTCCATTAAGGAAGTCTGCTTCTATTCCTGGTTAGACTTTTTTGGTCTTGTTTTTATACAAACAAACAATAGCACATACTTTTTTCCTGTAATTTTTTTTTTTTTTTTTAAAGCATCCCCAGTGACCAATGGCTGGGAATCCTCTTATTAATTTTATTTATTTATTTATTTGTGGCTGTGTTGGGTCTTCGTTTCTGTGCGAGGGCTTTCTCCAGTTGCGGCGAGCGGGGGCCACTCTTCATCGCGGTGCGCGGGCCTCTCACCGTCGCGGCCTCTCCCGTTGCGGAGCACGGGCTCCAGACGCGCAGGCTCGGTAGTTGTGGCCCACGGGCTTAGTTGCTCCGCGGCATGTGGGATCTTCCCAGACCAGGGCACGAACCCGTGTCCCCTGCATTGGCAGGCAGATTCTTAACCGCTGCGCCACCAGGGAAGCCCATTTTCCTGTAATTTTTTAAAGATAGTTATGTGATTTTTCTCTTTCAGTCTTGATGTAAGTAGATGGCAATTAGCCAGATCTAAAGTGTGCCCTTTCTAATTTCTAAGGAAAAAAATTGGTTTCATAGAGCAGGGAAAGTCTTCTCTAGTTGTTGTTGCCAAGAGGCTCAGAGAGTTGCTTTGTTAGCTGAGAGCTATCCAGTCCCCTTCCGTTACATGTCGGTTTTGTTCTGTTGAGTTCTGCATGGTGCTCACAGATAGAACAGGAAAATAGAACCTGACCTGGCCTTGGACAGAGTTCCCATCGCCGATTCCCTCCCCAGTACTTCTTTCCTGGTCATGGGTTAGGAAGGATGCTGAGACAGCATTTTAGCTGGTTGTTCAGTTGATCATCGAGTATTGACTCACTTCTGGGCTGGCAGTTCTGCATCTCGGCTCCTAAACTTTCTCTGGGTTCTGGGGTGGAGGACTTAACGCGGCTCAAAGTGACAGCTGAGAACACCGTGCGCTGGCTTGTGTGTTGAGTTGAGGAGATGGTTGTGTTTTGGAACCGGCAGGAAGGGACGGCTTGTGGGTTGATGCCTCAGAGCCTCTCAGGTGGCAGCTGGGAGAGGCCCTGTGTGGTCCTCGTTTCTGTGTGTGCAACATGGAATTGTTTCTGCCTTTGCTGGGGTCGGTCAGAGACAAACAGGAGGACCATAAGTGGCAGGAGGCCGTGGGAAGAAGGGGGGCTCTGGGTGGCTTGGATAGCCTTGGTGAGCACACGGTTCTTTATGTTTCTGAACTTACTGTAATGTTAGATCTTCTTCATATATTGGCTTTAAGTTCCACTTCGGTACCTTCCCTCCGCGTTTTGGGCCAGGTAGGTTGGTGGGATACTGTAGCTCCAGTTTGACTGGAAACAGAAGTTTGGGGATTGGGGGGAGACGTCTGCAGATTTGGTTTTGGGAAAAATCATACACAAGCTGGAGATGAAGCCTAGTTAGAAAGGGGCAGTGGGGGGGGGGGATGATAGTTTGCTTTGTACCGTTTCCGTCGCTTCTCCGTACTTTTCTAGCCATTCTGACCCCAAGTTCGAGATCTGGAGACGGTCTGCCTACCTCTGAAGATGCGGTCTCGACTCTGAGTTAAGCCAGCAGTGTGGCTGGTCACCTGCTCTCGGAGCTGCGGAGCTGTGTCCTTACCTGCAAAAGAGAGAGATCGGACACCTTGACCTTTTAAGTTCTTATCCATCTGATTCAGCTTAGCTTGCCGTTTCGTGAAACTCTTCTCGTGCACAGAGAAGTTGGAATCCCAGGCTGTTAGAGCGGGAAAGGGCGTTGGAGGCCCCTGGCCCCCACCTCTTGTCCTCTAGCCCCCACCTCTTGTCCTCTAGAGCAGAAAACCGTGGCACGGAGAAGCCACCTCGTCGGCTCCCACCAAGCAGGATTTTCCTCTGGGGCTGGAAGGAGCGCGGGCTTCCCAGAGTCACAGGGCCAGGGGCCAGAGAAGGGAGAGGGGTGGCCGAGCGGCTCAGCCGCCAGCGCCTCTGACAGGGAGGCTTCCGTGGGTGCCGCCCTCGATGGCTGCCGTGTCCGGTGTTGCAGCGTCCACCGTCCGCCACCACCGTTCTGTGGAATCGGGCATCGGCTCACGCGTCCGTGTTCCCTTCGCACGCAGCCGTGGAGCGCCCACCAGAAGTGTGAGCAGGTTAGCCCGGTGGGGGACCTGCGGGCTCCTGGCCCGGGGTCACCGTGTCACGCTTGCCGTGGTTCTGAGGCTGGAAGGTGTCGTCTTCAAAGGGCCATACTGTCCCACTGTGGAATTTTGATTTACTGCCACCTTATTTCCCAGGTAGTCCAACGGGAGAAATTCTTGCCTGGCACGTGGAAATTGTTTTATTCGATCTCTAACGCAGAGCTGACGTTCACCTCTGTAGCTCATGTGTGTTGAAGGCACGAATTTGCATCTGTTCCAGGAGCCGTGGCCCCTCTGACGGAGATCAGAAGCCTAGCCGATGCTGCAGAGTCCCCGGTGGTGCCGGGCTCTTGGCTTCTCTCGCGGCCCTGGAGCTGCCTCAGCGGCCAGAGCTGCTCTTCCACCAGCCCTGCGGGCCGGCCCCGTCCCTCCCACACCTCTGCTCGCGCCCAGTCTCTGCCAAGAACCCCCCTTTGGTTTTGTGGTCCCGTAGCTGTCCTGTTGGCGCCGCGTGCCTCGTCCCTCAGCTGAGGATGGTTCTGTGGTCGCCTGTGAAACGCCTCCTTTCTTTGTACGCTTGATGCACAGGTGACTAAACAGAGTGTTCTGATTTCTGTTATTAGCATTACTGCGGTGGCAAGTATCAAATATCTTCAGGCATTTCTTTGAAGGAAAGAGGAATTTTTTGAAAAGAAGGAAATTGTGATACTATATGCAATAGAATATATACAGACAGCCTTGCTAGCTGTGCAGTTAGTTGGGAAGTATTGATGTTTTGGCATTGGGTCGTGGTTGGCTTACGGCAGGTTGAATTGCTAAAAGCAATTTATGTAACCTGTTAAGTAGACCAAGCATTTGTTACACTGGATTAGGTATTTAACTTAGTTTCCTGGACTTTGATGATCTTTTGTTGACTTAGTATGAGATTGACTTTCTGATTATGTGCTTCAATTTGATCTAATGAATTTTCTCTGGCGTTATGAATGGTAGTCAGCGGAGCTAGGCCAATGGCGAGGTTGATTGTAGACCAGTGCTTATAGAAGCTAATCACCCACATTTTTTTGTTCATATAGAAGCCTTTTCCCTTGCTTTTAGCTAGGGCTGGTGTAGAGTGCCGTGTAGATTTTGGAGTCATTATCGGTCACGTTTTTTAAACGGGTATGAAGAGGTGGAGTTTGCTTGTGTTGAAATATTTGGTAGAAAACGTTGGTTCTTTAAAAGTAACAGTTGATTTCTGGCTCTTTTTTGAGAAGGAAATGCTCTTACACTCGCTTTCTGCACCAGGGTGTGCCTTGAAGACCCCTTGCCCTTCTCCCATCTCCTGTATTCCTTACCTAGGTGGAGGTGTATTTCTGGACACTTTGCGTTTTGAAAGCGGAGATCCATTCAGAGGCTGACAGACTTGTCCCTAGAAGAAGAGGGGCATAAATATGCCAAATGCAAAACCACAATGATTTCTTTGATTGCAGGGACCTTTGGGCCAGCTTGCGGTAAGAACTTGCCTTTAGAAGATCCTTTGGTTCCCATCCATGTCTCCCTCTCCTCAAAGGGATGGCAGCCCGATGGACAGTGGGCACATGCCCCCAACATGGACAGACTTCCACGGAGGTAAGCTGCTGTCGGTGCCGCCCAGGCAGACGTGCGCCCTCCTGGTCAGCCCGAGCTCTGCCCCCATCCACACCTTGTGCACGTTGTGTCAGAGGCCCCGAGGCTTTCTCTCTTGTTTCCAGCCAGGGCTAGGGTTCTGCCTCATCAGGTAACAAGTAACCCTGTTTCCACGGGGCTTAGGAATGAGTGGAGTGCAAGGCAGCCGTGGCAGCTTTCTCCGGTGGAGGACAGGGATTCCCGTGAGGTGGTGCTCGTGAACTCGTGAAATGGTCGGCCCTTTGTGGTTCTGTGTCTGTAGTTCACTGCACGTCGGGCTTAACTCTGGTCACTGTGAGCCGCTGTTGCTTTGGGGACAAGTTTGCACAGAGTCTGTTTCCCTTCTTGCCTGATTTGGGGGGACACTGTTGACGCGGCTGCTGTCAACTGCTGTGGTGGGTCCCCCGCCTGAGTCTGGTGCCAGCGTGTGCAAATTAGAGGCCAAGCTCTCAGATTCTAGAAGGTGTTGCTCCAGACCTTGACCCAGGGAAGGCACGGCGGACCAGAACTCCTCGTCTCCCTAGGAACGGACCGCAGCCCTGGATCGGCTTGGTTGCTGCCGGCAGAGCCTGTGTCCTCCTGCTGTATTGCTTTACTCTTCAAGGAGTAGATGCAGCAGAAAATATTAGTGTATTTCCTAGCAAAGTTTTGTTGTTGTTTCGGTTTTTGTCTTTAAGAGCTTAGGTTTCCGGTTGAAAAGAGGAGAAATTTTCACTTGTCTCCCTGGGAAAAGGTGCTGGGAGTCAAGTTTCACTTATACTGGTTGAATGTAAAACTTTGGAAGGGGAGGTATGGCTGCTGAGAGAAATGGGTTTTAACCCGAGTGTGATCTTTCTGGCTTTGCTAATGGACCTCACCTCTCCCTTTCCGGCAGTGACGGGCAGAGTGAGCCAGTGGGCGTTGCAGGATTGCTGGCTGTGCAGGGTTGCGAGGTCTCGGGGGCCTGGTTTTTGCAGGGCTGTGTTCTAGAGCACGAGGGGCCGCGTGGAGGGGCTGCTGGGAGCTCTGGTCAGTGGGAGTCACTGCAGGGGGTGACTCACGTCATGAGGAACAGGGAGGCGCCTCCCTGCCGACAATTCCTCTATGACAACTTGTGCACGTTTTTAAGAAAGGAAACATCTTCGTTGTTAACTTTTGGGGTGGGGGGTCAGGTAACTTATTCCAACGCATTAAGATCATCTTTCCGACTGTTGTAAGGATCTCCTTGCTAAGCTCCCGGGCACGCTTAGGAGCTGCGCTCGCTCTGGCTAGTGTGGAAAGTATTGGGAAGATTATCTCCTGGTTCTTACATGTTCTTTTACTTTCCGGGCCCCGCGTATTGTGTTTACTTTCTAAGAGGTGCATTAAGCCATCTGCAATCCCTTGCTCTTTCTTTTGTGGGCTATCTGACCGAAGCGGCACCAGCTTTAATGAAAGGGAGCCAGTACCAAGCCAACTTCCATGTGAGAGCGGGAGGTTATGAACTCGAGGTTATTAAGTGAATTTAATTCTAGCTTCGCTTCTCGGTTTAATAGCGAACCAAGTTTGATATTACTTTTTCTGGTTTTAATCAAGTTTCTGCCTCCATTTGGGAAATTAGAACTGGTCCATCGGAGTCGCTGTCAACAGGAGTGGCACGTTCTTAGCCTGACTTTCTGCTGTCTTCTTTGAGCAAATGATGATTGGGTCTCTTGGCCCTCCTGCGTGCACCACAAGTGTGCGGGGTTGTGTCCATCTTTACCTTGTTTGTAAAAAGCACTCTTGGTAAACGGGGATCTTTGGCAGTTGGGTTTAAGACTGGCCCCCCCTAGAGCACATTTAACTAGTGTTCACTTGCGGCATACTGAAAAAAACCGAGCGGAAAATGTTTCCAACGTATTCAGTGAGGTGTGTGAGCCCTTAATGACTTGGGATTTGAAGTGTCTTTCCCCACAGGCAAGCCCACAGGTGTTTGCTTTTTAAAAACTGCTAGTGGGATTTTGTGTGTGTGCGGAAAGTCCTGGGGATTCTGAGCGCTGTCTCTCCCTGCAGCAGCACGTTCCGACTGTGTTATTCATTTGTGTCCGAAGGTCGTCCTCTCCCTTGATGGTAAGACCCAGGTTCTAGGGTCCCAGGCCCTCGCATCAGCTGTCCCCCCGCTGCCGTGTCGCACGCCTCCCTGCTTCTGGGCACTCGGAGCCCTGCTGCCCCGCCTCACTTGGGCCAGGGATGCAGGTGTGGGCTCTGCACCTGGACCTTCTTGGGTTGGTGAAGGAAGGAGATGCATAACGAGGACGTTATCACCCCGAGTAAGTGCTCCGGTGGCCGGGGCCCCAGTCCAGGAGGAGGGAGGTAGCAGGGCGTTGTCGTAATAAAGACGCCCGACTGAAGGAGGGGGAAGGGAAAGCCACACAAGGTGGGCGCCAGCACATGTGACTCCTGTGTGCTGGTCTCACCGCAGGGCCAGAGGTGACTCCTGTGTGCTGGTCTCACCGCAGGGCCAGAGAGGAGTGTTGTTCAAGGTCAGGTAACTTAGTTTGAACTGTATTCGACCACAGCAGACAATTGTATGCACGCAGTGAGTTCTCCTAGTTTGTTATAAAGGTAGTGTGGTTATCTGCTCCAAAAAAAAAAAAAAAGAAAAATTACACTGGAAACATTTGACGGAGGTGGGTTTCGCCTCTTTGCTGCCCTAGTTCTCTCCCTGCCTCTCTCGGCCGTTCCCAGTGCCCCCCTCGCCACCCCCTTGCTGCTGAGTAGGAGGAGGGGCCTCCGGGGGGCGGGAGGAGGGCGCGTGCAGGTTCTGTGCAGCTCCCCCTGGGGTCCTGCTCCTGGCCGGCCGCCTCGGGGGCTCCTGCGAGGCTGTGCACGTGAAAACCCCGATTTTCGGTTCCTGAAAGTCGAACAGTGTTTCGTCACTTTGGTTAATCAGAGACTCGAGAGTTTCAAACCACATGTAAGAGGTGTGAATGATGTGATATAAGCATTGTTGGAGCCCTCTGTTGTGGTTTCCCTTTCTCTCTCTCTTTTTTTCCTTGTATTCTCACTTCAAAGTTTAAGCAATAACTTGAGTCACCAGACTCTTTCTAGAAAGACAGTATCTTTTCTAGTCTGACATGGATATACGTGTTTTACTCATTGTGTGTGGTAAGAAAAGGTGTGGGCACTAGAGGACGTTGAGGTGTGTGACTGTAAAAGTCTAGACGTGTCATCAAAGAATGTGAGCATCCCATGGATCTCATGAGTCTGAATAATGAAATTTGCCACCAATAACCTTCACACTGTATGCGGGCCTATTCAGTCTTTGTCTGTAGGCTGAATCTCACTTTTATCACATAATTGGCACATCATTGGGCTCCGCGGATTGGCGGGGGTGGGGTGGATGGGGGAGGGTCTCACACTGACTGGAGAGCTGCTCTCTACCTGCTGGAAGGCTCTGAAGGTGGGTTCGAGCTAAGGGAGTGTTTCTGGATGAGCCCCCTTCTTGAAGATGTTAGTAGGTGCTACCTGATAAGATGTTTGGACACGTTGGGTCTAGTAGGTTTCTGTTACAGTATTCTCAGAGCTTTTGAGCCTTGAAGGGAAGTTTAATGTGTGGCATATTCTAAATCTGTTTCTTTGTGGGACCCTTCTTTCTCTCTCTGTCTCTCTCTCTCTCTCTCATGGTAAATTTCAATTCTATAAAATCCCCAGACGGATCCCTCTGGAAGTAGCTTCTCTTGTCAGCACTTGGGAAGGTGAGCCTTAGAAGGCATCCACTGTGGTTAAGAACATCAGTCCGGAGATGCCAAGTTAGCAACAAGTAACAGCTTTCTGTGGGTCTCCTGCTAGTATGCCGTCTTTAGAAAAGCATTCCTTTAAACGTTGGTGGTTTAAAAACTGGATAAATTGACAAAGGACCATGAAGCATGATACAAAAGGCAATTACTGAAATAACATGTTAATGTTTTAAACAGTTTTATTTTTCAGTAGATAGTTTTCTGAGTGAAACTGTGGGATTTGAGAGAAAATAAGCTGTGAAAGTATTTGTGCATGTCTTGTTCCATAGGAAACACAAAGATCACAAGCGCTGAAGCCTATGGTAGGTGTAAAATCCTAACAGAAATTGTTGGGGGCTTGGTGGTGGTGGTGGTGGGGTGATTAATACCACATTTCCCTAAAATCTTTTTGTCTCGATTTTTCATAAAAGCTTGCTAAAGATGTTTCGAAGATTTCCTCTGCCCCAGGTGGGGTGTGGTTCACTTTTTGTTCATTTAACGAACACTCGAAGGTTAATAAGCCGCGTTGTTTGGGGTCGAGTGCAGCCATGGGCCCTCAGGTCTGGGGAACGAGACAGCCTTCCTCTGACGGGAATTTCTAGTGTCTCATTCGCCTTTCTTTTTCTTGGTTACTGTTCGTGCTTGGCTTCCTTTTCCTGCTTGTCCTTTTGCACACTCATCTAGTCTTTTGCACACTCATCCAGTCCAGGGTCTTCACTACTGCCCGAGCTTCCAAATCTCAGTGCCTTGCCTGGGCTCTCCCTAGGCCTCAGATCCACTTAGAGAAACGCCTGCCGGGGACGGTCCCCCTAGAACGTCCCCTGGCAACTTCACATTCAACCTGCAGAGCAGGGACTTCTTCCCTCTCATGAGCCAGGTCTGCGTGCGTCACAAGTGTTCCCATTAGGAAGGGATTGATTGGAAGGTGCTTATTTAATGCAGAGGCAGTAATAACTTAGAGCTGGAACACGCAGGGGGCTTGAAAACCTGCCAGTGCCCCGTCCCACCCCTGAACGGGGATCTCGGGGCTGTGGCCGGACTGTGTTTATGAACAGCCCGATTTAAATTCCCGAGGTGCAGGGCCCCCTGCCTGCAGGCCACGCATCAAAGATGCCTTAGAAATGTGTTCAGGCTCTAAAGGGGTGAACACGTCAGGAACGTTAGGCCTTTGTTTGACGCTGTCTTCGAGGGAACCATGTCGAAGGCCCTGGTGAAATCACCCGTGGTCTCTGAGAGACAGAAAATCTGGAGACAGAGTTACCAGCACGATCTTCACCAGCGGCTCTCTGGGGTGCTTTGCCTCCCGTCCCTCCTTTCCCGCCCCTTCCTGGACAGTCGCTCCTGCGGCCCCCCCCGCCCCCCGCCGTGGCCCTGCCGTCAGGAGAGCAGGGGCAGGTGGGCTGGGAGCGGGCCATCCTTCCTGCCCCCGAGGGGGTGTTGGGCGGCAGCCCAGGAGGGGCCCACAGAGCCGCCTGCCACGGGGCTCCCCCTGCCGCCCGTCGGCCAGCTCGGGCCTGGAGGCTCCTGCGCGCCGTCCAGCAGGCGGGTGGCCCCTGCCGGGGGCCGGTGATGGCCCATCTCTGCACAGCCCGCTCCCCCAAGCAGCTGGTGTAGCTGAGGGACCGAGGTTACTGTGGGAGAAGCCTTCCCGGGCCTGCCCTGTGGGCTTCTGCCGGGGGGGACCAAGGGCAGAGCGGCCCGCCCCGGCTCTCGCCCGGCGTTGGGGGCCGCAGAAGTGCGGGCAGAGGCCGAGGGGCTGGCGGGTCGGGGAGCTCTGCCTCTGGCTCTTTCTCCTGATCTGGTCTTCAGGGACCTTGACTCATCATTTGAGGTAAACGGGCCACCCACCTCCCGAGTCGAGAGGAATCTGGAAAATGCCTGCTGCTTCTAGAAATGCTCAACCTCACGTTGTAAGACTCTAAGTATATTAAAACTTGGCGGGGAGAGTGGGATGTGTGCCAGGAAACGATACGATTTGTCCATTTTATCGTCTGTTTGTGATTCCGCTGGGTGGTTTTCTTAGGTTTTTGGCTCGTTCTTTTTAAACACAGTTGATTTCAGAGTTACTTCCAAATATCTGCCCTGCGTCCATGCTGCCACTTTCTATGTTCGCTATTTGTCGGCCCCTAATTTAATTTGCTATACTGTCTAAAGAAAATGGGTTTGGGGTTTATGCTTGTACGTAAGTGACGTGAATATGAGAAGGTAGAGTCTCTGAAAAGGGAGGAAATTCACGCACGTTTTCATAAACGTGATCAGACGCGCAGCTCTTCAAAACTTCCTTTGAGCGGCAGTTTCCCAGATGCTGGATTGTTTTTTTATTTTGTGGAGAGCGGCCAGATTGTCGGTCCACACCCAGAGGGGAGCACCAGTGCTGGCCCAGGGCAGAGCCCGTCCCGGGGACGCAGAGTCCACGGGCGCTCAGTTGTTTAGTCACCGGCTTCGGTCGCACGAAGAACTGGCAGCGACAGCCCGTCCGGCATCCTGCAGCTCTGCGAGGACAGCTTTTCCCTCTGCAGGAGCCCCGGCCTCCGTCTGCCCTGGTGGTGCAGTCAGGCTGCTTTCTTCCATGAGGATTGCCTTTCTCTGAGCAACAAACAAAAGCTTTATATCCTGGTGCCTCCGGCTAGGATTTTAACAGTCTCCCTCCACGTTTGCTGCCTTGTGTAGTCTTGGGTATCATACTCGTTGATTCCAAGTGTAGAGACAAGGGTGTCTTTGGTTCTCGTGAGCTGCCTGCCACCCCCAGGCTAGCGGGGCCCTCGTTCCCCCGCAGCGATCTGCGCAGTCATTCAGCCACGTGGAGGGGGAGCCCCGTGCCCACGCTGTGACAGCCACCCTCCCAGCTTCCGTTGCCATTCGGAAGTCATCTGCCGCATTCCCCGTGGACCTGGAACAGCTGCAACTTCTGGGAGAGGGAAAAGAACATCTGTTTTCTCTGAGAGTGATTTTTAGCTTGCAAGCATCTGTCCTTGCGTTTCTGGGAAAAACAGAAAAGATACAGGGAGCCCTTTGTATCAGACTCCAGGGTGACCGCGGGTAGAAGCAAAACAAGTTACTTCTGGGTGGACTAAACTAATCCCCAAGTAAATCTTGCTTTGAAATCACAGGGGAATACGTTTCATTTCCATCATGGGGAAAAAAAAGGTCGGCTCAGCACCAAAGATAACAGAGAACGTCGAGACGTTTCGGGGGGGCGGGGACCGTGGATTCCTTTCTCTCCCCCTGAACGCACTGTCCTAGTGTAATTGAAGGGAGTTCCTGAAGACTTTTGGCAGCTCTGTTTTATGTTTTTCTATCCAGAAAGTTGAATGAATTAAAATTCCAGTTAGGCTAAATATTTTACTTCACCAAAAAGAAACTCAACTCTGTCTTCTGGCTGTTGCCTATAATTTAAAATAAGTATTAATTGTATTTCTAGTTCTTTTTGTCTCAACATACATCTTCTGCCTATTCAGACCTTCGTCTGAGGTATCTAAACACAGCTGATGTATTCGGGTAAAACAATTAATTATGCCATATGCTTTCTTTTCTAAAACTTCTATATTTCTAAGTAAATTTCTAAAAAAAAAAAAAAATAGTATCATATATGAGATCACAAATCTTACTTAGATTATGTAATGAGGAGTGCTTGGTATGTAATCAAAGAGAAGACTGACTCCCGGTGAGGGGAAAGAACTCCTTCCCTTTCAGTGGTCCACGCAGCAGAGCAGGACTTTCAGGCATTTGGGTGAGTAGAGACATCTGCTTCAGAATGGAAACATGGGCTGCTCGAACCAGGCCCTTGTGTTGAACCCTGTCTGGGAGCCACACGTTGTCACGGCCATTACTGACCGACCACGGTCTGCCAGGAGCCAGACGGAGCACTTAGGCTGGCTCTTCTGAAGGCGTCTGCATGGGGCTGTGTGGACGCTTGTGTGCTGTGATGGAGTCTGCCTCACCGAGGCAGAAATGGAGCTGGGGGCGGTGGTGGTTCATGTCATGGTTGGGTGTAGGGGCAGGGGACGCGTATCCGTATCTCTTCAGCAGCCTCAGGTCTGCGCCCCAGGGCTGCCTCAGGGAGGGAGCCCTGGATTTGCACGTCGGATCCGAGTGCAGCTTGACTGTGTCCAGTAGCTCATCGTTAACGAACTTACTATACATCGAGCACATGTGCCTGTTACCTAACTGTTCATTCTGGAGTAGAACTGTGCAGAAAATAAAGATGAGTGAGGTGGCCAGGAGGCTGCAAGGAAGAGAAGCGAGAGTTCAGACAGCAGAGACGTCTCCTCGGTGCAGTCCGGCACCGGACAGACAGGCATGTTGCAGGAGAAGCCCCTTACTTTGGGAGCTGTTTACCGTTAGGGTATGGTAAATACCCTGAAGGATGGAGATAAAAGTGTAAATGTGAATTTGCCACCCGTGCATTTGAAGTACAGCATCTGTTTTGCGTGAATCTACTAATTCCATACATTATCTTAACACTGAAGGCACCTCTTAAATTTGCAAAACACAATAAAGTCTTCTTTTTCAGCCGTATTTGCCCTCTGACTTAGTCCTGTCTGATTTCTTTGGGCTGGGTCTGTATCAGAGAATTAATACTGAGCCCTCAATAGTCACTTCTTTTGGTTTTATGGTTTTGTGGTGGATATTTCTGACAAATGCTGTGTAATAACCATTAAAATCTTCACCTGGCAGAAAGATAATCTTGTAATTATTAGAAGTATTTCACTTTTAGGAAGAGTATAATTTTTAGCTTATGATTATGGCAGACTTGTTCGATGTAGCGGTTTATGATCACTGACTGTTGTGTTTGCTCTTTTATGAGGACAGAGCAAGGGAGGAAAGTCAAGTCCTCCTCTTTTATCTCCCAGGGCACCCTTTCCATGCTTCTCTCTGTTATTTCTTTTCTGCTCCCTCAGATTTAGGTCATTTGTAAGTGTAGTTCCCTGATTACCTTGTAAGGATCTTTACGTTTAAGCAGATGTTTTTATCCGTCTTAGTTTTTAACCAGCATTCAGCACAGAAACTTCCCATGAACAGATCTGTTGCTGTGTTGTGGCGAATATGTGCTGATGCAAAAGAGAGGAGCGCCTCAGTGCCCATCCGGGGGGCGGGGCTTAATTACTGAACCTCAGCGGCGCACACATGCACACAGTTAGGAGGCGGCCTCTTCCAGGAGAGAGAAGCCTGTGACGTAAACCCGGAGAAGAGCGTCTTAGGGACGGCTCAGTGCTCTTTCCAGTTTGTTGCAGGACGTGAGGACAAAAGTTCTTGTTCTTGGCACGAGGGAGCAGGGCGTGTGAATCCCGCAAGTCACAGGCAGACCTTTTGTAAACCGATGTCTTTTTTCAGGCAGGAAGATTAGAGTTCATTGCTCTCTGAAAGGAAACCAGTTAAGAACAGTTACCCTAGAACATGTTTTCCTCACTGGAATCCTTTAGAAATTGCTTAGAGTCTGTGATGTTTGTTACTGTGGTTCTTGCTGTTTAGGTTTCTGACTCAACATTAAGTCTGGATTTGAGCCCCAGCTGCTCCCCCTCCCCGCGCTAACGAGGTATCCGCGTCCGTAAAGCGGAAGAAGCTGATTACCTAAACGGACAGGATTACCGGGAGAATCAAGTGAAATACTCCTTATGAGGGTCTTGGGTAAAGCATGCGGTGCTGCGGTGTCGCACTCTTGCGGGATGAGGCTGGGACCCCCCCCTGCTGGACCAAGAGGAAGACCCGAGGCGCCCCGAGGCTGTCCCCTCAGGGAGCCTGTGGTGAAGGAGGGTGTGGCTCTCCTCAGGCCCTGGAGGACGCCACTCTCCCCTCCTTCCGCGAGTGTCCTGGTCCCAGCCCACTGGGCCACTGGTGGTCGGGGGCGGGGGCGGTGAGAGATGGCCTGGAAGGACAGCAGCTCTGGCTGTGTTCTCGCTGTCATGTCAGGTTTCTGATGGCGATGGAGCGAGCGGACACAGAGGAGGGTTCAGGCCTCTGGAAAGCACTGCAGACCTGGTCGACAGGCAGGCCCGAGGCCTGGTGGGGCTGGGCAGGTGGTGGTAGAAAATACGATGCAAACGTTTCACATGTGCGGAGACTCTCACACCTAATGTTCATTTCCAAAAGCACCTTTCTTCTTCTCTAGAAACTCCTCTCGTTAGATGACAGCCCTCTGTCCCAGGAGGCACCGCATCCCTGGCACGTAGAAACGCACCTCCCTCCTCCTCCTCTTGTACTGATGATAACCTTTTCCAGGTGTTGGTGTTATGTTGTGATGTCAGGAAGAGTCCCGTGCTTCAGGAGTGTTCCTAGAATATTCTGTTCTTTTAAAACATTCAAGGGCAAAATCATTTGCCTCCTTCCCATCCTTTCTTGCCTCCTTCCTTCCTCTTTATATAGATATTTTTAGAGGACCATAACTGATCCATTTCTTCCCCTACCCATTTCTTCTTTCTTGAGTAAATTTTAATTCATACATTACAAAGAAATCATCTAGTTCATTGTAAATTTTTAAGCTTATTATAATAAAACATTGTGACCTGTTCTGTTTGCATTTAAAAGTGTCTCCATCTGTAATTTTTTATTGCTATTTTTTGGCTTGGTAATGAAAATGTGTAATACTGTGTTTTCCTCCGAATAAATCTTTGGTTGTATTGTATAGCTTTTGGTGTATGTAGTGTTTCCAGTATTTTTGGATAATTCGTAGTGATGCTTTTGATTTTTTTCTAAGGATTTGATCCAGAAATTTTCAGTTGATTTGTTTCTCTTTGTGCCGTTTCAGGTTTTATTGCGCAGTGTCATTTTAGTTGATATTTGCAGGTAGTGGCCTTTCTCTGGTTGCATGCTTGTTTCCAGCACTAGAAGACTTTGTCTTGGACCACTGTTGTCCTTTTTAGGGCCTCGTGAAAGAGTGGAAGCCTGGGCTGTCCCTCCCCGCGCCCGTCGTCGTCCCCCCCTGCACCCGTCGTCGTCCCCCCCCCATGCTTATCCTGCTTCAATTTTCTGTTTTCTTCTTTTTTTAATTTATTTTTTTTATTGAAGTGTAGTTGATTTACAGTGTTCTGTTCATTATTGCTGTACAGCAAAGTGATTCAGTTATACATATATACATTATTTTTTTAATATATTCTTCTCCATTCTGGTTTATCCCAGGATATTGAATACAGTTCTCTGTGCTGTACAGTAGGACCTTGTTTATCCATTCTATACAGAAGAGCTCACATCTGCTGACCCCAGCCCCCTCCCCCTTGGCAACCACAAGTCTGTTCTCTAGGTCTGTGAGTCTGTTTCTGTTTCATAGATAGGCTCATTTGTGTCATATTTTGGATTCCACATGTAAGTGATATTATATGGTATTTGTCTTTCTCTTTCTGACTTATTTCACTTAGTGTGATAATCTCTCGTTGCATCCATGTTGCTGCAAATGGCATTATTTCCTTCTTTTTTATGGCTGAGTAGTATTCCATTGTACATATGTACCATATCTTCTTTATCCATTCATCTGTTGATGGACATTAAGGTTGTTGGCTATTGTGAATAGTGCTGCTGTGAACATAGGGGTGCATGTATCTTTTCGAATTACAGTTTTGTCTGGATATATGCCAGGAGGGGGATTGCTGGATCATATGGAAACTATTTTTAGCTTTTGAGGAACCTCCATACTGTTTTCCGTAGTGGCTGCACCAATTTACATTCCCATCAGCAGTGCAGGAAGGTTCACTTTCTCCACGTTCTCTCCAGCATTTGTTATTTGTAGACTTTTTAATGATGGCCGTCCTGACTGGTGTGAGGTGATACCTCATTGTAGTTTTGACTTGCATTTCTCTAATAATTAGCGACATTAAACGTCTTTTCATGTGCCTATTGGCCATTGATTTTCTGATTGATCTTCTCATTTTCTTCTCTCCCCATTAGTTCTGTTGTGTAGGTAATTGATGAGACGGGCCTCTCCTCTGAACACCCACAGCATTTTGTGTCTTTGTGGTACCCACCACAGGCTGGCTGGTGGTAGTTATTTGCCCACTTTTCTATTATGAAAAGTGATTTATTTAGGAAAAGAGCCCGGACCCTACTCATTTTATAGACCCCCAGTGACACTGTGTGCGTAGTAGGCGCGAATCACTGAAGGAATGCTGACATCTGTGAGACAGAGGAACAATTAAATCAGCTATTTTTGAGGTCAGGGATCGTGTTCTGTGCCTTGAGTGTAGTTGGAAGGTGCCATGAGTGTCAGGGAGTTGCTTTGACTGTAAAACGAGGTGGGGTTTGGGCTTCGATACCAGTTTCCTGCCTCCTAGTTTCACAAGCCTCCCAGTGGACCTGGGTTCAGACAGGGGGCACTCTAAAGTTAGTGTGGTATTAATAGCTCAAGTTCATGGGCACTGCTGTGTGCCAGGCACGGCCCTGAGGTGGGGTGTTCTTTAGTCCCGGGAGCAAATGGGAAACTGAACGCGGCTTCAGGACTGGTCTCAGGGTCCCAGAGCTGGTGCGGGTCAGAGGCAGGATCCAAACCCGGGCTTGAGAGCCTGGGTTCCTGCACAGCACCTTAGCAAAAAGGTACCTTTGCTTTAAAAACCACACTCCTAAGGAAGTCTGGGACTCCCCGTTGTTTCAGTAAAAGACCTCCTGGGCTGAGCCTTTCCTTACAGTGCAGAGGCAAAAGCAGAGCTTAACTTCATTTCAGAGTTCATGGTGTAAAAATCTTTGTTAACGGTGCAGAATCCACCCCTTTTCTCATTCACCTTGAGTTAACCTCTCCGTCGTCTGATGTCTGTCAAGCACCCGTGAGGGTTGTGAACATGGGGAGTGCCATGCCAGCCCACCACCTCCAGACAGTACAGGGCAAGCTTGCCTGTAAGCGGTGTTGTTGTTGGTGTTGTGTGTGTACATTAATTTCCACGAGCAAAAAACTACCAAAGGCAAAATCAAAAGACAGACGAGGAAAATGCTGTGTTTGTGGCTTGTGTTACAGGAGGCTACTTCCCCTAATATTAGGTCAATAGAAAAACAGACAAAGGATAATAAGGGCTCACAAAAAAGAAAACATACATGACTCTAAAATATGTAAGGATGTGTTCAGCCTTACAATGAAAGACAAACTTTGTGAGTTACGCCCACCCCCCGCCCCCCCCCCCCCCCCCCCCCGGCAATGGATTGATGACCGTCATTTGCTCAGGCTGCCGTAACACGGCGCCACAGACCCCGGGGCTTAAACAACAGAAGTTTATTCCCTCACAAACCTGGAGGCTGGAAGTCTGAGGTCAGGGTGTCGGCCGGGCTGGCTTCCTCTGAGTCCTCTCTCGTTGGCTTGCAGGTGCCATCTTCTCCCTGTGTCTTCACATGGTTGTCCCTCTGTGTGTGCCTGTGTCCTCATCTCTTCTTATGAGGACACCAGTCACATTGGATTAGGGGCCACCCTAATGACTTCATTTTAACTTACACCTCTTTGAAGACCCTGTCTCCAAATTCAGTCCCGTTTTGCGGTACTCAGGGTCGGGACTTCAGCATATGAATTTAGGAGGGGGACACAATTCATTCACCTCCTAAGAATGACTGAAAAAAAGTTGGATTACACTGTCAAGGGACATGGTGTGTTGGCAAAGAAAAGGGAAATGAGCTCTCACACGTTGCTGGAGGCAGCCTCTTTGAAGAATAATGTCATTATCTATTTAAATTCAAGTGTGTTCCTTTGACTCAGCCTCCAGCAACTCCCCAAATGATACATCCACGAAATTGACACCTGGCTCACCATAGCAAAAGAATGGGAGCAACTTGATGTTGTCAATAGGGTGTGGGTTAGTTACGGCTTTAAAAAAAAAAAAAAAAGGAATTCCTTTATGGACAAGTATAGAATGCTCCAAGGAGAAGCAAGGTATATAGAACAGTGTATAGAGCGTTACATTTGGATAGAAGTGGAGAAGGAGTTGATAGGTATTTGCAGAGATATTTCTATGAAGTCACAGAAGATGCGTCGCTAAGCTGGTGGGCGCGGAGGCTGGACAGCCAGGAGCCAGGGGCGAGAGAGAGACGCCTCGCTTTACACACTTCGGTGCCTTTTAAGTGGTGAATCCTGAAGTTATTAAATAAATAACTGTTTTCTTTCCCTTATGAGAAAATTCTCTTACAAGGTCATTCGTAACTTCCATTGTCTGGGGTCATTTTTTACACATGAAATTATTCTGATTAAAATCATTCTTATTTTAAGAACTCTTACTTATTTTCCTTAGAGTGCCTCACACGTCATTCACTTGGAAGGTTTTATGAGGGCAGTGATTCTGCATCTGGGCTGTGACAGTGCTTGGTCACTTGGTCGAGCAGGTCACCTGTGTCCCTTGACCAGACCATCCTTCTCTAACACTCATGCCTCAAGGCTTGTAGGGCAGTAATTATTTTTTCATTCTAGTGTAGAATGTGGATGAATCATTGTTCAAGATTTTATTCCGCTCAGAAACTCCCATGCAGAGAAACACTGTTTAGACTTGTTAATTGGGCTTTTTCGGTTTTACCAGGTTATTTCGAGGCACTTATGGGTGACGCTGTTGAGGGGGCTAATAGCACTCTGCCTGTGTTTAGTCCCCCGAGCTTTGCAAAGTGCTTTCACATTCATTATCTCATTTTCTTGTCAGGTGAACTGTGAGGTTTAGAAATACAGATTATTGCCATTTTTTTCTGGCTGAGGCCCTCCAAGCTTAGGTGTCTCACAGTGAGTTAGTGATGGTCTCCTATCTCCTGGAGGCTGCAGGGTGTAACAACTGGCTTTGCCAAGGGGAGGAGAGAATTAACCGGTCAGCACTTCTGTGCAGTAGCACTTCAGGCTTATGGACATTGACTGTGCAGCTCAGTGGTTTTCAGTGGGGGCGACTTTGGCCCCCAGAGGCCACGGGCAGTGTCTGGCCCTGACGACTGGGGATGTGCCACTGGCCTCTAGTGGGCGGAGGCCAGGGATGCACGCTGCGCAGCGCCCTGCAATGCACAGGGCAGCCCCACAACAGAGGTTATCCAGCCCCAAGTGCCGGTGGTGCCGAAGAGGAGAAATCCTGACGGAGCCGCGGGGAGCGCTTGGTCTGCAGCCCTCAGAGCCCATCTTTCCTGAGCTGGTCCATTTACTCCCTTCTGAATGTTTCTTCTTTGGGGGTGGGTGGTAGAAATTATTAGTTGGGATGGTGACTGGTGGCAGATTTCAGAGGCCTTTTCTGCCTGTGTTGAATGAGTGTCCTGCACTGGAGGGGAGGTGCTGCGCGGGGGCCAGCTGACGCGGCACAGGTCCTGTCTGCACCGCAGGACTCCGCTCATCCTGAGACCCGGCCTTCGCTCTGCCCCTGGTTTTCATGACGTCCGCAGCATCTCTGTCCCAGTCAGCATGTGAGGCAGGCAAAGGTTGTTCTTAGTACCCTTCCCTTTCGGTCAGAAAGAGGAACCGGCAGCTGAGGGTTAGCGTTGGGGAATTCTAGCCAGGAGAGGGTGGAGCCAAGCAGACCCAATAGCCCTGGACTCGTTGGGACCGTGGGAGAGAGTCAGCCTAGAGAAAGAGAAGTCTTGAGTCCAGAGGAATGCAGCCATGGAGGAGGAGAGTGCTGGGGGAGGTGATGAAGGGGGTAGTGGAGTCACCGGTTGGGCTGGGGGTCACCCGTGGGAATGGGAGGTGGCGGGTGAACGGAGGGCACTGCTGGTGGGGCTAGTCTTGGGCGGAGGGTGAGCCGGGCTGCCTTCCCTGAGGCAGGGACAGTGAGGACAGAGTCTGGGCCTGGAGCATGGAGGAGGGAGAGGGGCACCCCGAATGCTGTCCTCAGAGGCCGGCGGGCGGCACACCTGGCAGCGGGAGCAGCCGTGCAGAAGCCTGCGGGCCTTGGAGCTGGGCGCAGGGAGAAGCTGGCGGTGAGAGGAGGAGGCAGGTGGGTCGGTGCTTGCCAAGGGCTGGTCCGCCAAGCCACAGAGTTGGGAATTCGTACTGGAATTTGGTAGAAGCTGTCAGCTATCTTAAAACCAGCGATGGTTTTGTTTTAAAGAGAAAGGAGAGTGACTCTCGCTGCGTGAAGGACCTGTGGATACCTTTGTCAGCCTGTCCTCTGCTGCGTCCCCCAGGGCTTCCTGTCGGTGGAGGGCATTGCCCGTGTGCATTTGAGCGAGGCTGCCTTCCCCCGCCTTGCCCTGCCCCCAGCCTGTGCCCCGCCCCCAGCCCGCCCCTCTCCCCGCCGCGCAGGCGCCGTTTGTTCGCTGCTCCTGGCCTGCTCCTGGCCTCGTCCTTGCACACCTCAAGGGCTGAGTAAGAGCGAGAGCCGGCCCCGGTGCCCTCCGGTGACTTTTGGGAGGAAGTGTGAAGTGTTATCAACAGGCTACAGGATGGACCATTCTCTGGCCCTCCTCTCGCTCTCCACGTTAGGTTCTTGCAGCTTCGCTCCTGCCCTACCTGCTGGCTGACCGCACTTGAGCGCCTCGTTCCCTCCCTCCATCGCCGCCCCGGTGCCAACTCATCCTTCGGTTCATCTTAAAAGTCAGCTGGTTCCGCCTCTGTGACCCGGCAGGTCCTGCTGTCCCCTCGCTTGGGGCCCACTCCTGGGAGCTGCGACTCGCCAGTCGTTGGAGGTCTGGCCTCCGCCTTAGAGACGGGCTCCCCACGGGGACCGGCTGCGGAGAGCACAGAGCCGGTGAGGCCGCTGACCCCTCGTCCCCAGGGCTTTCCCCCGCTCTCTCGCTGGCTCGGCGGCCGAGGTGAGCGGCACACCCCGTGGGGCGGGAAGGCAGGTTCAGCTGAGAGGTGGGACCAGTGGAACCTTTCTTGACGCAATTTCCATTCCCAGACTGGTGGAACTGGTGGAACTGGGGACACAAGCACCTGGGTCCTAGGACCTGGCCAAGTATTTAAAAAGCAATGGCCTGAATGAATGAAGGACCTAGTGCTGTTTTCCTGAGTGCCCCCTGAATCTGGCGGACCTCGTGTTGGGTAGCGTTCAGGCCCTGGCCTGTCTGGTACCAGGAACGAGCTGGATGAACAGAGAAGCGGGGCTGGTCTTTTTACTGCATCTTCCTCTCCAGGAAGATACAGTGAAGGCTCGGACTTTATAAAGCCTTTCAGCTGGGGGCACCTGGTTTGCCAGGTGTTCTGCTGTTGCTGAAGTGCCCCTGAGGGTTACGGGAGAACAGGTCACTTTGTCCCCTGTCATGACTCCCTGAAAGGAGAGGGAGCCGTGCAAAGGGTTATTTTGCTTCCTTGGTAGGTAGTGAGGAGCTGGAGCTTTGGAATGGAGGATGAGGCGGGGTCACCTGTCTCGCTGCTTCCGGAAGCTGCAAAGTGACCCTGAACCTCCGAGTCAGCACAGACTGTTTCCCAGGGTGTCCTGTTCCTCTGCCCCAGCTCCCCACAGATGCAGATGCGGGGTGGGGGAACCTGCCTGCCAGAGCTGATGTCGCTGTAGGGAACTCACCCTCAACACCCACGAAGTAAAAGGGATGGGAGCCGGGCCAGACAGCGCCGTAGAAAAGAGAACGAGAGTAGAAATGTGCACTCCCAAGTTCCTTATAGAAAAACCATTTAGCTTTTCCTGTGCCATCAAAAATGGTGTCGGCCGTTCCCCGCAGTAGTTGATTTCTCGCTCTCAAACAAGGTGCTTTTGGGGTGTCTAGAGGAAACAGCACGGACCTTTTCCAGGAGCAGGTGTTCGGGAGGTATTGGCGTGGGGAAGAATTGGGCGTATCTGTGAAATAAAGGAGGGCTGGAGAATACTCTCTCTGCCAGGAAGTTCTCTTGAAGTCAGAAGCAGGGGGTGCTGGAGCCTGCTCAAGGCTGGTGCCCAGGACTGGATGAATATTGAGTGAGTAAATGTTTGTGTCTATCAGGTAGACCCCAAACACATCAGGTAAGGTTTCTGTGCCTTTTCCAGTCTAGACTGGAATTGTCTTCATCGTATCAGGAGTCAAGGGCATTTAAAGACTTGAGAAGGTGTTCCACATGCAGTAAAACTTGGGATGTTTCTTTATAATATCACAGACTTGGCTCCAGATGTCAGGATTTATTTTAAATTGTAAAAGAAACTTACAAGTGTAGTGCAGGCATGAGTGCCTCCCTGAAGTGAACATGCAGTCAGCATTATTGCCCTTCCTCCGCTACAGGTGCCACAGGCCGCCTTTCCTGGGCTTGACCGTGCCAGGCGCTGCCCCCAGCCGCTTAGCTTGCTGTTGGTGGGAAACACAGACAAGCAAATCTAAGTGAAGATCAGACCAAAGGTGCTAAAGTGGGGGGGGCGGGGGGGCGGAGAGGGGAGCCGGTGAGGGTTTTCCTGATTGAAGAAACTGCGACTCAGTCCAGAAGAGCAAATCTTTCAGCATCGCTAGAGCCAGGGAGCAGCGAGGATGGGGCCTGGCGAGGGCCCTGCTTGCTCTGAAGAGCTCGGGCTCAGCTCCATCCTGAAGGTACCAAAGAGCCTAGGAAGGGTTTTGTTTGCTTTTCTTCTTTTTGATGCACTTGAAAGCAACCGGAGAGTGCCGCGTTAGCAGGAAAGCAGCCTGATGCTGGCATACCTGCTCCCAGGCTGTGGACCGGGCGCCGCAGGCCGTGGCACGTCGCCGCGCCCCCCAGCCTTCAAGCTTGCCTGCTGTGGTGCGGGCACTCGCTCGGCCAGGCACCCAGTCAGAGGCTTCAGAGGAAGCAACTGCCAGGTCTGCGGGCTGTGAGCCGGGGTCTGGCTCACCCCCAGGCCCTGTGCTCCTGACCCCGCACCGGTGTGCCCTCATCCCCTGGGAGGGCTGGGTGGGTGTTTGCTTGCTTGGCTGGCTTTCAAGGGAGTAGCACTTGGGGATTTGTGTTTGAAAAGAACCCTGGAAGCCATGGGCGCTGGGGGGCTTCAGGAGAGACGGATGGAAGAGACACAAGACACGGAGGCTGGTGAGGGGGCTGGAGGACTGGGGCAAGGCTCGGGCCCCTCTGCTCTCCTGGAGATCCCGGAGGGGGGGATGGCGGCCTTCAGGGTGGCCGCCCAGCTCCAGAGCAAGGCAGTGGGGGACAGGCCGCACCAGCTATGCCACCTGCCCTCTGCGCATCTCAGAGCTGCAGGCGGGGGTGGGGGGGGCGGGGGAGGTGGCCCGTCCCCAGGGCTGTGCTCCGGTCGCCTCCTGTCTGACGCTCAGGGCAGGATGGGTGTGCATGGTACTGGCCTTGGGGACTGGTTCCCAAACGCTCCTGTGCCAGAGGATCACCCCCTGAGGTTGTGTGAAAACAGATGCGCCCCTCGGAGCCCTGGTGCAGTAGCTGTGGAGCGCACTGCCGGGGGCTCTGGTGCGGGGCCCCTCCGGCACAGCGCAGGCTTCCCACCCAGTTCTCACTCGGACACGCTTTTCTCGCTGTTGTGTATTTATAAAATTTTCTAGTTCCAAAATGACAGCGCAAAATACCCTTAGATTATTTAAAATAATCTTTTCTGCTTTTTTAAAAAAAAATAATTTGTCTCTCTTTTTGTTTTTTCTGTAGGACACTAAATTATGGATAATAATGGAATATCTTGGTGGAGGCTCCGCGCTGGACCTAGTAAGTATCACGTTGGGTGTTTAATACGCATCCGAGGTCTTCTCAGTCAGTCTTGCTTGTAAAGATAATTCTGTTTACATTTCTGTTTCCCTTTTAAGTTGCATGAAAAAAGGACCAAACTATTCCTTATAATAGGGATTTCTGCTTCTGATACGTTACTGTAAATTATAGATCTTTTTTTTTTTTGCCTAACATCTTTATTGGAGTATAATTGCTTTACAGTGGTGTGTTAGTTTCTGCTTTATAACAAAGTGAATCAGTTATACATGTACATATGTCCCCATACCTCTTCCCTCTTGCATCTCCCTCCCTCCCACCCTCCCTATCCCACCCCTCTAGGTGGTCACAAAGCACCGAGCTGATCTCCTGTGCTATGCGACTGCTTCCCACTAGCTATCTGTTTTGCATTTGGTAGTGTATATACGTCCACGCCACTCTCTCACTTCGTCCCAGCTTACGTCTGCGTACAGATCTGCTTTTGAAGACAGTTTTGCTATTTCATGGGAAACCAGTGAATTCATTCCAAGCAGCCATGAAGGATGTCGCCTGCTGTGTCTGACTTAAGAACAGTTTCTTATTTTCTAAAACTGGTTTTAACTTTTGTGGAGCTGGTACCCCATCATTGTTTCATGTTTCAGATAGTAACTTCGCTTCTAAAATATGCGTGGAACATTTTCATTTATGATTAATCAGAACTAGAATTTTTAAAATTAAAATTTGATATCAGAGGTAAGAGACGGGCACAGTATCACAAATGGGAGCAGCCGTCAGGCCAAGCAGGAACGCGTGTTTCTGTTTCCTGGATGCACACGCAGAGAGGCCTTGCTGCGCTCACAGTGTGTCTGTGGTGGAGCTGGACCCCCGCCAGTGGCGGTGTCTCCTACCTGGCCTGGACCTAGGTGTCCAGCCCACACACATGGTAGAGGCAGCTCCGGTGTAGGATGACCTCAAAGTCACAGTCTGTAACTCCCCTCTTGTGGTAAAACATGGTTACATGTTGGCCTCTGATGAGATGCTCAGAAACAACCAGTAAATCATGAGCATTACTTAAGTCATCCTTGAAACACAATATATGCAAAACAAATTTTGAAAAATCTCACACAGTTGTTTAGCCCCTGACATTTCATCCCCATGTGGTTATGTGGTGAAATCAACGTAATCAGCACTCTTTCCCTGCCCGTCCTGTAAAAGCTGGGCTTTTGGGTGAGTGGTGATTTCCAAGACAGGCCTGATCTATCATTTTAGTGTTAGAGCGTGGGTTCTGCTTGCTAGACAGTTGTCAGGATGGTAGGTCTGCAGTTTTCACTGGTCTCACAGCTGAAAGAAGCTAGCATTTTTTGGTGGTTACAGTTTACACAGATTTTATTCACTAAGAAAAGAAATACCCCTTGATTAAAAGGAGTTTACTTTCTCACAGTAATAGTAACAATTAGTATTTTGGGGGGAAGGTAAAACCTCTAGAACTGTATGTATCTCTGAAAGGCTTATGTACCCAATTTTTAAAAAAATCACATAATGTTATAAACCGTAAAAGCAAATTGGTCAAAAGGAAAGTTCAGGAAAAAAATTTAATATGGTATAAACAGTGATATTAAAATGGAGAAAGCAGCAAAACAGCTGGATAAATTTTATGACTTCCTTTGCTTCTTTTCTGTAAATATACATATGACACAAAGAGCTTTTCATTTTTTTTTTTTTTTACTCCTTTGGGAACTAACTACAGAAATGCAGAAAATTGCCTCATTTTGTATAATTAGATTTACTATTATCTTAAGTGAGTTGCATTTGTGGCATGTATAAGATGATTTGTGGGGACTCTTTTCCAACATTGAGTCCTTCAGAACAGCAATTCTAGTCTCTAAATGCTTTAGTTTATTCATTCTTAATGCCACAATAATTTATTTAGTGGTAACTTTCTTTGGAGCTTTGAAGTCTGTGAAATTTTAGACATTACAGTTGGAAGGAAGTGTCGAATTCTCCACTTATTAACTAAAATCCCATATGGTGCGAGTCCCAGCAAACTGCCATCCATCTTCCACATCAGGGGCTCTGGTGACAAGAACCAGGCGTCCCTTTTTGAATGTCCCCAAATCGTCTCATTTTACTCGAGGAAACGGAAATACTCAGAAGTTAGGTGTGCCAGCTAGCAGATAGAGCTGGACGTTGGACCTGTTTTAACCAGCTGCAAAGCCCTGACCCCGCGCTGTCCTTCCCCTCCCTCTGACTTTGTCGTATCTTTCTTCATCTCTTATCCCTTTTCTGTTGGCCTGACCCCAGTCCTCAAAGAAGATGCACTTTAATAATGGGACACAAGAGTTTTCTGAATGTTGAAGACGATTAAGATTATTTTGAGAGTGTCTATTAAATGTTTACACAAGATTCTAAAAACCAGAGTATTGTTGCATATGAAGATTTGTTACCAGGTAGCTGAATATATGGATTTGGGGCATTTCTTAGAAAAATCCCACCTTGCCTTTGTTTAATGTCTCTCTCTGTTAAGAGGCACAATGCTGATACGTTTGTATGTCTTCGGAGCAGCCCCTGTACACGAGGCCCCGTGGAGGGAAAGATGACGGTGTCTTGTTCAAGGGCAGGGCTCTGCTATTTCCCAGAGCACGAAGATCTCGCCGGCTCTTTCCTCGCTCTAGATTCATCCTTTCTCTTCATGCACTGGGGCTGCTATAACGAAATACTATAGACCGGGTGGCTTTTTTCACTCTACATTTTAGTTATCATGCCTTTTTACTTAGGCTGTGAGACATTAGTTTAATTCCCTGCATTGAGTCTTAATAACACCTTAGCCTGGGCAGGAAGATGGCACCTTCCTTCACCCAGGATTGCCTTGTGAGCATGTGTGATAGTTAATTTTTTTTTGGCTTTCTTTTCATTCTGGAATTGAGCTTCCAAGTAGAGGCGGACAGTTGATTATATCGCATGTGGGAAAGTGCTACAAGGAAAATAAAACAGCATGAGGTGAATTGGGAGAAGGGGAATAAGGATTAGCAACAGAGGGCCTGAGACTGGAAGATTTTTCACTGACTAAAAGATGAGTCAGTATGATAGGAGAATCTAAGGGGCAACCTTGGAATCTTAATTAAGAAGGAACTAGGCTACATAAATTGGTCACTCAGTCAGGCAGAGATGTTTGACAAACTTAAAAATGAATATGCCATGTGAATTTAAAAAAATGAGATGACGTATTCATTCATGTTTAGGCCAAGCTGCTGTTGTGGTGGTCTCCAAACAGTGTCTCACACGAGATGGAAATTTCTCTCCCACACGTGGGGTCAGTGGTCTCCGGGCCATGTGGTCGTCAGGGTCCTGCAGAGGTGGGTGGCTTCCCATGGTCTTCAGTCCTTATCCTCTCTGGCTGCCGGTGTTTCAAAGCCAAGACCGGGAAGGGGCACTTCTGCAAGTATTCCTTTGGCAAGAACTCAGTCATGTGGCCAAACTTGCTGCTGCAGAGGCCGGCAGATACGGTCTCTAGTTGGGTGGCCACGTGCAGGCCGAGAGTCTGTTACAGAGGAAGAGGGGAAAACAGATTTGGGAGGGGGAATTAGAAGTCACCCAGAGACGAGGAGCAGTCTACATTTTTTTTTTTTTCCTCTGAGTCTTTCTTTTATAGAGATTATTTGAAGATTCCACAGTCCTCTTAATGAAGAGACTGCTTAGGAATGTTAGTGGTGGAGAATGTGAGTACCCGCCAGCGAGGAGCTCTGTGCTCTAGGGAACAACTGAATACCCTTTACAGTGAATTTTGACACCTTGAAGGATCTCCCTGCCCTGTAGATAGAGTCTCTCTCTTCCTGCCCCCGCCTATGAATCATTGGTGGGTGGTGTTTAGGCCAGATTTAAAAGGGCATAACCATATATATATATGTATATCAGTCAGAGAGCCGGCTCTTAAATGGTCCAGCAGAAGATGTGTCAGTTCGTGTTCCTCAGTCTTCTCTCTCCTTGGTGATGACTCCAGGCTGCTCCGCCGTTCCTTTCCAGACACTTGATCATAGGAGGGTGGAGGTGGGTAAGCCCAAGTCCAGCCAGACGTTCCTGGCTGTCTGCCTGGGTGAAAACCTGCTGGAGGAGGAGATGGAAGCCCTGCTCTGGGAGAGCATTTTGAACGGCAGGGTTACCCTTTTGCGGTCTGTACTGGGGCATAAGAGCAAATTCGCCAGCATCTCTGCCTCCTTCCTCTTTTTCCCCAGGCTATGAGAAAAGTGCATTTTCCTCATTTTGAGTATTAAAATACCCCCAATCTGTGAACTCAGAAATAGATGTGGAGCAGGCAGACAAGGCAGGGTTTCCAGATTGTGTGCTTAGGGAGCAGTTGTTTTGATGTGTTTCTTGAGAACAAGACTCTGGGTCAGACAACTTGGGGAGGAATTAGGTTCTGCGGAACAGAGAGCGCAGTGGGCCGCCCTGGTCTGCGGCAGTCGTGGGCGGGATCCTAATTAGGACTTGGAGGACTTCCTGGGGGGCTGGTTACCTGTCAGTGTGACTTCTCTGCGTCTGTAGCACACTGTGAAACGAAAAGCAAGGAGCCTCCCTTCCATCCGGGTTCTGAGTGTGAGAAAGTGGCTTGAGCATGGGGGCCCCGCTGCCAGACAGGCCGGAGTCCCCGAGAGGTGGCCCCGACTTCGAGAACCCCCCCCTTCCTCCCGGGCTTCGCGGATTTTCATGGATCAGGTTGGGCCTGTGACCAGCTCACTGGATGGACCAGAAAGCGGGGCAGCTGCAATCACGCTGTTATGAAGTGAGAAGGGGCTTCTCTGTGCCTCGACCTTGGCCCAGAAATGATCAGCTGTTCCACCACCACCATCCCACTGAAGGCCCTGAGACAGCAGGACTTGTCTGTCTGAGAAAATGTGTCCGTCGGAACGCTACCTCAGAAGGCGTGTCTTGGTTTCCGTTCCCTTTGGTTTAAAGCAAATCTATCTTTTAAAACCTACTCGGTGAGCATCATGGAATTGTGTCATCCTGTTGACTAACATTTGTGAATTTGGGTTATGGTGGAATTCACTGTCAAGTCTGAAAACGTAATACCGAACATCATCATTCGGATGAAAAATTACATTGTTAGAATGCTGCCCCTTTCTCTGACGCCTCCCCTGTTTGTCCTCTGGGTGGAGTGTTAGGTGGTTTTGCTGAGGTAGTTATGCGATTGGTTGTGGTTGAATTCCCTGCTGTACAAGTGATGGTAGGCTTACTGTCCAGTTTGAACTGAGCTCTAGAACTTGTCTGAGTTTCTTTCCTTTAATGGGGATGTGTGTACCTGACTTGTCTGCCTTACATCTTTGTATAATTAACAGCAGTGAGGAGTCAGTGTCAATTCCTTCGAGTTTCCTTGAAAAATTTATTCTCAGGCAAATATTATGTCATTTGGGGTAATATACTAACTAATGTTTCTATTACATAACACACGTGTGTATATATATTATATCACATAAAAAAATTCAATCGTGAGGGATTGAGCTCTTTTCTGCTCTCTTCCCCCAAGTTTTAAAATTCAGATTTAAAAAATTCTCATGCAGGGGTAGCCGCAGCAAGCAGTCAGCTCCCAGGCCTTCTCTTTTTGACTTACTTGTGTTTTGATAACCGTTACCTATGTTAGGACAGAGCCAGGCTGCTCTGTCCCCTCCCTGGCAAGCACTGCAAGGTGTTGGGCTCTTGCTTTCTGGACTGACATCCCTCCCAGCTCAGCCGGCAGGCACGGCAGGCTGACCACGGCCTTTCTCATTGGCCCGACTTTGATTCTTAAGCCAGCTTTGCTTCATTCAGCAAAGTCATTTTCTCCGGTTCTTTGTGGGGTTTTTAAAAGGGCCTTTTAATTAGGTTTTAATTCTGTTTTGGAGTGAAGAAGATTTCAGGTTTGATTATTCTCGTCCATTTAACATTGACTCTGTTCTATCATCTCACACTTTTTCATCTAATCATTTAAGTAACTTTAATCATTTTTTTTCTTGTTAGTTAGAACCTGGCCCTTTAGATGAAACCCAGATTGCTACTATATTAAGAGAAATACTGAAAGGACTTGATTATTTGCATTCGGAGAAGAAAATTCATAGAGATATTAAAGGTGAGAAAACATCTTGTTGATATTCCTTTGAAATACCCAAGGCGAGGAAGGAGTGTTAGTTGTAGAGTTTTAACTGTGCTTCTCTTCTCAAGGGAAGTTGTCCTGTGGGTATGCGGAGAGTGCCTTCGACATGCCTGGGTAGGTGGGGCGGGCCATGGGGGGGTCTCACCGGAAGCACAGCCCTGCTCCCTGTTCTTGTCGAGCGCCTGATGGTGCTGGGGCACGCGTGTGCCTATTCCCAAATGGTAGCGGGCGGAACTCTCCAGCAGATGACGGCAGGAGACGTCTTTGGTTCTCTTTTACAGCTGCCAACGTCCTGCTCTCTGAACACGGAGAGGTGAAGCTGGCGGATTTTGGAGTGGCGGGCCAGCTGACAGACACCCAGATAAAGAGAAACACCTTCGTGGGCACCCCTTTCTGGATGGCACCTGAAGTCATCAAGCAGTCGGCCTACGACTCAAAGGTGAGGGGCGGTGCCTTGGCTGGCTGGTCAGAGGAGCCTGAGGAGTGGGGGAGGGCAGCGGGCCTTGGGCAGAACTCTGAACACTATTTAAGGGGCAAGGGCAGAAAGGATCCCACGGGAGGAACGGAGAGTCCGCCGAACTGGAAGGCCCGCACCTGGGCAGAAGAGTGCTCTCCGGGCGGCCGCACAGCCTCCCGTCCTCGCATTTAGATCCCCCCCAGCTGGGATTGTTGTCCTCAGCGGCTCCTTACCAACTTGAGGCAAAATCGTGATTCCCTTTTCCAACCTCTTTCACCTGTCATATGCTGCACTCTCCCAGCTCTTCCTGTCTTCTTTCTTCCCTGTTGCCCTTCAACTTTCTAAAACTGTTTAATATAGACTCAAAAAGCCCAGGACCCCCGCCTCCTAGACCTCATTTCACTCTCACATCCCACACCGACTCTGTCTCGGTGACCTGAATGCAGTGAGATCTCCACGTGGGCCACAGAGAATAGGCTTCTCTAAACCGGTATTTCTAGGCAAACAAATATTTAACTCAGATACACTGACATGCCAAACACCATTTCTTCTCTTTAAATGGAATCTTCTCAATACCTGGCAGATCCCCACCTTGTGAAGCATAGCACACGGAGCGTAGGGTAGCTTTTCCTGGGGACCTAAGCTCGGCGTGGGGAGCTGTTGCGTTGGTGCTGAAGTTGCTGGGGTGCGTGTCCATCGCGGCAGAGGCGGACCTGGCCCTCTCACTGTCGAGTTGTAATGGTGGCCGTGACTCCCCTAGGCGTCCTCGTGGCCTTGGTAGCCAATGGCCAATAAGTGACGATTCGGTTTTCAACCCTCAAGATAGCAGAGCTGTCTAGTTTCTGGTGTGTCTGCCTTGCCCCTGGGATGGGTTTACCTCCATAGCTACTTCTGATCTCAGCAGCAGCTTTTGCTGTTGTCCCTTTTCCTGGGGTCGTATCGTTTTAAGACTCAACAGGAACTTACGTGTGCAGTTCATTCTCTTTATTTTAAGCTGAGGCCCATTTATCAGAGTTCTCAGGTCTAGATTTTGGCAAGGCTGGGGCTAGAATCCAAGTTTCTTAACTCATCTGATTACACCCCACTGATTCTTCTCTTCTTTCCCTTTCTGGTTAGTTAGCTGGTCAACCATGGCCCCTGTGACTCAGGATTCAGATCTTACCTTTTCAGTGTTACTCATCACTGCTCACCTCACACTTCTTCAAGAATTGTCCGGGCTGCCTGAGACCTTTCCTTCCCCGCCTTTCTTCCTGGGTAGGGCTTCTCTGGGTGTTTGCTGAAGGCGGCCTCTGCACTGTACAGATCCCATGGCATCGTGAAGCTTTGTCACCTTTTTCCTGGAGCTGTCGAGATCAAAATGCTCTTGTGTGATCAGTAGATGCTGCGGTGTTTTTTTTTAGACAGATTAAAAGACACTGTCGCAAACTTACAGGGAATGCACGCTTGGCTGGGGAGCTTAAGAAAGCATGTCACATTTCTTGCAAACCCTTACCTACCTTACCTTTTACTCTGGCTTATGGCAAAAGCCAGTTCTTTCGTTTGCTTGGATCAGACCCAGCAGCTCTTAGCTGGAACTCATAGTGAAGATGTTTGTGAAATTCTCTTCCCAGGTTTGTTGACACAGGAGGTGTGGGAAGTGCAGATAAGGTTCAGGGCCCGAGTCCTGAGGTTTGTCAGGAAAGGCTGCCAGAGGCCGGGGCCTGAGGGTGGGGGGATGTGCCCCTGGGCTGGCAGCTCTTGCCTGGAGCAGTTTCCAGTGACTGCCCCTGTCTGAGGCTCGTCTGGCAGGGCGGTTACGCTCTTTGAGGGGCACCTCTGCTCTCCTGATACACACACTCGGCTTCTTTCCCGTGCCCCCTTCTGTCCTGGCATGTATGTCTAGCCAGTTTCCCCACTAGTCTCTTCATGACAGGTCAAGAGCTGGCAGCCCCGGGGTCCCTGGGGAAGCAGGGTGCTCGCGGCAGTTTCACGTCGGGGCACACGTGCTGATTCTCAAAGGCAGGTGGGGTTGGGGTGAGGATGGACCGCACCTGCCTCACCAGCATCCTCACGTCCCTGAGCTGAAGGGGGTGTTGGCCTTAAGTCTCGTGTGTACGTCTAGAGCCCTGCTTGGCACAGTCACCTCTGGAACCAGTACATTTGGCCCCTTGTCGTTTGCCTGGGCTGATGATGACACCTCAGCTCTTGGTCTGAGCACAGCATGTCTAAGTCGTGTTGGCCCGTGTGCCTTAAGAGGCATATTATTTTCAAGGTGACTTGGGGTGGCTTGGTGTAAGGAGTGCCCAGACTGTGGAGATGGGGCCACGGGGGAGAGCTCTGCTCTGCCCCCGGGAAGCCCGTGGGGTCATCGATGGAGTCGGGGTCTTCGGCAAAGAACCTCCATCTTTTTCCCCTTCCTTTGTAAGGATATTAGGCTGGTGTGTTAGTGGATGGATTGGCGACTCGGGTGAGGACCTTGTCCCCTTCTCTGTACTCATCCCTTCTGTCTTTGCCGTAGCTGAGCCCAGCGCTGTGCTGAAGATTTACGTCTTCAGTGAGTGAGCGCGGCACCGCATGTCGGGCGCTCTGCCAGTGAACGGGGGGTGCAGGGGTGCTGAGAGGAGGTCGGAGTGATCTGGGGAGGGCTTCACAGACGCAGGCCTTTCAGCCCTTCCGAGACGAGGGAAGGACGTTCAGACCAAGCCCGCTGGGGGAGAGGAGAGCCGTTTGCGCTGGAATTGTAGGTTGAGGAGAAGAACGTGGTAGACTTCCTATTAACTGAACGACTCCCGTAGAGGCTGAGGGGCCGGTGTCAGTATTCTCCTGTAAATGACTTTCCTTTTTTTTTTGGTCTCAAAAGCAGCACATAGTCTTTAATCTGGAAAGTACCGGAAAAAATGAGATGAAAAGAAAAGCATCTGTAGGCCTAGTACCCAAGCACAAGCTAAGTTATTTTGGTGTCCAGTCACGTCTGAAATAACTGTTTGCAGTCTAACCGTGGTGAAAGATGGAAACAGTGATGTGTTGACGGAAAAAAAAAAAGATGAGTGGAAGCACAGTGGGATTGGCCGTCAGTTGGAATCAGAAAGGCTAGCCTGTCCACTGGCACGTGACTGGCCCTCCTTTCCCGATGCCAGCCCATGGGACTCCCCTGGTCCGTCTTCAGGACCAGGAATTACCCACCTCCTGGCTAGTGCGCCCTGGAGGTGGGGGAAGGATGTGAGTGGGAAAAGCATCCAGCTTGGGGACTCATGACAGGTTTTATCCTAGCATGAAGTGATGGTTGGGCCGTGTATTGCTATGGAGTTGCTCATAAACAGTTTTTATACCTCTAGATGCCACTTACTAATGTGTTCCTAAATATTGCATCTAATTAAGCAAATAGTTTCTAGTAAATCCATGAGCTATGTTTTTGACTAGTTACAACTGTTACTTGGGGTTCTCCATGGTTTTTTCCCTCTTCCTCTTGTGGTTCTTTTCTTTTTTTTTGTTTTGGCCGCACTGCGCAGCATGCAGGATCTTAGTTCCCCGACCAGGGATTGAACCCGTGCTCCCTGCAGTGGAAGCGCAGATTCTTAACCACTGGACCGCCAGGGAAGTCCCCCTCTTGTGGTTCTTTATACAATATTTGGTATACATAAATTTTTTATGCCACTTAAATTGTATTTTGTCTGCAGAGATGTAGCCAGCTTACTTTTACTTAACTTGGTATTATTGCAAGGATTTGGAGAGTTGTTGTATACTGGTAGCACCCGACTCGCATCCCCTCACCCCTGTTGCTCATCAGTAGCAGATAATTCTGTGTTGTCACTTTTAGGGGAATTCTATCCAGAACTAACCACATACGGAGAAAAAAAATCTGTTCACAAAGAAATATCTGCAGTTCAAAGCACCTGCCTTTATAACTTTGGACTTAGGCTCATTATTGAAAATCACTGTTTGTTTTCTCTTAATAGCTAAATTTCCTATCTTTCCCACATGGTGGTAAAACAGTTCTCTTCCTACACCTCAATTTTAATTGCTTTGGCAAATGACTTGCCCTTCCCCACATAACTTTTATTTTAAAATCCAGGCACGTGTTCTAAATCTGATGCCATATTTCGTAGATACAGTGATAGAGAATCATAAGTACAATTGAGTTTGTCTATCAACATCGTTGTTGAGTACTTGATACTTCAGTAAGTTAATGTGCCATAGCAACGTAATCATTCTTCTAAGGTTTAGCATAAGTAATGCTGCTATTGAATATTTTGGGCAGCCTTTACCATTTTCTAAATATAAAATTTATTTAGGGTAGATTCCTAGAAGTGGAATTAATTGGTTTTAACAAGTGTGGATATTTTTATGGTTTTTGCTACATAATGCCGAATCGCTTGCCATTTATTCAAGTGCCAGTCAAGGTTTCCAAATTCGGCAGCAGGATGTTAGATGTCTGCAGAGGGAGCCTGCAGGCAGGAAGACCTCTCGGGAGCCCCCCACAGAAGTCCCAGGGACAGAGGACGACAGCTCTGCACTAAGCCAGGGGTAGGAAGGGGACCCAGGGCACCGAGAGGTCAAGAGCGGCACACCTGGCACCTGGTTGATTTAGGAGGATCCAAAGAGAAGTTCAAGGGGCGGGCCGGGCCGAGGCTCGGGCTCCTGGCCTGGCTGCCTGGGGGAGTGACACACATTTTGTCTTGATGTGGCTCTACTGGTGACCCTTCCAGGGGAAGAAGGTGAGAGCAGTGCCTGTGCCTCTTCTCTGAAGACCTTGGAGGCGTGTTATGGGTGGGGCTGGGAAGGCTGTTACATCAGTCGACTTCAGTTGGTCTGTATTGTCAGATAGGAAGCAGGTGCAGGTCCTTGAATTCTTGCTGCCTGTCAGTTGTCCAGCCTGGAGCCTGATAGCAGGCCCTCGGGTCTCTGAAGGAAATGAGCACAGGCTCATTTCCCGTGCCAGGCTGCTAGCAGACACCATCATCGGCTGGGCTTTCCAGAAACAGAGTGTGTTTAAGTGATGACGGGATGCTGGGGGGTCTGGAGGTGCATCCATCAGGGATCATCTCTATCTGCATGGCCATAAGCCAGATTGTTGTCGAGTGGCAGGCTTTGCAAACAATAGCAGTTGAATGAAATCCAAGAGAGGCAGGCAGCTGTGGAGTTGCACAGACTTGAGAAAGGAACCGCTACCGTACAGGAGTCGGGTACTCGTCATTTTTGCCTCTGTTCTTGCAACTCGCCCTTTCTCCTTGGACCTGTGCCCTTTCTCCTGTCCTCCTGCGGCCGCCACGGTTACAGATGCTCACCGCACCCACCTTCCTCCTCCTGGGGGTCGGACCCTGGAACACATCACACTTCTGCTGATTTTTAAAGTAGTACACATGTAAAATAAAGCAGAGGAAAGGAAGGTAGGAACATTACTCCCGATACTGGATCTTCCAGATTCATCCCTTTAGTACAAATTGAGTGCAAAGAGTTTACCACAAGGCTTGCTGTCTGTTATTCCCACCTTCACTGGAACAGAAGGAAGTAGGAGGTGTGGTGGGCGTCGTCCCACCCACCGCTGCCCAGGGGAGATTGTTGCTAGGACTTCTCGTACGTCCTAGGATTGTGGGGAACGTGGCAGGTGAGTCCTCTCTGGGTTGTTAGAGGTTGGGAACGTCTGGGTCCTGTGGTGACCTGCTCAGTGTTCCAGCCTTTCCGTTTCCCTGCCATGGAGTGGGCGTGAGGGATGTGTTAGGTTCTGACGTAATTGCCTGGAATTAGGATGGGTTTGCGGTGCTGTGACGGGAGCAGGGAGGTCGTGTAGGCCGAGTGCAGGCGGCTGTGCCCCTCGCCCCGTTCTTTGCCTGCCTGTGGGGTTTCCGCTTCATTTTCAGCTTCTGTCTTCTTTGCTGTGGCTTGGTTTCGGCTTGTGAGAAAGCCTGCCAACCAGAGCGCTTCTCATTCCCAGCACATGGTCAGGGAACCCGTTCATCTCTGCACTGAGCAGGTGTGGCCACAGCCTGGGCCGGGCAGGAAGGGTTGGGCAGCTGGACAGCGGCTGCCCCGCTCGGCACCTGATTCTTGCCGACAGTGAACACGACAAAGGCTGTAGATGTAGCTGACCTGTCACTCAACCAGAAGTGAGGAACTGGAAGAACGCATGCATGGCAGCAGGAAGGACCCAGAGGAATCTAGGATTTGGGGCCTCTTTCTCCCTTAGGTCAGGGGCACTGGGGAGACTGGGAGTGGACTGTTCTAGATTAGAAGAGCCTCAGCTGACTGAACAGTCAGAGCAACATACGGGCCTTGCTTGGATCCTGATTCAGATGGACAAACCATGAGAAGACTTGTTTTGAACAGTTGAGAAAATTTAATTAGTACATGATATTGGGTAATTATTGTTAATTTTAGGTGTTGCTAAAAGCTCCTACGTTGGCAAACTGAAGTACTCGGGGAAAAATGTCATGACACCTGTGATTTACTTTAAGCTATAATGGCGATAAAACATAGCCTGTGTGGTGGATTGTTCACTATTAAACCCTGTGACGGGCATGTGGGGATGCCTCAGGTTGATATTCTCTACTTCTGTGGATGTGTGGGCATCTTCTCTAAGTCCTGGGTGCCACGTGAAGCGTCTTGCACAACCACCCTAGTGTTCGTCCCAGTTTACAGAGGAGGGAGCTGGGCTCCACAGGTTAGGTGTTCTGTCTCAGGTCGCAGGACCGGCTGGAGAGCTGGCGTTGAACCGCGTCCGAGGCCAGGCTGCCGGCTCTCGCCGCAGGGCTGTGCTGGCTTCTGCACGTCGCTGGACAGGGTGGTTCGCAAACACGCTTTGGTCCCCAGACACGCCCTCCCCGCTCACCTCGGGTTCCCCGTCCCCTTGACTCAGGGACTTAAATGAACGTGGAATGCCTCCCACCTCCAGCAGCAAAGGGAAGAGGAGAAATCGCCAAGAGCCGTCTTCCATGTCGAGGCAGAAGACGTTTTGTGTGTTAACTTTTCTCCTGTGTGTTGCCTATTTTGAAGTTATACCAAAGGCTTATCTTTTCTTATCTTGAGTCAAGAATGAGTATCTTTTTCAAAACCTTAGACGCACATTGAGATTGTCTTCCTGAGAAGTACGTCCCTTTGAATGCTTTGCTGTTGCAGGCGGACGTCTGGTCCCTGGGCATAACGGCGATCGAGCTTGCCAAAGGGGAGCCGCCTCACTCCGAGCTGCACCCCATGAAGGTTTTGTTCCTCATTCCAAAGAACAACCCCCCGACGCTGGAAGGAAACTACAGCAAACCCCTCAAGGAGTTTGTGGAGGCCTGTTTGAATAAGGAGCCGAGCTTTGTGAGTATTTTGAGATCAGAATGGGCGTCTCCTCCTCTGGGGCCTGATGGGTCTGGATACATCTTACTGGCATTTCTTTAATCACTATTATCAGCTGTCTTCGTGATTTCGTTTATTTTTCTTTTTCTAAATGGGTATGATTAATTTCTTTGAATTGCAAATTTGTTTTTTATTGTTATTTTATCTTTTAAGGATGAAAAATCTACTTATTCTCTTTCAGATTTTCTAGTATCTCATACCTCATTGAGCTTGAAGACTGTTCTCCTTAATATTATGAGTGGAATCATACATTTTTAATACTTATAGTGGAGGGTCAGGCTATTTAGCCGTTTTAGTAACCGCAAAGTCTGGCCTGAAAATCAGTGGCTAAATAGGTGTTTAAAGTAAATGTTTTCAGTTTCTTCTGGGCATGTGTCAGGAAGGAAAAGAGGACCGAGATAGAAATGTACCCCCACCTTGCTTTCCCCTCTTCCCTCTTACTGTCTTTGCTGTTGTGTTGACTCTGGGAGAGCCATGTGGCAGTGATGACAGCATGGCTTGAGCCTAGTTTTCTCTCTGAATTAGGACGTTTTATTGAACGTTGTCTGTGTATCCTGGGGTTGCGTGGAACACCACACGTCCTTGTTTTGCTTCTGAGTTTTCCAGCAGGGTTTGCCGCAGGTCAGGCTGAAACTTCTGAACCAACCCCCCTCCCCCTTCTTACGAACCCTTATCTAAAAATATGTGGTTAGCTGTGGTTTTCTGATATGATACCGGTTTTGGTAATGGAATTCAATGAGGAATGCAACGTTTTCTAAGAACCTCTAGGGGATGCAGAGTACACCACTCCCTGGGTGCCGGGCGGGCCGCTGTTCTTCGTGTCCGTGGGGCTCGGAACGTTGTTATCAGGAGTTTGTTCCGAGCCCCAAGAAGACACACCCACGTGCCTGCACATCTTCCCATTACAAACGTGTTTGTGGTGTCGGCTTGCTGGCCCAGTGCACATGTCTCCACCCCGACCTCCGGCCCAGACGCACGGAGGAGAGGATGAGATGCTTGGAAGAGACACTCACGTGGACAGGGACTGAGAAATGCCTGAAGTGAGCCAGGTTTTCACAGGCTTGAGTTTGAGAAGCATGCCTGGCTCTTGTTTAGGAAGGTTTAGTAATTCGGAGCAAGTGGGGACACGGTCTGACTCGCGTGATTTGTGTGCTCCTGCTGTCTGCTCCTATTTGGGCTGCACGATTTTCTTGGGAAGCGTACTCCCTATAGTTGGGTTTGCCGCTCTCAAGGGCAAAGCAAGAGGCCGAGTTCACTGGCCATGCTGAGCCCAGAGCCTGGATGAAGTCCTCACCCCGATCACAAGGAAAAAGGCAGACCTGGGAAACCAGCATTTCTGAATTGGGAAGGCTGATGACTGAGAGAACGAGGGTACCCTTTCAGCGTCCAAGGAACGGGTATCTCCTGGCTTTCTTCCAGTTGGATTTAAATGAACATTTATCTCATTGTGTTTTGGGGGATGGAGCCAAGCAGTAAGATGGAAAGTTAACAAGGTGATACAGAACATGTTTTCTCTCTTGCCAGCATTAGCAATGATGATTGAATGATTATCTGTGAAATTCTCTGCAACATTTTCTTTGTAAATGCATTTTTCTGGGGAGAGGGTTCCTGCTTTCATCGGATGGTTACCTCCAGAATGTTAAGGGGCCCGTTAGATACTAGATACCTTGTCCACACTGTGAACGGGATCCCACCCACAGGAGCCAAATGACATTCTTTGACTCAGTCTTAAAGGAAAAAACTTTGAAGTAGGACCTCTGTCTTTGTGTATTAGCTTGGTTGCTGGACGTTTTGAGGCAGAAGTCTGTCCTTTGGGGTAGAGTCAAGTAGAATGTAGAGAACTTGACCTCATGCTTTTTCTCTTTGGTTTGTTGGGTGGTTTGTCTTCCAGAGACCCACCGCTAAGGAGCTACTGAAGCACAAGTTCATAATCCGCAATGCAAAGAAAACATCCTACTTGACGGAGCTCATCGACAGGTACAAGAGGTGGAAGGCCGAACAGAGCCACGAAGACTCCAGCTCCGAAGACTCGGACACGTAAGTCCACTCGGCCTGAGTCCACACCGGGGGGGGGCGTGTCCCCAGTCCCAGGCCGTGTCTGAGCCCCATGCCATACTTGACGTGGGCCTGTTCATTCTCATCTCTTGGTTGGGGTGGGTTTTGGGTTTCTTTTTTCTTTTCTTTTTTTTAAAAAAAAAATCCAGGCTGATGGTGCTTCTTGTGTTAGTATGGGACTATATTTGGGAGTCTTTGAGTCTCTTTTCGTTGCCAGTGGAGTTTCTCTGAGTAAAATCTGTGACAGAGCTCTGCGTAAAGAACTGGACCTGGTTTCTTCTTCCTTCATTATACCTCCTGCTTTTAAGATGCTACTGATCAGGTGAAATGGCTTTAAACATATTTCTAGAAAGATATAAATGAGGGTATTAGTGATTCTGTGTTGTGTTCTGGTATATGCCTGGCGTTGTAAAAGCTCTGTGCCAGGAAGTTACTATAAACTGGTGTCACGTTAAGCATCTAGGAAATCCATCAGCTAAAGAGATGAATTAGGTCTGGGAGCCATTTGGGTACGTAGAGGTGGGGAGAGTTGGACCGACTGCTCTGGCGTGAAGGAGGAGGGAAGCCGTGAGGGGGAGGGTCAGGAATGGAGGTGTTGCAGGTCGGCTCCTTGCCTGCGCCCCTTCACACCTCGGCCAGAAGTTCAGGCTGACCCACGGCCCAGGTCCACGTGCCAGGCCAGTGGGATGAGACCCAGAATATTTTTCAAGGTTCCCACGTGATTCCATTGCAGAGTCAGGGGTGAGAACCACAGACTAGGGCGTCGCTGAGGTCTTGACGTTGAACCATGAGGGTGGTGGGCATGGGGATGAGGAGACGGGCGGGGAGAGTCCGGACGTTTACCGTGGGTCTGGGTACCGCAGGTGGGGACAGTCCGGCTTCAGCAGTGTCGCGGGTCCACTGAGAAGACAGCAGTGGAGAAGAGGCTGGTCTGGGGAGGCCAGGGCACAGGAAGCTGGGTTTGATGCGGGACACGTTCAGACGTCCAGGAGGATGTGTCCAGTTTAGAGCAGCATCGAGATTTGGTGCTGAGGCGGGATATCTAGGCAGACAATATGGGTTTAGAGCCACCACTCCGTGAACGGTCACTGGAGCCCTGAGAAACATACCTGCGGAGAAGGGCCAGAGGCCGAGGACCAAATGCTGGGAGACACCAGCGTGAAGGAAGAACCTGCGGACAAGCCGGGTCGCAGGAGATCTGGGCGCGGTGTGGCCCCAGGAGTCCAGGGCCTCTGGAGGAGGGTGGTCAGTGGGGGCATTTGCTGCTGAGCCTGCAGGCAGGATGATAAGGACGGAACAGTGGCTCCTTTTCCAGAGGCGGGCAGGGGACAGGGGGCCTTGGCCATAGCAGTTGCAGGGACGGGGTAGATTTTGGAGTGAGTGGGAGGTAAGAGACGGAGGTGGGAGTGTAGGTGACGCCTGCAAGCCGTGGGGCTGAGGGCGGGGAGCGGCGCTGAGCTAGCAGAAGGACTGCACGCTCAGGTGTGGTGGGACGGAGCCGGTGGAGATGGTTCTCCAGGAGAAAGGGACGCAGGAGAGACGGTGTGGATGCGGCAGCTCTATGGGAACCGCGTGCCGACGGGGTCTCTCTTTGTGAGGTTGGAGGCAGGCTCGGCTTCTGCAGCCCAGGAGGGCCTGGAGGGGAGTGGACAGGACCGGAGGCCGGCATGGAGCATGGGGGGTCTCCCCGCGGAGCTGGCACTCACGGGGTCACCTGCATTTCTGTGTTAAGGGAAACGGACACAGATGGCCAAGCATCCGGAGGCAGCGACTCAGGGGACTGGATCTTCACGATCCGGGAGAAAGATCCAAAGAGTCTTGAGAATGGAGCTCTTCAGCCGTCGGATTTAGAAAGAAATAAGGTACGTTTGCTCGTGCAGAGTGACTAACACTTGGCATCAGTCAGCAGCATTTTTGAGTCACTTTTGTGTGAAGCGTGCTCTTTTCGTGGTCTTTGTGGCCCCTCAGCGCAGCCTGTTGTGGAATTTTGCCGTCAGGGTATTGACAGATCAGGAGACGATGTTCTGTCCGACTCCCCAGCGAGGCCGGCCCGCGAGTCTGGACTCTGGTCCGCTCTGCGGTGCTGATTGCTGCTCTCTGTAGCCCTGCCGCCAGATCAGCATTTCCTGACACTTCCACGTAGCGGGGCAGTGGGGAGGTGGGTTTAGTGTTTGAAACGACTTTCCAGCTCTCTTGATGAGACTAGGCCTGTGTCACGTATTGGCGTTACTCATCAAGGTACCGTAATTTTGGGATTGGGTTTTGTTTAAGGAATCTTAAAAATATATTGCTTTTGGTACCTATGTACTTAATTTTGATGAATTGGTTTTGTGCCCGTTTAAGTTAATGAAAAGCTGTAGTTTTAGGATCGTTTTGAAGCACAGTGGTGTAGTTTCTCTTCAGCAAGTGCAGACCAGTGGCTGTCCCCTGGTGACCCTACAAATCCTGCTTTGAGAAGCAGATAGGGGTCATTATGTGTTCAGATAGAGGCTTCAGAAGAAACAAAAGGCAGCACTGTCATAGGACAGCCACTTCCAACAGCCAGCTCTGATGTGCATGCCATTTCCAGGCCTTCATCAGTCAGGTCCTCTCCACACGTGGCTCAGCGGTGCAATTCAGCATCGCCTGTGTCCACGCAGGGTGCCGCTTCCTGGCGCTCTGGTGCCTCTCCACCGGGCGTGGTATCTGTAGTCCTCCGTAGTCCAGGGAAAACACAGTAGGACAGTCCTATGCAGATGCCACAGCAGACATGTATCTGAAGTTCACTGAATTATTGCAAATGTGAGTATTAAATATTTCTCATTACTCTTCCCCCCGCCCCCAAGATGAAAGACATCCCAAAGAGGCCTTTCTCTCAGTGTTTATCTACAATTATTTCTCCGCTGTTTGCAGAGGTAAGATGCCCAGTTGACCTTTGGGGAGGTGCGAGGGGAAGAAGTGGGAGCAGTTGCCCCGTCTTTGGCAGGGTTGCCTGTGGAATTTGGGGGGTTAGACTGGCTGGCTCTGGGAGGCCAGCTGGGATGGATGGGCCCCTGCCTTCCAGGAACGCCTCCTGCTTTCCCGGGGGCCGTCTTCCGTCCAGCCCCTCCTGGGAACTGTCGCTGTGTCGCTGCCGGGAGTGTACACGTGGGACGTCAGCAGCCCAGCCCCGGTCTGTACTGTTACTGGGGCAATTTTTAACTTCAGTTGTGCTGCTTTCTACAAAATCTAGTTGGGTGCAGCCTAACATCTTTGCCTCGACAGACTTATGTATGGCAATGTGAAAAGCAGATTTTTACTTTAAGGAGACATCAGATTCCCTGGGGTCCTCGTGTTTCCTCTGGAGCCCCCAGAGTAGTGGCCTCACCCAGCAGGGCCCCTGATTGCTGGCGAGCGGCCACTGCAAACATGTGCCCCTCCCTGTGCCCTTTCAGGGGACCCTGCCCCCTCTAGGTATGTGTATACGTACAACATTTGGAGGTGTTTCAAGAGTGGGTTTTATGAGGGTGAGCATTGCTCATCTGGTTAGTAGCTGATTGGAAAGAACCCCTTCCTGTCACTTTCTTGTGCCCCTTCCTGGCTCAGGCTGCCTTTAAGGTAATTCAGAGTGAGTCACCTAGTACCTTCTGTTTGGGTGGTGATCCAGAGCTCTCCAGGGAGGCTGTAGCAGGGGATCCTTGGACTTGAGGTGGGTGGCCCAGGGTGGGAAGGAAGTGCCACCCATGGGCGCATGCCTGGCCTCCGCTTGGCCTGATTGGCCTGAACCCCAGTCGCACGGTGCCTCCCCCTTGGCGGTGCTCCTGGATGGCCTCAGTCCTCCCAGGCCTTCCCCGACCCAGATCTGTCTCACGAGTGTGCCCAAGGGACAGGTTGAAACCACTGAGCGCTCTGGGTTCAGGGGGAAAAGTGAACAGCAACAGGGCAGGCGGAGGCCCCTCTGTGTCGCTTTCTGCCTGCGGCCTTGGCCTGGGATGCCTGTTGGACCCTGTTTGCTCTTTGTTAGGTTCTTTGGGCAATTGGCCCGTCAGGTTTTCCAGATACTCCCCTGCTTTCCCGCGACCCTGACTGCATTTTACTAGGATAGTTGGGCAACTGGGGAAAAGGGCGTAGATTTTCTTTCTCATTTGTCTGAAGCTGTCTGTTTCTTATTGGGCACGTGAAAAAAAACTGTTCGGAAGGCATTATCCAGAATTAATGAACTAATCCTAAATGTACTAATGTTTTGATTTTGTTCAGCTGCCCTAAAGGTGACCTCACAGGCATCTTTTCCTGTATGTTTTCGTTATTAATGTTTGGTAACCTCACGTTCAGAGTGTCCGATGTGCATTATTTGCATAACACTCCGCAAACTCGCTACTTACGGAGCGTCTCCCCACGTTACGAATGAGGACGTTCCCGGGGGGCCCTCAGTATGGGCCAGGGGCTCCCTCAAGTGGTGGTGACGGGGCGCGTCCGGCAGCCGCGGGCAGCAGCGGCGGGGGGCAGTGGAGGGAGGTCGGGGGGCAGTGGAGGGAGGTCGCGTGGCAGGCTGTGGGCTGCCCACTCGGGGCTTGTAAGTCCGGTTGTGTTTAGTCATTAAGGGGCCAGGGGTCCCAGATGGACAGAAGCGCCGCCTCCAGGCTGACTGTTGCAGTCGCTGACCCCGTGGAACAGGCACAGACACTCCGGCCTCAGCGCCAGGCCTGTCCTGTCCCTCTGTCTGTCCCTGTAGCTGGGAGGGGAGAAGCCACAGGCGGAGAGTGAGCCTGACGCCGGGGTGGCGGCGTGTGGTCCCAGCAGCCTGAGAAGCTGCCGGAGGCTCTGGGTCGCGCGCCGAGCAGCTCTCCCTCCTCCTGGCGCGTCCCGGAAAGACGGGAGTTGACTTTAAACTGTGGGAGGTGCCTGCAGACACCGGCGTGGTTTCCCGTGGGCGCAGAGGTGCCGAGAGGACACCAGCCTCCCAGGATTTAGGGCTGTTGCCTGTTTACATGACATGGAGTGTTTCGGCAGCACCCTGCCCACAAAGGCAGTCCGTCCGGAGGCCTCAGCGCCAGCCCGGTAACCGCGGGAGCTCTGTGTGCGTGGCCCGCACTGCAGCTTCGGGGCTCACACCAGAGCCAAGTGGGCGTGACATGGCTTTGCTGGCGGAAGATGAGGGTTGAAATGGAAAAAGAAAGCAGAGGGAGCAGATGCCACGATCACATTCTGAAAAGGCGCCTAGAAGCCGGTGTGTTTCCTTCCCGGGGAAGGGTAGAGACTGCGGTGGGGCTCAGGCCCGGCCTGTGCCCGGTGCTCTTAGCCTCCAGAAGGGGAGGGATCCGAGCTGACCCTGGGGCCGGGGCAGTCGGGTCGTGTCTCTCCTTAAACAGACGCCCGTGGCTTCCTGTGCTCGGGTGAGTCACGCCGTCCCTCGCTTTGGTGTTTTCAGTTGAAGGAGAAGAGCCAGGCGTGTGGAGGCAACCTGGGGTCCATCGAGGAGCTGCGCGGGGCCATCTACCTGGCGGAGGAGGCCTGCCCCGGCATCTCGGACACCATGGTGGCCCAGCTCGTGCAGCGGCTGCAGAGGTGAGTGCCGCCCATGCCTGGTGCCTTCCAGGCCGGGGGCTTGAAGCAGAATCAAGGGAGAGAAGGCTGTTCTCCTGAATTAGAGAAATCGGTGTGAATGAACCAGGTGAACCTGGACACTACTGGGAGGGACCACAGAACTTTGTGGTGGTGGCTCTTGCTGCATAAGCACGGGATGACTTCAGGGTGCCGGTCTGCTCCCCCGGTGCTGCCTCGTGACCAGCCAGAGGAGTGCAGTCCCGAGCCCGGAGTCTCCGTTTGGTTTTTTTTTTTTTTTAATAAATTGATTTATTTTATTTATTTATTTTTGGCTGCGTTGGGTCTTCGTTGCTGCGTGGGCTTTCTCTAGTTGCGGCGAGCGGGGGCTACTCTTCATTGTGGTGCGCGGGCTTCTCATTGCAATGGCTTCTCTTGTCGCGGAGCACCGGCTCTAGGAACGTGGGCTTCAGTAGTTGTGGCACGTGGGCTCAGTAGTTGTGGCACACGGGCTCGGTAGTTGTGGCACACGGGCTTAGTTGCTCTGTGGCATGTGGGATCTTCCCAGACCAGGGCTCGAACCCGTATCCCCTGCATTGGCAGGCGGATTCTCAACCACTGCACCACCAGGGAAGCCCTCCGTTTGGTTTTATGCTTTAAAGCCAGGTGTCCAGAAACACCAGAGATGGGGGCTCGGTGAGTTCGTGACAGCGGACACAGATGCGGTCCTTGTGAGGGCTGTGCTGGTTCTCAGCTCCGCCTCAGCCCCGGAAGCCTTGTCGTGGTGGCAGGGAGCTCTGTCCGCGGCAGCCTGCGGGGGGCGCCCTGTCCCCGCCAGCGGCCCTGGTGGCACGGGCTCCAGGGTGAAGAGGAAGCAGGGCTGCCAATCTGTCCCCCTGCCCGGTCCCTCAAGCTTGTTTGGGGAGCTTCCCTGTAGAGGAGGTCACAGACGTGCAGTCACTGGGGGTGTCGGAGAGGGCGGAGGTGAACCGTCCAGCAGCTCTGTGACCCGATCTCTCCTGCACACCCCAAACCTTTATCTCTCCCCGAAACGCCAGGCAGATCAGTGCTTTGAAATTCACCTTCCAGGTGTGTTGTCCAGGAAGCGAGATTTTTCTAAAGGACGGCTGGTCCTTGATGGGAATTAGGAGCGTCTCAGATCTTTTCTGAGATGTCGGCTGGACGGCGCATGGAGAAGTTTGGGGCGTGTAGGGTCGCTTTTGCCCCTTAGAAGTGGTGATGAAGGGGCTCCCCGCTGTCCTGTGAAGTGTCCCTCTCAAGTGGGACATCAGAGAAAACCTCAGGTTTGTTCTGCAGAACTCAGGCTCCCTCATGAAAACATCCCAACTTTCTAACCTCTCATGTTTAGGCTGGAGAATAGACTGTTGACTTGGCTGCCTTCAATTTTGAGGCAGTTGAAGGACTCCAGTATGCTTTTTGGGTGAAGTTGGTTTTAATAGCGTTATTTCTTAACCCACTGCATCCAGAATCTTATTTCGACGTAAAGGTCTTTCACCTTCGTTGTAGGGCTGAGTCTTTGCAGTCAGCGTGTGTTTCACACTTAAACGGCACATCTCGCTGTGAAGTCGGTGCTGGGAGCCACCGTGGCGAGTGTGACCGTACGTAACACAGATGTAACTGCCTGCCGTCTGCATTACGGTTAACATTTTACTTCCCATTCTCCCTAGTTCTCTCTTGTCCTTCTGTCCTTCGTGACGTGGGACTCTCTCTCCTCAGCCATCAGGTGACCCTGCTACAGGAGCTCCCTGCCTGGTCCCTTCTGGGCTGTCCGAGCCCTTCTCGTGTGTCCCCTGTCCAGAGGCCACCAAAGCACAGTGGCCATTGCTGACACCTCAGACCCGTTTTGCTCCTGAATGCATCACTCCAGTGGGTCGCCTCAGAAACGACGAGGACCAGCTTTTGTCCAAAGCATTTTCAAAAGCTTTTGTATATCTTAGTTTGAGTTAATGTGTGGATTCTTTTGTGTGGCATCAACTCCTCCCATGACTTGGGCATTTACATCTCTCGAAAAGTGAGTCTCAGTATCTGTGGCTAAAGCGTGCTTTCCTAGGATCATTTGTTCCCTGGGCAAGTGCCATGTATTTTAAATGCCTTAAAAGAGGAGCTCTAATTTGGAATGTTGGCTACGAGTCCCATTAAACTCGTCCTCAGCCGTCTCCTGTGGCTGGGTGACCACCCCGGTTTTGAGGCTGCTGAGGGAATCTTGGCCACGAAGGGCACCCGTCCCCCTTTTTGGTGTTCCAAAGTGAGACAGTGCTGCAGAATTACTGGAAACGGGAGAAAGTGCCCATCCCACCATCATTGTTTTGAGTGCGTTGCCTTCCATTGTTGTATACAAGTCATGAACTTACCCAAGTTTTTAGATATTCTTGGGTGTTCATGTAGAATAAATTGTGTAAAACTGGACATGTATAATTCTGTGTACACTTCTTAACTTCTTAACCTGTGTGGAATTTTTCATATTGCTTAAATATTATTATGATTTTTAATCTCTTTTAGTTCATTCAGCTTGCTTAATTTACTTAGCCATTTCTCTCCTGTTGGACATCAGAATTGTTTCCTAATTATTGTAATCACAAAAAATTTAACAGACAATTCTAGGAAGTGGATTACTTGAACAAGCACCAATATTTGTGTGGCCAAAAAGGGTTTCTTGCACTGATACTCAAATTGGCATGCATATGCATCCTTGGGATCTTACTGTGTCATTGGGTATTATCGATTTTTCAATTTTTAAAAAATGATTATAAGTGAAGGTGTATCATTTACTGCTCTATTCGTGTCTTTTTTTTCTCTCCTGGGAGGCCTGAACACATTCTCACTTTTTGTTTATCTGTGAAAAGTTTTTAGTGTTGGAATCATGATTTTCTTAATTTTTATGAATTCTTTATGGAATAATTAGCCCATTGATACTTGCGCCACTTAATTTGTTGTAACGTGGGATTGTCTTTAAAAACTAGGATTTTGATTATTGCTTGAAGTTTTGCAAATTAATTTGTTTTTAATTTAGAGAAATGACATTGATTTACTTCTATTTCTCTTTTTGTTTTTTCCTAGATACTCTCTAAGTGGTGGAGGAACTTCATCCCACTGAAATTCCTTTGGCATTTGGGTTTTGTTTTTTTCCTTTTTTTCTTCTTCATCCTCCTCCTTTTTAAAAGTCAACGAGAGCCTTTGCTGACTTCGCTGAAGAGGTGCACCATCGCGGGGGGCCATCCCCACCCCCCACAGCGAGGTCGCCTGTCCAGGGCCTGATGAAGTCTCCAGATGGGGTGGGGAGGGTCAGCTCCTGCGAGCGAGTATTTTATTTTATTTTATTATTCTTGTTTTTAATTCTGACCATAGTGCACATATCAAGGAAAGTGTCTTTAGAAACAAAAATAAACCCTGAAATGTATATTTGGGATTATGATAAGGTGACTGAAGAAATGAAACCTCAGGTATCCTGCTTTACGTTGATAACTCCCCCTCCCTGGGAGACGGAGAATCGCTCTGGTGGATCAGTGTACAGATTTGTATATAGTGTCATTTTTAAGGAAACCCTTTTGGCGTGCATAGCGATCACTGTGTACACACTGGCCAAGTGCTTCTGTAGATACTGTCAGTGGGGTAAATATTTGACAGGCCGTAACTTGAGTCTATTGCCTTGCCTTTATTACATGTAAATTTTGAATTATGTGACCAGTGATTTGGGTTTTACTTTGTATTTGCAGGGTTTGCCATTAATAATAATTAACACCCCTCTTATGGAACACTCCTATATTTGTACCTCAACAAATGCAAATTTTCCTCTTGTTTGCCCTACAACCCTTTTGGTACATTTAGAAGTTGATTTCCTTTTTCATCGATGGTACTATTTCTTAGTGTTTTAAATTGGAACATACCTTGCCTCATGAAGCTTTAAATTATTATTTTAAATTTCTCCCCGATGAAGTGTTCTCGTCTCACTGTCATTCGTGCCCTGCCAGTCCTGCGCCAGCTGTACCGTCCTTCCAGTAGGGTTTTCTGTTGCACCCTGTAGTGAAATCTGCGTATCATCTTTCCCACCTAAACATGTCTGAATGCTTACACAAATAAATTTTATAACACAGATTTTGCATACTCTCCTTGGAACGTGACTCTTGAGAGGGCAGTGCACCCGCCGTGTGTGTGTGTGTGTATGTGTGTGTGTATGTGTGTGTGTGTGTGTGTGTGTGTGTATGTATGTATGAGGCTCCAGGAAGAAGTGCCCACATTCAAGCTGTGGAATGTCCAGGTCAGCTCCCTATGCGACTTTTAAAAATGGTCCTGAGAAGATATGGGTGAATATTGCTGATCTGTAAAACTGCTGTCTTCCCAGGGACCTGGAGGGGAGGTTGTTGGTTTTCTTAAAGGAGCTGGTGTCCGCCAGTTTGTCAGCCAGGTGTCTGTATTTTTCTTGGCTTGTGGCAGTGTCTTGCTTGCCAAGGGGGTTAATAACTTCTGGGTCTCTGGGGTGGGAAATAGTTCTTGCAGCCATTCTTGACTGATTTGAGTACGTGTGACATTTTTATTTGTTGATACGAATCGTCGTCATCTCTTGTTGGAGTAGCAGTTCTTGAGGTGGAATACAAAGGCTTTTGGAAGCAGGGAAGTTACTGGGTAAACTTGAGGACGGAAGGTCAGTTATCTGCTGGCCTGGTGGCCTGGATGTTACAGGGAGAGGACAGAGGCCTGAGCTAGAGACGTCTGAGGGGTGGTTATTGTTTTGGTTTGTTAATGGAATGGAGCTAGTTTTTAAGCTCTTAAAATTGTCGTGATTTTTAAGTTAAAGGTAGATTTGGATTAATTTCTATAAGGGATATATTTTGGTTAGGGGAAATAGAACCAAATTGCTATTGTGCACGTCTGTTAACTTGAGCAATACAAATTGAGAATATTTCATTTTGTGTTTCGGAGAGTATTCTGCATGACGGAGCTGTTTGTTTCCCTGTGTGAGGCATGAGCCAAAGATCAGTTTTGTCCGTTGCTGGAGAAAGAATCGAAGAAACGGGGCAGTGTTCTCCGAGGCGTGCTGCTTGTCTGATCTTGAAAGCGCCAGAGTAGACAGCAGCTTTCTGATGTAGAGCTCTTCAGGTTTGCAAATGGACAGTGGCTTCAAGACTTGATGCTGACTGACCGCCATGTCAAATGTGAGTGATGGTTACACTGATTGGCAGACGGGATCCCAGCTAAGAGAGGTGCGGTGAACGGTTAGTAGCTGCCCTGCAGTCACTGGACGGTAACAGCACAGCGCCGTCTCCCAGGCCAAAGCGGCAGATTACTCTACTGAGTTTATTGGAAACGTCTTCTGTTGATGAAGCTTCTTGGGGAAGATGTGCTTTGACAGGCTTTTGAAAGTGGGTCACCTCCCCCTACAGTCTCTCCTGGTTTGTTACTTTCTGTAGACAAAGAAAAATCAGCTGATACGTTTTTAAGGGCATCTGCTTGAGGCTAGCGTTTGTCCACTTCAAGTCCTTTATTAAAAGACAGCCCAGGTACCAGAGCTACAACAGGACCTGCCCTCGGGCCTATAAACCGCTGGTGGTATTTAGCCAGACCCATGAGCTCAGCACTCAAGGTAGATTGACTGGCCCTCGGAAGCCTCTGGACGCTGAACCCCAGCAGTTGGCGGCTTCTCTGCCCACGCTGCTGATGGCTGGGTGGCTTCACCCAGAAGCACAGACGGCCTCTTGGAGGTTGGGGCCTGTGTCTGGCTGGTTGTCGACACCTCTTTGATGTGGTCTTTTCTGCACTGGCTGCACCCATGTGGCCTGGGGGGCCTCGGCACTGTCTCAGTCGTGTGATTGTCTCGCTGTAACCAAGGGCCACACACCTTCCCGATCTGATGGTTTTGTTCTCCAAGTGGTCTTTTGAAGCGTTTAGTTTGAATGCAGCATTTTGTACCTTTCTTTTGGCAAAACATAGGTTTATGAGCATTTTTATATTTTCTTCCTTAAACGTGGCTTGTGTATTTCTGCTATAAGATATGGCAATAACTGAGGAGCGCTGCAAGGTGTGTTCTTAAGCGCAGGGTCTGTATCATGCAAGGGTCAAGAAGGTTCACAGAAATAATTCTTTTTGTAATTGTGTCCTGTGTGTAGAGGGGGAGTAGACAACGTTTGTGTCCCCCGCACCTCTGAATTTATATGTTGAGATCCTGAGCCCCAGTGTGATGGCATTAGGAGGTGGGAGCCTTTGGGGATGATTAGGTCATGAGGGTGGAGCCCTCAGGACTGGGATTAGTGCCCTGACTCCACAGCGATCCCTCACCCCTTCCACCACGTGAGGACACAGAAGATGGCCATCTGTGAGCCAGGAAGTGGGCCCTCACCAGATACTGAATCTGCCGGGACCTTGATCTTGGACTTCCAGCCTCCAAACTGTAAGAAAGATATTTGTTTATAAGCCACCCAGTTGATGGTATGTTTGTTACCAGCAGCCAGAAAGGACTGAGATAGCGGGTGTCTCTGAAACTCCATGTTTCTGGCAGCTTGGGAGTGGTTTGAATTGCCTACATGATTTGCACTTAGGTTTTCTTTGAAGTCACAGGGGGACACAGGTGTGAATCATAGCTGGGAGCAGAAGACTGACTTGGGACACCACCTTGTCTCCAAGCCTTGTAGAGGTGAGTGACAGGTGTGACTTTTGGAGGGAGAAGCTCATGATTCCGCCATCTCAGCGGCCCAGGGAATGGGGTCAGAGGCTTCCCAGTCCCCTCCCTGCCCACCTTGCCCTCACCCCTTGTCTGCTAGAGCCTCTGACGGTCAGTCTCCTGGAAATGTTCTGCTTTCCTGGTCCCAGGTTGGAAGAAGCAGAGAAAAGTATCACATACGTATCAAAATACGTTGTCTGTCTTGAGAGAACAGACTCAACAGCTCATTCACCCCACCCCACAGAACCAGCCGACTCCCCGACCCACCTGCCTGAGATTCAATTAAAGACAAGAGACAAGGTTGGTTGTTTTGCCTTAAAACTTCAGGATGCTGGATTGTGGCATGAGGTATTTTTATTCCCTTTTGTTAGTACTTAAAACCGTCTGTACAGACTGTAAGGCAAATGATTCACACACATCTCGAGCTACTCATCGTCCATTTGTATGTTTCCACGTACGCCGGTCACAGCCCCCCAGTCGGGGTGGTCCTGGGTGTCTTAGGTGAGGGCCCCCAGCTGTGGTGTGGGGCACTGGAAGGGAACCGTGGTGGATGGGTCGCCCCCTCTGGGGGCGGCCTCAGAAAAGGACTTAACAATACTGAGGGAATAGCAGCCACCCGAGCCCCATGGAGAATAGGCAAACGGATTTTGACTTGTGGGCCCCAGCAGTTACTGGAACCCTGTCCCCTGTGTTGTCCGACTATCAAGGATGTGCAATGTCATATGTCCGTACCCCAGGCTGGGGGTGGGGGGGGGGGTGAGTATAAAAAGGAGAAAAGAATGGTTTGTGAAGACAGGCACGATATATATACCACTATTGAGTGTGCAGTTCCAAACCACAGTTGCAGTAGGATACAGGTCTGATCACGGGAGCCAGGGGACGACACACTGTGACTCAGAGCTCCTGCCTCCACGGGAAGCTCAGACACGCTCCACAACGTAACACAGCACAAATGGCCCTGGTCACTGACATACAGGTTCTCATGCTTGTGAAACATACAGCAAAACACCACAGCTTACTACCCCTCCCATCGGATACGCCACTCAGTACACCGACAGTCCAGAGAGCGCACTGGATTTCCGCTTCTCTTAACAGAAAACAACCTGCTACACTTTGTAAATAGTCATCGCTTAAACAATTTGGTCAACTTGTGCCAAGAAACAGGTCTGGGAACCAGCGTTTCACTGGAGCCTGCAGCCCCCAGTGGAACACAGGATGCTGCAAACTGCTCGTTTATCAAAAAAGTAAATCCTACTAATTTTCTATCATTATAAAAGTAGAAAGAGTGAGGGAAAAAAAAAACCTGAAAATGATCTCATTTGCTTAAGACTGCCAAGTGTATCGCAAACAAACAAACAATGGAAAATCCATTTTGTAAAATGCAGCAGCCTAGAAATCAAAATCATAAAAGTTTATCAATCATCATCTTTTTAAAAAAAGAGCCCTTGCCCTGTCTTTTGGTTGCATGGATGTGTTTGTTTTGTACTGACTTTAAGGTGCAGTTGCGGAGGGAAAAAATGTCATTCGGCACTCTATCCGTGACAATGTTTTAATACTGGCACAAGCTGAAGACAGCCCACCGAGGGCATGACGGCCGAGACGCCACCCGCGTTGAAGGCAGGGGTGCGGTCCCGTTCCGATGAGAAATTAACAGCTGCAAAGACAAGGTTTAAAATGGTTCTGTGGAGACAGATGAGAGTCGCTGTGAAACCATGTATTTTGTTTTCCAGACAGACAGGTGTTAATTTTACTAGGCTTCATTAATACAGAAGAAAGAAAATGTCTTCCGGGAAAGTCGCCACTGCTGAAACAACACATGTGTCCCGTCCTGCCATCAATACACGTGAGATTCTTTGTGACTCAGAACGTGGGCACGGGAGGCCGAGCTGGTGGCACTTCGGATCACCTCCATCCATCTAAGACGAGAAAGTGAAAGTGAAATAACCGTCAGGGGCCACTTTTTATCAGCCCGTGTCTCTGAAATCTGCTTTCCTTGTTTGTTACAGCTTCATGACCCCTGGCGGTCGTTACTTACAAAGCCCCAGCGTGACCTAATAACTGCCCGGTGTATAATCTGCTTTTGTAGCAGAAGAGATCTCACGTGAGCACCTAGCTTCCAGGTAAATGAAAGCGGGGTTAAGGCCCCCTCCAGGTACTCCTGAGGACCACTTTGAGAAGCACTGACCGGGGCACGCGCATTCTGCAGACGTGCCCGAGGCGGGGCTGCAGCACACACTGCCAGCCTTTCTCGGGACAGTGGGGTGCGGCCCATCCGAGACGCGGGGCTGTTTGTGGTCTAGAACCAGTGGGCAGAGGGGCCCAGGCTGCTGCTGAGCGCCCCCCACCCGCAACAACAAAGCGTCATCTGGTCTACCACGTCAGTACTGCCAGGTGGAGGAGACCTGGGGCGGCCCAGCTTTCCCGCCTTTGTAGAGCTTAGAGGGCTTTAGAAATCCCTGATCTCAGGACCTCACACTGCAAGGCTACGTGCTCCCTGCCACAGCAGTGATGGCATCTCAAGTTTTCCAGTCCAGGATCAAATCTGAGGAGTGCTACTACCCCCTGGGCTCCCTCTTCAACCAGTGTAGCTTAGGGCCCCGCTGCTCTGGCATGGGTGTCACGGCGGCTTTGACCCTGGTCTTAAACCACTGTGCTGTTTTCCCGTGAACTAACTTTACGTGAGCTTGTGCACGGGTGACTGGCCCATTGATCAGAAACCCTTGTGGGTTCTCAGGAGAAAATCCCTCGGGGGTGGCGGCAGCAGCTGCCCTGTCTGGTCCGTTGCCCAAGGACCACCCCTACCCCCTCGCCCAGGTGGTGGTTCAGCAGTGACACTGCTTTCAGAGCCTGCCCCAGGATGCAAGGCCCAGGATTTGTACTTGAATATGGTCACAGGGAGAGCCTGGCTCCTTCATTTCTTGGCTAAAGGAAGACCACTGCCCTGCCCTGGGTCTCTACACCATGGAGCCAGTCTCATTGGTAAGGTAACGAACTCTTAAGAGGCACTAGGACTTTTTTTTTCCTTCCTTTCGTGGTGTTTTGACTTGAAGGTTACTTAGCCTGTTGGCCACGGGACGAAGCAACTACTGTACCCATCGACTGGAAAAACACAAGTTAGAGACGGAAAAGTGTACCCCGCGTGGTGTGAACTAGCGTACAGGTTATGGGCTGATGTGTCCCAGGGAAAGTCACGGTTCCACTTGCTCCTGTGAAAACAGATGTGTACTTGCATTGGGCAGACAGAGCCCAGATCTTATGAAGCGCTTTCATTTTAAGCAAGTAGCAGGGTGAGAACAAGAAGCCCATTCTGGAAGGGAGTCAATGCCCAGGCAGCAAGTAGCTGCTAGGAGGCCTTATGCACTTGCTCACTTGGGAGAAAGCCTCCTGCTCAGAAGAAGAGCGTGTCCTTTCTCTGCGGGTGCCCCGTGCAGGGGGACTTTTACCTTTCAAACGTGTATTCACTTTCAGCCCTGAAGTAGTACACGTGGGACTTGAAATGCAGCTTGAACACGTAGTCCTTGTGGATGTCCTCGGACTCGGAGGGAATGGTGAGCGAGTACCCAAGCAGAGGCAGGCTGGCGAGGGGGTGACTGTCCTGGAAGGGGGCACAGAAGGTGGGAGCAGCCACAGGTGTGGCACCTGCCCGCAGCAGCTGGTCTGGGCTGAGGTCCGGGCCCGGATGCGTCGTGTCGGCCACCGGCGACATCACCCACGCCCCCCTCCCCACATCCAACCAGCAGACGCGCAGCCCTTGGGCAAGTGGATAATGTCAGCCTTCGCTTGGAGCTGCGGGGTCTCTGATGGCCGTGGCCTTGCCCAGCCTGCTGTGGGCGCCCCCCTCCGACACCTGGGCGGCTCAGGGGTCAAAAAGTTGTTCATCCTTCCAGAGGAAAGCTGCCTGCTCCCTGAGGAGGGAGGGTCCTTCAGGCTCTTCCCCAGCCGCCACCCTGGGCACATACCTGGTGCGACTTGTAGAAGAACAGGCAGAAGTTTGTGAAGACTACCCACAGCTTCTGCCATCCATTGCTGTTTTTGAATTTCCTCAGCAGGTTCCCAGACAGCTGATTCTGCAAGACAAGTCAGCCTGTAAGGGGCCCGGGTTGGGGCACCCCTGGTCCGGTGGAAAGGACAACTCGGTGTCACGTCCAGTGGGGCCCACCGGCAGGGCCGTGCTTCTGGGAGCAGGCTTCCTGGGGGGGGCGGGGCTTAAGAAAACGGCCTTTTGCTCTGGGAGGGGGACTGTGTGAGCCTGGTTTAATTTTCCTGTCACCTGGTATGGGCTGAATTCTGTCCCCCAAATGTATCCTGAAATCCTAACCGCCCCCCCCCCCCAACCAGTACCTCAGAATGTGACCTTATTTGGAAATAGGGTCATCGGATGTAGGATTGAGGAGGAGATGGTCCTGGAGTATAGGCCCGTATCCACTACGGCTGACATCCTTCTAAAAAGGAGACAGACACAGGGCAGCGCCTGTGGCAACAGGCAGGCTCGAGCGATGCGTCTACGAGCCGAAGAACACCAAGGCTGGTCAGCAACCCACAGACGCCGGGAGAGGCAAGGCAGCCTCCTCCCACACAGGTTTAGAGGGAGCTGGGCCCTCTTGCCACCTTGAGTGCTGGCCCTGTGACCTCCAAGACGGTGAGACAGATCTGCCCACGTGGTGGTGCTCGTGCTGGCATCCCTGGGAAAGGATCCATCCCCCTCAACTCTAAGCCGTCAGGAGCCCGGCGCCAGCCAGCAGCTCCTGACCGCCACCTGGTGGCCCTGGCTGCAACGCCGGATTTCAGCGCGGAGCCTCCAGGCCCCATCCTGCACTGGTGGAACAGGCATTCCGGGCGTCCGTCCTGGTGTAGCTCCGGCGCCCCGTGGTCTCCTGAGGCCCGCGGGAGCTGCCGGCACAGTGCATCACCCCGAGCTCGCAGGCAGCCGCGGGGGGACGCCAGGAGCAGAGCCTGTGCGTCCCCGCCTTCTCTCCAAAGCCCCTGTGTCGCCTCTCAGGGGACCCTAAGAAGCCTCATCCTTGTCCCCGACAAGACGGCAGCTCATCCCCAGGAAGCCTCGACGGGGAGAGAGAGGGACGGTGAATATAATCACTGCCACTAAGTCGTCCCCTTCCAAAGGGTGAAACGGGCAAACGCACCACAATAAAATATACATATATACACACACCTGCGTCTACTTCATTCCCTCCCTCTGGGGCTTTTCCAGTAACCTGTATTTAATCCAACAGGCATTCTTAAGTAAGGCCCCTCTGAGAAGAGTTTACATAGCTCTGGCTGCGAGTCGCTTGCAGTCTGATGGGGGAGATGGCGTGTCAGGCCGAGAGCACACAGGAAGCAGAGGTGTCCCTGTGGCCCCCGCAGACAGTGTGCCATCACTCCTCCTGGCTGCCACTTGCCCACTGGCGAAAGGCACAAGAAAAGGGGAGCTGTGGGTTCCAGCCGGTGATGGTGGCAACCAGAGTGGGGATTTGATGCTTGTGCAATAGCACACATGATTACATGCAAGTCTCATGTAATTGTGAGTAGCACATTTTCCTTCCTTATACTTCTTAGTTTTATACTGAATCAAGTAAATTCCTCCAGCCAGAGCCCAAAAAAACCCTTTCTCTTAGATGCAGTTACCTTTGGAACAAAAGCCAGTCCAACCCACAGTGTGGTTTACACACTTCATGGATGAACCAGGTTCCAGGCCAGTGTTTTTTCTCCAAGGCAGGCTCATGAGAACACTCTTAACTTCTGCCAGCAGCCTTGAATCCCCCTGGAACATGCCAGGGTATACGTTCTGAGTAAGTCCTTCTAACAGATTAGACGCTTCTTAGTAATTGTATCCACTGGTCCCTCCTTGCCCCAGTGCCCTCCAAAGTTGCCAACCCCACCGAAACTCTCGCTCCTTTGGCTTCACTCCCATACACACTTCAAGTCTCCTACTCGGGTCACATGGCCCCTAAGCCGCTCTCAAGAGCCTGAGCCTTTTGTCTACGCAAATGACCTTTGGGTCTGTCTCCAACCCGGACCAGTCTCCGTGTGCTGCCTTTACGGAAGAGGTCCACATTCGCAATCTGGCACCGGCTGATGCCCATTCCCTGCCTTTCCCAGACTGGAGGAAGGCCTCTGCTCTTCCCTCTTTTTGGCTCCCAACTGCTCCATCCCTGTTGTGGACTGATTGATTCGTGTTCCCCCAGAAGATATTCATGCCCAAAGTCCCAGTACCTGTGAAGACGATGAGCGTATTTAGAAATAGGGTCGTTGCAGATACAGTCAAGTTAAGATAAGGTCCTACTGGAGTACGGTGGGTCCTAACCCCAATGCCTGGTGTCCTCATAGGAAGAGGACTTTTTAACAGACACACAGGGAGACCCCCGAGTGAGACAGAGGCGGAGACTGGAGTGATGTGTCCACAAGCCAAGAGGACACCGGGGGTGGCTGGCAACCCCCAGAAGCCGGGGGGGAGAGCTGCACCAGGGCCTCCAGAAGGAGCCAAGCCTGCTGACACCGTGAGCGTGGGCTTCCGGCCTCCAGCACTGTGAGAGGACACATTTCTGTTGTTAAGCGGTTTCTGATGTGTTTCGGCAGCCACAGGAAGTGAGGGTCCCACCCCTAGTTCTCCCTCCCGCTGCAGTTCCCCCCGTCCTCCTGGCCCTCACCTGTGTTCAGACGGCTGACACCCTCCTCTCCCCCCAGTCTCCACCGCCTCCCAACTCCAGTCTTACAACACAACTTTGATCGTTTCACCTCTGAACCCCCCCGCTGGCCCTACGGCCTACGCAAGCCTTCACACTGGCCGTCCCAGCGTCAGCACCCCGACGTCGACGGTGCCCCCAGACTTTCTGCGGAGGCCAGCTCAGTTTCACGCTGCCCCCAAACATCCCCCTCACTCACTCCTACCTGCACGAGCCCTAGAAGAGAGAGAATGTGGTACCGGGGATGGTGAGAAAGCACGTCAAGAAGGAAGGAGCCACTTCCCCGCCCCCCTTCCCCCAACTCCGGTCATCCAGGGGCATGTGGCACCCACAGGAGCCCGCCACCGACACCGGACTGAAGCCACACGCCGTGGGGAAGCGGGATCGGGCAAGGAGGGGACATTTACAGAGCGACAGACGCGCCAGTTCCACGAGCATCCAAGCTGCGTCACTGCCGCCTTAAAACCACAGCGGCTCAGGGCTCGCTCCCACGGGCTTCAGCGTTCAGCAAACCTTTCCTCAAAGGGCCAAGTACTGTTTTAGGCTTTTTGGGCCAAGGGGCAAAACCGAAGATAGTTGTAGTGACCGCTCAAAAACGGAAAACCCTATTCTTCGTTGACGGGCTGTAACCAAGCAGGGGGCGGGCAGGATTTGGTCTGAGGCCGCAGTGTGCTGACCTGGCTCTGCCACACACACACACACACACAGACACGGCACCAGTGCAGGCTGTCACCACACACACACACACACACACACACACACACACGGCACCAGTGCAGGCTGTCACCCTGAAAAGCAGGGCTCGAGCTGTGTCTGGGCCGCATTCTTAAATGGCCTGCATGCCTCCAGGATTGAGGAGGAAGGTTCACGCCTACCAACTTCCCACACCTCCACAGCCCTGACTACACATCGCAAGGGTGAGTATAAAGCGAAGCAAAGAGGATTTCTCCCGCACGGCCCCGCCCTTCCCCTGGCCTCACTGGACTAGAATAGATGGGATCAGGTATTTTTTGCCTCCAGCTGGTCACTGCTCCCTCCTTGCTGGAAAGATCCCCGTTCCCTGGAAGAAATCTCCGGTTGGCAAGCTTTGCCAACAGATGCAGTGGAAATGTGATGGGAGGGAGGTTGATGAGTGCAGTGAGCCCCTCGGGAAGAAAGAGCCCCACCCCCTGTGGGGCGGATGCAGGAGGGGAAGGCCAGGCCCAGTCGGGGAGCTCCGCGCCGCTGGGACACAGCCCCCTGCGGGTGAGGATGGTTTGACAAGGAAGCACGGGTCTTAGAACATTAGCTGTGGCAGGGAAACGCACCAAACGCAGTTCCGTGCAACTGGGAAGGTCAGTTCCAGAAAACAATCTCAGGAAACCCCTATGGACTATCCATCAAGAAATGTTTGGCTCATCTGAACCAACATACTGTTGGTTCAGAAAGCAAACACACCGCTGTTCTTGGCTCACAATCTCCTATGTGACATTTTGGGGCCAGGCACACTTATACTCAGGAATTCAGCATCTGTCAGATTTTAGAAAGATAATCCAGTGCCTGCCCTCTATGGCACCCCAGGCAGCGGGGTCTCGGGCTGTAGCCCAGAATCAAACACAGCGATTATGTAGTAAAACAGGACGCGCTCACAAAACCGATAAACAGCCTCCCGACCGCTCAGGTCAGGTTCTGCCGTCAATGGGGTATGAAGAGGACTTCGCGGTTTTAGAGCTTTCTGGGCTTCGCATTTTCTGAAAGGTTGGGGATTACGGACCTGGACTGGAGGACGCCTAGAGAACGAGGTCTGGAGAGTTCTGGAAGGTTCACGGTCGCAATACGAGGAGAGCCCCCATCCCCAAAGCCAGCTCTTCGGGACGCTCGAGAGCCGGCTTCTCGCAGGTTCTTCCATGAACTACACCTAACCTGCTGTGGCCCTGGCTGGCACCAGCCTCCCGACCATACCGCCTCCCCGCACCCGATTCCGGGGGCTGCTCCAGGGCGCAGCAAGAACGGCGCCTGGGCGGCCCATCCGGACCTCTCGGCACGGACACATGAATAAAGGCACGCACAGCCCCCGTCCTGTGGCTAACTCCGCGAGAGGAAAGGGCACGGTCCAGAGAACAAAAGAAAACCATCACTGCACAGGCGGCCTGGGAACGGACAGATGCCAAAGCCGGTGCACCTGCCGGCCCACGGAGCGCGCATGCTCAGAAGGCCGGCGCCCGTGTCCGGACCCCACCCCGCTCCCCCCGCCCCGCCGCCGGCCCTACCTCCACGGCCACGCTGAAGTCCACCATGGAGACGCTGGTGTTGCGGTGCCAGCACACGTGCACCATGGTGTTGCCGCGGTGCGGGGCCTGGCGCTCCAACGAGGTGCGCGAGGCGCTGAGGTCGTCCTCCGACTCCTGGTCGCCCGCCGCCTCCTCCGGGGACTCTGCGGGGGCAGCAAGAGGCGGCGCTTTTCCTCTCTGCTCGCCAGGAGGGCCCCTGTCCCGCCCCCTCCCAGGGGCCGAATGGGATGGGAAGGCTGGGGGTCCCGGGCACCCACCGAGCAGGAAGTCACACTGGCAGCGAGGGCTTGGCCAGGGGCGTCTCACCAGTCCCTCCGCCAGGGAGCCCCCAACAGTCTTCTCCCCGCCCCTCGCCCCCCAGAGGCTGACAAGCGGCAGTGCTGGCCCAGAAAAGATGCGATTTCTCCGCTCGCCCATTCTCTTTTAAGGGGCTTTGTTTTTTTAACTTTTATAAAAAGTAAGTTCCTTGATTTTTAGCTTAAAACACAAACGCAGACTGTGGATATGGGGCGCCTCGGTAAGGCAATTTTCAGTGCCACGCTTACTGCTGTCAGGAGGGCTGCTGGCCAGGAACTCGGGGGCGGGGCCGCTGCTTTTCTCGGCCAAGTCAATGGCCATCTGTATGTCCTCCACCCACTTTTCCATCTCGGACCGAGAACTGAAGGAGGAGAGATGGACGTCAGGTATTTCCAGGCCACAGTGGGGAGAAGGGGTACCGAGGTCGAAGGTCAGGCTTCCCGCGTTACCTGGCAGCCACGACGATGGACTGGCGCTGGCCCCGCAGGGTGAGGCAGTGGGGCACGCCCCACTCGTCCTCACTTTCCTCCATCTGTGGGGCGAGTGTTCATAAGTGTTCATAAGCCGAGCAGGGGGTGGGATACTCAGCGCATTTTCAAACGTTCACCGAACTGACTACAGCTCGGCGGAACCAAGTCCAAAAAAGTCCCCACCGGGAGGGTGAAAGCAAGGTCAAAATGCATTATATTTTTTCGTCAGAGCCATAAACCTCCCTCTACCCAACCACTGAGGAGAGTGTGGGGATAAGCCACACTGGGGCACACTGGCGCCCTGTCTGCCTCTGCCCACCAAGGATCACAGAATATGGACACCCGGTCCACTGGACATCTCGGGAGAAAGGCTGCTTCCTGGTCTTCACTCCACGTGGATGGTAAGGATGGCCTCTCAGGGCCCTGGGGCCAGGCACCGGGCAGTGAAAGGCAAGCTCACACCACGTAGGCACGGCAGCTTGCCTCTGCACTTGATTCCGGAACGAACATAGCCGCGCATCCCAGGTGCAGGACAGGGAGTGAGGTCCCGGGGCCCCTCTAGGGGAGCCCTAACAAGGCCCAGGTTTTTCACAGCGCCTGTGATGCTCTCACTTCCTTGTCAAGCCCCTCCCCCTGTCACTGGCTCCTGCACCCCGCAGGCAGCCCAGAGGCAGAGGTCCCCATCCCGTGCCCACGGCGCATACTCACGGTCATGCCGTAGAGCGGGAGCTGCCCGTGAACTTTAAACTGATTCGAGGCCGTCAGCCCCCTGCTCGTGTACAGCAAGACGTCGTTGAACTAGGACAACAAGGACAAGCGCGGCTGAGATGAACGGGCTCCGTTTGAAACCAACATGTACAGAAACTACGTTTTCAGAATCCGACGAGACAATTCGTGGATCTCAACAACTCCGGTCTGAGCAGCTCTGGCTGCTCCTCCTGCCTCCCAGGTATCCCCTCTGGGGTGGCCGGGGCCCAGCGCCGTGACCCTTGCTGGTTCCATGGGGCTCACAAGTCACCGATCACCTTGAACAAACAGCTCTCACCACTTACCAGGAAGAACATGCGCTGCTGGAGCCCCTTCCCGGAGAGCTTGCTGAGGCTGCCCAGGCGGATGAATTCCTGCAGAGAAAACACACCCGCGAGCTGGCTGGGAGCCTGCAACGCCGCGTCAGCGCAGACTCAACGCGATGTGAGATGCTTCCGCCCATCGTGGTCCCTTTCACACTAAAAATCGTATCCGTCATAGCTGCTATTTACTGAATGCCGTGCTGTGCCGCCTCTAAGCTCCTCTCCTTCTGAGCAACCTGCAAGGCAGGGGCTAGCTTTGGCTCCACTACCAGAGAAGAAGCTAGCGGTCGGAGGTCCAGTGGCCTGTGCGGTGGGCTGGTTCACACCGGGACCTATAACTCTACACTTAACCCCCAGGCCCTCAGGGCTTCTGGCTGTGAGGAGGGGACAAGGCCCCTGGATGGATACAAAGTGGCAGCCGGGGACCAGGAAGACAGATACGCCATAGGAGAGAACTGTGAATAGAGGAATCTTCTCCACGACTTAAAATCTGGTTCTCAAAAACTAGTAACTGTGTTCTAGGATGAAAGAGCCAGAAAGGAACTCTCCCTCCCGACTATAAACTTCTGAGGGCACAGACCATTCAGGGGCGCTTCAGAAACCCTCCACAAAACTATCATTTAAAAAACTGTGGTAAAATACACATAAAACTTACCCTGCATGACCTTTAGTGCATTCATCACTACCATCTAGGTCCAGAACTTTCCATCACCCAAAAGGAAACCTCATCACCATTAAGCAGTCAGTCCCCATTTCTCACTCCCCGTTTCCGCCTCCCCTAGCACTTGGCAACCGCCAATCTGTTTTCTGTCTCTATGGATTTGCCTATTTCATATAAGTCAAACATGTAATATTGTAGCTTTTTGTGTCTGGCCTATTTCACTTAGCATAATGTTTTCAAGGTTCATCCATGCTGTGGCAAGTGTCAGAAATTCGTTCCTCTCTGTGGCTGAATATTCCACTGCATGGATAGGGCACACTTTGTTTACCCACTTAGGCTGTTGATGGGTATTTGAGTTGTTTCCCCTTCTGGCTACTGTGAACAGTGCTGCTCTAGACATGCATGTTCACGTTTTTGTTTGAGCACCTATTTTCAATTCTTCTGGGTATAGAGCCAGGAGTGGAATTGCTGGGTCATGAGGAAATTGTATGGTTAACTTATTAAGGAACCGCCAAACTGTGTTTCCACAGAGCTGCTTTTAAAACACAGCTGCAAGTTCTTTGACATTCTTCCCACAGAGGCTGGTCTCTGTCCCCTTCCCTTGGATGTGGGTAGACTGGTGACCAATTTGACAAATAGAGTATGGAAGTGATGCTGTGTGACCTCTGAGACTAGGTCATAAAACTACACACAGCCTCTGCTTTGTCCCTGGCAACACTTGCTCTGGGAACCCTAAACTGCACATAAGCAGTGAGACCACCCTGAACCCACGCTGAGGAGGCCCCTCGTGGGCTCTCAGGTGCACGGTCCCAGCTGAGCCCTGCCTCCAGCCGTCTGCCAAGTGTAAGCCTTGGCCCCTCCAGGTCAGCCCACCTGGGACCTCTGTCAATGCCCTAAAGAAAGAAGAATCACCTGGCTGAGTCCTGCCCCATTCCCAACTCACAAAACCGTGACATATACTAAAAGGTTGTCTTCAGTCACTAAGTATTGGGGCTGTTTGTTACCTAGTTTTCCTGTGACCTCAGTAGCTAACGAGCCAAGAACAGGGACTCAACCAGTTCATTTGCATTCTATAGTCTCTGCACAGCCTGACTCTTGCTTTGGTCGTTTATGAAATGTCAATCAAAGACTACATCTGCTGGCGATTTAACTGACATATTTTGGAGATCAACAAAGTGACACATAACAAATACTTGCTGGTCCATGGGATGGATGCTATAAGACAGCAACGGTACCGTATGGAGAAACAGTGTCTGGGGACTGCTTTCATCACTGAAGGGGATCAGAGAACGAGGAGTGGTGACCCTACTGTGCCATCACTCCTGTTCCCGGCTCGCATGTCCGATGTTGTTACATGTGCGTTTTCTTGACGAATCTGAGGGATGTGGGAAGGGGAAGATGGAGCTTCTGCAGAAGGGCTATGGGCTCAGGTCACTGTCTCAGGGCTGGAGATGGAAAATGCATCCTGCCCAGAATGGTTTTTTAATTTTTTTAAAAAACCATGAAATAGGAGAAAAAGAAAAGGCTCCTAATATCCTTAAGCTCAAGCTGCTTCCGACTGGAATGAAATTCACAATATCCAGGCCTCTGAGTTTTATCCAAATGAACCTCCACTATCCTCCTGGAAGAACTCTCAGGGACAGAAAACACACCATGGGGGCCTGGCTCAGGCCGGAGCGTGCTGGGGCCTTTTGCCTCCTGCCTTCCAGGACGTGACCTCATCTCGGCCTGACCCTAGCGGGAGGGCAGCAGGATTACGCCCGAAAGCTGGGTGAGGAATTAGACCGCAGGGAGCTCGAATGTTAGCCGCTCACGTTTACATCTCAATTTTTCAAATTCCACCGGTAGATAAATCTGTCAGAGCCTTCTTTCCACTCATCAGGTTATTCGATAATTTAAAACTAAAAAAAAAAAAAAAAAAAAAAAAAAACAAAAAAACACCAAACAAAAAACCAGGGTACTTCCCTGGCGGTCCAGTGGTTAACACTTTTCCTTCCAAGGCAGGGGGCGTGGGTTCGATCCCTGGTCGGGGAGCTAAGATCCCACATGCCTCATGGCCAAAAAAACCAAAAACATAAAACAGAAGTAATATTGTAACAAATTCAATAAAGACTTAAAAAAAAAAAAAAAGAAAGATAATCAATTAGCCTCCATGTGGGGAACAGCCCGTCTTAGAACTCGCCCCTCTGAGGGTCTTAGATCCCTCCTTCCCATTTCAGTCAGGGTTGACTTTGAAACAGTGAGTGGCTGTGAAGCAGGCAGATGAACATAAGACTATGCAGATAAGGCGGGTCTGCAGTGTGTAACCAGCACCCAAATTCTGACTTCAGCTTCATCAATAATGATGACCTTCTTTTATTGAGCACGTGGTGTGAGCCTGACACGTGCTGGGTGCTTATATTAGCTGCATATGTGAGCCTGTAAATTCATCCCCATTTTTCAGATAAGGAAACTGAGGAGCAAAATGAGTAAGGAACTTGCCCAGATCACCTGGTCAGTTGGTGGGTGAGAGAGCCCGTATATCTGATCTGATGAAAAGCTTCTGGTGCCTTCTACAATGCTGTGCTGTGTACTCAATGACATTATAATAAGCATAAACTTAGTCTCTTCAAATAAGTGTAGGTGGGGGAAGAGGAAGATAATTCGTATTTATTGTGTTAGTTTTGCACATTAAATCTCATTTGATCCGTATCACCTACGACGGAGAAGCTATGATCCCCATGTTACAGAAGGGAGGGAACATTCCAGTAAGTGAGCCATCCCAATTCTGGTGGAGCCAGAAATTGAACCCGGGCCACCTACTCCAATCCACTGCTCTTTTCATAGCACCGTGGAAACTATTCCTCAAAATAAGTTCCTTACAAAATGCTCTGTTTGCCATGTAGCATGATATACTAAATATTTTATAACATCCAAAGTTAAGAGAAGATTAATTCCACAAGGCCTTAAAGGCTTCTGCATGGATGGGTAAACGTGACTGTCGTGTACTGAGTCCCGGCAGAATTTTCTCACCAGCAGAGCTGAAGTAAATCCCAGCTTTAATTTCCACCCAGCATTTACCACATAACTCTTCTGACTACATTTTATAGCTGGTATTCTGGTCAGCTTTGTAATTAGGATTCCCAACAGAAAGACCCAAATACCCAAAAGATGAGGGATGTTCCCTTATCTTTTCTGAGTTACACAGATTTATAGTTTCCAGGGAGGTTACCTGTCCGATAAAACTAGAAGCCCCTGACACACGGGATACTTGTCTGAAGGCAGATCAAAGAGGCTAAAATTCCCTTCTGAACCTGGATGAGGTCAAGATAGGGGACTAGTGGAAAAAATTCCCACAGAGAGATTTGACGAGGGACAGCAACTGACTAGTATTTTTAATTCCTGGTCAATGACTGCTTCCTAGGAAGAGAATTGGAAAAAGGCAGGCTACCCTGTATTTTTTAAATGCCCACTGGCCTGGAGAGAGTGTGTTTGGATAGCGAGGCCCTATTTTATTGTGAATGACCTACATGTCATGCACATGGGGAAGTAAAGGTTAATAGTGTAAGTGAATTTGCACCTCTCCCAGAATCATGTTCTGGCTAAAATGTTATTTTAATCCAAATTAAAATTACATTATGCAAATTGCATCTTTTTTTTTTTTTTTTTTTGGGCCACACCACATGGCATGTGGGATCTTAGTTCCCCAACCAGGGATCGAACCTGTGCCCCCTGCAGTGGAAGCACAGTCTTAACCCCTGGACCACCAGGGAAGTCCCTGTAAATTGCATCTTTAAAAAAATACTTTTCTTACATGGGAATTTATTGCCTGCTTTCATGCACTAGCTTTTCCTCTGCTTTCTATCGCCATTTTACCCAATCCTTAAAAAATTTTTTTTCTTTATCTTCCATTTTTATTTACCTAAATTTAAAAAAATAAAATAAGGAATCTCAAATCTGCTCAGAATATGGTGGGGAAAAAGTAAATAAGTGGATCAACCAGTAAGGAGAAAAAGCAGCATATGAGGTGGAAGGATTGACTGATTTATCTCCTTCTAACTCAAAATTTTTGAATTGACACCGTAATGTTCAAGGCATTTTCCCAGTTGTCTCCCAGGCGGGAAGGAAGCCACTTCAGAAGGAGGATATTTTAACTTGGGAGTGTCCATATTCAAAAGGTTCAAATGTAAGTCATTTAAATGTTGTCTTTCTGGCTTTACCTCCAAAGCATACAGAGAGCACAGCTGCTTACCCTTCCTGGAATCACAAGATTGTCAACGCCAATCAAATCTTTCTTGAGTTCATGCAGCTTCTGGAAATTCTCCATCTTGATCATTGTACCGTGAAGCTGGGCCACCATTTCTGTGATCTCTGCCAAAGCAGCTAAGGAAGGAAACGGACACAAAAGCTGCAGCATTAATGGCAGATGTGGGTCATTTTTTTCCCCAATATTTTTAAGATCAGTTCTCCAGGGTAATATCCTCCTGTAGCTGAACTATAACGAAGCCATCCTTCTAGGGAAAACACTGCTAATTCTCAATAATAAAAATTGAGTGATTTACTTTATGTGTTGATTGGTTTTGCTTTAGTTTCCCCAAACCCATCTTGAAAATATCAATGCCCCCTTCAGAGCTTGGTGGTGTACAGCTGTCCTTCAGTTAGAATTACTTGTTGGCATAAAGGGGCAGCAGCAAGGGAATTCTGTCCCAGGGGCAGAGATTTCCCTCCCTTCCCTGTTACCTGGAAAGAACAGAGCAGAGGGAGCACAGAAAAGCCATAGAAAAATCCAGGGCAAAGGAGGGATCTTTCTGGCAAAGGGTCTAACTGGTAGTGCAACACTTTTGGGTAACAAACATTCCACCACACCCCGGTTCTTCCTTCTGCAGACATTTATAGAGTTTATAAAATGGTTGTAAAGAACAGCTGCAAACTAGATTTTCCAATGTGGGCACATCTCCCCTATACTGACAGGCATCCAGTATGGAAAAGGAGCTGGTGTCCTGTTAGCACGGGTTTGGGTGGCAGGCACATCCATAGTAGCTGAGCATTTTTGTCTGTTTGTCAAGGGAAAGCAAGAAACATTTGTCCACTGAACTTCGATCTTCAGGACAGTAAACACCGCCTCCCCCCTCCCCCCAGCACCTCAACTGTGGCAGGAAGCATTCCTTTTTTTTTTTGCTGTCTCCCTGGGGATGCAAACGAAATGCTTCCTGGCTTCTTATCACAGAATGTTTCTTGTCTCAGCCACAGTGACAAACCCAGAGCTTGCTCTGTCTTTAGAGATGACCAGCCGATTTAGTACAACAAACAATTCCTGGGCACTGAATGTTTAGTGCGGTGGGCGTGCAGAAGCTCTAAGAGGAAAAAGGATGGCAGCCTGGCTCTAGGTGCTCCTGGGGCAAGCATTCTAGAACAGCTCTTGGCTCTCTGCATCCCTCACGTTCAGGAAATCTATGTTCAGATATTCCTTGATTTGCCCAGTCTTTCCACAATGATGCCACCTTACATTTTCAGCTAGGGAACAGACATTTTTGCCATTTCACTGTGAAGAATAGACTTTTCTCAGTGGAGACTGTTTAGCAAAATAGTAAAATGCAAAACTAGGCAAGTTGGCCTGAGAATAGCACGTGCAAAAGTAGAGACGTTCCTCTCCCTCGCCCTCACCCTCCGGGGTAAGAGATCGACGCAGGTCTGAGTCCTGGGAGCTGGGAAGGGCCCTAGGTCATCTCATCCAGGCACAGCCAACCGGGACTGCCAATACGGCAGGACAAGGCAGATGGGGGGCAGGAGGGCCACCCAGCCTTGAGGGTGAGGCACAGATTAAGCCTTAAAAGAGGACTGTGCCAGGGAAAGGACCAGGAGGTGGTGGCGAGGAGTCCCAGCAGAGGGAACAGAATATACTAAGGCACAAGGCAGGGGGCAGCATGGTCTGTTTCAAAGACTGCCATGTAAAGCAAGCCAAAACCGCGCCTTGAGCCAGTTCTGTTGCCCTTCCGTGAATTGCCAATGTCTTAATTACTCTGACAAATCTTTTCTTTGGTTGTCTTTCTAAAAACTAAGATTAAGTTTATAATACTTTAGGCAAGAGACACTGGTCTTGACATACTAACGGGTGTGCGAATTCATGTTGTCTGTCAAGAGCCACCCGCGGAGCGTGCATTCTGTGCATGCACTGGCTGCAGAGTGCAGGGGACCCAGCAACAGGCCTCAGGGACTGGCCCCCAAGGCGCTGCAAGTCCAAGCCCGGGAGCGCAGACAGTAACAGACCACATACAACGCGAGGCAGAGGACGCAGGTTCAAAAAGACGACGCGTGGCCCAGTGGGAAAAGCATGGTCTGGAATGCCAGCTCTGCTCTTTTGCCATCTGAGTGACACTCACAAGTCCTTTACCCCCTCTGAGCCTCAGTATTCTTACCTATAAAATGGGATAACAACAGTTCTCTTATGGGGTTGTTAAAGGATTAAAGGTGTTAGCGTAAGAAAGATACCCGGCAGAGTACCTGGTCCAGGTGCTGAGCGAGGGACAGTGAGTAATATCATCATGAGCCAGTAAGGGGGGGTAGGATGGTCAGGAACATGGGTTCTGGGCTTAGGCTACATGTCCTTTACTTTCCAGCTGTGTGACTCTGGGCAGGTTCCTTAACTTCTCTGGTCTCAGCAGCCCCCATATGTAAAATGAGCTCACCACTGCCTCATAGGCTTCTCGTGAAGATTGAGAGTTAACACAGGTGAAATGCTTACAAACGCCCTGCAGCAATGAGGAATAGTATTTATTACCAGCTGTTTTCTGTGGCCCATCCAAGGGGAGGTGATATGAGTTTCCACCATGGAGGTAGAGGAAAGCTTCCTGTAAGGGGCTGACTCTAAGTGGAGCTTCTCCAGGGTTCTTTGCACTAAACCAGGCAGGATGGAAGGAGAAAGTGCATGCAAGAGGGGAGGGAAAAGAGAAGCCATGGTGATCATTACCTCCTTCTTTAAGTGAAAGACCAAAAGGGGACAGAAAATATTTGACCAGGTCCTAAAAAGCGCATCTGCCCCTCTTGGGACACAGTATCCCCGAGACACCCCGCCCCCCAAGCTCTCACCTCGGCAGTCCCTGAAGTCGGCGTGGCTGGGCGGGTGGTGCTTGCACAGCCGCTCTAGGACCTGCTTGTAGTGCATGAGCCGGTGCAGCGGGCGCAGGAGGAAGGTGTTGAGCGACAGGTAGCACACCTTCTGCAGCTCGAAGTCTCGGCACAAGCTCTCCAGCCGCCGGGAGCCCCGGATGCCGGTCTCCAGCGCCTCCAGAGCCTCGCTGTGCTTCCACAGATGCGCCGCCAGTTGCTGGCGGGCGAGACACAGGAGGGGGTGGGGTAGGGAGCCAGGGAGACAGAAGGGGGAGGGGGAGGGGAGAGGGAGGGGGGAGAGGAGAGGGGGGAGGAGGGGCAGAGTCCTGCTCAGCCACGTGGTCCACCCATTTTGACACTCAAAAGAGATCACCTTCGCTTTCATTACTTCATTCCATTTATCTAATTTCATGTTTTTAATACTTCACTATTTAATTTCTCAGGATGGAATAAAAAGCTCTATTAAAGCATCGCACAGTTTAAAATACACAGGGATTATGAAATATCTGAGCTGTATATATAACATCAGAGGTATACATGTCCTTTCAAAACAAGACTGGCAAAACTGAGGGGAAATAAAAGAATGGGAGCTCCTTCAGGGGGCTTGGGGTTTTCTCCTAAACATCAAAAAACAACAGATAGGCCAGGGCCACTGAATAAACGTCATATAGTTAAAACTACGTATTTCTGTTTAACTCCCCCCCGCCATTTGCTCATGTAATAATTGAGCATATCCTGCTCTGCTGGATTCCGGGGAGCGGAGGGGAATGAGACTCAGCCCTTCTCTACTGGGGTCTGACCGAGACCCTTTGCTGGAGCAAACTTTTGTCAGGCTCCTGAAGCTTCTCCCAGGCCAGTCTGTGCCCTTCCTGGTACAATCCCGTTTTGGTGAGAACCCTGCTAAGTCAGTTCAACCAGGACCCTCCGCCCTGGATACCTGGTCACCCTTGACATTGGGGTCTGCATCCCCCGCCGTCCCCAGGTGATGTCTGGGCACCCCACTGGTCTTCGGCAAAGAATCCTGTTAAGTCGGTTCAGCCAGAGTCCCCCCTCACGACCGCGATATTTCGTCACAGAAATCTTCCATCTTCTGAGTCCCGCCCTGCTCCTTGGCTGTAGATCCCCACTTGCCCCCGGTGCACTTGGAGCTGAGCCCAATCCCTCTCTCCCACTGTAAATCCCACTGCAGTGTCCCCATACCTACGACAACAACAACGGTCCTGAATAAAGTCTGCTCTACCGTCTTTCACAAGTGCTGTCGAATATCGCTTTCCTTGAACAGGTGGTGGTGGAGACAGACGCGGGGCAAGAAGTTTGATAGAGCATTCAGGAGGAATTAACTCCTCATGCAGCTGTCGTCCTCACGTCTCACCCCATCAGTATTTCCCAGAGGTGGGCTCACTCTCCGTGTGCTGCTAACTCCCACATCTGGATTCCCCATCCTGGCACCTCCACTTCCACGCTCCGCAAAGAGCGGGAAACGCAGTGAGTCCAGACACCAACCCAATACCCCCTGCTGCAACTGAGGCTGCCCTGTGATCCTCTAACCCCAGGATGGGTGCCGCCACCAACCGCCTACTCAGGACAGAAAACCTGGGTAAGATTCCAGATCCCCTCATTTTTTGAATCCTTCACCAAGTCCTGCCAATTCTACCTCCTAGAAACAGCAAGCCTGTTCCTGGCTTCACCCCATGGTCACTGCCCTTGTTTTGGCCACTGCAATGGTGTCTCTATAGGGGTCTCTGTCTCCACTCCTGACACCTGACTTTCGAGTGCCACCAAAAGGAACTTACACCAATGCAAACGGGCACGTGGTCTCTTGCTTGGAATGCGACAAGAAGGTCCACCCTCTCAGGACAAACTCCAGAGTCATCGTTAGGGCACATGGGGCCCTTAGCATGTAACCCCTTCTGCCTCTCCATCGTGGCCTCTTGCTACTCACCCTGGACACCCACTGAACAACCTGCCCTTGAATGTGCCGGGCCCTGGCGCCCAGAACCTCGGCACAGGGTGCTCTGCTCCTAAGACAGCCCCCACCCCAGCCCCACCCTGTCCTTCAGGGTCAGCTCCGGGGCCTTCCCTGCTCTCCAGGCCGAGTTCGCGACTCTTCTTTCCTCCTGGAATTATTGTCCATCTTAGCCTTTATCACGTGGTCTCCCTGCTGACTTTATTTTGTGACTTTAAAAAAATATATATAGATTCATAGGAAGCTGCAAAGACAAGTACAGGGGGATCCTATGTACCCTCCAGCCGGCTTCCCCTAACGCTCACAGCTTGCCTAACTACAGCACAATATCCCCACCAGGACGATGACAGTGGGACAATCCAGAGTTTATTTGGATTCTGCCAGTTACACATGCCCTCACTTGTGCGTGTGTGCATGCATGTGCACATGTATGTGGCATGGGTGTGCGTGCGTGCAGCTCTATGCAGTGTTTTCACACGTGCAGTCCCTGATTTGAGAGAGCGCGTCTGTCCTGTCACTACATCCTTGGGGCCTGACACACACCATAGGTGCTCCACAGACGTCTGCTGCCTGCGTGCAATAATGAGCAAACGAAGCAATGCATGCACCCCGCTCAGAAAGGGGTCCTGCAGGGCCCTGAGTGCCTGGAGAGGTGGATTCAAGGTCACTGGAGCACAGAGTAGAATGTGAAGGACGGGAGGTGGAAGGCGAAAGATCATCCAGGGAAGGCTTCCTCGGTCAGGTTTAGAGCTTGGCCTGTATTCTCTAAACCAGAGAGAGACCAGGCGGGTTTGGAGCCCAGTCGGTCTAGGATATAAATGCTGGTTGGGGAGGACGGGTGGACGAGAGGCAGCCGGTGAGTCAGCTGGGAAAGAGAGAACTGAGAGGCGGAGGGAGGGAAGCGGGAGGAGTTGAAGGAGGAGAGGGGGCAGGCGGTAGAGGTTCAGGAAGACAGGGCCCGGGAGGGAAGGTCACAGCCTGACCGGCAGGGGAAGGGTCCAGGTAAAAGGTGAGGGCCTCCTTTGCCTGCGTGGATTGTGAAATGCCTTTGGGCATCTGGACACATGTTTCCAGTTGAAAGTTCATAGCCCGGGCTAGAGATCACCATCTGGATAGCCTCTGACTTGCAGGCAGGGATTGGAGCCCCGGGCCGGCTCCCTCGGCCCCGTGCGCGGAGGGTCTGGGGACAGCTGCAGGGTGACGTCAGCATCCCTGCTGAGCCCCTGAACATGTGCAGTTACACGCACGGCTGGGGGGATGAGCGGGAAAGACACTGCAAGTTGAAGATCGCCCGAAGCATTTTGGACAAACGTGCCAAGCTGGGCTTCTACATCTCCAGAACCTCCTGCCGTTCCCCTCCACACTTTATAAAAACTCTTTAAAAACCGACGATAACAACCACAATAAAAAAACAACCCAATTTCTCCAAAAGGCTGCCAGAGGCTCTCTGAGCCTCTCCATCTATTTTTATTCTGCCTGCACAGAGTTCCATGCTATAAATGCTGGTGGCATTGGCACAATAATTAAAATGCCAGCACAGCCGAGGGTGAGCCAACTAAATGCAAAAATGCCAACTCACTAGACTGAGGGGGAAAGAATTGCTCTGGGCGGAAATCAGGTCTATTTTTAGGAGGTCTTAGGTGCTAGGTGACCAGAGAGGAGGATGCATGTCTACCGTAGGGCACCCTTCCGCCAGAGGGACACGAGGGGAGCTGGTAAACAGGAGAACTCTGGGGCTGTCCCAAGGGGGCGGGGACCGAGCTGGCAGGTCTCTGCCACTGTCCCGAGGTCCATGGAGGAGCCCAAGCCTCAGATGGGAGCCCCCATCCCAGGCGGGCAGAAGGAAGGGAGCACCGTGAGAAAAGGTAAAAACCAAACTGGGCCAAGAAAAAAAGTGCACAACATGGGGAGAGAGGCTTCCTATGAGGAAAATTGGGAAGTCCAACAGTAACAGAAACGTGTTATAGAAGAGAGAAAAAAGGCTATTTTTATCAAGTGAGAAAAGCCAGTCTGAAAAGGCTATACTGGGTGAGTCCGACTACATAACATTGTGGAAAAGACTATGGAGACAGTAAAAGATGAGTGGTTTACAGGGGTTGGGGGAGGGGAGGGATGAACGGGTGGAGCACAGAGGGTGTTTAGGGCAGTGAAACTATCCTGTATGATGCTGTCACGGTGGGTGAGTGACGTCATGCCCTTGGCGAAACCCATGGAACGTAAGACACAAAGAGTGAACCCTAATGTAAACTGCGGATTTAGTTAATAATAATATATCAATACTGGCTCATTGGCTGTAACAAATACCCCCACCAGGGCAAGATGTTAATACTAGGGGACGGAGACACTGTGTGTCTGTGTGTGTGTGTGTGTGTGTGTGTGTGTGTGTGGCGGGGGGGGTGTCAGGGAAGGCGAGAATATGGAACCTCCGTGTGAGTTTTCTGCTCAATTTTTCTGTAAACCTAAAACCGCTCTAAAAAAGAAAATAATCAAAAACACTATGGAAAGTGAAAAGATGTCTGTTACTGTTCCATCTGAGTTTTGTATATCCACCTTACTTGGGGCATTAAAAATGCTATCGTCATGGAACACCTTCGATGACTCTTCGCTTTTTTTTGTATAGGATTCTGCAGTCCTGCTGGCTTCCGTGGCCTCTGTCTGATACAGCCCAAAGCGGGGAGTGTTGCTTTTTTGAACACCAGGAAAAAGCAAGCAATAGGCTCAAGGTCTGTTAAATAATATCTTGAACTTGTTAAGAGCAACAGGAAATCCCTTGAGTAGTTTCAGATCCTGTCTTTTCTGCATCCCCTTGCCCCATCCCTCCGCCTCCACTGTCCTATCTCAGGAGATACATGATTCTAAGGGGAACAAATCGAACACCGAACAACCTCAACAATAACTTTTATTCCATGAGTGCCTTAGACGTTATAGGTGCTCAGCTAGTATGCACGGACTGTGGGTGGACACACAGACGGGTGGCTGGGTGGGCTGCATGGTGCCAGTACATGCAACCCGCCCTCTTTGGGGGATTACACGCTTGCTCTTAGTTATCAGTTAAGGTCATTAGGGAGGCTCTGTGGGTGGTTGAGATACAGAAAGACTGCTTTAAAATGCAAATATTAGATGTATTTGTATTCAAAAGATAAATTATATGAATTAAAACATTCCATATTAAAGGAATGATTAATGGATTAAAATGAAAAGGCAAAAATGAAAATTTCAGATGTAAGAGGTGGGGCAGATTTCAAACACGAGGCAGAATACTGGTGCACTATGTACTGACTTCTCTGGGGAGACTTTCACACTTTTGGATCATTGTAGATATTGCTGGATGGCTAAAAATATATTCACCTTATAAACCAACTGAAAGTCACAGAATTGACTGGAATTCCTACACAGCTCCGAATCCAATATTTTTGTCACACCCACAAGAGGCCAAAACAACTGACTAAAAGTGAAATGCTCAGTCAACCAATGTTTTGTCTACATAATTTTTTAAAACAAGTTTCGAATGACTTAGTCCCAGAAAATACCTGGTGTTTTGGTTACAACACAGAGCTCTGGAAGAGGAAAAGAACTGAAAGTGCTTCCCCCAAAGTGACCGGATCTTCCTTTATGCTTGCAAATAAAAATATCTAGAGGAGACGGAAGAGTTTCCCCCGGGGCTGTGCTACATGCAGACTCGAATCAGGCCACGTGTTCACGGGCAAGGATCACAAACAAGGCCTCCGGCAGCCTCAGCCTCGTTTTCCCTGAGGAGCTCCCTCTCCCAAATCCCCGAGCAGCTCACCTTCATGCCCTGAATGTTCTTCAGCATCACATCTCCAATTCTTTGGTAATCTCCTCTGATGTGAGCATTCGAGCGGCCTTCCCTGCGAGCAAAGCGTTGGAAACCAAAGTGTTAGCAGTGAAAACATGACCGGAAAGTGCGCCAGCCCCAGATGACAAAATATCAACATTTATGTCTTCCTTTCCAATCACCTATTTGTACCTCTCCCTTCTCCGTGTGTCACAGAATGTCAGTGCCAGAAGGAGACTTTGAAATTACTCCAGTCATTCTGCAGACAAGGAATTCCACCTGTGCTTTGAAAGAGATAGGGAAGAGCCATTTTCTGTTCATTTTAATTTAGTCTTATTTTACATTCCTTTTCCCATCCCCACTTGGGTGATTTTCTCAGCATTAGAATAGCGTGGAGATGACGTGCAGCAACAAGCTCATGAAACTGATTCTTTCTTACAGATTGGGACTAACAGACACTTGTAAGAAGCAAGACTTAGCCTCAAAATCAAGGTTTCGGCTCCCAAGAGCCCTTAGTCTGAAACAGACAAAGGGCTGTGTGAAAAGCCCTTGGGAAGAGAAAAATATAATTGAGGAAGTGCAGGAGACCCACGCACAGAGGCAGGTGTGGGGAGAATGACCCAGAAGAGGGCAAGATGGGAGTCCCAGGTTCAGAGACAGGTCAGGGGTCCCCTAGATATCCTGGGTGGTAGATGACAAAGATGTGGGCACTTTTTTTTTTTTAATATATCTTTACTGGAGTATAAGTGCCTTACAGTGTTGTGTTAGTTTCTATTTGTTACTGTACAACAAGGTGAATCAGCCATATGTATACATGTATCCCCATAACGCCTCCCTCTTGAGCCTCCTTCCCACCCTCCCTATCCCACCCCTCCAGGTGGTCACAAAGCACCGAGCTCATCTCCCTGTGTTATGCGGCTGCTTCCCACTAGCCATCCATTTCACATTTGGTAGTGTACATATGTCAATGCTATTCTCTCACTTCATCCCAGCTTCCCCTTCACCCCCTTGTGTCCTCGAGTCCGTTCTCTACGTCTGCGTCTTTATTCCTGCCACTAGGTTCATCAGTACAGTTTTTTTAGATTCCAAAAATGTGCGTTAGGATACGTTATTTGTTTTTCTCTTTCTGACTTACTTCACTCTGTATGACAGACTCTAGGTCCATCCACCTCACTACAAGTAACTCAATTTCGTTCCTTTTTATGGCTGAGTAATATTCCGTTGTACATATGTGCCACATCTTCTTTATCCATTCATCTGTCGATGGACATTTAGGTTGCTTCCATGTCCTGGCTACCGTGAATAGTGCTGCAATGAACACTGTGGTACATGTATCTTTTTGAATTATGGTTTTCTCAGGGTATGTGGATGTGGGCACTTTTAACAGAGCATTTGGGTATATATTTATATCTCTTTGGCTCCAGGCTGTGTCTGATGTTGATAATCCAGGGGCTTGAATGGCAGTGAGAAAAATAATAATAATAATGGCAGCTGGTGATTACTGAGTACTGGTTACAGTACTGAGAGCATTACATCACTGAATCCTTGTGGCGGCACTGTGACCAGGTACCCCCATCACCCCCATTAAACAGCTAAATACTGAGGCACAAAGCAATGAAGCAACGTGCCTAATGTCAGTGGTCACGAGGCGGGAGCTTGTACCTGAGCCCAGGAGCCCGACCTATACAACCTCTAACCACAATACCCGTGCACATCTGCCAGTTTACCCGCTGAATTTCCCAGAGAAAATTAAAACATGATTTTCAACAACAAACCTGGCTAATATCTTCAAACCAACTGTTCAGGATAGCCAGAAGCCAACTTAAAGGAAAAGGAAGAATCAGACATGAAAAAAGGTAAAAATCTGGGCACAGAAGTGAAAGGTACTTAGAGCGGAATAAAACACCTGCAGCCCGAGTGCGGAGGGTGATGATTTACACCCAGAGATGCCACCGCCCTACGCCTCCAGCACCGGGAGGAGTGACCCCCTCTCGGCATCTGGAGCTTTCCATAACTGCCAGCTCAACCTCTGATGCAGCAAGGATTTCAGGATGGGGAGAGGAAGGCACGGAGGAAGGCACTTTATGAAGCAGCCCAGGGGGTAGAATAGTCAGGGCCGACAGAAACAGGGCGGCTGGCTCCTCCCCTAGCCCCCAGCTCCACCCCAACCAGGCAGTGACAACACCATATATTCCACTGGTTCTAACTGAGCATACGCTGTGAATTACATCACAGGGGAGATGGGCCCCCAGACCCATTAGGGAATTAAAGTTTCTCTAAAATAAAAGGAGCAGACTTCCCTGGTGGCGCAGTGGTTAAGAATCCGCCTGCCAATGCAGGCGACACGGGTTTGAGCCCTGGTCCGGGAAGATCCCACATGCCACGGAGCAACTAAGCCCGTGCGCCACAGCTACTGAGCCTGTGCTCTAGAGCCCGCGAGCCACAACTACTGAGCCTGCGCTCTAGAGCCCGCGAGCCACAACTATTGAGCCCACGTGCCATAACTACTGAAGCCCGTGTGCCTAGAGCCCGTGCTCCGCAACAAGAGAACCCACGGCAATGAGAAGCCCGCGCACGGCAACGAAGAGTAGCCCCCGCTCGCCGCAACTTACAGAAAGCCCGCATGCAGCAACGAAGACCCAATGCAGCCATAAATAAATAAACAAATAAACAAATAAATAAATTTTAAAAAATAATAATAAAATAAAAGGAGCAAGGGTACCCATGATGCTCCCAGCCCCTGCCAGGGTCTTCTACGGCTCCCCTAGGGCTGGCTTTCTTGACCTATTCCATCCTCTTCCACCGCAATGCAGAATCCCTCAATCCTTCTGCTTCCTCTTAGCTGCCAAAACAAACAAGTTGGCTGATGGCTTTAATTACTATCCACTTCTCCTCTAATTAAAATATGGGTTCTCTCCTCACCACTCCCTGAGTTGGTTCCGTGCAAGATTACCGTTAACCGAATCCACCGAAGCACGTATTGTCACTCCTGCTCCTGGTCACTCTCTCTTGCGTAGCTGGGCCCAAAGTCCTGGCACTCTGCTCTCTGGCTTCTGGAAGCCTCTCTCTCCAGCCCCCTGCTTTCTACCTTGGTCAGATCTTCAGTCCTCTTTGCCAAGCTCTGCTCTTCAGGCCACTCCTAAGAGGTCTCTGTGTTGGAAATCCAGCCCCGGTTACCTTCTCTCTTCGCTTTCTACTTCTCCCTAAGCAAGCCCTTCTATTCCCCATGGTTTCAATTCACGATGCCAAATCTATGCCTCGATAACCTGTGTAATTATTTCATACCTTCGAGAGGGCGCTGCATGAGTGACCCACAGGCATCTCAAAACTCAAAGGATTCTGCACAGAGTTAATTGCTGCCAAGACCCAACCTTTGCCTCCACTTCCTTCCTTAATGAAGTGGCTGCCTGCCTCAGCCTCAAGCTAGGAGCTTCGGTTGTCCACACTCGTCCGCCTCCCTGATCCCCAGCCATCGGGTCACACTCTCCCCCAAAAATGGGCTCAGCGGAGAACGCTCAGGCGTCTGACGGAGACCAGCCTTCCCTCCGAGACAGCCCTCAGCCCTCTGCTTGCGAACAAGTATTATTCCACCCCGTCAGCTACAGGGCTGTGGCATCTCTGGATTTCTGGCACGTGGCTATTAATCGAGTCACGATGGAGATGTTTATCGTTTGGCCATCCTGGGGATCCTGCGTGTGTCTGGGTGCGGCTGGGAATTTACTGGTTGCTCTTCTCCTTACACACCTGGGGCAGAAAGGCGCTCCCGCCCGAAGTGGGGGCGTTCCTGCTGTTCAGAGCCGCTCCCCCCACCCCCGCACCTTCAACATCACAGGAAGCTCCCTTAGGAGGTGGAAAGTTCTCCTTCCCTCCCCGCCACATCTGAACTACAGAGGAGGACCTCACTACTGAGCCAGGACGGCCTGATTTCAGGAAAAGGAGGGAAGACACAATGTAAACTTGATTTCCAGGTCTGTAGCTATTATCTTGGAACTTAAATCACTGACCCCAAGACTTCCAAACGGACGTGCCATTTGACAACGCACATGAGAAAGGTCTTCAGTTAATCCACAGGACATAATTTAAATGTTTTAGCGAGAACGCTCTGGATTGGGGGTGGGAGCAAGGGGAGAAACAGGGGGTCTCAGCTGCCATTAGCACTGAACAATCCCTTCCCTCTCACGGAGAGCACCCTGACCCAAGGGAAACGAGAAGCAGCAAAGCCGACTGGGAGGAGGGGCGGGGAGCGGTGATGGAGGCCAAACTTTATTGACTTCACTTCCTTTCTTCTTCGCCAACTATTTATTAAACCAACACGTACTGATGTTAAAACCCCAGACGCAAGGAGACCTTCCTTCCTGCATCGGCTGGCCAGCAGAACCTTATCTGTTTCCCTAAGTCTTCAGCGTCTTTACTTTCATTTTAGAAACTTCTCTGGGATAGTATCACTGGTCCCCTGTGCGCAGGGAACACCCTGACGTCGATCCACCGAGGGGGGGCAGCTCTAGGCCATGTGGTGACAACAGGCTGGGGCCTGGGAAGTTCACGCAACCAGCAGAGGCAGCTCGGCCCCCTTCCTGTCCCCTCCCCATTGCAGCACACGGCAAGTGCCAGCCCCGCTTGGTTCCAGAACATGGAATCAGCCCACGGGAGAGGGGACGAGACCTGATGCTCTTGCTGCCCTGTAGAGAATTACCGTCGTGTTTTACACTTCCTCTACGTGTTAATGCCAGCAAATCCACAAGTCCAAAGCACTGGCTTTACTGTAAAGAGCTAAAAGGTCACTTTAGGGACTCCCCGGCTGCCCAGTGGTTAGGACTCCGCACTTCCAAGGCAGGGGGCGCAGATTCGATCCCTGGTTATGGAATTAAGATCCCACATGCCGTGCGGCGCATCCAAAAAAAAAAATAAAGGTCACTTTACTATGGAGAACATAAAAAAGTAATTATAACTCTTCCGGAACAGCCTCTGGATGTTAACCTCACAAGAAAAGAGTCCTTGTTTGGAAGATGGGGCCACATATTTGTTGTCTGGGTAATAGCCGCGCAGCAACGCAGCTGAAAATTCTTTTGACAATTTCGCTTTGGAAACCCATGTACCAAGAAGCCTTCCAGATGCTAAATTCTGACCTGGGCACCATGATTCATGTGCTCCCGGGAGCAACTACACGTTATCTCAGCACAAGATTGAACACATACACACATACACACACACACACACACACACACACTCACACTCACACGGAATCTGAGTCTTCCCAACCCTCTGTAAACATTTCATTGACCACTACGTGAGCTGGTCAGCAGCTCAGCAACAGGCAGACCAAAGTCTGGCCCTGCCCTCCCCCTCAGAACAAAGAACCGTCTTATCAGATTAAAACATAAAAGCAAACCAGGCAGCTTGGAGCTGGAAGGCTGACTTTTTCAACCCGGCTCTGTGTCGGGGTGCTCTCGGACCCCAGGAAAACAGATTTAACTTTGTGAATTTTTAGGCCTCGTTTGCAAAACAAACACCATGCCCTAATTCTTACTGTTCCTTATGGTTCCTGTGATTCTCAATGGAAAAAAAAAAAAAGGCTGTAATTGTGTGTGCTTGTGTATCTGTGTAAATAAAAGAATAAGAATAATATGTAAATGAGCAAATGAGCAAAGACAAATTTTCCATTAACATGTAGGGTAGGGGTGGTGGCTGGGTTCAAAAAGCAAACAAATTAGCCAAAGTAATAGATTTTTATATGTGTGTATGTATATATATATATATATAAATATTATAAATATATTATATATATATTAGCTGCATGTAATTAATAGTTGTGGATTTCAATATTCTTTGATGAATTTCAATATCCTTTGAAATCTCTGGAGAGGAAACTCCCATTAATTTTAACATTAATTCACATCCCCACTCGTGGGGAAGGCATTTGTGCAAGAGGTGTCCCCACTGGGCCGGGGACACGGTTTCCCTCCGGCAGTGACAGGTAAGGGATCCGTCCCGTCTGTCCTTCAGTGCAGGGGGGACACGGCAGCCTCAAGCTCTCCGCCTTCAGTTACACTACCGGGTGGCTTAAAGCTATGGCTTTTCTTCTTCTGAGGTTTAACACCAGGTCCTGTTTAATAAGAGGCACAGAAGTTACAGCCCACTCATAGGCAGGGTTGGTGGCACCCAGATGAGACCTGGGTTCAGTACTGTTAACGGCCACGTATTAAAACGCAGCAGGACAGAAAGGCCGTTTCAAACTCATAAGCGGCCTGCCGAGTGCTGTCTCTCAAGTGTTTCCCAGCAGAAACCCACCTGTGATTCAGGCAATTGGAAAAACCATTTCTGTTTTCCTAAAAAAAAAGTAGCTTGCTCTTAAAGCACAGTGGGCTATACAGTCGGGAATACAGCAGATAATCCAAGAAAAATAGCTCCTGCATATGCCTGAGAACAGGCAATTTTACTCATGTGTTAAAAGGACACAATCACCAACCACCACCGTCCCTGGAACCCTAGGTAGACAGTGGGAAGCTGAGTCGGGGCAGAATATAGTGGGAAGATCACAGTGTCTTTCTTGCCTTTGAAACAAAGATGAAATTTTTAATTTTAAATAAATTTCTATAAAAAAAAGTAAGTGTACACACGTTCCCCCCCACCAAGGTACACCCATGACCCATATCTTGTTCTAACTTCCTTCCACTGTGTTTTTTTTCTAAGCTGTTTTCCAAGTAGATCACGCTGCCTTGTCTCCAGTGAGTTTCTTTATTTGGAGAGTAATGATTTAAAACCCTTTTTGCACAGTCTTCTTTTTAAAACCAATGAAAATCTTCAAACAAAAGCTTTTACACAAGGGAAGTAGCCCTGATCTGCCCGAAGCAGGGAGAAGAGGGGTCAGAGAACCGCCCTTGAGTCTTGCGTTTTAAATCAATGACTCTGATTTCTAAGAAAGTGGATGGTGGGGCATTCGGTCCTAATGGGAAAGGCAGACTGTGTCCACTGTCTGTCTTCCACTCAGAGTTCCTCCCCTTTACGTCTCCAAAACTGTGCTGTCCAATACAGTATCCACGTATGGTTATTTAAATTTTAACTTTACTTAAAATAAAATTTAAAAATTCATTTCCTCAGCCACACTAGCCGTATTTCAAGGGCTCAAGAGCCGCATGTGGCTAATGGCTGTTGCATTGAACAATGCGGACACAGAGTATCTCCATCACCACAGTTCCACTGGAGAGCACTGCTCTAGACAGAACCAGAGAATAAGCTAATAGCTACTGCTTCTGCCTCCTGGTTCATGGGCTCCAAGGAAAGTTTAGAAGTGGGGTGTGGGGCTTCCCTGGTGGCGCAGTGGTTGAGAATCTGCCTGCCAATGCAGGGGGACACGGGTTCGAGCCCTGGTCTGGGAAGATCCCACATGCCACGGAGCAACTAGGCCCGTGAGCCACAACTACTGAGCCTGCGCGTCTGGAGCCTGTGCTCCGCAACAAGAGAGGCCGCGACAGTGAGAGGCCCGCGCACCGCGATGAAGAGTGGCCCCCGCTTGCCGCAACTAGAGAAAGCCCTCGCACAGAAACGAAGACCCAACACAGCCAAAAATAAATAAATAAATCAAAAAAAAAAAAAAAAAAAAGAATCCGCCTGCCAGTGCCGGGGACACGGGTTCGAGTCCTGGCCCGGGAAGATCCCACACGCCGCAGAGCAACTCAGCCCGTGTGCCACAACTGCTGAGCCTGCGCTCTACAGCCCGCGAGCCACAACTACTGAAGCCCATATGCCACAACTACTGAATCCCGCGTGCCTAGAGCCCGTGCTCTGCAACAAGAGAAGCCACCGCAATGAGAAGCCCGCACACCACAACGAAGAGTAGCCCCCGCTCGCCACAACTAGAGAAAGCCTGCGCACAGCAACGAAGACCCAATGCAGCCAAAAAATAAAAACAAATTATAAAATAAATAAATCTATTAAAAAAAATAAGCGGGGTGTGGTCCTCCCTAGCTTTACACTGAACAACTTCTGGCAAGGCACTTCCCTTTCAGAGCCTTATTTTCCATAGGCATAAAGATGGGGATAGGCCCACCAGACTGTTTGGATTGTCAAAGGAGACAATTTAAGGGAAAATGCTTTAAAAGATACTGTAGACGTGCAAGGTGTTTTACCGTATACATATCTATGGTCTTTTTTTTTTTTTTTTTTTTTAACACCTCTAGAATACTGTTGGTTTCTGTTCTGGAAAAGGGTCAGATGCCCAACGGTCTCTTGGCATGAGTAGAAAACAGAACAGGAGCTCTGGAGCTCTGCCCGGGCTCTGCTTCCAAGTCTTTTCAGGCTGCTTCTGGCTGCCTCCTCGGTGCAGGGCACAGGGAGAGATGTAACTGGAACACAAGCTCTCAAAGCACGGGAACCGTGGCCTGTTTGGTTCACTGAACGCTGAGAACGGTGCCTAATACACAGTAAGGGCACAGTAAATATTTGCTGAACAAATGAAAAGTGACCATCTCGCCATAAAAACTCTTAGATTAGAAAAAATTCAAATCCATCTTCTCAGACTCTAGACCCAAGGCGATACTTCTGCAGACAAAGTCACCATAGGGCGAGCACTGACCAGATGCCATGAGCTTCCTGCCACTTCCGAGAGGAGGACAAACACCACGGGAGAGCACTTGGGGCAGAAGGGCCAGCAGCGCTGATCTCCCGGAGCCAGAGCGGGACGGAAGGACACAATTCTGGAGACCAGGGTGCTGGATGGGGCTCTGCCGGCTTCTGCCGTGTGGCCAAGGGCAAGCTGTGCTCTCATCCTCTCCTCTGAAGAATGAGGAGTCATGGCAGATGCTGTCCCAGCCCCCTTCCAGGTGTTTAAAACTCTGTGCTTCGACAACACAGCTTCAAAGACACCAACTACGGATCAGCTCAGACCTAAGTCCAAGTCATGCCTCTGTCACTTAAGAGCTGTGTGGTCATCAGCAAGGAGTTTCACCTCTCTGAGCCTCATTTTCCCAATCATAAAATGGGAAAAACAACACCTACACCCGGGGAAATTCTTTTTCACCAAGGATCGGCAAGCTTTTTCTGTAAAGAGCCAGATAGTAAGTATTGTAGGCTTTGCAGGCCATCCGAGCTCTGTCCCAACTACTCAACTCTGCTGATGGAGCACCAAAGCAGCCGCAGACAATAGGGAAAAGGACGGGCACAGCTGTGTTCTAAATAAAACTTTATTAACACACACAGGGGGCAGAGCAGATCTGGCCACGGGCTGTAGTTTGCCAACCCCTGATTTTGAAGATCACGTGGGAAAAGCAGAGTGGTCATTTTACTTTGACTAATAATGCCAACCTGGCAATGGTATAAGGTACATGAAGAGTTTGCACGTAATAAGTGCTCACTAATGGAAGTTTATTATTAATATTAATGCCGCAAACATTGCATTGTGAATACTGGTTTTCTACGTGTAAAAGCACTACATCCATCCTCACCTGCCAGGCCTCCTTCTGCTTTGAGTCTTTGAAACATAACAACAGACAAATTTAATAATCTTCAAGATTTGCCCCGGAGGAAACCAAGACATTTTCATGAATTTGATTTGTGAGTATTTTGAGCAACTATTGTGTGGTGGCCCCTGTGTTTGGTGTAATGACTACTATTCATTCTTTTTTTTTTTAAATACAATTTTTAAAGCTTACACTCCATTTACAGTTATTACCAAATATTTGGCTATATTCCCCGTGTTATACAATACATCCCTGTAGCCTATCTTACACCCAATAGTTTGTACCTCCCAATGCTGTGAAAAAGTACTTTCTATGATGATGGAAATGTCTTTTATGTCTGCTGTCCAATACGTAGCCACTAGCCGCATGGGACTCATAGCCCTTGAAATGTGGCTCGTGTTACTGAGAAACGGAATTTTTAATTTAAATTATTTTAAACAAACCGCTCCAAGTGGCTAGTGGCTACCGCATGGGACAGTGCAGCTTTAGATGTCCTCGTTTATCCTTGTCTTACATTGTTTTCCATTTGTGAACTGTCTCAGAATCTGTGTGGAAGATGAGGCATAAAAGGATTTAAAACCACAACAAAAAATGAGCCTTAGCAAGCGTTGTGATGCAGTCTACCAACGAGAAGTCATACATTCGTTCGGACAGGCAAATATCACCCGGAGTTCCACCCTAGTCTAAGTGACACAGGAATAGCTCCCCCCCTCCCCCGAGGAAACGACCGTCCCGGCAGATGCTAAGACGTGCGCGTCAGGAGCTGAGCTTCCAGGTGAACCGTGAGGGGCGGGCGACCAGTAACTGTGTCGGGAAGTCAGAGGAGGAGAGACGGAGGTTAGTGGGGAAGGAGGGAGGGAGGAATCACGGCTTCTGAACCGGGCTAAGTCAATTTCACAGGTGGAAAAATCAATGCGGTTAATCGACTTTGCTGGATTCAAGAGTGACTCAGGATTCCTGACATGAGGGGTCGTCACCCTAACTTCCCGCTCATGACAAGACTCATGACGGCTGGAACGCTGGGAGCACATCAAGCCTGCGAGGCAGTGGGATTCAACATCAGACAAGGACGTTCCAAGAGACAAGGCACCGCAGCTGATTTTACTCTAAAAGAGTAAAGTTGTCATTGCCGGCAGTGAACGCACCATGGTTAAGACAGGAGCCCGCCGCCCGTAAGAATTATCCAGCCATGAAGAAAGCGTGTGGGGCGGGAATGATTACTCCGTGAAATAATTACAGGGGTTCTCCGCAGTCAACCTTGACAAATATTTTGATCTTGGGCAACAACAAAATAACATAGAAATCAGAGCCTTTCCTTATGTGGATGTGGGAAACGGTCCATAGACATCAACTTTGGGGGGAACCAAAGCGTTCATTTCACATAAACTACCTGCAGGGGCAAAGCCAGCCTGAGCTGCACGGTGTGGCAGGAACCGTCAGCCACTGGCGACCTCTCAAAAGTATGGTGGCCAGGGTCCGGTCCATCCTCGGTGATCCAGAGATGAAGCGTGGGGGGCAGACTCTCCGGGTTGAAGGGAGGGAAGGGGGGGGGGGGCGTGTGCACGTGTGTTTCTCCGGGTTGAAAGCGGGGGGAGGCGTGTGCACGCGTGTGGCACAGGCATGTGCTGCTGCCTCAACCACAACAGGATGCTGTCCTCTTGAGAGAGGATGCCGTGAGAAACTGCTCTGACTGAAGGGCGAGCCAGCTGCTGCCTTTGGGAGTGGTGGCCACTGCGGCCCCCAGGGGCTGGCAAAAAGAACAGGGTCTCTGCCCACCCTGCTTACAGGACCCTCAGGCGTACAAGCTCATGACAACAGGTTGTCCAGTCACAGGGCTGCTTTCTACATTTCCCATAATGATCCCAAGTTCAAACACAGGTCAGAGAAGACAGTGTGTTAATTAACATCAAAGGTCTGCACCTCAGGATAAAAGCACAGCATCTGACCAGCTGGGATGATCGCTCACTGCACCCCTCACAGGGTCACTTAAGAAAGGTAAAAGAGCCTGTTTTTACTTCCCTACCTGTTTAAAATAAAGCCCACGGACCTCACAGAGCTGTAGGGCCACGAAGGGAAACAATAACGGGAGATGAAAAGAGCCTCCAAGAATGAAGAAGATGCCGAGAAGCGAGACTTGGCACGGTGAGGACCGCCTTCAGATGGAAAGGCACCTGGACAGGTAAGCCCCGCCCGCCCTCAACAGCGTTCTGAATCAGTAAGATGACAAGAGCTGAGCTCTCAGCTTAGGTACCATTTTAGCTTTAAACTGAGGTCTTATGTTCAATTTAACCCATCAAGGCCTGGCTGCGAAGGCTGACTGGGTCCGAATGGAGGCAATTCAATCAGCAGACGCACCTGCCACCCTCCGTGAGGTGCCAGTAAGTTAATTCAGGGAAGCACTTGGCAGTGCCCACAGAGAACCCACAGGCGTGGTGGCCCTCGTGTGCAAGGCACTGTTTTGAAGCCTCTGGTCTTATCCTGCACTGGATTCCCTGTGACTTTCTTTTTTCTATTTTAAAAAAGTTGTGGCTATATATATATAACCTAGCATTTCCCTTCGAAACTATTTTTTAGGTGTACAGCTCAGTGGCATCAAGTACAGTCATACTGCTGTGTAACCACCAGCACCGGGCTTCTCTAGAACTTCTTCATCTTTCCAAACTGAGATTCCATATCCCCTGAACACTAACCCCCCATTTCCCTCTACCCAGCCCCTGGCAGCCACCATTCCCTTTTCCATCTCCACGAATTGACTACTCCAGGTGCCTCATAGGATTGGAATCATATAGTATTTGTCCTGGCTTTTACTTCACTTAGTATAACGCCTTTAAGGTTCATCCACGTTGCAGCAGGTGTCAGACTGTCCTTCCTTCTAAAGGCTGAATAATATTCCATTGCATAGATTGATCACATTGGGTTTATGCACTCACGTGTCAATGGCCATTAGGTTGTTTCTACCTTTTGGCTGTTGTGAATAATGCTGTTATGAACACGGATGTACAAGTTATCTGTTTTGAGTTCTTTCTTTCAAATCTTTTGAGTACATACCTAAGAGTGGAACTCCTGGATCATATGGTAATTCTGTATTTACTTTTTTGAGGAATCCCTACGCTTTTCTCTCAATGATACCCAGAGCAGGTAGGATGATGAGAAAAATATTCTATTCACTTTTGTTCTATGATGGTTCACTGGTGCTTCTTTCTGTAAAGATGTTCCACTTTTGGGGGCGGATACAGTCTTCTCACCCATTCAGTCATTTCCACTCCACTTCAAGCTCAGCCACGGTGAGACAGAACCACTCCACCAGGGAAACACTCCTCATCATAGCCTGCAAGATTGCCACAGCCCTGGGAGAGGAGCCTCCTTTCTGCTCTGGATGGACACCCGATCCCTCATGGACACCGTCCTGTCTCTCCTCCCCATAGAAGCCCCCAGCAACCTGAGGCTGCACCTGCACCCTGGGGAACCTCAAACCATCTCTGCCCCCTGAGCATCACTCTCCAAACCAAGCTCCCCTCTGGCACCCTCCACCCCCGCCCTCTTATTCTTTTTTCAAATCTCTGGTGGCTTCTCCAGCTTCCTTTGCTGGCTCTTGCTCTGCCATAAGCCATGATTATAGAAAGTTGCCCCCCAAAGTGTATTCAACAAGATTCTGTCCCTGGCTCTCTTTTGTCTCAACATTCTCTTCCTTAAAGATTTGATTCTTCTTGTGGATAATTTGCACATCTACACCACTGCGTCTGATTTCTTTCCCAAGTCGGAGACTGGCGTTTCCAACTGCCCGTATGGCTTCATTACTGACCCCCTCGAAATTGATGTGCCCCAAAGCAAGCTCCTCTTCCCTCCACTTTACTTGCTTTTTCCCTTTCTTCTTCAATGTTGCTCTTAATTTCACGACCATCCTCCCAGTTAGCCAGGCTCAAAGCTCCGGGGACCTCCCCTTCGCTTCTCCTTTGTTCCACGAGCCCTGAGACTTGGTGAATTTCCACATGGGGGTCTTTCCAGCCCTCTTGGCTGAACTTCTGCTCTCCTACCAAGCGACGGCGCTACCTCAAGCTTCTTCTAAAAAAAAAAAACCCAGCTGATCCTTCTTCGAAGCTGTGTGCCCACAGCCAACGCCAAGTGCCTCCTTGCATGCCCCTCCTCGGGTCCCAGCTCCCTGCCAGCTGTCAGCCGAGTTCCGTCCCCAGCAGAACCCACCAAGACGCACTGTTCCAGGGCAGGTCTGCATCCTTCCCTGGGGAATTGACTTGGCCAGTTTGTCCTCAGCGCCTGTCAGTCATTTCAGGGCTGGAATCTGGGGCTCCTGCCCAAAGACCAAAGATCTTTAGTGGCTTCCTCTGAATGCATTTGAACAGCTGAGTCAAATGTCCTTGCTTTCAAAAGGAAAAGCATCCTGCATGTTTTCAGAAGTCACCGAACCTGTTCTGTTTCCTTGTTTTTGAAGAAACAGGGCAACTTGGGCTTGGGCCAGAATGAAAACGGTCCAGCCTCTTCTCAGGTGTGTTGACTTAGGAGAATGCACCATTTGGACAGGGGCAGGTGTGTTTACTCAGCCGGGGTCCAGTCTAATCATTTGGGAAAACTTCCTGGTAATTTTTTCCCACTGCTGATGGAAGTATTTGACAACCTAACTTAGGCCTGCAAAGAAAGGCATGGTGGCTGTGATATTTAAGCCCCAAATCTAGGGGACCTTGAGGTGCACTGTAAACTTTAGACTTTTTTCTATTAACAATAATTAAAAATATTATTACTGAATAAAGTCTGGAGTTTAGTGGATAATAATGTAGTGTTAAAAGAGAAAGGACAGATCCAAAGTGGGGTTACTTGGGTTAAAACCAAGACCTAATACCTAACCTAACTGCAGTTACAACCTCCCCCAGGAATGTCATCCTAGCCAGTCAGCCAGGAATTTTCCGGTCAGCACCAATGAGGTCATCTGTCACGTGGGCCCTCTCAATCCCCAAACGAAGATGAGGTCACCTGTCACACAGACCCCTTCTGTCCCCCAGGTAGGTTACCTACGTCCAAAATAATGTTTTTTGTTTATTCCTTGTTTTGTCTTTAAAGACCATTCCCTTCCTGGAGCTCCTTGGAGCTCCTCTCTACTAGCTAGATGGAATGTTGCCCATTCATGAATCATCTAATAAAGCCAATCAGACCTTTAAAATTTACTCACTCAAATTTTGCTTTTTAATAGAACCAACACTGGTTTCTTAGTTTTGACGAATGTGCCCAGTGATATAAGAAGTTGACGTCAGCCAGGAGGGTAGGGCAGAGGAGTGTGCAGAAATTCTATTCTCATGGCAACTTTTCTCTAAATCTAAGATTTTGACTTATAGAAGTTTACATTAAAAAATGGTCTGGGGACTTCTCTGGTGGTCCAGTGGGTAAGACTCCACGCTCCCAATGCAGGGGGCCCAGGTTCGATCCCTGTTCGGGGAACTAGGTGCTGCATACCGCAACTAAGAGTCTGCATGCTGCAACTGAGATCTGGCGCAGCCAAAATGAATGAGTGAATGAATGAATAAGTATTAAAAAATTTTTAAAAATGGATAAAAAAATATTAAAAAAATAAAAAATGGTCCGTCTTCCCCACCTTTTTCTGTGTGGGACAGGACACCAAGCCCTTTACAGACACTGTCCCATTTAGTTGGTGTGATGGCCCTGTGAAGTGGAGACCGCACCCCACACCTTACAGGTGAGGAAACGAGGCCGTGCAAGGCCACGGACAGCTGGATGTGGACCTCAGGTGGCGTGATGGAGGATGCAGGCACAGCCATCCCACGCCACGTGAGCCAGGCCATGTCTCCCATCTCAGAGTATCAATACACACACACACACACACACACACACACACACGAGTCTGTCTGTCAATAACCCAGAGCAAACTCCTTTCTTAATAAACTCCATGTGATCCATTCTTCTCATTGAACATATTTGCTCATGGGTTGCCTCTCCTGTGTGGGCATTAATGGCCCACGTGTCCTCCAAGACAGAACTGGCCAGTGACGCCCTCTGCCCACACTGGACATGGCCCACTCATCCACGAGAGGGCCTGGCCTTCCTTGCCCCCCGAGCCTGCCCCCTCCTCTGAGAATGCAAGTCCCCAGCGGGCAAAGCCTGACACTCAGCAGCTCACTCCCCCACCCACCCACCCGGCTCACCCATGCACTCATTCATTCACTCATTCAGTCATTGCTTATAGAAGAAACAAGAGTTATAAGCCAAATGCAAACCAAGGCATCAGAGAATCTTCGGTTTGTCACAGGCAGTCTACATCAGTTGTTTCAGAAAAGTCATTCGTCACGGTCATCTCAAGAAGCAATTTAAAATGTAAATTTCTGGGTCTGACCCCAACGTTCTAATTAAGGAGGACCAGGTGGGGCCTGGCAGTCTGTATTTTTTCAAAACTTCCCTGGCCCATCAACCCCAGGTGACCCTGATGCCCTGCCAGGTTTGGGGTTTCGCCCAATAGATAAGTACCTTCTGGAAATGGGCAACCTCAGCTCAAGAAACCCCGAGGTAGAGGAGCTCATTACCTCGTAGGGCAGCCTCTCATCGCCAAGCTGCACTTACTGTGAGGAAAGCTTTTTCTATACTCGGACACAAGGCGCCTCTTTGGAAGTTCACTCCTTTGTTTAAATTTTGTCCTCTGGTACAATTAAGATGACGCCGACGCCCTCTTTCATACCACCAGCCTGAAAAGGGCCATCCTGTTTTCCAAAATCTTCTCCCTTTTAGGCCAAATGCCCATACTTCCAACAATTTTTTTTAAAATGAAATGCATTCTACTATTATCCCATTTCAAACGTGAAACTCAGAATTGGGTACGGTATTCTGACGGAGCTCAGAGCCTTCGAGTTTCAAGGGGCAATCCTTTCCCATGCTCTGGTCTCCTTCGAATGAGGCAGAGTCTATGGAAGAGGTTCTTGACCTTGGCTGCACGCGTTCTTGACCTTGGCTGCACGCTGGAATAATCACCTGGGAAGCTTTAGGAACTACTGATGCTTAGGGCCTACCTCTCAGAGATTCTGATACAACCGTCTGGGGCTCTGCCCGGTTATCAAGCTTTTTTTTTTCTAAAGGTTCTAGGTGATTTTAATGAGCAGCCAATGTTGAGAGCTACAGATACAACAGACGTTGATCTCTCTCTGTGTTATTCTATTGGCTCACACTAAACTCATCACACTCAACCTTTTGCCTTGAATCCCTGCCGAGGCAGGTCTTCCTCATCATGCCCTTGAGGAACTGATTAGCTGAACTTAATGGCAGGCTTTTACAATGACTCCCAATAAACGTCATCAGTTTGGTGTGCGTCCACTGTTGTAAGGCTATTGAAGGTCAAGTCAATTGAGCTGCATATTGACTATCTGCTCTCTCTTTAGCTTTGAGTCTTTAACATGCTTCTGGTATCTTCATGGAAAACATGAATAAAATTGTAGATCTCTGAACGACACTCTACTGAAAATTCTATGGGAAATAAATGACAGCAAGTGCTTTTTAAGCAACTGGATATTCTTTCACAGATAAGGGCTAAAGATCTATGGTCAGAGATAAGTCCAGGAGCATGGCGTCATTCCTAGAATGAAATGTTTCATACAGCTCTCCAAAGTTCTCTGGTGGCAGTGGTAGGTAGTTAGTCAGACACGAGCAGGTCCCTGCCCCGTCCCGGATGAGGATCATCTTTCCCTCCCCCATCTGGACACTGGTAATCAGAACATGCCCAGAGGTCCTCCCTCTTGTGGTCAAGGACCACCGCTAAGTTTCCAGCCTTATCAGGACCAAGCAAGATAAAACTGCCAGAACAGGTTGGTGCAGGCACACCAAGACCCAAAAGGTGACTCAGAGAGACAGGGTGGGGTTCGTTATGCTGTAATTATAATAAATTAGCATTGCAGTTTTTGTTCCTCCCCACCCCCCCCCCCCCCCCCCCCCCCCCGTGTTTCACTTGGGTGCTTATGGGTAAGCACCTGCACACTAAGGGAGAAGTAATATAACCTAAAGCTGTCAATCAACTTGTCAGTCAAATGACGCAGGACACAGGGAGGGACCACTACTCTAAAAAACCCAACCCTACCCCCCTTGTGGGACTGCTTCTGGATTCCAGACAGCCGGCTCTTGTCCTTTCTCAGGAGCACACTTTTGCTTTGTTTAACAAAACTCTTGTTACTTAAAACTGCTCTATGTCTCTCGTCTGAATTCTTTCCCTTGAGAGGACAAGAACCAAGGAAACGGCTGTTCTGCCAGTGACAGCAGCAGCTAGCGCAAGCCCCCATGCTGGGCTGCCAGGGTGCTGCCGGCGGAGGACATCTCCTGTGTGTGACTGCCCCAGTCTTATTTATTTTATTTTTAAAAATTTATTTATTTATTTATTTTTGGCTGCACTGGGTCTTCATTGCTGCATGCGGGCTTTCGCTAGTTGCGGCGAGCGGGGGCTACTCTTCGATGCGGTGCACGGGCTTCTCACTGCAGTGGCTTCTCTTGTTGCGGAGCACAGGCTCTAGGCGTGCGGGCTTCAGCAGCCGTGGCACGTGGGCTCAGCAGTTGTGGCACATAGGTCCTAGAGCACAGGCTCAGTAGTTGTGGCGCACGGGTTTAGTTGCTCTGCGGCATGTGGGATCTTCCCGGACCAGGGCTCGAACCCGTGTCCCCTGCATTGGCAGGCGGATTCTTAACCACTACGCCACCCGGAAGCCCTCCCCAACCTTATTTAAATCAACTGCCATGTGGACCAAAACTGCTCTAGTGATACCATCTCAAGATGCTCTGAGCCTATGGGAAGACTATATGCATACACATCTCACTGGCCAGAAAATGAACTGTTCGTTGGTTTCTCCAGAGCTGGAAGGTCTTTGGCTCCATTATGAAAGCATCATTCAACTTTGTATGAATGAGGAGACGATATGGCAGAACACAATCGAAAGGCTTCCAGTAAATTTTGGGAAGGTAAAGGTAGATTTTGTAGAATATTTTTTTAATTTCAAAAAGTGGTATTTCTCTTGCATTCATAGCACCAAAATAGAGTAAGACTCTAAACTGGCATTTTCAGTCTTTCCCCATCTTCAGTGAAGCTGATTTTGTACCTGTTCTTTCTCAATTCTGGCTGTGCTCTCCTCCCTGGGGCATCTGAGTGAAGTCTCCTACTTCCTTCTATCACAGCAAAGAGAGCTGCACTTGAATTATCTCCAGGTATAAAAAACATACAAAGTCAGACGTCAGAGCACATCTGCTTCACAACACAGGGAGCAGCTCTGCGAACCTGTTAACCGGTGCCTGAATCTCATGCTTGGAATCACCCGGGGCAGGACCACCTCATCCAGGGCTCCTGCAGGCCCTAATGGTCACTAAACACCCCCGAGACCACTTTGAACCAAACTCTCACCTGTAGTGAGGATGGATACAGTATACAGTGGGTTCCATTTCCGCCCGAAACATAGTAGAAAATGTCTGCTATCATCTCCTGGCATTTTTCAAATGCGTGTTTAGTAGATAGACAACTCCTCATGTGTCTACACATGTCTTTAAAAAAAAAACCCCATAAGAATTTTCTATAGGGGACTTCCCTGGTGTCGCAGTGGATAAGACTCCGCGCTCCCAATGCAGGGGGCCTGGGTTCAATCCCAGGGAACTAGATCCCACACGCGTGCCACAACTAAGAGTTCACATGCCACAACTAAGGAGCCCGCCTGCTGCAACTAAGGAGCCCGCCTGCTGCCAACTAAGGAGCCGGCGAGCCGCAACTAAGGAGCCCTGGAGCCACAACTAAGAAGCCCACGCGCCGCAACTAAGGAGCCCACGAGCCACAAGTAAGGGCCGGCGCAACCAAATAAATAAATAAATAATTTTTAGAAAAAGAATTTTCTATAAAAGATTCCACTTTAGGCCAAGGGTACATCAGACTTTGCATTCTATAGTATAGACAATTTTTCCTGAATTTTTGCACTCACATATTAATCTTTTATATGGTATTTAATAAACAGACTTAACGTTATTTTTAGCCAGCCTGCTCTTCCTGGATACTTAGGTCAGTTCCAATCTTTTAATTCTGCCATGGCTATCTTTGCCATTTGTCATTTCACATATTAGAATGTATCCTTAAGATAAATTCCTAGCAGTGGGATTCAAGGTAAAAGTGTATGTGTGTGTGTGTGTGTGTGTGTGTGTGTGTGGTATATGGGGCTCTTATTTTTCTTTATAAACATCGTGAAATACAATACTGAAAGCTACATGAGACGTATAATACTTAAATGACTATAAAGCAAGCGCCAGTAAAATGTTACCAACACGCCTACAAGTCCCTCTTTTGCCTCTACCCTTTATAACCCTCATCATCCTTCCAGAAGAAATTACTCTATTTTGTGGTATTCATTTAATTATCATCAGAAAACATGCATTTTGAAGAACCGCAAGCCAAAGGAAAAAAAAATCCAGGATGAGATCTAACACGTGTAGATTTACTAGGAAATCACTGTAAGCTTGGCTTGGCTGAAGCCAGCTTCTCGCTTTATCTTTGCTCATGGGTGCTGCTTATAAGGAACAACATAAAAATAACATGAGAAACAGAAAGAGAGGGTTGGTGGTGGGAGATAGAACTGTCACACGGGATTGTACTCACCACAGGGCGAGTCGTTGCTCAATTTCCTTGAGAAAATTTGTATGAAATTTGTGCAAAGGTTCAAAATTCGGGAAAATGAGACTTTTCAAGGTTTCGGGCATGGAGTCCTCTTTGCTTACTGTGCTCTGAAACCACTGGGAATAAAAAGAGGACACTCTTAGAGGCGTTAAGGTGAAGGATGAAGGTCTGCAACTCTTCAGAGGTAACGCTGCAGCCCACCACGCGTGGAGGCTAAAGGGCTTTCCTGCCGCGTCTGTAGCATTTCAAGAGCATCAAGGGCTTTCAAGCTTTACTGCTTTCTCTCCTTTCATTAGATGGGGTAAGAAGTACCCATCTCTTCGTTAACCGCTTCCTGCAGTTTGTTACCAATTGACTGTGGAAGTCGGGACAAATCTCTGAAGTGGGCAGATGCTGAAATCAAAACTTCCATTATGGCCAGCTCACTGGGCCATCGCCGAGTTATACCACTTCACGCCCTCTGGTTTAGTCCTTGAGAAACTTCCATCTCTGCTCCTTCGTTGAAATGCTGAGCAGGAGGATGGCTGAACCAGAGAGGTGAAGCCTCTGCCTTCACACACATTACTCATCTCGCTGACCTGAAGTCCAGGTGGGTCCCACAATGATTGCTGAGCACCTGCCCAGTTCACCACGGCTGCCCTAGAGGCACAGAAACCCAACGATTCCAACTGACCTCCAATGGGCTAGGTTCCTTCCCAGAATCCAGGATCATGAAGTCATCTGCCATGCTTTGAATTTGTTTCCAAGACTGAACAGGACTGATTAATACAAGGCAGTCTTTGGGGCAGATTTTGCTGACATGGCTCAATTTATTGGCAAAGATAAAACAAGGCTTCTAATTCGCCTCTGAGGTCTCCCCTCGAGCAAAAATAAAGGGCAAAACATGAAATGTTCTACATCGGTGCAGGCAGACAGTAAAACGTTAAATTTTAAATTTCTCCACTTTAGAAACTTGCTTCCTTTGCACTTAAAAATCACAGTTGTAAAAGCTTTTTAGAGCATATTCCAAATTAAACATACTATTACTGCCTAATTTCTACAACCCAGAACCAGAATTCTTTTAGTTGGAGTCAGAGAACCCAACATTTAATTAGATCCAGCTTGTCTCCTAAAGCTGAGCATCAGTCAAGATAAATTATGTAATCTAAGGCTTTAGGGGAAACGCTACACATACCGAAGTGATGACTTCAAGATCCTTCAGGTACGTTCTCTCAGTGGTGGAGACTTCCTTAGCGATGAAGTACGCTTTGTCAGTTGGGAATCTCTGCAAAACCCATTAAAAGAAAGAAGACATAATAATTTGAGCCTAAAGTCTCTAAGCATGTCCTGATCGTAAGAAAGTCCTAACTAAAGTGATACATTGCTAACTTACGATCTTTGGTTGACTGGTATCAAGGCTAAATAAATAAACTCTTATCATCTATTCTCCTTTTTTGGTGTGAGAGGAACTAGGATAGAAAATGGGTTTCTATGATGAGAAAACTGTCTAGGAATGTTTCCTTCCGTGTAAATACCACCCCGCAGCGAAAGGCCTCGAATGAGTGTGTTAGCTGCCACTGAGGACTATTCATTCAATACTGGGCACCTGAAAATCTAATTAATTAGGATAATAGAGTGGTGCAGGCTTCAAGGAAATGAACCAAACAGAAAGCACAGCAGCCTTTGTCCTGGGCATCGTGGGCTGGTGGTATTGATTTTTAGGAAATGGAAGTGACCTTGTTCATGGGAACACGAAGGGCGCTGATCCAAAGGGACGAGGGTTACAGCAACTAGAGTCCACTGGTTAGGTGGGCAGGCAGCACCGCCCTAGAGCAGGTCTGCCATTGGTTTTGCTTCTCTTTAACCAACAATTAAAAGGAAATCCCTTGTTGTTAACCATCTTGCTTCCTCCCACAAGAGTCCAACCGATTCCACCTCTGGGGATACACACGAAGCAGAGATGAGAACAGATACTTGTACACCCACGTTCCCAGCACATTAAGACGAAATAGCCAAAAGGAGGAAACAACACAGCCGTCCATCAACGGATGGATGAATACACAAAATGTGGTATCCCCATACAATGGAATACTAGTCAACCTAAAAAAGGAAGGAAATTCTGACATGTGCTACCAACGTGGATAAGCCTTGAGGACAATTATGCTGAAGGACATAAACCAATTACACAGGGACAGACACTGTATGATCCCACTTATATGAGGTTAATGCCTGGAGTAGTCAGTTCACAGAGACAGAAAGCAGAACGGTGGTTGCCAGAGGCCGGGCGTGGGGAGATAGCGCTCAACGCGCATGGAGTTTGTTCGGAAGGATGACCGAGTTCTGGAAACAGTGAGGATGGTTACACAACACTGTGAACGCACTTAATGTCACTGAACGGTGTGCTTAAGAATGGTTCACGTGGTAGATTTTATGTTATGTGTATTACTGGAAATTTAAAAAAAAAGATCGACAGGCGAGCGCCTGCCGTCCCCGCACCTTTCTCCGGCCGTCGTCCTCGTCGTCAGTCCGAGGGCCCACCTGGTCATTCAGCAGCGGGCTGACCAAGGGGGAGGCCTGCTTGGCGTCGGGGCTCAGGTTGGGCGACAGGATGGTGTTGATGGCTCCGCCCTGCGAGTTGATGGACAGCTCTGAAAGGTGAGGGCTGCCAGTCAGGGAGCCTGTTTGGGGATGAGAAGTATTAAAGAAAAGAAAAAAACAAAAAAGTAATTCCTTCTGGGACCTGGTGTCCACTTACAGTTTTCACCTAATCAAACCTTTAGAAGCTTGACTACCGTATGGCACACTTACAATGCCCTTCGTGATCTTCTAGTTTTCTCCCTAAGTTGCAGCTGCCTTAATCCTAAAGATACTATTCAGTGGAACAGAGTTATGTCATTAATGATAAGGTGGAGAACTCTGCTCGGAGCATAATTACAATAGTTTAAAAGCATCGTGTATCTGCAAATAGAATCTTCACCTCCTAACTACTGCCTCAGCTTCTAAGAATCACTCGAGAAAGACAGTGTCTATATCACAAGGAGACGTGGGAAGCGACTAGAAAATAGAGCTATTCTAACAGAAGACGAAAGGACTTGGGACACCCAGGACAGACTACATCTTGGAACAATGGGCCACAGCTAGAGAAAGGGGAAAGCAGCCACCTCCCCATTCTACGAAGAACAGAAGCGAGCTTGTTATACCTGGTGATGTCACTCCACGTCTCTCTCACTGTTTGGGACAGAAACACTAGTATCACAATTATAGCAAAGGTGATCATCTAAAAATGCAAAGCTGGAGGTCATTACATTATCACAATTCCCCTTTGTGAGTCAAAAAATGATAGGTAATTAATCATTCCTCTGAGAAGGATACCACAGTAAATAACAGGAAAACGTATAATTACCCGAGTCAGCCAAATGAGATGACGTGCACATGAAACTCTGTGCCAACAGAATTTTGCCAATACCGATACCTCAACCTTTTGAAAGTATTAATAAAATGAGATGTTTCAAAAGCTACTTCTAAACTAAGTGTTTTGCCTAACAGTTTTATAATTCTAAAGCAGATGTGCAAAAACTAGGATTAGGGTAAACAAAGTTCCAGTGGCCTGCAGTCCTGTCAGTTACCATCATAGGGAAAGACGACATAAACGCTTTCTCCATTTTCCAATATGCAGGTTCATGCTCATGGCTACTCAGCACAGCATCAAGGATCTCGATAGGAAAGGGGAAGTGTGGTTTTCCAGGAATCCCCCCATTTTCTGGACCTCTATCCTTTCTCTCTGGATTCATTCATATTCACTCGGAAATTACAAGACAGCTCAGCCTCGAATGAAGCTGATGGAGTTGGGTGACGAACTTGATCCCAGTACGAATGAACCCTGCAGAAGCTGCCAACCAGCCCCCACCCGGTCCCAGGTTGACCAGCTAGCTGTGTCACCTACACACGGGTGAAAAGCCACCACGCCCACAAAAGCAACGGAAAGCAGACATCCTGCCCACTGACTGTTGGTCAGTACAATCATCCCTGAAGAACAAGATTAGAAAATGTCAGGTAAAGTCAGATTCCAGAAGTTCGCATTAAAAAATAATCCCTCCATTTAAATTCCTTGCATTTTCATAGACATCGTTAAAACAAAGTCCTGATGTGAGACAAAGACGCAATCACCCCACACACCACCAGACCCAGTAAAACCCGGAGAAAAAGGCCAGAAATTGCTTCACAAATGTCAATTTTATTGACACTAGTGCACAACCGAATACAATCATTTCGAGAGAATTGGAACTTGTCAAATAGAAATAGTGACAACAATCATAACTACAATTGATTCAAGGTACTACACTACTCTCTTTTAAAAAAAAAAAAAAGAATCACAACAAGAAAAATGTTATCACTACAAAGAGGAATTAGAGAAGAGAAATTCTGGCAGTCTGTCTGGAGATCAAAACATTTCATGCATTTGTGAGTTGCTATTGGAGGGTCACCTTTTATTTGTCCACCATCATCCGGCAAAGCATGGGGGCTTACCTTCAGCTCTCACACTATGCACGAGACCAGGTGAGGCAGTGTAAGTGAGAACATGCTGGGCCTTGAATCTGCAGTGACGTGGGACAGAAAAAGCGTTCGCCTCCTCATTGAAAGAGTTGGAGCCAAGAACGAAAAGCACTTAGAAGGCTAGCTTGAAGGAGGCGTGCAGGCGGGGAAACAGTACCCATTAGTCCCTGGACGGCATCCAGCAGCAGATAAAAAACCAACTGCCACATGGCGAGGGAGAAACTAAGGGTAAACACACTCGAGTTTACAACCATGTCCCCCCTCCAAAGGTCGATAGTTGCCCTAGTGAATTTCCCCGGGGACACTTCAGTTTGGTAGACCTAGCGGGCCAGAAGGGTGAGCTAACAGACCAGGGCTCCGGGAGAGGTGCCACCCTGCCAAGAAGGCAGGAAACATTGCAAAGAAGATAGCAATCTAGAAGACACCCCACTGGAGCACACTGGAGACAGGATTCAGAAAGCGGGACACCGAGAGTGAACCTGATGACAACCACGTTCCTATGCAGAGTCCGGGACAGTTCTGGGTTCAGCTACGTTCTCACTTACGTGGCCTAAAGGTGTGTGTGACACCGAAGTTACGCGTGCAATACACAACCTTGGACGATGACCAAGTTAGGGTAGCCCATTTTCCATTTCCTGAGAGGCTACTTCAACGGGCTTTGTGTCTACTAACGGGGCCCAAGAAGGCCAAGGCGATGAGTGTATTTAAACAGTAAGACCAATAAATCAATAAAGACCAAGCAGCCTGTTCTAGAAATCTATCAGCAATGCTAAGCAAGGGAAAGGTCCCAAACTCTGAGGTTCCATTTACCAATCTGAGCCACATCCTTGGAGAATAGCCTCCTTCCTCCCCTTGCAAGAGAAACTCCTCAAGGCTTTGAAAATTCATAGATGACATATTCCAAACAAAAACAGGTAGCTCATTTACCATTCAACAATCAATGGAATATGCTGACGAGAGTAATTAGTAGAATTTGGCAGCTTGGTAATTAAAATTCTCTTTCGACTTGCAGCCAGTGTGTGACAAGGGTCTGTACAAACTGGTGTCCACGCAGGGCCTGCCCCCGGTCAAGTGTGAAGAGTTGTGTCTGAAAGGTCAATGTCTAAGGTCACAGTTACTAGAGCTACAGGTAACCAATTTTCACTGAAGTCATCCATTTTACAAAAAAAGCAAACAAACATGATGTTACATAAAATGACTCTGCCGGGTTTCTGCAGCCTTATAAAGCTTGTTCCCATCACACAGTCTGTCACCTGCCTTGAAGGCACAGCCCTGGTCAATGAGAAGAAATGGTGACTGGTGCTCACGGCTACTCCATGAACTTATTAATGCCTGGGAATTTGTATCATTTTCCTCCTCTATGACAAATTGACACAAAGGAATTTCTTTCAGCAAGGGGCTCTAGGTAAATAATTTGGGGGGTGGGCAGAATCTTCTAAGAAACCACCTGGATATTAAGGCAATAGGTGGAAAAGAGTCTGAAGAGATTAGAAAAAGATCAGTTACCGCCCTAAAAGTCTGGAAGCTTTTGATTCTTAAGAGAATTTTTTCCTATTTTTAGAAATTGCCCGGCAGGTTTTTAGGCATTCAGCTATATTTCTGGTTAGTAACTTTCAAGTCCCTCACCTCTACCAAAGAATTTCATGACACTCCTCCCTTCCCCCCCACCCCAGATCTCCATGTCCCCGTCCCTACCCTTAATCTGTATCAAGAGGGCTGAGTTTATGTCACTCCCAAGGATTAAACATGCCTTCACTAATGCTACTCTTGAGGGGGTGCATTTCTGGTTAACTGCTTTAAAAAAAATCCTTTTAAATGTACACACTCTCATGGCACCAACAATTATGGAACTTCAAATTAGCACTGCAATATGTATGGATTTCCATTTATCACCCAGCCCAGAAACTGGGTTAGCTGCTCTATCTTTTTAATGTAATATACATTCATAATTCTTCTCTCTGGCTGCACAGGGAAAGTTGGATTTGCAGCTTCACCCAGACTGAGCATGTCTTGACCAGCCCTCCACCAGAGGCACATAAACAGCGGGAACATGGTTTATGATCAAGAAGTCAAACTCACGCCTGCCTTCCGCTCTTGGGACTGGGTACAAGCCGCCTAGTGAGCATCTACTTCCTCTGACTGTACTAAAAAGGCTTAAGAACAAACTCACACAAGCCTGGGGAAAGAGAACTTTCTAATCTGTTTTTCCAGTAATAAAAATGGCATTTCGAATACTTAGTTGTACCTGTCCTGTGTTTTAAACTAGTCAATAAATTGGGAATCCTCATTTTTAATTAGATAAGTGTTATTTTTCCTGTTAAGGAGGGAACCAGAAAACCTGACAACTTTAAAAGTAGTAATCCATAGATTTGGTAAATATTAAAATATCTGAGAATGAGAATACAGATGAAAATGAGACTTGATTGCTTTCTCAAGTCTTCTTTTCAAAATTATAAAAAGTACAATTATTTAAAAAGTATCTATGAGGATTTCCTCAATATTCTCCCAAAGTTCTGTATTTGGCAAACGTCTAGATGCCAGTCATCTATTGTGATTTGTCTCCTGCCATTTGCTTCTAAAATATAGGAGATTATAACTCTATGTACCCAGAATATGCTTCAAAGGCACATGTAGGAAATACATTACAGATGCAGGTTTGCATTTATTTTTAAAAAGGCTCTTTTTAAATCCACAATCTCCCTCTAAAAGAGAAGACAAACTCTCTCTGGAGATGGTCTGCATTTGAAAGCCAGTTACCAAAAAAAAAAAAAAAAAAAAAAGGTCAATACTGTATTGATTCATGAGAAGTCTCCAGAGCAGGCAGGATTCACTCTAGTCTGATAACTAAGCGGGGTCCCACCCCAATGGAATATGTGAGAAAAAAAAAAAAGAGAGGAAAAAAAAAAAAAAGGGATGACAATGTTTCATTGAAGTTACAAGATTCCACAAGAAAACCCAGGTTATAGGATTACCAATCACAGCAGGGTGGCCTTCTTCTTGATAATTTAGGTCGTTGCGAGCAATGTACGTGCTTCTTAGACCAAGTTCCTTGAAGAAAAGTTTTACAAGCAGCTAAACATCAACGTTACTGTTCATCATCAAGCAATTCAGAAAAGCAACAGAAATGCAACTTGCAGAAAAAGAAAGAGAAATGCTGCTAATGGGAAAATGATAGCGAATGCACTAGCTTGTTCTTGTTTATGGGGAAAAGATAAAGGAGAATTCTCCTTTGTCTGAACACGGTGGTGGTGTTGGCAGTGTCTGGGCTTGGGGGACATGGTGCTTTGTACCAATGAAAAACACCATCTTGTACTCAGGACAGAGCTTCAGCCATCAGTCGGAAAGAACAGTTACAATTGACAGTTTTTACAGCAAGATACCTGTTAGGACAAGTAAAAGCCTCTTCAGTTGAGATTAACAAGAGCTATTAATCCCGTGCGTACACCGTTACGTGAGTTTGGCCTTCCATGCTTAAAGAATCACCAAGCTCATTGTTACTGGGGAAACCAGCCACCTTCCCGGTGGAATACGTCCACGCTTCCGTGAAACACTGCGCTCCCTCCCAGCCGTGGAGAGAAGGCAGAACCAGACAGTATCTGTGAGAGCCTACATTCTGGGTAGACAGCAAACTACAGACAGCTCGCTGGCCATGAGTAGCCACTTGGGCTGAGCTAGAGGCGTCTTCTCTACATTTCTATCTAGCCCCACTCCCCAACAAAACACACACGCACAGCTAAATTCTCTTATACGCTACGTAAAGTTTGCTATCCCCATGGGAATAGATGTCACCATTCACAATAGGAAGCCAGCCCTCTGGTTAGCTGTCTGAGCTCCACCCACGTAAGCTCCTGCCACAGATGCTCTCTGTTTCCACGAGCCCTGCCCCACCCTACAGAGATCCTGCTTCCTTCCAAGGACCATCCCCACCTCCACACGGCACAAAGTGCGGGCTTGGAGGAGATGGCATCAGAAAAGTGAGGTCTTCCGTTCATCTTCTATTCCCCCACCTTGAGTGAAACACGGTACCACCGAGCATGACCGCTCAGGATGCCTCCGTGATAAAGCTTGCTGTTTAGCGAGCAGGATCACTGTATTCTAGAAGAAACAGGTGTTCCAAGTACAAACTGGTATTCAGTCATGTTAAAAAAAAAAAAAAAGACATCAGCCAGTGCTCCAACAATGCGGGGAACAGGAGGTACACCATGCTTTGAGGATAAAAGACAGAACGCTGGGGAAAAAAAAGTCTTCCCTTAGATAGGTACATGCTGACCACAGAGTGCATACCACGGCACAACAGAAAAATGTTTTCTCAGATTTATTCAACAAATGACAAAAATGAGAATGAAGTCCCCAGCCTTGTCTATTTTAAAACTAATTCAGCGTATTAGAGATTTTTAATAAAATATTAAACGTACACACAGAGAGGACGACAGAAGGGAACTGGATTAATAACATAGGCCAAGCTTGTGAGATTGGGTTAGTTAGGTTTTCACAGCAACCTTCCAGGCAGAAAGGAGGTGAGGGTGAGGGACTGAATCCACTGGCCATTCAGGTGCGTGTGTAGAGAGCAGCGGGTGTGTGTTCTTGACTAAGGAAAGCCTATCTTTGGTCTTTCTATAAATCACTGCGGGCAGAGTGACAAATGCTTTCCTTCTTACAAAGGAACTGCAAGGCCCAGGAAAAAGCAATTGTTGGCCCAGTTTCATGAGCCGGAAAGGTCATCTGTGAAGACTGACAAGGCCCATCAGAGGCTCCAAAATGACCCTTCTACTGTCTCCTATTTGAGAGTCAGTTAACAACCCCAATTTATAATAAAGCAGAAGGACTGCCTCCAAACTCCCGGTACCACTAACACCTCTACCTCTTACTCAAAAGTACAGTTAATTACTGTCCGATGCTTTGTTATACACACATCCACACACACACACACTGGTCCCTGCTCCCGCCTTAGTACTCTTGGTTTATGTTGCATTTTGCAGTGATTTCTAACTTCTATTCTTCAATATTCTGAAGTTCTTGCACCTGACCCCTAGCAGCAAGCTCACGTAATTCTCAGTACCATTTCCATGGCTGCATTAACGGCACCTGCCTTGAAGCTAACCTTTCACACCAGCTCTCAACTACAAACTTAGACCAGATACCCTGTCAACAGTTGATTTTCAATCCTCCCTACTTTCAAATACCAAACCACCCTAAGACATATCAGAGCACCCTGATCTAGAACCCACACGAAGACGCCAAGGAGCTGCCTTCCACCAGAAGTTATAACCGAACACCAGAGGCCAAGGAGATTGCCAAAGGCTGCTTCCAAGGCTAAGCTGTGATGTGGGCATCATTCAGTCCATCCACACTGAAACGATCCTGAACAAATCAGAGTCTCTTCAATTTTTAAAGCTTTAAAAAAAGGAGATTTACTAATTCTATCTTAGCTTCCACCAGGGTGTTTAACAGCTTTGACTGGGGGAAAAAAAAAAAAAAATCCCCCACGCTGGAAGTTTCATCTATGTTTTCTTGAGCGATGTGTTCTGAATTTTATGAAGCAAGACCTGTTTTTCACAACAAGACTCTACTCACCTCCTCCCAAATATGTATCTGACACACAAATCAGCATTTGCAACTTTTGTTTATAGAGGAAATACTTAAAAATCCCTAGGTTACCCAGGAAACAATAAACAGCTCTTTTCCAAGTATGTATCCAAACAGGTGGCAACCAGGCCACTTTTGACCTTTGATGCCTACAACACTAGGCCAAACCATCATGGGTATTTTTTGCTTTTCATCATTATTATTTTTTTAATAAAAAGAGAGCTGCTACATTAAGTGGCATGCTTATTTTGATCTAAACGTCATGGCTTCATTTTAACAACTAGCAACTGGTGTCAGAGGTACGCACAGTGTAGAGACCCCATTTCCCTGTATTACGTTTCATTCAACTACACAGAAACAGATGGAATTAGACTAACGAGGAAAAAGCAGTGCCAGTAAACTCTTTAAATGTCGCCAGACTCAAGTTCTTTAATCACTTCCTTCTTGCAGAAGTTCATCCGCTAGTACCTTTCCTTCCGTATGTTCTTATGAACTTGGCTAACATGGCTGAGTGTAAACTCAGAGAGCTGCCAGCAACAGGTTATTTTGAAATGTTCACCTCTTTCGGGTTCAAAGAAACTTTCTCTATTGCAAAGATTGCATTGAAAGACTCTTCTGCAGTTTGCTTTGTAAAATTGGCAGCAATAGAGCTGACCCTTGGACAACGTGGGGGTCAGGGGTGCAGACCCTCCGAGCAGTGGAAAATCCACGTATAACTTATAGTCGGCCCTCTTTATGTATCTACACTTCCGCATCTGCGGATTCTACCAACCTTGGATCGTGTGGTACTGTGGTATTTACTACTGAAAAAAATCTGAGCATAAGCGGACCCGCGCCATTTATACCCGTGTTGTCCCAAGAGTCAACTGTAGACTCATCCCCATGAAACTAGAGGAAGGCCAGCCTTAGAGTAATTAAGCTCATCAGGGGAGGAATGTTTATAGACTACAAAGGGGAAGATCCAGAAAAAAAGAGCCTTTCTTGCGGATGCAGCTTGGACAGCTTTAAATTCTGGTTAATGAAAATGAGGGCCTAGGCAAAGAAGAGTGATCGAGACAGAAGCAAATAAACTCAGAATAAACCTAATAATGAAGGGGACCCCTAGTTTCTTAATTTAAGGCTGGGCCTACCTGTAGCCCAATCACTCACTCACTGATGACTTCAATTGCACCAAACCCATACTGTGTTGAAACAGGGAATAGCATTTTAAGTGGAAAAAGTTGATTAAAACCATATGAACGCTGGTTAAAGCTATGAAAAAGGGAGGTGATACACATTCACAACACTTTTGACAAAATTTAAAATGGCATCTTAATATTTTAATTGTTTCTTCTTTTAGGAACTGCGTGCCAACACAATCAAACTGACTCCAGAGCGAAGATGCAAGTGGGGTTTCTGATTCAACTGCGGGCAGGCTGGATTTTGTATACTTGGTGGAAATTTCAAGAGGCTCATGCTGTATTTTGGTTTTGCAGGCCGTGTGTGTGTGTGTGTGTGTGTGTGTGTGTGTGTGTGTGTGTGTGTGTGTGTGTGTGTGTGTGTGTGTGTGTGTGTGTGTGTGTGTGTGTGTGTGTGTGTGTGTGTGTGTGTGTGTGTGTATTTAAAGCATTACTTGGTTTGAATCTTCAAAGAAGTTCTGGAGCATCAAATGGAAATTATTCACATTTTTAAGTGCAGGCCACAGCAGCACCATTTGGTGAGATAAATCTGTAAGAAATTTCCAAATACGAATCACATATGTGGAGAAGAATCTGGCTCGCAGACTTCCTTTAATAACTAAATGCCTGTCTAATAAAATGGCATCATGGCATACAGATGACTGACTGGTCAAGGAGCTGGGGCAATCCACTGTAAGTTCTGGAACTCATCAAATGCAGTTCTTTACGAGGATTTCTTGCATTTTTATGCTGCCCGAACAAGCAGCAACAAAAATCAGTCACAAAAGGATCTATAATTTACAGGTTTTGAAATACTATCTAACAAAAGATATTCATGCGCGGAGGCCCCGGAGTAGCCCTGAGTGGCTTGAAGATTTCTGTTTCTATATTTGGTTTGTCTTCCACCCAAGGCTTTAAGATATCATTGCACAGGAGCGGCCGCGATCTGAAGACCTGGCTTCCTTATTGATGCAGGCGACCCCCACACTAGCTGTTGCCTTAGAAAAACTGGCTCTGACGGGTCTTGCGAAACCCTTTGGAAGTCTGAAAGAATTCACAGGTCTCTAATCTCTGCTGCCTATTTGGTCACACCCAACCCCATCTCTGATCTTCCTGCACTTTGTTCAACTTCAGGGACGTGCCTGCCCTTCTTATACCACACAGTGAGATTCCAGAGGCCAGGGAAGGACCCGGGGACCAGAGTCTCACAGCAGGCAGAAGGCATGGAAGGTGCGGGGCGCTGGGGTTGGCATGCAGCCTGCTGGCTTCTCTCTGACCGCCTCACCTCAGTGAACTGGCTCTACCATCAGACTCAAAGAATGCTTAGGTTCACTCACCCAGCAGCTCTCTTCACTCACCCAGCAGCTCTCTTCACTCACCCAGCAGCTCTCTTCACTCACCCAGCAGCTCTCTTTACTAGTGCAGGGAAAGCTCTCCCAGAGGCAATGAGTGAAAACTCCCAGCACTTCAGAATACGTGGCTTTTGAAAAAACTACACACCTTCCCCCGCCCCCGCCCCAGTTTCTTTTAAGCACCGTTAATCACACCAAAATTGCCACTCTCACAAAGACTGACTGAGAAGCAGAAACTGAGTTGCTTGGCTGGTACAAAACCAAACCGGAGAAAAACTCTACCCAGTGACCCTAAAAGTGGAAAATCTCGTCAATATAGAACTGGGTACACCACCGTCGATCAGTTGCTTTTGAAACACTTTGGATAAAAAGTCATCTCTTCGGGGAAAAAGCAAAACAAGATAATTACTGGAATATGTTTTGCTTTGGGGGTTTGCATCTGATGATTCACATTCTAAGCCAGCTAAGTTAATACCTTTTGCTCATTCATATTTCATGATCAGACTGCTGTAGGATTAGAGGTAAAAAGAAGACTCATTTGAACACACCACCTTCACAAATAAACCACAGATTCCACATGTGACTCTGCTTAACTCACGTTTGACTACTTTTTTATATAGCAAATTGACATCTTTTTCTAAGCTCAAAACAGAATATGCAAAAATGGGTTATAACTGCAAAAACCCCACAATATAAAAAGCAGTAGTTCTTCCTACCTAATATGGACTGTAATAACCTAAGTCTACATGATTCCTGGTCTCCATATGATTTTAATTATTAATCCATACAAGAGTCTCAAAATATAAAATACTGAATCCAAAAGGTCCTAGTGCATCAAGCTGTCACACAGAGTAAAACACGGAAGTCCAGAGACCAAGGTTCTGGTTTTAGATTTGCCATGCAACGGCTGTAGGACTATGGGAAGTCTCTTCCCTTCGTCGGAACAAGGTTTCTCGTCCGTAAATAAAGGTTTTAACCTAGGTGACCTCCAAGGTCCCTTCTGGCTTCAAAGTTCTGTGACTCTGTTGAACATGTAAATCTAAATAAAGCAAAAGATGAACAGACTACTTCAGTGAACATCTTCCAAGCTATCCAATAATCAACTTGATTCATCAATCATGCACTGAATCAAATGATTAGGAAGATAAAGCAAAAGTGTGTGTAAAAATGGATTAAGTTTTCAGAATCTTTAAAATCAACTTCTCAACATTCATGCGGACAGAGAGTCACGCGTGAACCACAGGGTCTATCAATATTTCTGCTTATTCAGCACTGTGGCCAAATTCTACTCAGTTGCCTAAACTTGCTTATTAGCTCTTCCCCATGACAAAGCCACACGATGAGTTTTAGCCACTCGCATGGCGGCACGTTAGGGCTGGATCATCATTACAACTCTTTTCAATAATTTTGTAGTTACTTAGGATCTAAAATTTTTATTCTACAATTTATCTTTTTTTAAAAAAAGTACCAAAGACTAAAAAGTACCACAGAGCAGGCATGAAGAAAAGCATTTCAATGGTGACGCTTTTCTTATTTGGCAAGCAAGCCAACATTTCAGCTGACACTTCCATCACATTCCACTAGATTCTAGAAGGCAATAGTGTCTGGCTGAGAAATGACCCTGGCAGCCTAGCAGAGCCATCTGGGGACCCCAGGGGGGCACTCCAGACCAATTTGATCCAAATTTCTACGGTCAGGGCTCAGGCAATACCAATTTTTTAAATGTCCCAGGTGATTCCAAAGTGCAGCTAAGGCTGAGAAGCAATGCAAGTTCAAACCAGGCTTTTCCATCTGAAATGCAGAAACGCTGGGTGAAAGGCACTGGTGTAGATGGTTAAGATTTAAAAAGAAACCAAACCTCTCACTACTTCTACTTTCTTTTTTCCTGCACAGAGAAGCAGCCAGAAGTCACTGTTCCTGAGCGTGTGAATGTTAAGAATGTGCGTAAAAATCCACCGAGGGCAACGAGACTGGGAAACAGGCCTTCTCGGTGCTGTGCACTATTCAAAGGCAGGCATTGAGTTTGCTAACCTCCTGGTGCCACCAGTACCTACCCTGCGAGGTCTCACTTTTCCCTGCAGCGTCTCTCAGCAGCATCTCTGTGTTTCACCAAGAGGCTCTGACGGCCAGAGTTCTTCAACACCTTCTTCAACCATAACTAACGTCTGACCCATGAAAGCAAACCCAAACCAAACCAGCAATCTCATCTCGATTACAGTTCATGAAGATTTATATCATTTCACAGGAAGTCTGCAAAGAAGAAATAATCCCGAATGCTTCCAATTAAAATATTCACTAGTCTTATTAGCAACGAAGATTTCAACAACACTTCAGCTAGCAACCAACTTACATTTGGCCTTGAATTTTGTCAATTCCTCACTTTATGAGGCACAGCAAAGCAGCCCTCCTCTTAAAGAAGGGGTTCAAAGTAAAACCCACACCTTTCCTGGGATCTCAGTGATACTTTCGTCCCAATAATCAACCAGATGGGAGGGTGATCTGTGTACACAACTGAAGATACACAGAAAATTTCCACGTAAATACAACACACTATACACATGATCAGATTCATAATAAAGGATTTCTTCCTAGCCTTCAGCCAGAAAGAGAAACAAGCTCTCGGTAACTTGTCATGGTGTGTGAAATTCTGTCCTTCTGAAAGATCTGAGAAGTCAGGCATGCCCTACCCAAACATGTGCCTGCCCCAAAACTTCCTCTAACAAAGGTCGATTAAAAATTAACAAGTCACTAGGACAGGTCATTTCCAGGGAAATCCTGGACGCACGACTCCAGGTTTGCAACCCTTGAAGACCTGCCCTCTGGTCTCCTCACTCATACTCCTCTCCCTCCTCGCTCAAAGGCAGGCCACCCAAGGACTTCTTTCTCCTCACCCCGGAGGGGGAACTCAGCACAGCTGGATTACCAAACACGAGGGGCTGGCTCAGAGGGCTGACCAGTTCAGAGTCTGAATCGCTGGATTCAGTCCCACTGCTGGTGGAGCCCTCGGTCATTTGCAGGGGTGCCAGCTGGGCTGCCTTGCTAGTGGCACACGCTGACTGCGCCATGGGGGTCCTTGAGGTTGGACCCACGAGACGTGTACCATTAGCCAGCGTTCTACCTTCCGAAGCGGCTGGGCCGGCCAGGCCTCCCTTTCCGTGGCCATCAAGCCTATCCATTGCCGTCGGGGTTGATGCTACCTGGCTGAGAATGAGTGGATCTGTCTCTGACTTATTATATCTCAGATTCCTTAAGTGTGGCCTTTGTAAGATGGGGGAACCGTTTTCATAACGAGGACCCTGGCTTGGGAGAGGATCTCCTCCCACACTTCTCTCTCTACAGTCATGTGTGTTTTCGGAAACATAGCCTTGAGACCCGGTCCTGTCCCAACTCATACTTGGACTTGAACTTCTGCTGCTGGGAGACAAGGGGGTGGCCAGGGCACTGTGACTGCCTGAGGCCCTGAACATCTCGTCTATCAGAGAGCTATGCCTTGGGAGTCTGGGGCTCCCACTCATGTCAAAGGTGATGTCTGCTGAATCATCGTCACGGAATTCTTTGGAAGGAGGCCGGGAGGACTTCACAGAGTGAGGGGAAGCCCTGCGCCTAGCCTCTATTTGCCTCTCATCCCTGGACAGCAGATAAACACCACTGGTCAAATCACCCTCATAGTTGTCATTTGTTTGGGACCGTGACCGGGACGCGTGTTCCCTGAGGAGGTCGTATTCACTGTCTACATCACTGCAGTCAATGAAAGGAATGGAAGCGCTGCTGCCTTGGGCAGCCCTGGATGCTGGACCTGTGCTTGGCTGCGGGGGCCGAGGTCTACTCTGCTGGGTCCTGTCCGTAACGACCTCCTCCTCTTCCTCCGTCTCCGCCCTGCCGGCCCCGTCTGCCTTCGTGCTCCCCGCCGGGCTCCTCTGCGGAGTGGGGTTGCGCTGTGGCCCGCGCTCCTCGGCCGAAGCGGTCGGGTCCCTTCCCGGCTGGCAGCTCTGGCCGCCCGGGGATGCAGCACCTTCTCCAAAGGTAAGGCTGGCACTCTGCTGAGCCTGGGTGGGGCGGGGGGTGTGCAAGAAAAGGGGGAGGGAGATGAAGAGAAAAGGGAGAGGTTACGCCACAGCTGAAAGAGACGGACACGTGGAGTCCCACTTAATGGCATCTCCTGACGCATCGAGTGGCCGAGGATTGCCAAAGAAAGCCTGCCCTCCCCGGTCTTAGAACAAAGCACCCCGTCAGGAATCGGGCATTCCCGAGGCTGTCTGGTCAGGATCCAGAACGTTCTTTCAGGGTGTGGAAGCCGACAGTGCAGGGTCCCCGGCAGCACAGGTGAGGCAGTGCCTCTGCTTTCCAGGACCGGCAGCCTCCTCGCGGGCGTCCAAAGTTTCCATGGAACAAGACGGTCCTTCCGGCCCACAGGGGACCGACTTCCTGAGGGGGTGGGGGCGGGGGAGGAGGAGAGGCTTTGTGGACCTCCACAGGCAAGTTGACACGGATTTCAGACGAATGACAAACACGTCTTTGTTTCGATGCCTAAGGGCAGGATGGGCAGCTTACAGACTCTCTGGATTCACACGGTGAAATTGCCTTCGTGTTCTTTCCCAACAAAGTTCTTATTCTCTTGTAGAGAAAACCCTGAAAGCTCACCCAGAGACCAACTCCAGGGAAAACGAGCTCTGGCCACCCTCAGAGCAAGAGTGATGATGTGTCTTGTTGCCAACTGTGGTCGCTGCTCTGTAACATGAGCCCTGGGAACGCACCGTCCGGTCCTGCGCCAGTGCAAGGTTCTGACCTTGGCAGCGAAGGGGAGCTACACCTGTCACCCGCGAGCTAGGTCCCGATCTCTTCACACGAGCGAGCGCAGCCATTTAGCTGGAGGGTGGGCTCAACTCTGGCTCTGGATGGTTCCAGCCCTAAGCTGAGTTCAGGCCAATAGAGCAAACTTCCCCGGGGCGAGGGCATGGGAGGGAGGAGGGGCAAGGATACAGGCCAGGGCGAGAAGCACAGAGCCGGTGTCTGGTCAGAGCCAGGGCACACGGCTAGCCTCTCCTCTAGAAAACACCCCGAAGTGGAAGGATGAAGAACACCAAAGCAGACTAGGAAACCCAGTCCTCAGCAGAGGACGTTTGGCGGAAAACAGAGCTACAATAGCGACTATCACCATCACTGACTTGTTTTGGCACTTCTGAGTTCGGCTCTGTAGGCTGCGTAGCAAGGCTTCCGATGGAATGAATCTTGCTGTGTTTCCTGGGAGAAATCACACAAGAGAACTAAAGTTAGGTGAATTGGTTTTTTTTATTGGTTTTACATGAAAAATAACAGCATTAGGCATTCCCTCAGTAGTGAAGGCACCCAAAGTAGTTTGGATAAATGCTCCCTGGAGACAGACCCAGTCGCCCTTTCTGTATCACTTGTAGGATCCGGGGGTTGCTTCAGCCTTGAAAAAGTTCTCAGCATTCCCAGCTCCCACTGCAGGGGTCCAGCTGGTCTGGAGCGCCGCCACTGAACGCTAACTCTCTAGTTACGGGAAATGTCACTGGGAGGGAGAAGTTGCCTGGGCCCGAGTACGCTCTGAACTGCAAGCCCTGGCCTAGCAATATGAAATCAATTTGCGTGCCTTGGGTAATGATCTTCTAGATCAGTTCTATAGCAGAGGCCTCTGCCGCTAATGAGCTACTCCTTCACAGCGCTCAGTTCAGAGAAAAGGCCCTGCCCCAGGCATGAATTTATAGACTCCACAGTAGAAGAAACCGGTTTTTTATGCCACCAACACCTTCCCTTTAATCTTTTCCTTCCCTTAGTGTGTCGGTCCCCAACTTCCCAGGGGACGAGCATGAGAAACTTTTCAGGTACTCAAACACACGAAACTGCATAAATATAGAGATTAAATTCCAATGTCCATCCAGCTTTTCTTTAGAATACTCCAGATTAACACACCAAGGCTCTGGAGCACCCACATTCTGAGTCAGAGAGAGGCAGACCACTTCTTATACGATCCTCAAAAGATTAATCGTGGATTGTCCGAGAAAATGATGGGGTTTGCTACATCTAGATAAGCACACAAATAACCTTCTGAACACTACATTTCTATATACAAGGAGGGAAAAACGACCCCAGATCTCCATCAGGAGAAATATACAAGGATGGTCAAGGCAGCAGCACATTTGTTTCAGCAAAAGCAAAACAAAACACCAAACAACCTGAATGTTTATCAACAGGGAATCAGATACCTTAAAAGGTAATACTTTCACAATACCATAAGGTGCTTAAGATAGATCTCAAAATCAGGGTAGCTCTAAAAAGCAAGACGCATGATTATATACAATGTAATACTGATTATATAAATGAAAAAGGACACCCCCAGAGCAATTCTGCCTATTCTTTTTGGGTGCATGAATATTTCTAATAGAAGTAACATGAATTAGGTAGTTGTTGCCTCTGGGGAGGGAAGGAGGGAAATAATGAAGGCTGTTGGTTAAAGGGGGTTTTCACTACATCTGTAACCACAAGAGCTGCAAATAAGAGAAGAAATAAAATCCCAGAAACCAATGTTAAAATGTTACTAGTTAATTCTAAGTACTAGGAACATGGGTATTTGCTGTATTCTCTGTGCTTTATTGTTAATTTTTAAATGTGTTCAACTGAAAAAAGAAAACCATTAAAACAAACACTTGCAACTAAACAGTCATTGGCGCACCATCCCTTCACCCCTTTACCCTTTTCTTTTAGTCCCTCTGGGCAGAGCAGTGATGAAGGGCAGTGAGCTCTGGCGTTGGATGACCAGGGCCCACTTACCAGCTCTGAGACCTGGGCGAGTTACTCAACATCTTTGAGCTGCCGCGTCTCCATCTTTAAAAAGGAAATAAAATAGCACGGACCTCACAGAGCAGGTATGAAGACTCCATGAGTTCCTATGTCTAAAGGGCTTGGAACAGTGCCTGGCATACAATAAGAGCTCTATCAGCATTTGCTAACAACAAAAATAAATCCTGTTTCTCTTCAATCAAACGTAACTCAATTAAAAAGTTTACAGAACTCTCCTCAGTACTCTGTAATGACCTATATGGGAATAGAATCTAAAAAAGAGTGGATATATGCATAACTGATTCACTTTGCTGTACACCTGAAACTAACACAACATTGTAAATCAGCTACACTCCAATAAAAATTAATTAAAAAAAAAAAACTAAAGAAAAGGGTTTGCAATTTTTCCAATTAAAAAAAAAAAGTTTATAGAAATACTTCCAATTCAAATCCCCAAATATTTAAGGACTCACCGGTGAGTAGGTTTTTACAGCGCTTTACGCCCTCTGTCAGCTCCTGTTCCTCTTGCATCCCTGCCCTCTGATGGCTTCCTCTCACCCTGGAGTTAAGTGTCCCCCGGGCCTCAGCTGTTCCTAACACCGAACCGGCCGAGACTGACTGGGCGGAAGCGATTCTCTAGCTCACGGGGCCTGGGGGGAGCGATGCTTAGCCGCAGAGAACGACTCCTCTCAAATCGCAAGCGGCACTGACGCTTCTCTTACCTTTCAAACTGCACCTTCTTATGTCCTCCTTCTTTAACATAGTCGAGAACCTGCTTCTGAGTCCGGCCACTAAAATGAAGACCACGAGAGGGGGCGGAGAAGACAGCAAGGCGTTCTCATTTCACACTCAGCACAGCCCTCCACCATCCTTGCCCCCCTCTTCCCACAGCTGGGAGACGCGGGCGTTCTCTCGGCTAGCCCGGGATGAAAGCAGTCCCAAGAGAAACTGCGCTTTTGCGTCCATTCTGTCTCTTGATATTTCCCTTATACACGACAGAAAAAGTTCAGTGAACTCAACAACTTAACAATTCTGTGTTTGATTATTAAGCAACCATCCCAAGAGCCTGTATACTTCACGAAGGCAGGGATAGTTCTGTTCACTGTATACCCCCAACACCTAGAGCAGAATCTGACATGCAGTAGACACTCAAAGACTGGTTGAAAGAATGAGTGAGAAATTGAACCAGTGACGGGCAGGTCTACATAGCATTCGGTGAAGCTACAGCAAGTGTTAACAAGGTGCTTTTGCTTCTACAGAGAAAGGAAATCCTTTCTGAATTAGAAGAGTTCCACTAGGAGTCGTCTGTGGCTGGGTAGACTGCCTTGTGGCTACCTAACGTTCAAACCGAACACAGCAAGGGGGCTGCCAGGAGCCTTCTGCGATGACCGACCAAACATGCCATCGGCCAAAGCTCCTGGAAGCCAACCTTCCCGAGGAAAGTTTTGGGGAAAAGGACCACGTGGCAAACGGAGAGATGTGAAGCAGAATCCTTACCTGAACCGAAACGATGACCCTCGGCTAAAGAGAACAGGCTTTGGCTTTGGTTTGGGCTCTTCAAAAAGTCTAAAAAAGGCATGATGTTCAACACAGATTTTCCAGAAGGATTTGCAAAAATCCCGACTGGCCATTAGGAATTCCAAGGTATCCTGGTATGAGCTCTAGAAAGAGAAAATAACACTTTGGTTTTTTCCATTACCCATAGACATTCAGTTAAAATATGGGAAAGGGGGCAGAAAACAAATCTGTCCAATAAAATTTCAATTGTGTATTTTATTATAGCATGACCATAAATCCACATATTTAGTAAAATACATTTGTCCCTCATGACGAAATAGAGTCATCATCGTTCAACCGTTTTCTTCCCCACTTAATTCCTTAGAGGAACAAACAGAAAATGGGGATACTCAGCAGAAGTTATAACATTTCCTTTGACAGAAATCATAAACAAATTCTGTTTACTTGGCTTACATTTCCTTCTTTAAAAAATATCCAAGTACTGAAATGCCTTTTCTGCCTCCTTAAAATAACTGAAACACATTTCTTCTTTCTGTTTTCTCCCCCATGGTTCATGCCAACTTTGAATACTGTGCTTAAGCCTTTTCTCCATCAAAAAGCATATGGCTCCAGCCTCCAGATGGCCCCAGGGACCATACAGGAAATGAACATTTTTTCTGGAGCACTGAAGTATCTATCACTCAAGGCTGAAAAATTCATGTCCTTTGATTTGGGAAAGGGGATATGGTAATTTTCTACTTCCAGACTGAATACTCTCAATTTAAGTGACCATGTTACCACAGCCCTTAACATTCTCAGCGGTTCCAGCCGTTCTGGGAGAATCTCACAGTTCTCGGTAGTGCAGTCTCAACTTACAGACAAGTCGTGCTGCAGTACACAGTCTTTTGGACTCAAAACACGTCTTCTCATAGAAAACAACTTCCAGTGGGTGCCTGCTTCCCAAATCAGGCCATAAAAACCTATTTCATCCATAATGTAACCAAATTACTGTACACCTAGACTGCCATTTATAATCTTTTTTTTCCCCCATGGGAAAAAGCACTCCAGCTCTGGTTGGGGACATCAGCACTCTGTCACCCATCCATCCCTATTTATGGTGGATGGAGAAAATGCTTTCTTCCTTCTCTGACCCGGCACCACGTGAGCGACATCTTTAGAGGGAGGGTCTTCGGGAAGTGTGTTGGGGAGGGGCCGGGTCAGCTCGTGAGAGTGCGCTGTCAGGGGTTGGGGACAAAAGCAGGACCGCCCCTGGGTGGGGAGGGACAGACCCAGAGCACGGCAGAATGCTGAACGGGCTGTCCAGGTGGCTGAGGCTGGAGACACAGCGACTGCACAGGAGGGGGCGGCCCGTAGGTGCACAGGGAAGTGACCCCCCTCCCTGGGCACACATCTGTGTCCTCTGTCTACTGCTGATGACAGCTGTGGAGGGACCGAGCATCTGGATACACCGTCCAGACTGGCAGACAGACACCTGGATAGCTGCCGGCCATGGGTTCCGCCTGCGCCCTGGCTGGACCCGCCCCACCCTGAGGCGGCTCATTGGTCTCCCCCTCTTTCCCGAGAGGCACTTACGTTCACATCTGGGCGGAGCTTGATGAGAAAGCGCTTCCTCTTGAAGCTCAGCTTCCGCACCTTTGCCCAGTTGAAGGCATTGATCTTCGTAAAACCCTGAGAAGAAAGGTATCGGCCAGTGAGCCGGGAAACGAATGACAAGCAACACGGGAGTTGGTCCGCTCTGCTCACGGGGAGCTGAAAGGAGGGCTGACGTTCTACCGCTCCTAAGAATGCCTCTTGCTGGAGAATTCCCGGGCTCTGCGACTGTGGGATGATCCCCATTCCCTTCCTGGATCATTGTTTCTCACTAATTATATGATCTGGCCTTCAAATTAAGTCTGCCTCCAGGGGGAGAAGAGGCTGGCCAAGGGGCTGATACAGAGAAAGATAAATAAAAATAAATACCATGACAACCACCACAATTATTGGCGACCATCACGGGCCGAGGGCCAGGCACTGTCCCAAGTCCTCTACAGCCCTTATCCTGGGACGCCTTACACGAAACCCAGGGAGCTGGATTTATTATCTTCATTCTACACCTGTGGAAACTGCAGCATGGCTAGATTTTAATTTGTCCGAAATCACATGGTTACTGCAGCAGAATGAGATTCCCGGGCATGTGCCTTAACCAGCAGCTGTTGTTATAGCCACAGAAGCAACACAGCGCTTAGCGATCACCCGCTCTGTCCACACTGCTCTGCTTCCAACAGCACAAGCAGGGCCGGGGAGGGGAGACCCCACCCTCCGTGTGTCTCTGAGGCCAGAGAACAGTCTCCGGGAGGGACGCACACATCCTCATCTTTGATCGCCAGGTGGGACTGGGGGAGACGCAGTGGAGAGTCGCCAGATACCAGCTCCTATCTGTCCCGTCCTCTCAAGTGAAATTAGAATTCCTCGAGCCCATTTGAACACCAGAACCACTTGTTTAAATTGGTTAGAATGAAGCAATTAGGCACAGGCAAGAAGATTAATTCCAAGATACAGTCCTTGTATAGGATGGCATTACGGAGCAATTCTCAACATTTCAAGTGTCTCGAACACAATCCAAGCAAATTAATGCAACTGTGAGGCACTTCTTCCCCCGACTATGATCTTTAGAAATGTTTAAGGGTTTTAACTCTGAGGCGGAATGGGAGGACCGACAACCACATTGTTTCACTGCTGTTTTTCTCATCAGGGACGCCTAGCTTATTTCTGCAGGTCACTGAGTATCAGGAGCAGTCACCTCCTCAAATACCACGCTGCGCACAAAACGTCACCTCCTCGTGTCCCACAGGAAACCCAACTTCAGCTTCTCTTGGGACACGAACCTTTGGTAATTAGTGTCCCTCATAAACATCTGATACAGGAGCAAAGAATCACTGGGGTTACTTTGGTAAAATACGAAGGGGGAAATGCAACCCAATCTGGCAAAGCTCAAAAAAAAGAGTTTTAGGTCATGCACGTTTCTACACCTTCAAAACTGGGTGAAATCTGACCCTACTTCATGAGAAAAGCAGATGCTTTCTTCATACCCCTTTGAAACCAAAGCAACCAATGCACAGATTATCCACTTTTGTTTAAAAGAGAAAGCCTTGAGGGATATATTGTACAGCACAGGGTATCTAGGCAATATATATATATATATATATATATGTTTTTTTTTTTCAAATTAGGAATCATTTTCTTTTTTTTAATTGAAGTATAGTTGATTTACAATATTGGGTAAGTTTCAGGTGTACAGCAAAATGATTCTGTTATATATATTTATATATATATGTAAACATCTATAATCTTTTAAAAATTCTTTTCCATTATAGTTTATTACTAGGCAATATTTTATAACAACTTTAAATGGAGTATAACCTATAAACTATTCAATCACTATGTCATGTACCTGAAACTAATATAATATTGTGAACCAACGACTTCAGTATAAAAAAAGAAAAAAGAAAAAAGTCTTGAGGAACCTTTGGGGTGATGAATATGTTTACTGTCTTGATTTCACTGATGGTTTCACAGGATACACATATTTAAGAACTTATACATATTTAAGAACAGCATGCTTTACATGTGTGCATTTAATTGCATGTCAATAATACTTCAATGAAATTGTCAAGAAAAAGACATGCATTAATCAATAGCAGTACAGCAGCAGTGTGATCAAGGGTGCACACATTTCAGAGTGCAGAGTGCTATGTTCTTATGTAAAACACAGGTGAGGGTCCAAGAGCAGTATGTGTGTAGCTGCAAAATTACAGCAGGACATGGACATAGCTTCTGTGAATTTATAAAACTGCTATATCTTCTAAGTTAGGTAAATGTGAAACCACAAACAAGCTAACTTAGGTAAAACCCAAATCAGGTATAAAAAAAAAAAAGAACCCAAATTAGGTTAAAAAAAATCAGACGAATATCATGGGCAAGTGTGAAAAAGGTGTTTATATTGGGGATCTGAAATCTCGATTCCATTATACTATGTTCAAAGTTAGGTCAACAGAGAGAGAGGGATTTCTACGATCCTACAAAGTCAATAAATGCAAACAAATCTGCAGTCATGGATTCCCCAACCAGAGCAAGGCAAAGGAAATCAAATCTGCAAGTTTGAGGGTCTGGACAGAAACAGGAAACCCTGAGATGAGGTTTGTTTTTCCCTTTTCACCTAAAAATAACTATCAGAGGTCTTAGCCTGGACCACCCAACATGGAATCAGAGTTGAAGGGCCAACTCTTACCTCTGCAACACCAAGGGAACTGAGCTGGTTCCAAACGCTCTTACCTGAAACACTAGAATCCCGGTGTTGGCCACAGCCAGGTTGATCTTAGTGCCTTCCCGGTCCTTAGCTGGGTGCAATCGGATGCCGTACATCTCCAGCCTGCGGGCGATCTCCAGGAGCTGGAAATCCGATTCTGCTGGTGTTTGTCCACTGACAAAACAAAAATTCAAGAGAAAGGCCAGGAGATTTGAATTCTCCGTGTCTATGAATTCAAGATTAAGCATCTTCTCTTGGGAAATAAAAAGGCATTTCATCACCAACAATGGGGCTACCCGATCGGATGACACCCAGCCTCCCATTCATTATAACCCGAAGCTGAGCAACTGGAACAAAAGCTCTATTGCTTGTGTAACACAAAACCCCAAAAGTCTATCTCAAACTCGGCCAGTTTTTTGGAATCTCAGAGAGTTTCCTTTAAGGTCATATAAAAGCAAAACACGATCATGTTGAAACAAGTTTCTAGTCACTTACAATAGCCCTAAACTTGCAAAGTTCAACACTCTGTCAAGGCAACTATCACCGAGACTCAAGTGCCTTCCTTGAAATACAACAACAAAAACAAAAGGCGCAAAGAATGCTTTGAAAATATTGATCAAAACAGAAAACCAAAATGGACATGGCACAAAGGTTCTCCATTTTCACAATATTCTTATACTGTCCCTAGTTATCATGTCCCCTTCCTGATTTCCTGGTACTTGGTCTTACACTCTTCCTTTTACTCCAAAGCATGGGGTGTCCTAAATTCCAGTGTTACTCTGGTCTCACAGGAAAGCAAGCAAGGAGCCCAGAGGTCTGGTCTTGAGTGGGTAACCTGTGTTACCAACAGTCCAGGATAAGTAACAACACTCACTGAGCCTCTGTGCTCTCCTCCCTCACCCTTTGTATATTTCTTCCAGTAAGTCACGGGTGTGTGTGTGTGTGTGTGTGTGTGTGTGTGTGTGTGTGTGTGTGTGTGCATCCACGTATGTGGAAGGACAGAGAGAAGGAGCTCAAAGCAAGTAGGAAGCAACAAAGGAGACTTACATGTGGTTATGGTGGAATTCCACAATTTTGTCTTCTAATGCATCTTGCTGAGGTATGTACTTATTTTTTGCTAAATGCTCTCTGTCCGATGCTTCATCAAAATCCCCAATCTCAGCTACAAAGAAAGAGAGAAAGAAAAACCAGCCACATATGATTAATACTTCACAATTTGTTATACTCCCAGTGGACTGCTCCCCAACTAGCAAGCCGGAAAAACTAGCAGACGACACAAGGCAATCCCAGCTGGTAGGTATCATAAGGGCTAGATGTGAGAAGCTGTGGCTGTGAGGGCATATTTAACAACCGTGCCAATGTAAGATGACAGTTTCCGCTTTTTCTCATCTCTACCAGTTGGAAAGAAAACTTCAGAATCATCCATCTTTAGCCATCCATGTTCCTGGTTTGTTTCTTTCCTCCCCACCCAACTAGGGGTTCACTTCTACTTCAGGCAGTACATTCTAGATATGTGGATTAAGACCTTTTGACTTCTAAATAAGCCCCAGAATTTCAGGGCTTGACAAAATCAACTTTGGAGGCACACGTATAGCAATTATTCGTGCAAATCCCAAATGCTTTATTTATCATGTAGAGAAAAGACGATTATAACTAGGGGTAAAGGTACATAATTTAATTTGGTAAACATAAATTCAAGTGTCTTAAATTTTGTGTAGTTGTGTTGTCAGAAATGACAGACCAGATTGCAAATTCTTACAAATTTTTAGTCTACAAGGAAGGGGATGCATAATTTTCTCAAGTCCCCAAATTGCTCTAATCTGGAAAACTAAAGGACAGAGCTTTAAATTAATAATTGTACCTTAACACTAGCTCCAGCTCAGTTTACAGCAATTTAATACAGATGGAACGGCATGCCTTTATCATACAGTCTGTGTAACAAGCTTAATAAAATGACCAGAGTCCAACTGTTTACAATAAAAGTAAGTAAACCGTTGCCATGAAGCCTAATTTTCACTTTGTCATGTGAAGCAGCTTGTCACACTTTGGGCAATGCACCCCAGTAATCATGCAGGATGTGGCCTATATGTTGCTATAAATCACAGCCCCTGAGAATATTTGCTTGGCACCAGCTGGGCCACTGGAAGAATCAGTCACCCACTAGCTTCTCGCTGCCATGGCAAATCAATAACATTATTTCCTAGTTGCACTTTGTAAACAAATTTCACCTTCCCTAAGTAAAGCTGCCACCCTCCATCACAGGAAACTGTGCAGGAGTGGCCATACTGCCATCCTCACTGGTTTGCCATGGCGATGGTGACACTGTCTTTTCTGCACTTCCTCCTATCCGGCCTTAAGAAAGCACAGTTGGGCTTCCCTGGTGGCGCAGTGGTTGAGAATCTGCCTGCCAATGCAGGGGACACGGGTTCGAGCCCTGGTCTGGGAAGATCCCACATGCCGCGGAGCAGCTGGGCCCGTGAGCCACAACTACTGAGCCTGCGCGTCTGGAGCCCGTGCTCCGCAACAAGAGAGGCCGCGATAATGAGAGGCCTGCACACCGTAATGAGGAGTGGCCCCCACTTGCTGCAACTGGAGAAAGCCCTCACACAGAAACGAAGACCCAACACAGCCAAAAATAAATAAATAAATAAATAAATTAATTAAAAAAAAAAAAAAAAAAGAAAGCACAGTTCATCTCATTATTCGCAGTAGTGCTCTTGCATCAAGTCCCCACGCACGTCGAATTAGTGAAGACTAAACCATCATTCCCAGGGGAAATACAGGGTTAGGTTCCTGCGAGACTCCTGAAACATTTTAACCAACTAACCTTGTTTTCTGTGTGTTTCTGTTGAAAGACATCCTACTTTATGTACCTTGTTGCTTCGTTAACACGGGACCCACGGCCAGCAGCACTGTAATGCAGGTCTGAACGAAGCTTATCTACACCCGTGTTTACTTTCTCTGTGAGGCACATGGAAACCTTCCTGCACTTAGGAACACTACACAGCACTTCAGCAACGATGCTTGGGGGCCATTTAAAACAGGGAAATCAACAAAAAGCACAGAAATGCAAAAAGCGTGGCTCCAGAGAGATCACAAAAAGGACACTTGTTTCCAGTATGAGAGCGGACACCAGAAGGCAGAGCACCACCTCTTCCGACCTCCACTGGGGAGGTGAGGGAGGGGCGACTCAAATTTTTGACCCTCTTGCACACGTCTGCGAGTGACCGTGTAAGCACCCACAGTGCTGATTCCGGGCTTACAAATACATTTTAGAGAGCAGGTGAATGTGCAAACATGAAATCTGCAAATAACGAAGACGGACTGCGTACGGCGGGAGGGAGAGGGGGCTCACCTAAATCCTAAATTTCTTACGAGTTTTAAGTTTGGGTTTCTTAACATCTATGGATTTTATAACAGAGCCTTTTCCATAATTCAATATAAACGAGCGAAGAATTCCAGTTTTTCCTTTGGCATCGGGGTCAATACGCCTAAACTGTCTTTTCCTCGGAGTCACTTGCTTTTCAACTCCTAAAACGCAAGGGCAACACGACTGTGAAATCCACTTTCTCCCACATGCTCTCTTCTTGGAAACATGGAAATAGGCACCTCCTTATGTCTGGAGAGTCTGAGAACTGTAAGTGTGCAAGATATGACTATTTTTTAATTAAAGGTGTCATATTAGCTGATGTATATACTAAATTCCTTAGCAGTCTACTCTCGGCAAAAAAAATAAGACCACCACCACCCCCGAATCCTGTTCTGCCAGGTACAATCCTCAGAGTGGACGCACACACAACCTGCAGAAATCTAGCCCCGCCATGCCTCCTCTGTTAACATCAGGCCCAAATAGTGTTTGATTCTTCTCTTCATCAGCTTGTCCCACTTGGTCTATTCATAATCAACTAGAGAGTATTAAAAGTCTGAAATATATACAGGGGGTATCTAAGGCCAGTAACAGAGGAACCAATGAAAACAATACAGACTATGTGAAAGATGACTCCATGAATTCAAATGAAAGGGAGGAAAACTTTTTTAAAAATCAGATTGCGTGTATAGATACAGAGGAGATGAAAATGTAGCTCACTAGAGAGAATTTTCCATGAGCAGTAATATCGCTTCTGCAGAAGGGAGATGAGTTGACCCCTCCTACCTTACTGATGACGTCAATAACTACCAATAATTTAAGTGAACACACTATTCACAGAGGACTCTGTGAAATTTCTCCTTCCATGACAGAATGTACAGGATGCTTAAAAATACAGAAATGGAGCTTTGTAAGTATAAGATTATAGAAACAGTGTGTCACGCAACTGCGTATCACAGAGTATAGAAATAGCAGAAATACTTCTGAACCCACCCATTTCATTTCCTTTGGAGAAATCAAGATTCTCAGGGGATTTTGAGCCCCTTGTTGGTGTCTGGGGGGTGAGGGATCCATCAGACCAAGCACATGGTTTTCTGGATTCCCGTGACCCTCCACTTCCCATGTGTGCAAGCAAGATTCACTCTTCCTTTAAAAAGGAAGGGCCTTAGGAGGAAGCGGCTACAAGACTAAATGGCATCAGGAATAGCTGACTAAATTTCTCTTCTCTCACCAAAGGCCCAGGGTCAGAGACCTTTGCTGAAGTTGCTATTCCAGTAAGGAAGCTTTATGTCAAAATTTCCCATTGTTTGGAAAGGGAGGGCCCTAGGTGAGTGAGGATAAAGAAAGGAGGGTATATTTATTGAACACCTAACATATGCTGAATATTGATGCTATCATTTCACTTTCATCTGTTATGAAACAGATTCTATTATCCCCCTGTTCCAAAGGAAAGAGAGGCTGGGGGCTTAGTAACCTGCCAGGGTGAACAATCAACTAACAGAAACGAGGTCTGCCTGATTCAAAGCCCTCCTCTGTCCACTGTCACTGTAAGTAGAGAGAAGACCAAAAACGGGAAAGGCAAAAACATTATGTAACTTTCTGTGCCAAAGCTTCCTCATTTTAAAACGGGGATAATAGTACTGAGCCCACAGGGTTGTTATAAGAATTAAATGAGATAATATACACAGAGCTGGAACATAGTAAAGTTTAAAAAGTTTATCTACTTTTTTTTTGGGGGGCTGTCTTTTCTTTCTCACATCATTTTTTCAAATTAATAAGAAAACATCTATCTACTAAGTCTGGCGGATAGTCAATAATGGCCATGCACAAAAAATAAGATAAGCATGGTCTCTAGAAACACCTCATCATTTCGGACTAAGGTAATTTGTTGACTGCTGGGAGTGACCCTTCCTACAACCTGTGGAAAGCTTGTTAACTGGGCAGTTATCTGGACAGGATGGGGCTGATTATATGGGACTACTTTGTATACAATGGAAATTTTGGAATGATATGCTAGCACAATTCTTTTTATACTAGTGCTTTTATATGTTGACCCTGGTCTATATACATAATTTCCTTCCTGAAACATAATGTGTATATTCCATTTCAAGTAACTTCTGCCTTGACCAAGACAAAAAAAATGCCCAGGTGAGTAGTCAGGAAGCCTTAGAATGAGCACAATCTAACTTATCCTTTGTCTAGAGGAAGAAAGTTAAAATATCTAGCTTCAAGCATCACTTGGGTTCCGTCCAGCTTCATGTATCTTGGTTTACTGAACTCTCGAACAGAATACAAGAAGGGAAATCTTTGACAGTTTTATTTCTGAAGGCTAATGTGCCATATTCAATGACGAATATTAAATCCAAGAACAGGACAGAACAAGTTTAGTCTACTTTGCCACCGTGTATCCAAGCTTCTCCTTTGAGTCAACTGAGTTTTCAACAAATGCGTAGTCCTTAGAAAGAGTAGACAAGCACCAGAACACAGAATTCCCGGGCCAGCGTTTGGTGGGGGAGTATATATAAACCAAGTTAGGAGTACTGTTTTCCACCCCTTGGGTTTCATGCTAATAGCAATGTAAGACAAAGACATTATTGCTTTCAGTGGATGTCATTTTTCTCCCCACCAAGCAGATCACTGTGTTATTTCCCACATGCTTTCTGAAGGAAACCAACAGAACTTACATTGCACAATGTGTGAGATCAAGAGGGCAGCGCTGGTGTCACTACACGTCAGCCTGCCTTGAGCCAGGTCCTGCTTCACCTGCAGAGCAAATAGGTACCTACGAATACAAAGAGAGATGGGCGTCATATACATAGAGATGGCTGTCGAGCAAAGAGGGTGGGGAGGTTTGGCAACAAAGTCAGGCTCACTTTGCTCACTGGCAACTTGCCCACACAGTGAGGACCTAAAGAAAGGTATATAAACCGAAGAACAAGAAAGTCTGTACAGGAGGGATGAATTCCTGGTGCTACTGGCTGCAATGTAAGTATTCACACCTCCCTAAAATCACCCGGAGACATATGCTGCAATCTGTCCACACAATGAGTAATGCATTTCATTTTATATGGAGAGATACAGCCATAAGTAATTAAGACTATAACTTACCACCCTATCTATTTTTGCAGGGTATAGCACACATTTAAATTTTTTTCACAGATCAGTCAAATATACTAAAAAAATGGCTTTATGGCTCAGACAATAACAGTAGGCTATCATGGTTAGGAAAAGCCTTGCCAATGGAATTGGAAACACAACAGTGTCTTTTTTTGTGGTGTAATAAGTCACTCAGCTTCTTCCATAAGCCTCAGTTGCCAGATCTTTAAAAATCAATTTAAGTTATTTAAAAATTCTTTTCTTTATGAAGTAGAATAAAGCAAGTAACATTTTTGGTGGAAGAAAAAAAAGTATAAATCAAAGAAATTAAGTAAAAACAGGGCGACGTTAAAATTGATTTGAGAATATCAATATGAACGCATAGATTTTTAGAAAGATATTTGCTAGTTTTGCCCACTGTCTAGAAGGAGCGTCACTTCGGCAGCAACCCTTAGCAACCAGATTCTGGCTCTCACACAATTACCCAATACAGAGAAGGATACAGAGGTAGGACCCTGCAGAAATGGTAGGTTCCAGGTGTGGGGCAGAGGAAGGTACAAAGCAAGCCTGGAAGATCTAGTTATGCCAGAGAGCAAGGCAGCTTGCAAATATAAATGGGTTATATTAAAAGGGGGGGAAAAAAAAACCTTGAAGGGGCGTCCACTGGCCAAAGTTCTGACAACTTGAGTAGCAATAAAGAATGATTAAAGTGAACTGAAACACATGGAACTAATAAAACTTTATGAGTCCATTATAATAGTCATAAAAATAGAAAGCAGAAAAAATAGAATGTATCACCATTTGAGGAGTCTATTCAAGAAATTCTTTTTTAGAAACTGGTAACCCAAGGCAGAAACTTGGGCATGTAATCTGCCTCCCCAGTAGGAAGGGTATTTCAGGATATACACACAATCTAAGTAGATGAGGCAAAGTTCTACTTTACAGAAGAACACTGACAAATAACACAGCAAAAAATAACATAATTATAAAACCCTCATCCTTCACCTCTAAAGAAATTATTGACTTGGCAAGGATTGTTAATCGGTATAAAAACCACTTAGGAGTTTGGACATTTGCATACAAAGTCATATGACTTTCCTTCACAATGGAAAGGTCAGAATGTCACCACCCTTAACTCAGTGATCAATCTCAGCATCACTAATGAAACAGGAAACACACAACATCACTTAGGATGGGATTCTAGCCAAGAATGTTTAACTTGTATCCTTTAGAACTAAGGTCTAGTTTGCAGGAAATACAGAAGATAGAGGAATAAGCTAAACAGGAAGCAACCAGACAAATTTAGCAGGTAGGCTATTTTATAGTATGACCAGTTCAGTTTCTTCAACAAGATGGTATCACGAAGAAAAAAAAAGAGGGACTCTGCTAGATTAAGAGGTCCAAAGGGCATAACAACCAGATGCAACGTGGTCCTACAGTGAATTTCACGTTAGATGAGCAGATATAAATGACATCTGGGGAACAAAGGGGGACATTTGAGTATGGCCAGGGTATCAGATGAGATGAACAGTACATGTATATGCACAGAAAAAATCAGAAAGGCTCTCTCACTGATGTGTTAACAACGCTCAGCTCTGGGCAGCAAGAACACAGTAGTTTTATCTTCTTAGTCTTGTTTACCTGTATATTCTAACTTTCTACACTGTACGTTGACTACTTTTGTAATAACAAAGGGTTCTTTTTAATTTAAAAAAAAAAGGGGCTTTTAACACGACTAACCACAGAGGTGGCCTTAAGAATTAAATGAGATAATACATGGAAAGCATAGTGACCAGAATGAAAACATTCTGTATATGTTAGCAATTTTTTTTTTCTTTAAATAAAAGAAAAATGAATCCCCTTTAAGTCGTTTAGGAAATTCCATGATTAAGAACTAAAGAACTACGGAGGCATTCTGTAACCAGAAAAAAACCAAAACAAAACAACACCCACAGATCCACTAGTTGACAACAGTTGGCCTTTATCCACCCCACCCCCCTGCAATGTAATGTTTATTCATTCATTCATTCACTTTCTTTTTTTTTTTTTTAAAAGAATAGCCCAGTTTGCTTTTTTTTTTTGTTTTAAAGAAATTCACGTTCTTTTATTTATTTATTTATGACCGTGTTGAGTCTTCGTTTCTGTGCGAGGGCTTTCTCTAGTTGCGGCAAGTGGGGACCACTCTTCATCGTGGTGCGCGGGCCTCTCGCCATCGCGGCCTCTCTTGTTGCGGAGCACAGGCTCCAGACGCGCAGGCTCAGTAATTGTGGCTCACGGGCCCAGTCGCTCCGCGGCATGTGGGATCTTCCCAGACCAGGGCTCGAACCCGTGTCCCCTGCATTGGCAGGCAGATTCTCAACCACTGCGCCACCAGGGAAGCCCCATTCACTTTCTTTTCTCTCTCTCTGTCTCTGTCTCTCTCCCTGGAAAGTCAAAGTGGAGAATGGCAGAGCATATAAAGTAATCACAACATTAGCACATAGGTTTATTATATGGGAAGATGTGGTACAAACCATCTCTCTGGATTAGGCAGTGGTTATTGTTTCTTGAAGTCAACACTTAGAACGACAGGCTTTAATTCTTACGTGTGGTTAATTTTTACCTAAGTAGGAAGAATGTATGTTGTAAAAGCATGATGTTCCGAATATGGTAACAGCTACCAGTTCAAACACAGGATGCTGTGTCCAGCGACAGACTCAGGGTCAGGGTCCGACAGGCTTCGGGGCCTCTGGGGAGGGTCTCCTGTGGGTGGCGAGACGGTGCTGGGTTCCGAGAGCTCACCTATCTAGACAGAGGACGAGTGCCCCGTTGCCAACTGCTGGAGGAATCTGTCACTCCCTGATTACGCTGACTCGTGCTAAGGCCCTTGTAATCTGAGAAAGACCTTCCTGGGTACCGTCTCATCTTCTCATAAAGACAGCTGTAAGTCCCGCACGCTGGCTGCAGGGCTAACTTTAGAAGTTCCGCAGCACCTTTTGCATTCTAAACTGAAGCAGCTCCAGTCAAATCCACATGAAGGGCTCAAAACGCAATCAGCTCTCCTTGGCGGAAGGATGGACGTGAGGAGGGAGGCGATGACAGCGGCAGGGCCGATCAGAGGGCTGTCACTTCCAGGGACCACAGGGGAGGAAATCACACCCATCTCGATGCCATGTTTTAAACATGCCTGTTTCAATTTATTTCATCCGGGAGCTCTTAATCTTTCTTTCCTTGTTCAGTGTACAGTACGATGTCTCTGCCAGCCAAAGGACAACACTGCGGCAGGCCCTGCAGAGCAGCAAATTCTGATAGGTCCCCTGCACCTTTAAGAACACAGCCAAGTAGAAACTGGATCCCACGTCAGATGAGATGTTCAGAGAGCAGTGGAATACGTCTGACCTCACCAGCACAGCCAAGTGATTCTGAGCTCTGCCAGAAGAAAGCCTGCTAACTTCTTTTCCAAAGACCCCTCCCCCAAGCGGTTTTAAACTTGCACCTCAGAGTCAGTACTTTTCTCCTTCTAGATGCCTGAGCCCTGGTGTCAGTAGGACAAGAGCTCCAGTGAGAGTGTAGCTCAATAAATAGAAAGGAACTCAGCTTCTTGTTTAACAGCAAAGTGCAATTTAATCTTCGATCTATATAAATGGGAAGCCGAAAGCTATTCCTGGAGGCCCGAAGAATTAGCTGCAGCTCGAGTCACTTGAAGTCTGCTGAACTGCGGGCCCGTTTCTGTCTGTCTCACTCTTGTCTGCACCTCCCTCGCCCATGAAGCAGTGTCCATACAGGGCTTCTCCCAAACCCTCCCTCCCTCACCATCTGCCATAGAAAACTGCCTGGCACCTCAATGGTCCCATCCTTAAATTTCTGCTTGAATAGGACTTTGAGAGTGTGGGAGAACAACACTTTGGATCTGGGAAGTCGCCTTCCCGGCATACCTTGTGACAAAGCGGAAAGCAACGGGGAGCTTCTAAACTTCCCATCAATTTTATGACCCCAGAGCCAAAGGAATTCTCTCCTCAGAAAAGATTTCTAAAATGTCAGTTAACACTGGGAGCCAGAAAACAGTGACAACAAACCCCCAAACCTGCTACGTCCAGCTGAGCTTGTGTCACTTGAGGAATTTATCAGATCGGTCAGAACAGCTGCCAAAATACCAGGCACACACACACGGCTTGATGGTCACAAGTTGTCTGGAATTTTATAACAAGGACCAGAATGGTAGAAGAATCACAAATCCCTAGAGATGATGATTCACAAAAACTGCAAAGGTGCAAAACTCATCGCAAAGTAGAATGGGGAGAAAGGACTGGGGTTGGGGGGCAGTGGTAATTTATGCCGCCAACTTCCTAAGCAGGATGAAGGCCCAGTGAAACGTGCGAGGAAAAGGCACGCTACTGACCAACAGCTGGACTGGCCTTCAGATTCATGTCAATATTCTGAGCTTCGAGCAACATACGTTCCAACAACAGGAAAACCAGCCCCAGAAGCTGAGACACAGTAGCCCCAGTAAGGACACCGCATGAAGAAGCTACAGGTGTCGGCATCCTGCAACTCGGGTGGCAGCCCCAGCTGCCCCTTCTCCATGGGAAGCGCCCTGGCCGAGGCATGTGGTTCCCAGAAGGCTGACGGCCTCTGCAGTTCCTGGCCACTTAGCTGCTTCATTCATTTTAGGGGTGAAAGTGGAGGTAAACTATCAGCGGTGACTCATTCAGAACACGCGAAGCCATGGGAAGAGCCTTCGCCTTCCTCCCTTTCTGGAATCGCACATTCGTGTACCTGGTGCCGCTCCTGACGCAGCCCCGGGATGTCCAGCAGGGACCTCAAACGTGACCTGGCAGAACCGAACTCTTGACTCTCCACCCTCCCCAGTCCTCTACTTCCCTCCACCCCTTCCCATTCTAGTTGTCACCCATCCATCTGGTTGCGGCTTAAGTCAAAATCTTCAGCATCCCTTCTCCTTCCCTCAGCCTCCACCCACAACCCGTCACAAATTCAAATCAGCCCCACCTCCAGCACGTGCTCCAAATGCATGTGTTTTCTCCGTTTCCACTCCTACCACCTCCGTGGCCGCCATCATCTTGGCCTGGGTGACTGCCATCTCTTCCTGCCATCCTCCCCTCGGTATCTACGGCAACCAGTCTCTCAACACGACGTATTATCGACGTATTATCGGGCCTCTGCCCCACCTCAATGCAGTTCGCCCTCAATGTTCCTGCCATGCGAGCCCTCTTTTAGGTATCTGAACGCCTGGAGCTTGTTTCTGCCTTGGGCATTGCCTAACCGTTCCTTCTACCTGGAAAGCTCTTCCTCCGAAAATGACTGACAGATCCTTGTCACTTTCCCAGCCCAAGCATCCCAGACCAGGCACTGTAAAGTCATCACCAGTCACCTTCTATCACATCGTCTACTTCCATTACCTAAAGGCTCTTACCATTATCTGATATTTTTCTTGTTTATTTAATCATTGTGTCTGTTCCCGTGAAAGTCAGGCCGGTCTTTTCAGCAGTATGCGCCCCGTCCCTGGAACAAGGCTTGCACACCATGTATACGCCATCAATACTGTTGACTGAATGTTTTCATCTCTTTGATAAACGATGAACCATTTAACAAACTCAACCACCCAAAATACTGTGCTCTCAACCCAGAGGGAAAAGAAAGATGTGACAGCCCTCATCTTGAACAGCTAAAGCTTGCAAGGCACGTGCGGCAAGAATCTGGCTGGTCAGACTAGTGTAGTGTAGTCTTGAAAGGGAGGCGTTTTATCTTCGCATGTTCCCACCAGGCTCTGCTCTCTTTTAGACTACCACGTGTCTTGCTGGAAATTATAAAATGGGTAGTAGCAGGGATGAAGATGAGGATGATGGGGGTTGTCACTCATAGCAGCCCTACTGGGTTCCGGCCACTCTATGCTTAACCTCTAAACAACGCTGGCCAAGCAAGCACTGCAGTCGCGTTGACACGGGAATTAACAGAGGCGCAGGGGCGTTTAGTAACCGGCTGGTCACACAGCTACCAGGGGCAGGGCTTGGCCACACTCCTCCTACTCGGCCACACTTTCAAAGAAACCGCCGTACAGTTCATGTCGATTCACCCACTGCAGCAACAGAGAGAAACTGAGTTCACACCTTGGTTTCACAGAAGCGATTCATTTCCCAAAACTGTCTTGTGATGTGACAGGTGTAAGAGGGGGAAATACGACGGTAACAGATTATAAGTCCAGATACTTCATAGCACAGCCTTCGAGAAACCAGCTTTCAGGGAAGCTGTGGTACTTTCTTTCTTCCCATGTTTGTAAACACAACTGGGAGGGAGGAAGGTTAAACTGTCAAGCACAGAGCAGATGCTGGTCAAGGTAACATTGTGAAAATGTTTCATCAGTTGACTTAGAACATTCACTCTCTCTGCTCCCTGGCACCCACAGCAATAAATACCCAGTTTCCAAACCACTAACCTTGTGAGTTCTTCTTGGAGTTGTGTGTGGTCAGGTGGAAAGAATTTCACCACAAACTTAACAACGACATGCTTTGGCCCTAGAAAGGGGGGAAAAAGCAGTAAAGCATTTATTGATTTGTCTTTCAAATGCCATTAAAGGAAAAGATGTAAGAGGGTATATTAGATACCAAATAATAAGTCTTATTCCGAGCTGCCCAGAGCACTTCTGCCAACATCCAAGTCACTTAATAGCTGGTTACATTGGTTACTAATTCGCATTTTCGTATTGTGGGGAGACAGATACCTGTTTGGGTTTTTTTAAATTATATTTTTTGGCCACACCGCATGACATGTAGGATCTTAGTTCCTTGACCAGGGATTGAACCCACACCCACTGCGTCGGAAGCACGGAGTCTCAACTACTGGACCCCCAGGGAAATCCAGATACCCGGTTTTTAAAAATACTGTGACAGGCGTATTACATTGAGGCATCAAACTTTTCCCCTGGAGACGTAAATTGTACCCAGATTTTAAAAGCAGGCATTTGTCTTCAAAAATTTATCTGTCTGCTTTAGTCCAAATATAGGCTTTAGACAGCTTAAGGAAGAGATAACGAAAAAGTAAATCAGTTACGTAATTTATTATTTCTAACTCTCTCCAAGGTACAGCGGCTACTGTGTTCATCACAGTCAGTCAAAGCCTTTACTAAGTGTCTCATACAACATCTTATCGATAAGTTCCAACAAAATTAGGAAGCAGATCTGGGAGGGGGTGGGCAGGGTAAGACTGGGAATGAGACAGGTAACTTTCCAGAATTCAAACAGAACATCAAATAGATTATAAAATAATAATTTGTAACCTGAGTCAGAGTTTATTTTGCTGTATAAGCCACAATACAAAAGCAATCCTACAGGTTCTGCCATTTGGAATAACAGCAAAAGTTTATGTTCTATGAAATACAAGGTATTATGATGAAATCCAAACTTTAACAGCAGTTGTATAAAAGTAAAAAATGTCTTTTTTGCTCTACCTTTCACCGTCACAAAAGACAGATGTTGTACTTTAATTTTTATAACACACTCAAATTTAGGGGAAAAAACCCCAAACGATGTATCTATAAGATGAAGATGTTGGCAATACGTACAAAATTAGGAGGAAAAAAAACAAGGCACAGGAATACTGAAACCAAGAGAAGCCGGGCTTCTTTCCGCTAACCATTCTAAAAATTAACAGAAATCCTCGCGTGTCAACTCTGGATCACAAAAAAGCAAGAACAAAATGGGGAAGATGGGAAGGTCTAGCTCATTCTTCCCAGCAATTTTCACAGATGGGGAATTAAATGAGGCTACTTGGATCCTTAGAAAACCCGAAGCTAGGAAGATGCTAGCACTAAATGCAAAATGACAGCTTTGTCACACGGGGCGAGTCATAGCCCACAGAGATGAAAAGGAGAGCCTCTGCTCGGGTGCTAAACCAAACCACAGCCGCTGTCCTGGGTCTGACACTTTTCCACCATCAGCAGTTCTCATTGCGGGTTACTGCGGGAACAAATGTCATCATTTTAGATGCCGTGCTTCCTCCAGCCTTCAGGCCTGGGGGCTTCTCACAGCAATGTGTCCTCCACACTTAGTCCTAGGCCAGCCACCCAATAAACGCTGAACAACGGCTCTTTCATTTTCTGCATTAACGATTGCTTAATTTAAATGATAGAAGATCAATATCAATTTCAATTGCATAAGGGCCACTCAACACAGTGTGCCTGTTTATTACAGCCACATAAATTGCTGTAAGTAGCCTGGTGGGGTTTCTTTTTTTTTAATAAATTTAGTTTGTTTATTTATTTTTGGCTGTGTTGGGTCTTCCTGGTGGTGCGTGGGTTTCTCATTGCGGTGGCTTCTCGTGTTGCGGGGCATGGGCTCTAGTCGCGCGGGCTTCAGTAGTTGTGGCACTCAGGCTCAGTAGTTGTGGCTCGCGGGCTCTAGAGCGCAGGCTCAGTAGTTGCGGCGCACGGGCGTAGCTGCTCCGCCGCATGTGGGATCTTCCCGGACCAGGGCTCGAACCCGTGTCTCTTGCATTGGCAGGCAGATTCTTAACCACTGCACTGGTGGGGTTTCTTAATCAGACATAAAACCGACCCCAAGAGGTACTGTGTGATTCACGTTCAACTAAAGGAATGCAGTTTTGTTACCATCCTCAGTCTCTTGCCTGGTCTCTGGCTGCAGTGAGGGACAATTTGGGATGAACTGGAGAAGAGAGCTTGTCTCTGAACTTGACCTCACAGCGGAGAGAGGGGAGGATGGTCTGGTGCTGATGCACAATGAGAAGGGAGGGAAAAAGCAAGTGTTCCCTTTCCTTCTCTCCTAGACCCTCCTTAATCTTTCCTTCGACAACACGGTCTAAATGCAAGGCAGACTCCTTTCTGTCCTGCTTGCCAATCACACACACACACACACACACACACTCACACATTTTTGGGCACCTTATTTTTCCAAACACCACTTGCATTCTGATCTCACAGGCTTTGAAAAGGCAGCACAGAAAACCTAATAGCAATTTCATGAATAAATGGTTCCACCTGCCCCCTTCAAAAGTGACAGTAAGAAACATGAGAACAGACCAGACAAGCTCAACTGCTCTGGGCCTTAAGAACCTGCTTTAGTCGTTAATTAAAATGACATTTGTTTTCCAAGTTTTGATTACCAAATTGTTATATATTAAAATTGCAGAAGATACATTTAATAGTACGTGGATTAGTAGATGCTGAAATGCAATCACAGGGTAAAAAAAGAAAGTGTGGCCCCAGTGCTTGACACCACAGGGCAGACGACGCTTAGACAAGGAAGACTTTTGGTTTATATTTGACATCACTGTTAAACAGGCGGGGGTGGGGGGGTATACTTACTTCTAATCTGCTTGACAATAGGTTTTAAGAGATCCAGCCACACCTACAAAGGAAAAGAGAACAGACTGAGACATCAATTCTCAATGAGAGAGTGCAAGTATTTTGAGACTCCACTAGGAGCTGTTTAAAATCAAAATATTTTTGAGGATTTGAAGCGGTCTGTGCCTTTTTTTTTCCCTCCAGAATGCCATAACTTACATTGTCTCCCATGTTTATAGAACGGATCCGAACTTGCTAATATTATCCCTGAGGTTGACAATTAAAAATCTCTCCTAGATGCAAATAGTGCACGGTTCACTAAGAATTTTTCTATTCTCACTGGTACTTTGATCACAGTTAACTATTCAGTAAATATTAACGCCTGATTGCACATCTGGCTATAAATGGAGTAAAATACGCGTGCTCCTTAGTCAAACAAAACACATGCATATAGATGTACGTACAGAACAGCACATCTTTGAGGGGTACGGAAAGGGAGTGAATATTTATAGAACACACTTCTGCACAAGGCACCGTCCATAAGCTATTTACCTCTCAAAGCAAGGCCAGAGGATTCCTGTTACTCAGGAGAGAAATCTGAGACTTGCAGAGGCTCAGTAATTTGTCCCAGGCCCTCAGCTAGAATGTGGCAGAGCTAGGACTGAAATCAGGTTTGTCCAACTTCAAAGTCCAGACTCTTTTCACACACATTCTCCTTAGCGTGCAATTCAAGCGGCAAAATTTTAAAAAAAGAGAGAAACCAGTTGTCATTAATAAAGTATAAGTTAACCCTTGAACTTGTGATCATGTGAAAGGGTCCTACTGAAGCTCATATCTGCATATATGATTTTTAAAAAGTTAATGGGCTTAATGTAAAGAGGGTTTTATAAGTAAAAATGAAAAAGAGAAACACTCCTAAAGAAAATTATGCAAAGAATAACAGGTAATTGGTGAAGAAAAAATGCCAATGGCTAACAAGAGAATGTCCAAGTTCAGGAGTAATTTGCTCTACAAATGCAAATTTAATCAAATACCATTTCCCCCCATTAAATATGCATCTAGATATGCCTGTATGCAGTGCATGTCTGTATTTTATAAACCCAGAGTTGGCAAGGGTGCCAGGAAATGGACACTGCCCTACTCTACTGGTGGATGTATGAATTGGCACAACGTTTCTGGAGACCAATTAGGGAATAATTATCTAAAGCCTAAAAAGTATTCATATACATACTCTTTCATCCCGTAACTTGACTTCTGATGAATTATTTGAGAGTGTGGGAAAATGTGTTTGGGAGGTGGGAAGATGGGTGATTTCTATATCATCCAAATTACCTTCAATGATCACTCAGAATTCTCATAATGAACAAAGTAAAAGTAAAAAAATTTAAGTGTCTATTTATTCAGGTTAATCTTCCCCACCACCTTTTCAAATAAATATGACTTTCTAATGAAATTCTCATTTCTATATTCCCCGTCCCCTACCACTCTGTTATATGAGAAAAACAATAAAGGCATTAGTTGACTTAGGATCATCTCCACTGTCACATTCATAAGACTCAACCTTAAAATAATAGAGAATAATCATTCAAAACAACAATGGTCGTTTGTGAGATGAATTATTTTTCTCCCAAGAATTCTAAAAGATGGCAAAAATATCTCCATTTGACAGATGAGAAAAGTGGGATTCAGACCATAGCTGCCCAGGGCTGGGACTCAAACCCTGTTCTTCAAACCCATTTATTCATTCAACAACACATCACTGTTGTCGCTCTGCTGGCTTCTGGGAATACAATGATGGGAGACCAATCATGGTGCCTGCTTCATGCAGCATATGGTCCAGTGAGAAAGACAGGAAACAAAACCTTCCCGAGAAAAGTAAAGAAGTACCGAGACAAAGGAAACAAGGGGGAGTCCCAGAGGACTCTGAGTGTCGGAATAGAGAGGTTTGACCCAGTTACAGGTCGGGTAGAGGCAGGAGGAAGCCTTCCCTGAAGGTGACATTGTGCTGAAATCTGAAGAGAGGTGAGAAGAAGCTATGAAGACATGCAGTAAAAACACCTGTCCAGGTGACTTAACATTAGGGGAGACCAACATGGCAGCAGAACAAGGTTGGTGGGTCAGGAAGGGGCCAGACCCTACAGAGGCCACGTTAAGACACTTCATCGTTATCCTGAGAACACTGGGAAGAATTTTAAATATGGGGCTGATACGATCAGATTTGCACTTTGAAAAGATTACTCTGGCAGTGTGAGAACAGAAAGAGGGGGTCAGAATAGACGCAGGTTATCTGCTGCAGTCGTCCAGGCAAAAGAGGATGGTGTTTTGGACCAGGAGGGCAGAAGTAGCGTTGGGGAAAATTAGGTGGAATCAAGAAAAATGTAACATGGACTCCCCTGGTGGCACAGTGGTTAAGAATCCGCCTGCCAATGCAGGGGACATGGGTTCGAGCCCTGGTCCGGGAAGATCCCACATGCCGTGGAGCAACTAAGCCCGTGCGCCACAACTACTGAGCCTGTGCTCTAGAGCCCGCGCGCCTAGAGCCCGTGCTCTGCAACAAGAGAAGCCACCACAGTGAGAAGCCCGTGCACCGCAAAGAAGAGTAGCCCCCGCTTGACACAACTAGAGAGAGCCCGCGTGCAACAACGAAGACCAAACGCGGCCAAAAATAAATGAACTAAATAAATAAATTTAGAAAAAGAAAGAAAGAAAGAAAAGAAAAATATAACAGGTAAAATCCAGCGGGATTCACCGATGGGCTAGATGTGGCGGCCGAGAAGCAGACGATAACCAGAATGGCGCTGAGGTTTCTGCCGCAGGCGTCTGGACGGATGCTGTTGCCATTCAGAGACGGGGAGCGCTGGAAGAGGGCCAGGACGGAGGGGTTCTAGAAACTTCCATCTTAGGAGGTGCCCTTGGATTTCACGAGGAAGAAACAGTATGAAAACGGTGGGACACACTCATCCAAAGCTCAGAGAAGCCTGGGTGGGAGATCTCACAGTTAAGAGGCTGCCAGCACTGTGACGCCATGAGGACAAGACGGCCTCGTGGAGCCCCGAGGATGAAATGCATCAGCACTGATGACGCGTCTACCTTAGGACGGCCGAGGGGAGCAGGCAAGGACAGAAGGAACGTAAGGAGAGAGTCATGTCACGGTAGCCACGGGAAGACAGTGTTTCCAGAAGGAAGAACATCAAGAGCTGCTGAAAGATCAGACAAGATGAGAGCTAGAGTATCTGCTGGTCAGCGGACTTGGAGAGGGGCCTGAAAGTCTGGTGGATGGTGAGGAGACAGGAAGGGTGAACAGCTTTTCCAAGAAGCTTGGCTGTGAAGGAAGAGACCAGGGAATGGGGGTGTGGAGGAGGGGGAAGAATCCAATAAAGGTACTGTTTATTTGCTTGTCTTCCACAGGAAGGACCTGGGGGTGCTTAAAAAGGGGAGGGGCTGGGACTTCCCTGGCAGTCCAGTGGTTAAGAATTTGTACTTCCACTGCAGGGAGCAGGGGTTCAATCCCTGGTCAGGGAACTAGGATCCCGCATGCCACGTGCTGTGGCCAAAAAAAAAAAAAAAAGGCGGAGGGAAGGGTTGAGAGTATGAGCAAGAAGGGATAACCAGTATCCTAAGACACCTGGGATGGTGTGGAAAGGTAGCTGTAAAACATAGGGCACTGGAGATAGAAAGAAGAGCTTTTCCAGCGGCGGCAGGGAGGGAGCAGAAAGGCTAATGGCAGATGTACGTCGGTTTACACTTCTGCGTCGGGAAGATAAGAAAGTTCCTCTTTGACGCCATCTGTTTACCCCTGTAAAACCTGAGGGTTGGAGGATGTGGGCGAGTGGAGAAGGTCTGACACAGTTGTGTTTGCGTGTGAGAGAATGAACTGAAGAACTCTAGAGGGATTTCCTGTAGCTGCTGAGCCGCCACTCGTGAACCTGCCAGCCTGTGCTCTGTCGGCCTCCAAGCCTGCCTCAGGGGAACCACCTCTGAGGTCTTTCACCATTGCCAATTCTGCCACAGAGTCTGCCTAAACTTCTGCAAACCACTCAGGACCAAACAGATATGCTCTGGCAATGTAGCTGCCAATTTTATGAATTGTTTTAAAACATCTCTCTTCTGTTTTTGGCATTTCTGCGGAATTCATCAAATACAAGCACCAATTTGAGCCAACCGAGCATGTGGTTTTAAACCATGAAGGCCTGGGAACATCACACTGGCCTGAATTAGCCTGTCTAGTAGAGTTCTATGGCAGTAACGCTCCAAGGCATCGGTTAACGTCACAGCTAAACTGGCCTGGGTGAGAAAGCGGGGCCCACAAGACCCTCTCCATCTACCAGTTGATATTTGCAGAGCTGAGAGAAAAGGCCTTGCACGCTAAGGACTTAAACCACTATAAAAGCATGAGCTGGAGGGAGCAGGAAGAAAAATAGGGTTGCTGCTCGACTAAAGTACTGAAGTTTGTCTAGGTCCTCCTAGACAAATCACTTCTTCATTCAGCCTAAGCAGAACAGAAACAAGTTCCAGATGAATTAAAAAGGCAACAAAAGCACCATAAACTTTCTTTTCCTGCCAACGGATCTCTGGAGGGTCACAACTGTAATCATCCATCTCTAACCTCACCCCCGCAACTCCTTCAACCAAGCCACACATCCCTGTTCTCACTAAAATCATGCTGCTGGTCTCCAGAGCACAGCTACAGATCCACATTACCTGACTGTAGAGGGATTTGGTTAAAACGAATGGGCTTCTAGAAATGCCATACCTAGTCAGGAGGACTCACGGAATCAAGGAACTTCCCCTGCTGGGATTTGAAGGCCTATAAGTAAGAGTTTGCTCAAGCTGTCATAACAAAGTACCACAGACTGGATGGCTTAAACAACAGAAATCGATTTCCTCCAAGTTCTGGAGGCTGAATGTATCCCAGGTTTGGTTTCTCCTGAGGCCTCTCTCACTGACTTGCAGACGACCGCCTTCTGGCTGTGTCCTCACGAGGTCTCCCCTCTGTGCACACAGGCTCTCATGTCCCCTGGGTATCTCCCAGTTTCCTCTTCTTAAAATGATACTGTTCAGACTGGACTAGGGCCCACTCCCACAGTCCCATTTTAACTTAATCACCTCTCTCAAGGCCCTGTCTTCAAGGACCGTCACATTCTGAGGTGCTGGGCGTCACAGCTTCAACATACACATTTTCGGGGGACACAATTCAGCTCATAACACCTATCTTCCACAATTTAGTTTCAACACAGCCTTTCAGCCCCATCTTGCCCTGCTTGCCTACATTTCAGTCAGCCTCCCTATTTTCCTTTGATACCCTGTTAAATGTTACTTTCCCCTTTTGGAGTGTGTTTCCTGCACTGAAATACTCTTAGAGAAGAAAGGCTTTAATGCCTAGGCATCAAAGGCAAAGCAAGATGAATCGCTGTCCCCGAAGCCTTTATGTTCTTCTCCTAAACATCTTTTCCCCCTATTATTTGGTGAGTGAACTTTCAGTTGGATTTTGTAGGCAACTAAAATATCTGAGGTATTTTGAAAAGGGTCTTATTGAAAGAGAGTCACTTACATGACATCGGGCAGGGGGACAGCAAGAGTCGATTTCCTGAGCACCTACTGTGTGCCAGGCATTGGATAGGTGCTTTATACACTCTCACTTAATATTCACAACAATGTGGTTGTTTTACACACGAAGGAAGCCAAGCTCAGAGAGCTTATTTAAGTTGCCCAAGGTCAAACGGCTGGGATTCCACTTCAAGTCCATCTGACTCCACACCTGTGCTTTTTCTGCAACATAATATGCTGTTCCTCTAAAAAGACTCAACAGAAGTTTATCTTTCTTCTTCTTATTTAGAAGTCAAAACTGCACACAGCAGAACTATTTCATCATCAACTATAAGATATATAGGAGCCAGGTAAAATATGATACAAAAAATTATCCAGTGTCTAGAACTCATTGCAACAAACAAATTTTTCTGCAGGCTGGCTCCTACAAGAAATGACTTTACTTTGAATTTTTGTTTGTAATAGTTTGTTTGAATGTAATTTTTCACATTGATCTTAATGATTTTATTAATTTTACATATGGTATATTTATAAGATATGTTAAGTGTGGCTTTCTTTTTAAAAACCTATTAATTTTTAGAGATTTCTGGTTCTGGTCAAAGTAGAGTAACAGGGACTAGATCTATCTTCCTACATGAAACAACAAAAGAAGGAAGAAAGGAAGAAAGAAACAAAGAAAAGAAAAGGAAAGAAAGAAACATGACAGATCTGAAGATCTGGGACACCAATGAGAAACAGTGATCCCTGAGAGACAGGAAACTAAAATCATGACCTCTATGACTACACCAGCCTCTGCCTTGAGCAAGTTTTCACGCTATGGTGCAGAGAGAAAGAACATAGGCAGAACCTGGCAAAATCCATGAGTTGAAGAGATGGGGCTGAGAGTGCAGGGGATCAAGGCAGAGAGAGTTCACAGGAAAGTAGAAAGCATTTAGGAGAGTACAGAGGGTTACCCTTGAGTAGGCAACAGAGTACTGATCAACGTGTGCTTGTGAGTAAAGTAGCCAAGGTGGGGCAAAAAATTAAAAAACGAACAAAAAAAAAAACACAGAAGGATTAGAGGTTACAGGCCTGGTGCTCACACAGGGCCAGGAATACTACCTATTCTCACCAGCCAGATGGGAAGACCTCATGACTCATGGGCACTGGGTAGAGTACTGAAGGGTCATCCCTTAGGAGTAGGGAATAATTCACCCCAGACTGCACACTACACCAGTCCTACCTAACAAGTCTTAAAAGCCAGATCTGAAAGGACTAAATTGTTTCCAAATAACTTACATGCACCACCCCCCCCAAACTCAATAACATTTACAGGAATACAAAACTACCCAGCACTCAACAAGGTAAAATTCACAATATCTGACATCCAATTAAAAAAAAAAAATCACCAGGCATACAAAGCAGGAAAATATGACCCATAATTAGACCAAAAAAACCCCAAACCAAACCAAAACAAAACAAGAAACCCCCCCCCCAGAAAAAACCAATCAAATGGGACCTAGAATCGACACAGATGTTAGAATTAGTAAAAAAAAAAATATATATGAAGACAGTTATTATAACTGTATTCTCTATGTTCAAAAGGTTGAGATATGGAAGATTTTAAGGAGACCCAAACTAAATTTCTGGAGATGAAAACTACAGAGTGTGATACAAACATACACAGGCGCACGCACGCGCACACACACACACACACACACACACACACACACACACACACTGGATGAGATTAACAGCAAATGAAACACTGCAGAAGAAATACTACTGAACTTGAAGAACTAGCAATAGAAACCATCCAAAATCAAACACAGAAAGAAAAATCACCAAAAAATTAACAGAGCATTAGAGAACTATAGAGTAACTTTAGGCAGTCTAATATGCATGTAATTGGAGTCCTGAAGGAGAGGAGGTGGCAGGGGAGGGGGAAAGAAATGGAAAAATATTAGAAGAAATAATGGCTGTAATTTTTCAAAATTTAACAAAAACTATAAACCCACAGATGCAAGAATCTCAGCAAACTCCAAGCATAAGAAACAGGAAGAAAACTGCATGGAAGCACATCACAATCAAATTATCAAAAACAGTGATACAGAAAAAAATCTTAAAACTCAGCCAGAGCAAAAAGAGACATTATATATAAAGTAACAAAGATAAAGATGACAGTAGATTTCTTGCCAGAAACAATGTGAGAATGCAATGGTGCAAGATTTTTAACATACTCAAAACATCTTAGAATTTTACACCAGGCAAAAAACATCTTTCAAAAAGGAAGGCAAAATAAAAACATATCCAAACACGAAAGCTCAGAGAATTCATCACCAGCAGAGCCACATAATAAGCTACGTTAAAGGAAGGCCTCTCTGAGCAGGAAGAAAGTGATATCAGATGGAAATCTGTGCCTACACAAAGGAATGAGGAACACCAAAATGGCAACTGTATGGTTAATATATGTTTTAAGAATTTTATATTATTTAAATCTCTGTAGAAGATAACTGACTGGCAATCAAATGTATTTCAATTAAAAAAAGATAACTGGCAAACAAAAATAACAACAATGTAATGTGGGGTTCATAACTTATGTTTAAAAAAAACAATAACAACAATAGCAAAAAGGTCAAAAAGTGGAAAATGGAAGTAAGGCTTTATACTGTATGTGAAGAGGAATAATATCACTTGAAGGCAGGCTGTGATAAGTTGAAGATGGACATTATAAACCCCAAAGCAACCACTCAAGTTACAAATCAAAGAGCTATAGCTAATAAACCAACAAGGAAAGTAACATGAAATCATCAAAATATTCAATTAATCAAAAGGCAGACAGGGAAAAGGAACAAAGATGGATAAGACAAATAGAAAACAAATAACAAGATGACCAATTTAACTTTTTTGTTTGTTTTCCTATAAAAAGATTTTTTATTTTACTTTTTAATTTTTAAATCAATTTTTATTGGAGTATAGTTGATTAACAATGTTGTGTTAGTTTCTGCTGTACAGCAAAGTGAATCGGTAATACATATACACATATACACTCTTTTTTTAGATTATTTTCCCATATAGGTCATTACAGAGTATTGACTAGAGTTCCCTGTGCTATACAGTAGGTTCTTATTAGTTATCTATTTTTTATATAGTAGTAAGATGACCAGTTTTAATGATATCAATAATGATATTAAATGTAAATGATCTAAACATTCCCAATTAAAAAGGATTGTCAGATTTGATAAAAAGGCAAGACCCAACTCTATGCTGACTATAAGAATCAGACTGCAAATATAAAGACATAAATTGGTTAAAAGGGAAGGGATGGAAAAAGGCATATCATGCTAACATTAATAATTTTTAAAAAAACTGAAATAGTTAAATTAGTATCAAAGTAGACATCAGAAGAATATCACGTGTATTTATTTCACAAATACACTTTATACACCCGTGTTTAGTCTTCCCTATTTTCATAATTTCTTATGACAAAGGAGTCAATTAATTAAGAGGATATAAAAATCTTAAGTATTTATATACTTAATAACAGAACTTCAAAGTACATGAAGCAAAAACTGATCAAACTGCAAGGAGAAACAGACAAATCCACAATTATGGTTGGAGATTTTAATACCTCTCACTCAATAACTAACAGAACATATAGACAGAAATTCACTAAGGATACAGATGATTTGCACAGCACTATCAACTAACATGATCTAACTGCCATAGATGGAATGCTCCGTCCCACCCACAGGATGAGCATTCTTTTCAAGTACACATAAAACACATACCAAAATAAACCATATTCTGGGCCCTTAAAGAGATATCAGTAAATTATTTAAAAGTTCTCATGTCATACAAACTATATTCTCCAGCAACCACAGAATTAAATTAAAACTCAGTAACAGAAAGAACTGTGGAAAATCCTCATATTTGGAAACAAAATAACATACTTCTAAATAACACATGAGTCAAAGGAGAAACCAAGGGGAAATTAGAAAGTATTTTAAACTGAAATGAAAGTGAAAACACAATAAACTAAAATTTGTGGGATGCTACTAAAAACCTCTTAATTTAAAAATAATCTATCGGTATAGAATTCATCTATATGCAAGCTAGAAAATTAGAAAATTCACATAAGCAAAATTTAAAAAATTGTCCACCACTAAGAGACCACGGTTAACACTTTAATGAAGTTGTTCTCAGAATTGAGCTTGTATCACATTCACCCTAAGAGCTTGTTAAAACATATACTGTGGGGGGGCTCTGCGCCCGGACTTCCTCATCTGGGTGAGGACCTGAGAATCTGCACTGCTCAGGTGACGCTGATGCTGTTTGCTGACCTGGGGAGTGTGCTTTAAGACCCACTGCCTTCATGTATGTCCCTTCCACGTTTTTTTTTGAAGAGCGATGTGCATGGATATAAACATACATACACTTTTTAAAAACCCAAATGAGATCATATTGTTTATAACCTACTTTTTGCTTTTTAGTCCATGATTTCTATCTTCCTATTTTGTAAACTTTTCTTCTCACCAAATAATCACACTCTACTCAAATTCCTTCATGTGAATAAAGAATGTCCTTACTGTGATCTGTCAAAACTAACCTCCGATCCAGGACCATGCTTCATATCTGATTATGTCCATTAAGTCTCTCTTAATCTAGCCTCATCCCCTACACCCCCACCCCCCGTTAAAAAAACAAAAACAAAACAACAACAAAAAATTGACTGCTGAAAGAATGCATGAATAAAATTTGGACTGAAAAATTGAGGGTATGTTTTTATTCATTTACAAGAAAAGCTCTAAATAAAAAGGAATTAAAGATAGATCTGTAAACCAAAGTATGAAATGAAATGTATAAAGAGGGCCATCTTTATGCATTAGTGCATTAAATTCATTAGGCAGTATCTGATATCCCAGATGTATGCAAAGGAAAGTTTTGGAATAAAACTAGAACTTAATATTATAACGCAATGCCTGGGGCTTCAGGGGGCCTTTGCCTCCAGGGAAATTTTAACCTTTGGGAACCTTTATTTTTTAAGGGCTCAGCAATAGGCCTCAGGCATGGTACTTGCAACACATCAACTACTCGGTTTTAACTAATTTAAAATCATTTGTTTAATATGCATTAGCTTTGAAAAATTCAGTTCAAAGGATTTCACGTGGGTATTCTGGTGACTTAATTGGATTTTCCCCCCATTCAATCTATAGTTTGCTCCTTCTGTTTTAATTTTCTTTTTTTCTCCCTTCTAAAACTGTCTAATTTAAAAGAACACACAGATGCTTAAAACTACTGAAAACAAACGTACAGCTTAGTGAATTATTAAATGGCAAACATCCTTGTACCCATTAACCAAGTCAAGAAACAGAACTCTATCAGCCATCTTATCCTAAAACCAGCCCCCTCCCTCTAAAAGTAACCACTACCTAGATTTTTACAGTAACCATGTACATTTCTTGATGTTTTATTTCACAAAGTGGTGCATCTTTTAGTCTTATTTTCAAAAATGTTATGTCCTTCAAGTATCTTTTCACCTATAGTTTCTTCCTCCATCCCTCTCTTTTCCTTATAGTTTATCTGAATAATTTCTGAGTCTGGATTTTGCAGACTGTGCACTCATGGTGCCATTCAACATGTTCTTCTATCCTCCTTATTGAGTACAATTTGGCAGCTGGATCCAACTGGTCCCTTCAGCAAGGCCATACATGGTATGTTGGGAGGAACACACTTAAGTTTTTTGTTTTCCGGTATTTGTTTTTTAATATCATGACTGTGATACCTTTCTGTTACTCATTTTTATGTGAAAACTGTTTCCTAACCTTCTGAGAAGAAAGTATGGTTCATGGCAGCTTTCCTACCTTCCCAGAGCTTCCTCTTCTATTAATTTTGGGCAGTGTTAAAAAACATGGTGGCTTGCTTTCCGAGATTTCCTGCCTCTGTTTCCCTCCCCTTCTCTATTATTCCTCTCTATTGTCCTTACCTGGCTCAATTTCAGTCCCATTCTCCATAGTTTCTCCTAAGTGGTGGCCTGTCCCAGAAGGTCAGTTACTGCTCACTGGAGCTGGACTGTTCCAGCACCATCAAGCCTCTCAGCTTCCACTGTTCTTCTCAAACTGTCCCCCTGGGATTTCTAGTGGCTCTTTGGGGGTTCTCTTCTCCATTCCATCAGACCCCCTGCTGCTTCCCTCTGATTCCTCCTGTACAGACTCTGATAGCACGCAGACCTTGTGTCTGGCTGATGTTTTATCTCCGGCTGCTTGTACTTTGGGATCTAGGGCTTACACTCTGACACCTGGTTTTACCATAAATGTTGTCCATGGGTTTTTGATGTTGTTAAGTAGCTGTTTTTATGTGGGTTTTGGGTTTGGGAAGATCCAAAAACTATGATTCCACTTCTACCTTCTCAAGACTATCCATTTTAGAAACCTATTTCCAGGTTTTTTTTTTTTTAATTAATTAATTTATTTATTTATGGCTGTGTTGGGTCTTCGTTTCTGTGCGAGGGCTTTCTCTAGTTGCGGCAAGCGGGGGCCACTCTTCATCACGGTGCGCGGGCCTCTCACTATCGCGGCCTCTCTTGTTGCGGAGCACAGGCTCCAGACGCGCAGGCTCAGTAGTTGTGGCTCACGGGCCCAGCTGCTCTGCGGCATGTGGGATCTTCCCAGATCAGGGCTCGAACCCGTGTCCCCTGCATTGGCAGGCAGATTCTCAACCACTGCGCCACCAGGGAAGCCCCCCAGGTATTTTTTAAACCAAATTGTTTTAAGATGTAGCCTTCATTAGTCACATATGGTGGAGCCAACAGGTTAGGAGACAGCTGCCATTGAAAAGATGGTTTGTTACAACCATTGAAAAGATGGTTTGTTACGTATGGTTCCCAGGAGGAGGGGGCATGCCACACCATGCCGGGCATGCGGGGAAGCACCAGGGTCCACCAGGAGGCAGAAAGGGTGAGGACAAAGCAGGAGGGCAGGAGGCTTTACTGTGGTTTCCATGGGAAAAGACAAGGTAAGTCAGGGTAAGCAGCTTAGGACTGGCTAGCTTGACATCTTAGTGGGCTCTGGGGTGTAGGGCCGTCTCTACGTGTCTGATACCGGCCCTGGGATGATTAAGGCAGAGGAGTTTTGTCTCCTGCAGTGAAAGAGCGAGACAGAAGAGGTGGTTCAGAGTATGGGCTCTGGATTGGTTCATTTCCATATGGGAGGTATGCGGGCAGGGGAACCATTTGCTATGTCTAAGAACTGGCTAGTCCTGGGAAGGGCAGTCTCTCCTCAGTCAACAAGGCCTCAAATGCTGAAGCATCAAGAACACAGAAAATAAGAAAATGCTGAAGGAAAAAAATCAGTGGTTCTCAGGGGCTCAGAGGGGAGAGAGGTGTAGTGGGGATTTTTAGGGCAGTGAAACTATTCTTGATGGTATTGTAATGGTGGATACATGTCCTTATACATTTGTCAAAACTTATACAATGTACAACACAAAGAAGGAACCCTAATTTGAACTTGGAACTGTAATAATAATGTATTAATACTAGCTCGTCGATTGTAACACAGCATCAAAGTAATGTATGACGTCAATAATAGGGGCACTGTGCCTGGGGAGAGAGCATAGGGGACCTCTTTTCTCTCTTTGCTTTCTGCTCATTTTTTCTGTAAACCTAAAGCTGCTCTAAAAACCAAAGTCTATTAATTAAAAAACAAATTGACAACACACGAAACCCCATATAGCTTCCTTCCAGCTTAAGAAATAGAATATTACCCATAGCTGTAATTTTCCAGCAAGCTGCCTTTCCCCTGACTCTCTGGGACCTGCTCTGTCACCATGGCCACTGTCAGGCCGAACCACGGGGCTGCTCTGTGTGGTGACCGGTGACCGGGATGCGCCACCACCCCACCTCTGCTGGCTCCCCAAACTTTCCTCTGTCCTTGGGTCTGCAGTGCTCTTCACCCTTCACACCTGGCACGTTCCACAAAGAGGCCCTCCTGGTCTCAGATGTCCATAGGCCCCCAGGAAGAAGCAAAGTCAGAAGCCTGCAACTAAGCACAGATGAAGGAGGCCTGTCTGACCCCAGAGGGGCTGGGAAACCACCAGTTAGTGATGTCTGTCATCCCAGGTAGGTGTAGGTTCTATGACCTCAAGGCCCCTAGAAAGCATGCATGCTGCTATGAACTGAGTTGTGTCCCTCAAATTCCTGTGTTGAAGCCTTGACCCCTAATGTGACTGTATCTAGAGACAGGGTCTTTAGAAGGTAATTAAGGCTTAATGACATCATATGCGTGGGGCCCTGATCTAACAGGACTGCAGCCTTATGAGAAGAGAAAGAGATCTCTCTCTCTCTCTCTCTGCTCTTTGAGACACAGTAAGAAGGTGGCCGTCTACAAGCCAGAAAAAGAATCCTCACCAGAATCTGATCATGCTGATACCCTGATCTTGGACCCCGATACTGAAAGAAATGAAACATCTGTTGTTCAAGCCACCTACTCTATGGTATTTTGTTATGGCAGCCTAAGCTAAGACACCTGCCAAGGGTAAAACTTTTTTCCTGGCGTAAAGAAGATTATAAAATGAATGAAAAGATGTCAGTTTTCTTCCTGAGCTTTACCAGTATTTTTTAAAAATTTATTTAATTATTTATTTATTTTTGGCTGCATTGGGTCTTCGTTGCTGCGCACGGGCTTTCTCTAGTTGCTGTGAGCGGGGCCTACTCTTCGTTGCTGCGCGTGCGCTTCTCATTGCCGTGGCTTCTCTTGTTGCAGAGCACGGGCTCTAGGCGCGTGGGCTTCGGTAGTTGTGGCACACGTGCTCAGTAGTTGTGGCTCACAGGCTCTAGGGCGCAGGCTCAGTAGCTGTGGTGCACCAGCTTAGTTGCTCCGTGGCATGTGGGATCTTCCCGGACCACGGCTCGAACCCGTGTCCCCTGTGTTGACAGGCGGATTCTTAACCACTGCGCCACCAGAGAAGTCCCTTTACCAATATTTATTTATACAAAACCAGAGTTGTTTATCAGATCACTGAGCATTGCAGCTTTCATGAAACATTGGCGGGCCAGCCTCACTGGTTTCGGAGCCAGAATGCAAAAATAAAATACAGCAGATGGCTGACTGACTGCTATGCCGGGAAGCCTGCTGGGCTCAACACTGTAAAGTATCTGAATTAATCCTCATAATAACCTTGTAAAATAGTCATTTATTAATCCCAATTTTTTCAGATAAAGTACAAAATTGAAGAAGTTCAGAATCTACCCAGTTGCTAAATGACAAAGCAAATGTTTAAACAGAGATTTACAGGCCATAACACAGCGCTGTTCCCACTCTCCCCAATAGGCCCACGAGATAAATCTTACATATACACCCATCTCTGCTGGCCAGGTGTTTGCAGCTCTTTGAGATGGGGAGATGTGAGGAAAGGCAGCCGAGTGAAGCAGAGAGAACTTGCATCGCCTGAGACGGGCCTGTGTGTGACTCATGGTCATAACCCTGGTTATGCAGTTCATACTGAATTTGCTCACTGTAAAACACGGATGATAAAGTACCTACCTCGGAGAAATGTTATAAAGCAGAGACGGTAAACAAAGGCCTACGGGCCAAATCCAGCCTACGACCTGTTTTGCTACAGCGCAAAGAGCAAAGATGGGATTTTAAGCGGTTGGGGAAAAAAAAAAAAATCAACAGTAGCCATATATTTCATGACGTGTGAAAACTCTACGAAATTCAAATGTCCATGCCCATAACTAAAGTTTTACTGGAACCCAACCACAAGCATTCATTTACATTATCTATGGCTGCCTTGCACTGAAGTGGCAGAGCTGGGCAGTTGCAACAGAGACGGTATGGGTTGCAAAGCCTAACATGTTTACTCTGGCTCTTTCTGCCAACCCCTGATGTGAAGAATGAATGACGTGAAGTGAAGTTTATAGCAGAGTCCAAGGAACACAGTAGAAGCCCAAGAACAATGAGCTCTCTGCATCCACCTCAATGGCAACCCAACACCTCTCCGGCCTTTTACAAGCCTTCAGACTCTAGGTACCCATTAGCTGGCATGTTAAGTAAAGGGTCTTGATTCCTAAGATCAATAACAGCGTCTCTGCCATGGGAAGGCAAATCAATGGAATAAAAAAAAAAAAAGCCGATTAAAAGACTTGTCTGCTTCTGTGGGGCAATCCCACGGGGCAGCTGCCTAGACTCAAGGACAACACGGGCCCGACTTGCATGTAAACACAGCCATCAACTCTATTAATTGACAAGCCATGGGGCAAGTCTAATTGAGGGTAGAGCACAATTGATTACTTACTAATTATCACTAGTTTATTTCCAATCTTGAGAAACACATCTTAGACCAGGGAAAGCACTCATTCTCCCCTTAAGCTTTTTCAAACCCTTACTATGAAGAACGCTCTGACATGGGCTATTTACGTGATAGAAGTGATGAGAAAGGGGTGAAAGGCTGAGCTGCAGTGCGAGTTGCCTGAACTTACCACCCAGGGATAAAGGTCCACAACCTTGCATGCCGGGGACCTTGGGGGAACAACTAGCTTCCCGTGTATTACGTAGAGATAAATGGGCAAAACCAGTTGTGACAGCCCATGTCTGGGCATTTTGAGAGCAAGCATGCTTCCTGCTGGTTTGTCAGATATGTGAGCAGCCTCCCAAAAGAAGCCTGGCAGAGGTAATGATCACAACAGTAGTATAAAAAATAATAACGACAACACGTCCATGTTCACTGCAGCATTATTCACAACAAGCAAGGGGGAAGCAGCCTAAATGTCCATCAACAGATGAGTCGGTAAGCAAAATGTGGTCTATCCACACAATGCAGTATTATTCAGCCTTAAAAAGAAAGGACATTCTTGGACTTCCCTGGTGGCACAGTGGTTATGAATCTGCCTGCCAATGCAGGGGACACGGGTTCGAGCCCTGGTCCTGGAAGATCCGACATGCCACGGAGCAACTAAGCCCGTGCGCCACAACTACTGAGCCTGTGCTCTAGAGCCCGCGAGCCACAACTGCTGAGCCCGCGTGCCACAACTACTGAAGCCCTCACACCTAGAGCCTGTGCTCCACAACAAGAGAAGCCACCACAATGAGGAGTCCGCACACCACAATGAACAGTAGCCCCCGATAGCCACAACTAGAGAAAGCCGGAGCGTGGCAACAAAGAGCCAATGCAGCCCAAAATAAATAAATAAATATTAAAAGAAAAAAAAAAAAAAAAAGGACATTCTGACACATGCTCCAACATGGATGGACCTTGAGGACATTACACTAAGTGAAATAAGCCAGACCCAAAACAACAAATAACGCATGGTGCCACTTACACGAGGTATCCAATGTGGTTGAACTCATAGAAACAGAAAGTAGAATGGTAGTTACCAGGGGCTGGGGAGGAGGAAAGGGAGCTGTGGTTTAATGGGTATGGAGTTTCAGTTTTACATGATGAAAATGTTCTAGAGACCTACTGCGCAACAATGAATATAGTTAACACCACTGTACTACTGTAGACTTACTTGAAAATGGTTAAGATGATAAATTTCATGTTATCTGTTTTTGACCACAAAAAACTGTAATGATGAAAATGATGATGATAGTTTCCATAACTAATACTTTCTGAACACTACATACATAGTTCCCAGACCCCGGGCTACATGCTGACAGATACCGTGTCTGATCGTTTCAAAAACCCCACGAGATGGGCACTATCGTCCCCATTTTACCTTCAGGCAAAGTGAGGCACTGGAAGGCCAGCAACCTGCCCCAGTCACCCCGCTGCTAAGGAGGCAAAGCAGGGGTTTGGGGGCTGGCAGTCCGACCCACCACTATGATACAACACCCAGCTAGGAAGTCAGCACTGACAGAATCTGGGAAGGAGACAAAAAACCCTATGATGTAAATCTTAAATCTTCAAGCAAGTTAATCTGAGAGCAGAGGTGAAATGCAGCTAGTGTTTACTAGTCTCACACGTGAGTGGCTCTCCCTCAGTTCATCCCATCAAGACTCGACCTTGGCTCTTCCAAAACAGATTCCATCAGCCAGCCTCTGGGTGCTTTTTGGTCATTATTTCTGTTCCTGTGTGCTTTTATTTCACTGCATTTTGGGGGTAAACTTTTATTGAAGATGTGTGTGTGTGTGTTTGTGTGTGTACACACATTACAAGTGTACATGTTACAAGGGTATGGCTCACTGAATTTTTACAAACTGATTGCACCCATAGAACAAGCACTGAGATCAAGAAAAAGAACATGGCCAGGACCCCAGAAGCCCTCCTTGTACCCATTTGCACCACCCCATCTAATACCACAGATCAATTTTGTTAAAACAACCTATTTTTAAAATTATATGAAATTAGCTTTCAGGTTGCAATTTGAAATTGACATAGAGCAAAATATAGAGACACAGTCAGAGCGGAACGGTGACTGAGAGCATTTAGAAAGATCTGAACTTGAATCCTGGATCTATCACTGCTCAGCTGTGTGCCTTGTTGAAAATGACTTACTCTTTAAGCCTGAGCTTCCTTATCAGAAAAAGGAGGTATAATGGGCTAGAATAAATGAACCAGAATAAACGAAATAATGTACATAAACCTATTAGGATGCCTTGCACAGAGCTATTACTTCCTAGAGCACACGTTGGCAAACTACAGCTTCCTATTTTATAAATAAAGTTTTACTGGAACAAATCCATGCCGATTCATTTACACTGCCAGGGTAGAACTGAATAGCTGGAGTAGAGCCTCTCTGGCAGGAAAAGCCTATTCTAGTATTCACTATCTGGCCCTTGACAAAAGTTTGCTGATCCCTGCTTTAGAATATGGGCCATGTTTGCTGTTGTGTCCACAGGAACTACAGCAGCCTGGTGCATGGTAAGCACTCAGGTAGTGGCCTTTATTTGTAACAATATCTATTTTTCAGTCATCATTAATGGGTTTAGGGAATTTTGCAGTTGAACACATTCCTAAACAATATGATAAGGAAACGGTGAAATCACAAAAGTCAAGCCTGATAAAACTTGAAACAAGTCAGCCCTGGAGGTACCCTGAAAGATTAACAGGTCTCTCAACCCTAGCAAAAGAGAAGCACCCAAGGTCAACACAAAAGGCACGGAACTTGAGGTCAGAAGAAGGTGGTTAGAATCCTAGCTCTGCCATTAGCTAATTGGTTGACCCAGATACGGAACAATTCTCAGTCTTGGTACCCTCACCGCTGCTAATTTACAGTTGAGAAAAGAAACTCCAGCAGGATCGGAACCGGACAAGACTGGAGTCAGGGAAGCCACTGGGACCCTGAGTTATGCAGGCAGGGTTGCTAGAAATAACGAGAACAAATCTTCAAGTGTCTTGAGAATCATTATTTTAACATAAAACAAGTTTATGAAACAATGTTCCACTGAACTTGCTACACTGTATGATAATTATTTGTTTCCTTGTCAACCTTCCTAAGCAGGCTCGTCTAATGACTGGAAACAGTAACTGTTACTTGCTAGCTGTCCCTTCATATCAGGTGTCTTCTGCGGTATGAAGTGTGATGCACGACACAGCACTGGCACAAAATAATTGTTAGATGCATAAATGAATGTGGAATTAGATGTGGCCCGTCTGTGGTCGTTCACCACATCAGAAGGAAGACCGGGAGTCAGGGCAGCTCCGAGTCAACATAAGCACTAGAAACCGGCAAAGAGCGCTTAGAGGTTAGACGTATGTATAGAAAACACAGTTTGTGCACGTCTTTAGGTGCAGGACCAGTTCCCACCAGCCATTCCCAGACTCTGCATCAGCCCCGGCCAGCACCATCTCCAGCCTGATACCACGAACCCCGAACAGCTCTCCTGACTCTTGTCCGATTCCAACCTGGCTACAGTTGTCTTTCTAAGCCATAAATCAGACCATATCACACTCCCTTTATTTCTATTCATTTTATTATTTACTTATTTATTTTTGGCCGTGTCTCGCACGCGGCTTGTGGGAGCTGAGCTCCCCAACCAGGGCTTGAACCCGGGTCCACGGCAGTGAAAGCCCATGTCCTAACTATTGGGCTGCCAGGGAATCCCCCCACGCTCCCTTTAAAACGCATTACCAGCTTCCTAAACACATTAGCTCGGTGCAGAACTGTGCTGTCCCACACAAGGGCCGCTAGCTACACGTGACCACTGAGCACTTGAAATACAGCTGGTCTGGCTGTGAGTGCCACATACATATCAGATTCAAAGACTTAGCAGGAAAAAAGTGTAAAATCTGTTATTCGTAGGTTTTTAGACTGATTACATGTTGAAATGATAATGATTTTAGATGTGTTAAATCAAATTAAACAGGCTATTAATTTCACTTTTTAAAAACTTTTTGAACATAACTGCTAGAAAACTTGAAATTAAGTGAGTGGTTCATCTTCTGTTTCTACTAGATGGCAATGGGGCAGAAAGCCCTTCCAGATAGACCTGGCTCCTGTGCTCTCTCTCACCTCCATCAGCGGAGCCCTGCTCCCTCACCTCTAAACTTCAGCCTTATCTGCAGGTTTCTGAATTGCGCACTTGCTGTCTGGTCTTTGGGCGTCTGGTGCCCCCTCTCCCTGGAACATTCTATCAGGTCAGCTCCTACTGGCCTCACAGGACGCTGTTTCGCAGTATCTGTGAAGGATTTCCTGAACACAAATGCTGTTTGTTGCTCCCACTGCCCAACGCCCCCAGGCTCCAGTGGACCACCTGCCACATGTCCTGAACTGGCCACTGACTTAGTCTGATGCCCCACCTGGATTATACATTCTCTCCATCTCACTCCTGTTGGATCCCCAGTGCAGGGGCCAGCAAAAGTTCCAGGCACTCAGTGTGCATGGAATAGAAATGCAGTCCATGAACTTACACCCTAACAGGGTGTCTCATAAGAGGTAGACTAGGATACAGCCTTAAGAAAGTGCCATCGGCCAAAAGAGAAAAAAGAACAGTACTCTATGTTCTAAATTTGGGGTTCAAATCAGTGAAACCTTTTTAAAGAACAACATGACATATTTAGCAAACTTTAAGATGCTCAAACCCATGGATGATGCAACTTCCGTGCCTTTGGATCTGAACTACTGAGAGAAACCCTTGACCACAAATGCAAACATGAACGTATCAGTACGTTCACTGGAGCGTCATTTGTAAAAGCAAATGATTCAGTACAACCTAAGTGTCCCACCCTTTACAGCCAAGGTTGTAAGTTATGGCACATCCATTCAGCAGAACAGCATGAAACTGTGAAAAGGAAGGAAGTGGATTCTATGTGCTGAAGAGGAAAGATGTCCAAGATATATGAGTGGTGTGTGGGTGGAGTATAGGGCATTGTGTATTGTTTCCTCACATTATCGTATTTCAAAAATATGTGTTTGTTGAAACACAACATTGTTGACTATACCCTAATATAAAATAAAAAAATAAAAATAAAATAAATGCAACTAACACAACATTGTTAATCAACTACACCCCAGTATATAAAAAAAATTACGCGTTTTGTGTACACATATACACAGACTCTTATCAGAAGGATACACAAGACACTGGTGATGGTGGTTCTTAGAGGGAGAGGTGGAGGGAGATGGTGAGGCGGGACAGCCTGCACTGTGTATTCTCTTTGAACTTGCTAATCATATGCACACGTTACTTTCAAAAACAGATCATCAAGGGCTTTCTGGGTACCTTTTCTGTTGTACATTTCCGTATGGCCAAGGAAGGTCCCAATTACTTCCCTCCCCCAAGTCGAACAGACGGTAAAACAGCAACATCCCAATGGACATCACCTACCGTGATCTTCTTGTGGTCGGGAAACTCGAGGCCAAAATAGTCTCCTTCCACGAGGTTGAGGCGGCTGCACACCGCATCCAGCAGCGCTCTCCCGGGGGCTCTTTGCTGGGAACAGAAACAGCGGGAGTTACGCCCTGAGACAGGCAGCAACGGACGCAAACCGCGGCTCCCACTACAGGAAGCCTCTCCATGCCCGAGTCTGTACCAGCTCGCCACCAGGCACCGCCACTTACACCCTGGTCACCGGCCCCGTGCCCATCACCGATTCCCTTCTCGTGCTGCCCTCACACTCACGTGCTGATCTCTGCCATCTCCTCCCTACCCCAATGCCAGGCACTACCCCCCTTAAAAATAACAGGCAAGGGGCTTCCCTGGTGGCACAGTGGTTGAGAATCTGCCTGCCAATGCAGGGGACACGGGTTCGTGCCCTGGTCTGGGAAGATCCCACATGCCGCGGAGCAACTAGGCCCGTGAGCCACAGCTACTGAGCCTGCGCATCTGGAGCCTGTGCTCCGCAACAAGAGAGGCCGTGATAGTGAGAGGCCCGCGCACCGCGATGAAGAGGGGCCCCCGCTTGTCGCAACTAGAGAAAGCCCTCGCACAGAAACGAAGACCCAACACAGCCAAAATAAATAAATAAATAAATAAATAATTTTTTTAAAAAAAACAGGCAAATACCATATGATATCACTTATACGTGGAATCTAAAATATGAGACAAATGAACTTATCTGTGAAACAGACTCACAGACATAGAGAGCAAACCTGTGGTTGCCGGGGGGAGGGAGGGCAGGAGAGATGGATTGGGAGTTTGGGATTAGCAGATGCGGACTCATATATACAATGGATAAACGACAAGGTCCTACTGCATCGCACAGGGAACCATATGCAATACCCTGTGATAAATCATAGTGGAAGAGAATATGAAAAAGAAATGTATATATATATGTACAACTGAATCTCTTTGCCGTACAGCAGAAATTAACACACCACTGTAAATACTTAATAAATTACAAAAATAATAGACTTTATTTTTTTAGAGCAGTTTTCGGTTTACAGAAAATTGAGCAGGAAGTAAGTGGGGAGAGTTCTCACGCACCTCTCCCCACCACACCCAGTGCCCCACTTACTAACATCTTGGATTAGTATGGTACATTTGTTACAATTGTCGAGCCAATACTGATACGTTATCACCACCCAAAGTCCATAGTTTACACCGGGATTCACTCTTTGTGCTGTATCGGTCTACGGATTTCAACAAACGCATACTATCATAGAGCCCCCATAACAGGATCACACAGGAGAGTTTCACCAGCCTGAACATCCCCTGTGCTCTCTTCTTCCACCCTCACCACCCCCCCAAACTCCTGGCAACCACTCATCTTTTAATCGTCTCTCTAGTTTTGCCTCTTCTAGAATGTCATATAGTTGGAATCGTATAGTATGTAGCCTTTTCAGATTGGCTTATTTCACTTGGCAGTATGCATTTAAGTGTCCTCTATTCTCTTTATTGATGAATAATATGCCACTGTGTGGATGGACCACAGTCTGTTTATCCATTCACTTGTTGAAGGACATCTCGGTTGCCCAAGTTTGGGCAATTGTGAATAAAGCTGCTATAAATATTAGTGTGCATTTTTGTAACTTTTCAACTCATGATCCCATGCCCTTTTTGTGGCAGTTGAAAGCCTGTCCCTGTTCCTCTTGCCCCCCACCCCCCCCGCAAATGTGGCAGAATGTACGGCTTTCTTCTCTAGACTTTGCATAGACTCTCATCTAGACTTCATAGGAACTGAGGGTAAAGGCCGTAGGTTATTTATTTATTTATTTTAGGCCATAGGTTATTAATCGCCTTACCCACAATGCCTAACTGCCAACCAGTCTTCTTGAAATGAACGAATGAACAAATGAATACAATTACTCACTCCACTGTATTCTCTGTAGTTAAACATCTACGAGTCTGTCTCCCCAGTGAAACTCTGGGCTACCTGTTCACCTTTCTGTTCCTATTGGCTAGCACAGCCCCTGGCACTCCCTCAATGTCTGCTGAAATCAATACTATACATGTATTTTCTATACCCTGAATCTATAAAACCAGCAACTGGAGACAACACTGCCTTGAAACATTTTTCTTGCAGCGTTTGATCTGTGTGGTGAAATCGGATCCATTTTGCAAGTGGGTCGTTAGGAATCTACCAGACAGTGAAGAGAAACCAAGGCATGTGATTCTAAGCTCTTTAGGGCAGAAAGTGGGTTCATCTTCCCTTTCTACCCTAAAGAGCTTAGAATCATATGCCTTGGTTTCTCTTCACTGTCTGGTAGATTCCTAACGACCCACTTGCAAAATGGATCCGATTTCACCACACAGATCAAACGCTGCAAGAAAAATGTTTCAAGGCAGTGTTGTCTCCAGTTGCTGGTTTTATACTTTCACTTCCCCTCTGCTAAGAGCAGAGCAATTTAGGAGCCAATTAGTAACCCAGGAGACTAACTGGCAGTAGCAGTCAGAGCCTGACAAGTACAATGATGGGCACATTCATTAGGCCACCCAACAGCGTGACCTGAGGAGCCAGCAAAGATGCTTCCGTGTCCAGCGATAAAGCATCTTTCTTTTTTTTTTTTTTAAACAGACACCACTTTATGCTCCCATATTCCTCATGGTTGAAATCCAGAAGATATTCACAGTTATCTAAGGGCATGCAGTAGTCTCCATGGATAATCTCAAACTCACCAGGCTCTAGACTTTGAATGCCTGGTCCAAGGGTCACCAGGAGAGTTGTTTCACTCGCCCTGATGGCAGGACTAACATGTAATGGTGTGTAAACCCCGTCCTTGTCTGTCAAACGTATCCCCCCCCCCCGCTACCCCAGCACACACACCCCTACGTTTATCCAGTGTTGACAGCTGAATGGATTACTGGTCACCGATCTTAGTTCCCACTTCTTTGTCAAAGCAACGCACCCTCGGTGGTCGTGCTGAGAGCACTTGGGAATTCACCAGCCGGGCTCACGGGGGTCTTGAGTTCAATTCCTCACGCCTGCCTCCATAGAGCTGTATGAATAACTTAGGCATGGCTACTTGCTCGAGGTCCTCTTCTCTGGCCAGTAAAATCTGCAGAGGCTAGCTAGTAAGAACATGATAGAAATGGGCCAGGTGCTAAGACGTTGTGGAAGAATTCCTGTATCATAAGATCTTTTTAAGAGAAGACCACATTCCAGTTTCACAATTCTTCTTTCTCACCATTCTTGACATTTCCTATTTGTTACAAACTGAACCACCAATTTATCTGACCAGCTGGCAAGCACTCACGTCTCCCAGAGAATTCCTGGAACTAAGTGAATTTGATAACTTCATCTAGATTTACAGAGTCTGGGAAATGAGACTTTACAATTCAACGCTGGAAGTCTAAACAAGTAAAAAATCAACATACAATGGATGCCTTTATGGAATGATGTTCAACTAAGCACTTCATGGAACACCCGAGGAGAGGTAGAGCTACCCTCTGAAATAGGTCCTTTACTGAGTCAGCAGAGATTTTTGTGACCATACTGAGCATATCTTGGTAATAATAAGAGGCTGGAAATAGATGCTTGGAATCTAGTTAATATATAAGCCTGGTCCCAAGTCTTAAAATTTTCCTTAAAATTTACTATTTTGTACAAATCTTTGATGCAAAAATGACTTTTCAATGGGACCCAAATTTTTATATAGGGAGAAGTTAATTTAGAGTTTGAACAATATTATATAGTTCCTAAAATTCATCTGTAAAATAGATGTCTTTAATGTATTATATGAATTGTCCTGTGAACATTGGCTATCTTCAGGGGTATAAGGAAAGCCAGCATGTAGAATTACTAGAAAGTATTTATAAGGGTTCAAATGCAGTCACTAGATGACAATTTCATGGGTAAATGGACACGGCATTAACTTCCCAATGTACACCAGGCAGCTATGGCCTAAGATGTTCCTAGATAGACTTCACGATACCAAAGTTCAGGGACACTGTTTCCCTTTCTTTTAGGGGTTGGTGTAGAAATGTCTGGGTTTAATCAATGCACCCAGGGCTGAATTCCGCTTCAGAGAAAGCATCTCAGAGAAGGGAAGCAGGAAGAGTTTTATCCACATTCTTTAAGAAAAATTATCCCCTCTTTCTTTCCAACAGTGGATTCACTCAGTCTACAGCATCGTTTCTTTACACTTGCCTCCAATGAATTTTCTGAACTTCACATTAAAAGTAATTCTGCTCAAAAATCACACCAGAGAATATAAAATGGATGGTGGCAATGGTTGCACAACCCCGTGAATGTACTTAATACCACTGAATTGTACACTTAAAAATGGCTAAAATGGTAAATCTTTTGTTGTGTTCATTTTACCAAAATTTAAAAATGCAGATAAAAAGACCAAAAAAAAAAAAAGTAACTGAGGATGGTGTTCACATCTACATACAAATGACTGAAGAGGGTTATTCACAATAGAATCTGTTTAAACTATTTTTAAGAACAAGAAAATCAAGAATCCACTTCCTTTACATTAGATCTTCGAGAAACACTGAGGGGTAGGACCCAGCTCAAGTTGAGCAGCTGTGAAGAGCCGTATCACATGGGGAGACTGAGTGAATATCCGGGTGTGCGCTTAAGGCTGTTAATATTTCTCAGCACAAAAGGTTCTTTTACGTGTCTGGTGAAAAAAAAAAAAGGCATGATATGAACATCGTTGGAAGTAACCACAAATTATGCACCCGGGGCAGGCTTTGCACGAGACAGATGATGGGGTTCAACAGCTACAAATCCACCAGCCCTTTGTTGCTAAAACAAACCTATAAATGAGTCAATAAAGTCTGGATGTGGGGAAAGGTGGCAACAACTAGACTAGGCTGGCAAAACACAAAGAGGAGACGCTCAGGAAAATTCATCTGTAAACGTACTTTCTCAAAGAGTAACTTACTTTAAGATACACACACGCACACACACACACACACACATTTATGGCTGCACAAATTATCATACATGAGGAAGGAAAATCAAATCACTTAGGCTTCATCTGAAAACCTGTATCTGTTAGAAATGGTTTAACATGAAAGGGACCTCATGATGAATGTTTTTCAAATTGTCCCCAAGTGTTTGTACTGGGGCTGAGGGGGGCAGATCTCTGAGACTCCCACACCCTCTAAGAAACTAAGAGTCTGGCTGACCCCGCACATGGCCAGTCTTGATTAAAATAGTCCAGAAGTGTACTCCTTACAGAAAAGAAACCAAATAGTAATTATATGTCATATTTTGGAGAACAAACCGGTTATTAGTAAAACCACATAAGCAAATTTTTATCACTTTTTTCTTACTGGCTACTTTAAATTATGCTCCAAGAGGCATCTGAAGTTTAATCTAGTGCACAAATAAGGTGGCTGACTGCTCATTGTGCGTCCCCACTGCTTTCTCCATTTTGAATAGGCTTTTCATGGAATCCTATAAAATTAAATTTTAGGAGGAGGTTTACATTCTTGGGGAGTGTCTGGCAACTAAGTACGGAATAATAAATAGTACGAACATTCACACAGAGCTTCAAGCTATTAAAAACTGTGAATCAAAGTCCCTTTGGTTTATTGTGCCTTTAAAATATGTCTATGCCTTCAGGTTATTTCTATTACATCAAGTTTTATGAGGAAGTATTTTCTTTTTCCTCTAAAAGAATAAAGACAATTCTTTCTGGGTTGGGGGTGTCTTCTACACCCTCTCCCCACCTCCTCAAAGGGTCTGAACAAAGGAGTCACCCTACGTGATACAAGCTAAAATCTGTCTTGCTGAAATAATCTCATAGACAGAAATCGATAAAGATCACATTTGACCAACTTTACAAAATATGCATCTGCTGAGGTTTCAGAGAGCTGTTTCTGGAAGTATTTTGTTTTTCTCTCCTTTGGGATTAAGGTAACCAAGACAACCAGGGCATGCTCTTCTCCAGCAGAAGGGAATGGCTTTCTCTCAAAGGCCTCAGCCCCCTTTTCCTACCATTAATACCTATTAGAATATTGTTCAAATTTCCATAACCCACTAATCCTCACCACGGGTGTCGTTAACATGGCAGATTTCCTCCTGGTCCTTTGGCGGTTTTTGACCAGGTGGGTAGAAGTATTAATAACCATGATGGCTTATGGAGCCTGAGGTACATTTGTCAAGTGAGTGGCCACATGCAGGCACTGTGCTAGGGGCTAAGGGAATGGAAATCAATACAACAAGTATCTCTCGCTGAGTCGGAGGTTAGAGAATAAAGCAGCTAAATTAGAAGGTATGGTAAGTGCTATGTCAGAGAGAGAGAGGGGTGGGGGGAGCACACACACACTCTAGTGTCTTTTCTTATAAGGACACTAATCCTATCGGATCAGGGCTACACCCTTATGACCTCATTTGACCTTACTTACTTCTTTATTCCAAATACAGCCACACTGGGAGTTGGGGTGTCAACATAGAAATTTGGGGGAGTGGGGACACAATTCAGTCTATAGGAGGTGGAGCCATGAAAGGACTGGAGATACTGTCGACCCCTTAGGATCAATGTGAGGATTAAATAAAACTCTGACCGCAAAGTATTTAGCAAAGACCCTGGCACGTAACACAAGTTCTCTATACTGTTGCTTCTACTGTGATGGGGAAATGTTAGTTTATAAAATTAAGGGCAGGGGAATGGGCTGACATTGAGGAGGATGTCCCATTTCCCAACCCCAAAGGCATGTCTCTGCAACGTCATGGGAAAGCCTGGCTACCACATCTGTGTGTGTGTGTGACCATGTCCCCAAGGGCAGAGTCCATAGCCAGGTATGCTTATTCTGCCCTAGAATTCTGCTGGAGGTGATTCGGAGCAGTGCTTCTCCGATTTGTGTGCCCACCGATCACCTGCAGACCTTGATAAGCTGCAGATGCTGATTCGGGAGGGCTGGGGTGAGGCCCAAGAATCTGCATTTCTAACAAGCTCCCAGTGGATGCTGCAAAGACTCTACTTTGAGAGCCAGGTGCCAGTCGTGTTGATACGTGGACCCCCACCAGGCAGGGCCGGCGCACTTGGCGGTCTCTGGCTCCAATCTCCATTTCGCGATAACTTCAAGCTTGAGACGCAACCGTAGCAAAAATACCGAACCCACTGTTATGGGCTGAATTGTGTCTCAAAAAGATATGAAGTCCTAATTCCTGGTCCCTGTGAATGTGATCTTATTTGGAAACAGGGTCTTTGCAGATGTGATCAAGTGAAGATGAGGTCATTAGGGTGGGCACTAACCCAACAGGAGTGGTGCCCTTATAAGATGGTGTGAAGACAGAGACACACAGGGAGAAGGCCATGTGATGACAGAGGCAGAGACAAGTGACGTGACTGTGAGCCAAGGAACGCCAAGGACGGATGGTCCCCACCAGCAGCTGGAAGAGGCAAGGAAGGGTTTCACCCAGGGTCTCGGAGGGAGCATGGCCCAGCTGGTACCTTGACTTTGAACTTCTAGCCTCCGGCACTGTGAGAGAATAAATTTCTGATGTTTCAAGCCACCAGTTTGTAGTACTTTGTTACAGCAGCCCTAGCAAACTCATACAGCCACCTTCCGCAGTGCTGTGACCCACCTCTCAGCCACACGGGGGCAGAGACGACACCATCACATCCTGCTCTGTTCCTTTCGAACGAAGAGATTACAATGAAATAATAACGTGATAAGTGGATCGGGGATAACATAAACACTCTGGCCTTGAAAATTTCTCTAACTGGAAAAATCAAATAAGCTCAGCAAGTAGTAGACTCATGATAGGAGATAATTGACTTTTCCTGCTTATTGTTAAAAGGTGTTCCTCTTTTTACTGTTGCTGCTCTAGATGTGAGCAGTTATTCTACAATCGAGGTTCTTTTTACACTCTAAGTCTCTTTTGGACCCTTCCACCCCTGATGGGGGAGGGGCAGGGTCCAGGCTGGGAAGTCACCCAGCTCACGCACGCTCCCACCAACCAGCTCTCCGTCCAGAGTTCCCCCTTCCTGACCCCTCAGCATGTAGTCAGGAGCTGCCAGTGAAGCAGAGATCCAAGAATACAATTGGAGAAATCTCATAGGAACTCACCGATCTGTCCATAAATACATTTTCTTCTTAGAAATTTTAGCACAAGGCCACTGCCAGACTGGGCTTAATATAAATGATTAAGAAGGTGACACTTGTGGCTAAAGATGGCAGACTGATTACACGCAGCTCATCTCCACGGCACCCAGAAACCCTGCTTAAAAGAAACAGTAGAAGAATGAAAAAAGGAATAAATTCATAGGAAACTGAGAAAACGAGAGAAGAGACAGCGGGTAAGAGACTTCCCCCAAATTCTAGAAGATGACAGAGGAGAAAACTGCAGTCTAATTACAGAGGAGAAGAGAGGCAGCAATAAGGAAGCAGCCAAATTCCATAGAACTACCCAAAAGGTCAGGAACGGGAGACGCCAAGCACTTTCGATAAGGCAGCGTAGAGTAAAACACTTTTAAAAACATTGTAATTTGTATCCTCATATAGCTCAGAGTTTATAACTAACATAACCCCAGGAGGTTATAAAAAGGATTATTTGGTTAACAAGAAAGAGCTCTTCGAAATGAAAAATAGCACGGCAGAAATTAAGATGTCACTGGGAGAGTTTAAAGATACAGTGGAAAACTCTCCTAGAACCTACACCAGGCGACCAAGGGGTGGCAGCGGGGAGGGGAGGACGCGAGACATTTAGAAAGGCTCAGCATCTGAATCATGTGACCCCTACACAGAGGGACCCAAGGGGAAGGGGAATTATGCAAGCATAATATAAGGAAATTTCCAGAACTGAGGAGTGACTTTCAAGATAGAAAAAGGGCCAGAGAGTATCTCATGGAATGAGCGCAATCCATTATTTCAATGCAAATTATTGGGAAGTTTGGGAACACAAGGAAAAAAAAGAAGATTCTAAAAGTTATGAGAGAGAAAAGCAAAGGCTAGTGAATCAGAATGGCTCAGGACTTTCCGACAGCACACTGGAAGCCAGTACAGAGTCCCAACCAAATCCCGTTATGGGACATCAATAATAATGTCTAAGATGCAGCTGCCCTGGGGGCGGAGGGACCGGTACATCTGCACGCCCACAATGCACCTAAGCTGCACCCCAGGGACACTCCAGGCCAGAGGACACAGAGTTGGCGCCAAGGTGACACTCACTGTGGAGCTGGGATTCAAACTCAGCTTCAGAGAATCCGCTCCTAACCGTTAGCCTCAGAGTCTATTTTCCCTCTTACCTCCTTCAAGACTTCCACCCCTAATTTTGATGATGCAAACTGTCCTGGAGAAAACTTGCTGGTAAAACCAAGGGAAGAGGCTGACATTTGCAACTGCTGTAACTTGGGGCACCAAAGCCGGTCGGTAGGACATACAGTCTGACATATGTGGTAGGTGTGACCGTAGTATGGCACAGCCCCTGCAGGCCAGGGTGAGTGTCACATAAACCAGTCGTGACCTGCTGCAAAGGCAGGACTCCTTAGTTAACCAAGAAATGGAACAGCGGAAATGTGGGAGATGTTTCTCAAGCTGTGTCTCCAGCCCCTGGGGTTCTTAGAGAGGCAGTATAATATAATTATTAAGAACACAAACTCTGGAGGCATCTGTCTTCTTGTAAATTCCCCATCTCCACTCCATGGCAGTGTGACCTGGGATGAGTTACTCTTTGGGCCTCAGCTTCCACTTCTGTAGAATGGGAGCAGGACTGAAACACCTCATAGGGTGTAGTGAAGATTAAACAACTCAGTATACAGCAAGCCTAAGGACGGTACCCAGAACTCAGCAAACTCTACTGGGTATTAGCTATGATGATGATGATGATGATGATGATGATGAAGATGAGAAGGAGGAGGAGGAAGATGAGAAGGAGGACGAGGGGGAGGAGGGGGAGGAGGGGGAGGAGGAAAATGACTCAAAGCCCAACAGTGGACCCAGTAGCAGCCTTGAGCTGCAAACACTGTGATCACCATTGCTGTGAGATGCCAAGTAGAGCAAGAACAGGAACTACAACTATAAAACCAAAGTCTGGGGAGCTGGGATCAAGTCTTTCATTCTGGGGGAAAGTAGATAAATGTTGAGGCCTGCCCACCTACTGGGTGCACAAACGCAGCAATTCTTCCTCAGCGCTGCGGCTCCAAGGGTGGCCACAGTGTCTGGGGTGGGGGACACACTGTGCTCCTTGTTCCCTCCACACTGAGCCCCAGCGTTCAGAACGCTCATTAAACACACTTCAGATTGGATTTCAGAGTCCCGACTCCGGGCCGCAAAGAGAATGGATCCTTTCAGCTCCTTTGCTGTAATTTAGTTACATTAGAACCACAGTGTCATTAGTACAGAACTGCCCATCTTCCTTCATTCCAGGACTTTGTGTTTGTGTGTGTGTGTGTGCGCGCGCGCGTGTGCGTGAAGACGTGGTAGAAGATTTCTATTGATTTCCTGCAAACCTGTAATATGTGAACAAAAAAAGAAAAAGGTTTATAGAGAATTTGGCTCTTTATAGTGCAGGGTTTGCCTGCTCTTGACCTCGAGCAATTCATTGGCTTTTGATCACTTTTAGAAGTAGATGAAAAAAAAAAGCCCAAGATTTACTGAAATTAAAAAATCTTGCTTGACACTTTGTTCCTTTAAATATCCATTAGACAGGTAATAAAGTATCCCGCAGATAATGAATAAGGCAAGTATAAACTAGATTCTGACAGCTCAAGGGAAGCATAGCACCCTTTCCAGAAACAGAAACATGTTTGCCTCTTTCTCATGTCTATTTACTCTGGCACTTTTTTCTCTGGACTCTGTGGTCTAATTAAACCTCAAAAGTGCATTCAGGCCCCTGAACCTGAACTTTCTGAAAATACACCTAATATCATACCTTGCCCTCCAAAATTATTATCCCAAAGGAAGAAGAAAAGCAGATATTTTGTTGAATTTAGCTTAACATTTGAACAGAAAAGGTGAAGCCTTTGTAAAACCCAGCGACACCCCTGGTTCCCGGTTCTCATCCTTCTTCACGTGCACACGAGCTCTTCGGTCATGTCTCTGAAACACGACCTTCCTCAGAACCAATCTCCAAGGCTCTTGGAGAACCTCCAAGAACATTAAGTGAAAGAAAAATCATTTTACATGTTTATAGACACTTTCAACAGAAAACATTTTTTAACATTTTTCAATTAGTAGGGAGAATGAGCACATTTTCCCCATCCTGAAAAGGGATTTTAAAATTATTTCTTATGCAGAAGGCTTTTAAATTAAAAATATGTAAATCAAAGGGTGAAAACACAACTTGTCAGATCCTTTAAGAATCCTCGGCTCTGGAGTCCCCAGAAAACTTCCCAAACAAATACTATTATTTTTCCATCTTTTTCATGTACTTCTCAGGTTTGAGAGACTGTTAACTGTGGAAGGGATAGGGGGTGGGGTGGGCTCCAGCCCATAAATATACGTTCATGTATTTGCAAGGAGGTCAGAGTTTTAGGCAGAGTTAGGACTTCTCTTCCTTTGAAAAACTGGAAAGCTCAGATGAATGGAAGCCCAGAAGCTCGAGACTTAGGGAAAAAAAACAAGTAAGTACAGAACAAAAATACAAGATGCATATCTAAAAGAGACAGAAGGTAGAATGGTGGCTCCCAGGGGCAGGGAGTCGGGTGGGGACAGAGCTCAATTTGGGAAAATGAAGAGAGGCCTGGAGCTGGATGGTGGTGATGGATGCACAACAGTGTGAATGTATTTATTGCCACTGAACCGTATGCTTAAAAATGCTAAAGATGGTAAATTTTACACCTTTATTTTAGGTGTGTTTTACCACAATAAAAAAAAAAATGGAAAAAATATTCCCAAATACTGACAGTCTGGAAGGAACTGGTAAATTTAGGGGTGAGGGGTAAGAAAAAGTCAAGTACCATACAGGGTATTTTCATCATAAAGTTAGAGGGGAACCTAACATTTGAGGCATTTCCAGTGGACGAAACCATTACTTACTATATGTATAAAAACGTGCAAGATTACATTTGAGAGCAGCACAGTGGGAAGACACGGGTTCTAGTGTCCTCAGGTTATAACTTCCATGCCAGGCTATGTTGCCCAGACTGGGCATTGATTTTCTCTTCTGAGCAATGGAACAGTGATATCCCCTACTGAGCCGGCTGGGAGAAGCAAATGAGGGAAATACACACCAAGTGCCAAGCACCAGGGCACGCGTTTAGCAGAGACTCAAGAAATCTTAGTCAACCATTATGCTTCATTTTTAGTGGAAACTTTTTCCAAGTTATTTCCAACTTTTGGTAGCTACGCAAACTCCCTCTTAAGCATTTTAAAGCCTCACTACACTTTAACCACTATGAAATAAAATTTATATTTGTCCTTATATTCTGGTATCTTCTGATGAGGGACTGGGGAATCAATATCCATTGATATTACAGAAAGGGGGATGGGAAACAGACTGTATGATGTACAAACTAGGAAAGCACTAAAAAGCGATAAAAAACTGGATGTATTCACTGTTGATAACAGTCCTTTCCTGCCAGCAAGTTGCTAGAATAAGACGAAATACAAGCACATAGACCCTAGAATTCGGCAAAAGAAACTTACAAATAAGTATACAACAAAAGTACAGAAAGCATATCCCCAAATACGACCCGTCTGTTAGAAGGACTGAAAGTCTGAATAAAATGCATTTTTAAGTATCAGACAACAAGCGCCTTGAGTGTTAATAAACCACAGCACTGACACACAAGATCGTTCTGCACGGTTTACATACAGATTCTTTAAGTTCTTATAAACTCAATAGAAAGGAACGCTGACCACCAGCCAGGATTTAATTAAGGAACTAATTGCAGTAGAGCAATGATTCCGAGGGGACTCTGAAGATCAGGTTCCCCTGGAGACGTCAAATCGTCCATCTCCTCTAACCCCATGCATCCCTAGAGAGTCTCAAAAGCATGAAGAGTTTGGAAAAGGAACCCGCGCCCCTGAAACAATTCTGATCCACACACACCTCACACACATTCGTGGCACATGAGAACTTGGAAACCATGCCGCTTACTCTTTTATGGCATTCTGCTCGAATTCACCAGTTTGAATACCTTGTTGACACTTTTTTTCAGGACAATTCCCTTGTATTTCTCCACTGCTTTTGACTTCTGTCACTTATGATTACCATCTGATTTATTACATAAATAATTCCCAAATAGCTTCTCAAGTCAGTTCTATCAGAAACAGTTCATCTACTAAATTAGATGTTGTCACTGCTCTGCTGAAAACTCAGAGCAAAAGCCAGAGTTCTTACAATGGAAAACAAGGTCCCAGGGGGCCTGCTCCACCCCGCATCACCATGTCACCCTGTCACCCACGTCTGATGTCATATCCAACTGCTTCCCACCCCCCCCCCACCCCTTGCTCACTGTGATCCAGCCATTCTCAGCATATCAGGTACACACCAGCCTCAGGGCCTTTGCACTGACTGCTCCCTCTGCCTGGAAGGCTCTCTCCCCAGAAATCCTCGCTGATAATTCCCTCACCTCTTTGGAGTCTTTGCACAAATGTCAGCTTCTCAATGGGGCTGATCCTAAGCACCCTACTTAAAACTACAATTTATCCCCACACCTCCATCCTCTTATTCTGGTCTATTTCTTTCATTTTTCCCTTTCAGTTATCATTCTCTAGCACCCAAAACAGTGCATCTCTTCATAATGTTTCTTTTTTTTTTTTTTTTTTTTTTTTTGGCCATGCCGCGGCACACGGGATCTTAGTTCCCCGACCAAGGATCGAACCCATGCCCCCTGCAGTGGAAGCGCGGAGCCCTAACCACTGGACCGCCAGGGAATTCCCCATAATGTTCTTCATACATGGTAGTCTCTCTCTGGTAGAATGCACGCTCTGCCAGAATATGAATCTTTGTCTGTTTTGTTCACTAGAACAGCATGATACACAGAGGGTGCTTGTAAAGATTTGCTGAACGGATGGATGAATGAATGAAACCATTTTAAAACCACAATTCTCACGAAGAGACTATAATAGCACAGTCCTTAACAAAAACAACTCTAAACTGGGGTCTAGATTCTTACGCCAATTTGAGAATATACTTTTATTTCAAGAAATTGTTGCCCAAAGAGTTGACATCTTCCAAAAGCCATACATGGAAGCCACTCATGAAAGGCCAACCTTAGGGGAAATGTTAAAAGGAAAATGAGAAAATGAAAGGCGACATTCTATTGATCAGGAAACATATGTCAAACTGGGCACGATGTGCAACAAATCAAGTCATGTAACAGTCACCCAGGGACAGAAACACCTACGGGAAGTCTGTACTGCACAGTGAAACCGTCACATCACAAACAGTAATTGGCCATGGGGCCTCTCTGCCTTATCCTTCAGATGGCTTTTATGAATAGACTATATATGTGAAAGGAAAGGAGGGTTTGTGTTCTTTTTAGTGCTGTTCAGCGACTACACCAATGTGCTGACCATTCCTGATGCAATGCTTCTTGGAGTGTCTGGAATTTCAGTTTTCTTTTGAACTGGTTCACTAGTTTGCTCTTGTGTGTGATTATTTCAAAATTTGGTAAAGAGAAAGATGCCTCGGATTTAGCGTATTCTGTTGTTAACTCATACCAGCTCTCAGGCTTTGGCTCAGTGCAAGCCCCCTGTGATAAAACCTTGTCTATGGGATATTCTACTTTTAAACAAGGTTTTGTCACAGGGGGCTTGCACTGAGCCAAAACCTGAGAGCTGGTATGAGTTAACAACAGGATGTGCTAACTCCTGGGCGTATATATATGGAGAAAAACATGGTCCGAAAGGATACATGCACCCTAATGTTCACTGCAGCACTCTTTACAACAGCCAAGACATGGAAGCAACCTAAATGTCCATTGAGAGAGGAATGGATAAAGAAGATGTGGTACATATATACAATGGAATATTACTCAGCCATTAAAAAGAATGAAATAATGCCATTTGCAGCAACATGGATGGACCCAGAGATGGTCATACTGAATGAAGTAAGTCAGACCAAGAAAGAGAAATTGTATGATATCCCTTATATGTGGAAATGATACAAATGAACTCATGTACAAAACAGAAACAGACTCATAGACTTAGAGAACGAACTTATGGTTACGGGGCGGCGGGTGGGGAAGGGATAGTTAGGGAGTTTGGGATCGACGTGTACACTCTGCTATATTTAAGATGGATAATCAACAAGGACCTACTGTACAGCACAGGGAACTCTGCTCAATATTATGTGGCAGCCTGAATGGGAGGGGAGTTTGGGGGAGAATGGATACATGTATATGTATGGCTGAGTCATTTTGCTGTGCACCTGAAACTATCACAACATTGTTAATCAGCTATATCCCAATATAAAATAAAAAGTTTAAAAAAAATTTTTTTAAAAAGGTAGAACATCCCAGCAATCAGTATTTTAGTGATACTTCAATTTTCTGTACCATCACCGCTGTTCAGAGTGAGTGGCGGGAAAATAAAAGGCAAACAAATGTAAGATATATAATAAAAAGCACAGGTATAGATCATGTATTTTATACAAAATCCTGCCCAATTCTAACTCAGTAACGTGGGCAGCCTACGGTCTCCCAATATCACCACTGAGAGAAAAGCCATGTTTGAAACTTACAGATGTTTCTGAAAAAACAAAAGCAAGCAATAAGAACTATCTTTAAAAACAGTCCTCTGTGGTTCAGTAGCACTCGAAACATTCACCTGCAGTGGTGAGAAACAGCAAGGGATGCACGCAACTGAAAACTCAGTGTGTTCCCCTCAATTTTGGGTTATTCGGGGTGACAGCATTCTGTCAATGGTGTGGACTTGTTAAATGCATTCTGTCCAAATTTACAAACAATTACATTAGTGCTAAAGCCAAATTAAACTAAAATACCAGAGGGCAATAAGCATGTTTTTGAGAGAGTCTGTCACCTGTTGAAAATTAAATACACCCTGATAAGAAATAGAGTTCACAAGTTTGCCTAGAAATTGGGTATTTAAGATTCAATTCTGGCGGAGAGAGGCCAGAGAAAGGTCTAGTTTTTAAAGCTTGGATTGGCCTTTCACCGCCTAGTTTCTTAGTTCATCATGCAAGATGACTTTAACAAATTTTAAACAGTGATGCCAAAATAAATGCTAATTAGAGCCCCATATACTCACGGGTATATGCTGGCACTCTATTTTACGAAACCTCTGTGAAAATTACGGATTGGTCTCTCTTCCTTAAAGGCATGATTAGCCCAAATTACACCTAAGCAGGAGAGAAGACTCAGAAATGAATATATTTGGAAAAGAAAGCAGGGAACAAATTCATAGAAAGTAGAATGGTGGTTATCAGGGGGAAAGGGGGTAGAGCTTCAGACGTGCAGATGGAAAAAGTTCTGGAGAGGTGTTTTACAAGCATGGGAATATACTTAATACTACCAAAGTGTACACTTAAAAATGGGTAAGGTGGGAAATGTTATGTGTTTTTAACCACAATTTGAAAACAGAAAAGAAAGCAAGGAAGACTAAATCTCCAAGTCTGAGCCTGTGAAAACAAATCTTTCTTTCTTTAAGTACACTATAGGCCAGCCTGGTTTAATTAATTGCATGGAACAAAAGTATAAAGCATAAATAACACACTACAGGCAGGCAACACACATGCACTTGAATGTTCTTTGGCATCTGTTTATTCATTACCAAGTAGGGTGAGCCATGTGCGCCTTTATGTTTGATTTTCATTCATTTTTCAAAACAGTCAAATCTATTGATGGATTGCCCGATGGAAAAATTTCAAAAGCATTTATTATACCATTAATAGCTCCGTTTCAGCTCAATGTGCCTCCAAGCCTGTCAGGCAAACCTATGAAGAGCAGTGATAAAACAAGCTTTGTTTTCTCTGCTGAAATGCCCGGTGGCTGTTTCAGGGTATTGGGAACAAAGTGCAGCTTTCAGACTTGGTGGTTCCAGTTTTTTCTTTCTTTCTTTCTTTTTTTTTTTTGAACACATAAAGACATTAACTCTAAACAACATGCTGTGCTGTAGCAACTCCCCAGCTACAAATTCTTTCTGTAGGACAGCTCTAGCAAGACCAAACTGGAAACGCTATAAATAGTAAGATAAATGCTCTTGAAAGATCTTCTGAATGTGTGTTCAAGAGGGTACCTCTCTGATTTATCAATGACTTTTGACCCACGTGTAATTTTGAATTAGGGAACGTGATTTTGCCTTCACAGGTACAAGATGCATTAGCAAGATAGGTAGGCCTAGCATTTTCCCCTGGATCTCAGCTTGTAACTCTCCACCCAGAAGTCTGCAACAGTTCACGAATGAAGAAGCTGGCAGAGTGCTAAAGAGACTGTTTACTCCAAAAATGACCAGCCTAACCTGAATTTAGTCAGCAAGCCAATGAGGCAAGCAGAAGCTTTCATTTTTAGGAACATCGTATGGTTACCCAAATACCAAGAACACTACATAAGAGAGAGAACAAGGAACAAAGGTCAATGGTTTTATTAATCAAATCAATAATAAGCTGAGTGTAAAGACGGATCTAATGATATTGTTAAAAAAATTAAATATATATTTCTAGAAGTACTGTTTCAGTATTCATGGGAAGATGGCTGTTGAAATACAGGAAAGAAATAATTTCTCCTACTGCAACGTCAGGTGCATAAACTCAGCCCCCCTGGTGCAAAAGACTGAATGTATGTGTCCTCCCAAAGTTCACATGTTGAAACCTAATCCCCAGTGTGATGGTACTAGGAGGTGGAGCCCTCATGAATGGGATTAGTGCCCTTTTAAGCGAGATCCCCAAGAGTTCTCTTGTCCCTTCCTCTGTGTGAGGACACAGGGAGAAGACAGCCATCTAGAAACCAAGGCTGGGTTCTCACCAGACACCAAATCTACCAGCACCTTGATCTTGGACTTCCCAGCCTCCAGAACCGCGAGGCATAAATTCCTAGTGTTTATAAGCCACCCAGTCTATTGTATCTGTTACAGCAGACCAAACTAAGACCTCTGGGCACTATATCAAAACAAATTTTACATTTGAAAGAAGAATAGTGGGAGGAGAACTGTACCCATACCATTGGGAATATGACCATCCATGAAGAATACATCTGCTCTTGTCTTTCTGCAGAGGTGACCTCTGAGGTATGGAAGGATTCAGGAAGAGAGGTACGGGACACGGAGGTTTAGCAGGTAGCAGAAACAGGAGCCAGCAAAGAAAGTTTAACGTTAGCAAAATTTACAACACCTAGTTCTCCGCTTCCTAAGAACGGCAAACCCGGGACCGTTCCAACAACAAATACTGTGGACGCAGCTGACTCCAAACTCAAGAGCAGCCAACCCTGTGGCTGATAATGGAGAGCCGGGCTGTCGCTCCAGCCAGAGAAACAGGACAGGCTGGGGCTCCAAGACTAAGGGAAAGGGAAAGTAAAAACTTACAGGAAAGGAGATTTTTAGCTTAGGGAGAATGAATATCCTAAAATAAAAGTATTCAACTGCATAACAGTTTGTCTTGGAAAGCAATGAGCTGCCACCTCCAACAGGGTCTAACTATAAATGGGATGGGAGAGAAGATGCCAGCTTCAGGAAGAAGGTTGCTCTTCCTGCCTCGTGGTGTTTTCTTCTCCCCAAATCCCAGATAGTAGTAGTTCTCCCTCTTGCCTTCTAATTCTTTTCTTACTCCTGGGTGGGCCCATGGTTAGCTTTCCTTTTTCTTTTTTAAAGAAAGGTTACAGTTATAAGATATAATACTCGGCAGGATATTCTGTATCTGGAGAAGCTCAGGTACCACCAGATACAAAGACACACTGGGATCCAGTGGGGAAACAGAAAATCACTTGACACAATATGGTGCAAACAACTCAGAAGGAATGAAACAGATCTATTAATTAACGGTAAACTGCACGCACGTGTGGGTGTGTGTGTACGTGCCCACAAATGATTTGCACAACAAAATTTACAGATGAACTGGCAATCTGTATCTCAAATAAATATTTGTCTTGTAGAAGACAGCTGGTTTCCTACTGCAGCTGGTAGAGGCTGTCTGTCCAGGTCCACCACTGTGCCAATTCTTCCCCCGGCATTCAGAACTCAAGATCTTTCCACACTCTCTTCCACACATCACCCCCTCCCCAACTAAATAAAACCATGTTATCGTTACAATTTAAAGGAAACTTGAAGTCTGCCACTTTTGGGAGGGGGTGAAAAAAGTTCCACAAATGGTTAGTTAAGTCTGTTTAAGAAGGGACAGAATTGGAAACACATGATATTAAAAAGACAACTGAAAAAAATCTAAAGATTAGTAGGATTAGTACTGAAAGGAGTGAAGGAGGGGGAGGCCTACAATTTGGGATTTCCCATAAACTGGATCCAATTTTGGCCCCGAGGGAAAAGAAAGGAGACTATCAAATGAATTGCGTTTATGGAGAGAATAAATCCCTTCGACGTTTCCCAGCTGAAAGAAAAAAAGTACTGTGATTAATCACGGTCATTTTAGTCACCATACCAAAGAAGTCACTGAGTTTCTAGTATGATGAACTCCTCAAGGCCTTTCACCTGATGTCAAGTCCTTTGGGTGCTCACAAATGTATTTCCGTTTTGTGGGACGAAAAAGTTCTAGGGATTGGCTGCACAACAACATGAATGTACTTAACAGTGAACTTCAAAAGGGTTAAGGTGCTACGTTTTAGGTTACACGTATTTTACCACAATTAAAAACATTTTTGAAAGTGTATTAGGAGAAAGACAGACAATACTAAATGTTGGTGAAGACGAGGGGCAGCCAGAACTCCTGAGAAAGGAAGCGAGTACCACTCCTCTGGAAAACTGCTGGGCAGTTTCTAAGCTGAATGTATGCAGAGACCCAGCAATTTCATAAAATGAGAGGGAAGTCAGTATATATATTTATGTATTCAGCAGAAGACACTGTTAACATCCCCGAGTCAGAAACAATCCATCATCAGGAGAAAGAATGAATAAATAGTGGCGCTCATTCCAGCAGTGAGAATGCATACGCTGCGGCTGCAGTAACACCATGGATGAATCTCTCACACACAACGTCCGATGAAAGAATTCACACAAAAGAACACGCGCCGTTGGGCCTCCACATCCATGGGTTTCTGCACATTCAACTAACCGCGGATACGGAGAGCTGACTGTATTCCACCACTTTATATAAGGGACTTGACCATCTGTGGATTTTGGTATCTGGTGGCGGGGGTGGGGGGGAATCCTGAAACCAATCCCCTGAGGATAACAAGGGATGACTGTAGTTGATTCCATGGATCATGAATCCATTTGCCATACTAATCTACAGTGTTAAAAATCAGGATAGCAGCTATCCTGGGGCGGAAGCAATGACCAAGAGAGACTTTGGGGGGGGTTGAACATCTTCTATTACTTGATCTGGGTGAAGGACACCTGAGTTGTTCACCTGGTGATCTGGGCATGTTTCTGTATGAGTTTTATACTATAATATAATGTTTGTAAAACTTACTGTTTGGTCTTTTTTTTAAGATTCTTTTTTTTTTGGATGTGGACCTTCTTTTTAAAGTCTTTATTGAATTTGTTACAATATTGCTTCTGTTTTATGTTTTGGTTTTTTGGCCGCAAGGCATGTGGGACCTTAGCTCCCTGACCGGGGATCGAACCCGCGCCCCACCCCTCTGTTGGAAGGCAAAGTCTTAACCACTGGACCGCCAGGGGAGTCCCTAAAAGTTACTGTTTTAACTTGATAGAGTTCATTTATTTTTATGACTGACCTAACTCTATGCTCCTAAAATTTGACAAACATCTAAGTCCTGGATTCTTACTCCTCCAGTCAGGTTTCTGCAATATTAACTTGCAATAGTTTAGAACAGCAATCTGCCACACTAGCCCCACACACCGCCTGCTCGAGGGATATCGTCTGGATAGCCACAAGAACGCTGATTCTGTCCTGTATGTAGATTCTCCCTGTTGCCTTGGTGGGTTTCTGCCAGTATCCCTCCCAGGCCAGGGAAGAATGAGCACCAGCCAGGGGAGGACCTGTTCACCCTCTGCCGTGTAATGCAAACTCGATTTCCTGGTAAGACGAGTTCTGAAACGTGGATAAAAGGGTGGAAGGACCACTCCCCAGTGCTGACCTTCTACTGAAGTACAAGTTCCTTGGCATGCAAAAATAGTAAAAACCACGTGCTTCAAGAATGTCTAGAGCATAGAAATAGGAAACATACAGGATTGGCCTAAGTGCCATAACATACCAAAGGGAGCCCCATAACATAATGAGGTTTTAAGATAGTGCTGTTTATTATTCCGTAATAATAACTGCCACTTGGTAGCCAGCAGTTCTTCTTCTTCTTTTTATTTTTACAAATGTTCCTTTCCAAGTTATTTGCCGATCAAGCTGGGAAACCTTCATTAGTTCCCAATGGTTCACAACAAAGTGTCTCGAATTGCTTTAACAGCACCTACTTCACTTTCTCTATCCAGTTTGGCTAAGAAATTTCAATTACCTTGTTAATGTCTCAACAAAAAGAACCCCACGATGCCCTCCATGACTGGTAGGAAGGCAGTCAAGAGTCACAGAGGCCAATAGGTGGAAAAGTCTTCACTGGTGAAAGGCAGAAGCACAGACCCTGATGAGCCCTGGAAGGCGGTCTGGCCCATCAGGACCTGATGCTTCCAGGGGTCTTACTGGCCCAAAGGGGAAAAAGGAAAGGAGTTTGGGAAAAGAATGGTTGTGAAGGTACAAGCTGTGGAAGATGCTCAAAACACATACAAGGTTTGCTCAACACGTTTTGACCACAAAATAATAGCCCAGTGAGGGCTCCATATTTTTTCTGATGGTAGTAAACAATCTATTTTCTTTTGTAGACATTAGAAAAAGAGGTCTGTAAAGGCAACATATCAAAAAGTAGACTCTTTCCAGAAAATGTCAAATCATTATTCCATCAAGCTATTCAGACTCCACGAGTGAATCATGAAGTTCAGCTTGGTTACAATCTGCAGACAGTTGTAAATTAAATGTGAAAACTCTGAATGCCCAGGTTGCCCACTACAAAATAAATCTTACATAAGGAGCAGTAAGCACTGTGCTTTCCTTGTCTCTACTGCCAAAATACATAGGCTGGATTAGATGTAGCAAGATTTCCTCATGAAAATGGGATTTCCTTCATGAAAGACTGGGCAATAAAGTCTGAAAGCAACTTGAGCTTTTATTCTTTCCAAGCCACAAACTGGAACACAAAGAAAACTAAGAGCCACCGGAACTGAGAAAGCACCTTAGAAACCAAGACTATACCAAAATTCAAATTTATAGATGAAATAAAGGATTACTTTAACCCTTAAGTCACAGACCTCAAGAGAAAATTTTCCTAGTACATTGAACATATTAATCAAGTGACACAACTCTGACTTATGTGCAATTCTTTTTTTTTTTTTTTTTTTTAATTGTCTGCACTGTGAGGCATGTGGGATCTTAGTTCCCTGATAGAACCTGTGCCCCCTTCACTGGAAGGGCGGAGTCTTAACTACTGGACCGCCAGGGAAGTCCATGATATGCAATTCTTTAGACATAGTTCAGCTGTGATGCATCTCAGAATGTATATTAGTTATAAATACAAAGATGACTAAATTCTATTCTGGTTCTTAAGTATTTAATCGCTCTGAAGTTAACATCCTTAAAGGCTAAAAAAAAAAAATACAAACCACACTGTTGACACTCAACAGGGAGACAAAATTATGAGGTTTTACAAATATTCTCTGAATTATTCTAGAAAAGGAGACATTTTTTAATTCCCTCTAAAGATTGAATAAAGTTAACTACAAATAGTAAGAATCTAAATTTTTTGTTATCTACACAGCAGCAAAATAAACTAGAAAATTTTTATTTGAAGATCTGTTTTTCTAGTCTCCTTTAAAACTAAAAATAACCAGAGAAATGCCAAAAAAAAAAGTGTCAATTAGAGAAACCTTCAAAGATGGCCTTCAAGAATTTTCCTTTAAAACGGAACAAACCAGAAAGAATAGCTAGACATGTAGATTAAAACAAGTATGTAATATTTTCATGTGTTAGAAAGAGGCTAGAAAATATTTCACAGGCATAAATTCAATACATTTATTACTGATACAATAATGGAAGTCTCAAATGGGAAAAAAGACTATCTTAAATAACCACATCTTCAACCCCAGCAAGAAACACAGCAAGAAAAAAACTTAAAAGCTCATTATGAATCAATAATTTCTCGTGATAGAGACGATGTGAACCACATTTAAAATAAAATCTGATTCCACTACTTGGGCACACCTGCTTAAACTTACTAATGAAAACTGCAAGAACAAATCTAAAACCTTTTATGAAACATGTGTATGTCAATTGCTCCCAACCCCCAACCCAAAAATCAAACCCCTCAAAGGTGTTCACATACTGATCATCTTATTGATTATAAACAACAAATGCTTTCTTTCACCACAGATGATTACAAATGAGATAAATACACCCATTTCTGTAATGCAGTTCTCTGTGTTCCTGACATTAATGTGTGTGGTATGGATGATGTGTATGTGTGAGTGTGTGTGCACGTGTGTGTTTTCTCTTGACTGGGTTTGGCTGCCTCTTGTGCAAGATGGCTACTACAACAAACTGAAACCTACAATTGCCAACATAATTCTGAGGAAAAAGAACAAACCTGGAGGGCTTCCCTGGTGGTGCAGTGGTTAAGAATCCGCCTGCCAATGCAGCGGACACGGGTTCAAGCCCTGGGCCGGGAAGATCCCACATGCCGTGGAGCAATTAAGCCTGTGCACCACAACTACTGAGCCTGCGCTCTAGAGCCCGTGAGCCACAACGACCGAAGCCCTCGTGCTAGAGCCCATGCTCCACAACAAGAGAAGCCACTGCAATGAGAAGCTGCGCACCGCAACGAAGAGCAGCCCCGGCTCACCACAACTAGAGAAAGCTGTGCGCAGCAACAAAGACCCAATGCAGCCAAAAATAAATAATAAATAAATCACTAAAAAAAAAAAAGAACAAACCTGGAGGCATAGCCCTCCCAGACTCTGGCCAATACTACAAAGCTACAGTAATCAAAACACTGTGATACTGGCATAAAAACAGACATATGGATCAATGGCACAGAATAGAGAGCCCGGAAACAAACCCACATACGTACAGTCAATTAATCTTCGACGAAGGAGCCAAGAATATAAAAAGGAGAAAAGACAGTTTCTTCAGCAAGCGGTGCTGGGAAAGCTGAACAGCCAGATGTAAATCGATGAAGTTAGAACACTTCCTCATACCCTGCACAAAAATTAACTCAAAATGGCTTAAAGACTTAAATATAAGACATGACACCATAAAACTCCTAGAAGAGAACACAGGCAAAACATAATCGGACATAAATTGTAGTAATACCTTCTTAGAGCAGTCTCCCAAGGCAGAAGAAATAAAAGCAAAAATAAACAAATGGGACCTAGTCAAACTTATAAGATTTTGCATAGCAAAGGAAACCATAGACAAAACGAAAAGACAACCTACAGACTGGGAGAAAATATTTGCAAACAATGTGACTGACGATGGCTTAACTTCCAAAATATACAGCCAGTTCATACAACGCAATATCAAAAAAAACCAAACAACCCAATCAAAAAAATGGGCAGAAGACCTAAACAGACATTTCTCCTAAGAAGACATGAAAATGGCCAACAGGGGCATGAAAAGATGCCCCTACATTGCTAACTACTAGAAATGAAATTTCTAGTAATTAGAGAAATGTGAATCAAAACTACGATGAGGTGCCACCTCACACTGGTCAGGACGGCCATCATTAAAAAGTCTACAAATAATAAATGCTGGAGAGGGTGAGGAGAAAAGGGAACCCTCCTACACTGTTGGTAGGAATGCAAATTGGTGCAGGTAGCCACTATGGAAAACAGTCTGGAGGTTCCTTAAAAAACTAAAAATAGAATTACCATATGATCCAGCAGTCCCACTCCTGGGTATATACCTGGAAAAGATGAAAACTCTAATTCAAAAAGATACATGCACCCCAATGTTCACAGCAGCACTATTTACAACAGCCAAGACATGGAAGCAACCTAAATGTCCACCGACAGAGGAATGGATAAAGAAGATGTGGTGATGGAATATTACTCAGCCATAAAAAAGAATAAAATACTGCCATTTGCAGCAACATGGATGGACCTAGATTTATCATACTAAGTGAAGTAAGTCAGACAGAGAAAGACAAATTTTATATGATATCACTTATATGTGGAATCTAAAAAATAATACAAATCAACTTATTTACAAAACAAACACTCACAGACATAGAACAAATTTATGGTTACTAAAGGGGAAAGGGAAGGGGGAGGGATAAATTAGGAGTATGAGATTAATGGATACACATCACTATATATAAAATAAACAACAAGGATTTACTGTACAGCACAGGGAACTATATTCAGTATCTCATAATAACTACAATGAAAAAGAATCTGAAGCTGTACACCTGAAACTAACACAATATTGTAAATCAACTACAGTAAAATAAAAATACGTATATATATTGAACTGTGCTAGGCAAAAGTATAAAATATTGACCAGCCTACCTTCTTGGCTTACAAGAATTAAATATAATAATGCATTTAGAACAATGAATAAAATATATGGAATACAAAAAAAGAAAAAGAAAATTAATGTTATGAATTTGCAAAAAAAAAAAAAAAGAAAAAGAAAAGAAAAAAGGGGACGAGAACAAGGCCCCCAGTTTTTCAAAGGTCACTGTTGGAGAAGTTCCGACTAAATGTCTGCTTTAAGACAGTTTCATTTACAATTCAAATTCCAACAAATCCTGAGGTTTATCTAACAGTCTAAGGTATCCCATGGACACCGAGAGAGCAAGCTGAATCTGCTCATTGTTAGCTGACTTAAGAACCCACCTGAGCATCCCATTAGGCACTGTGCCATCAGCTGTCGGGATAAGAGAAGTGAATCCCTGTTCTCCCTTGCCTTTCATTCTAATCTTCTAAAGATGATCCAAAATATTCAGCCTCACGAGGCTTAGGATGGGTACATGTAACCAGCAAGCTGGGCAAAACTATTATCAGACAAACAGAAATCAGGCAGCAAGAGGTGCACATCCAGACTGTTTGGAGGGCGGCGGTAGGAGCGGGGGTGGGGAGACAGAGTCCTGAGCACACCTGGGCCAATCAGAGCGCCCTTTCAGGAATTGGGAAAGGCAGCTGAGAAAATGACCTTGCATCACTCCTAGGGGCGGGGCTGTAATTCTGGGCTCACATCCCAGGATGGGCATCTTCCACCTTCCACGAGGCCCGGGGAAGCTGGGAATGCAGGTCTGCAGATAGAAGGAAGAAGGCAGGCCCATGAGGGAAAGAGAGAGTGTGTCTGACCCCCAGACCAAGTTTGGATAACATCACAGTCTTCAACTGCATTCCCAACCTGGTGTCTGAGATGCCCTTGTAGCCTGAGAATCAATTTCCATTTTCTACTTAAGTCTTCTTTTGATTATAGCCTCAGGTGTCCTAAGTAATTCTGGAAAACACCTTTAATTTTTTTCCAACTGATTTCAAGAAAAGAATGTCTTTTTCAGTGAATACAAGTGTCCAGATTTCAAAAAATAAAGACGAGACTTGTATTTATATTAAAAATATTCTAGAATATTATGCTAAGTGAAATAAGCCAGGCAGAGAAAGACAAATACTGTGTGGTATCACTTATATATGCAATCTTAAAAAAAAAAAAAGTCAAACTCATAGAAACAGAGAGTGGAATGGCGGTTGCCAAGTGCAGGGGGATGGGTAAAATAGGGAGAAGTTTGTAAAAGGGTATAAACTTCCGGTTATGAGTTAAGATCTGAGGATCTAACAGGTAACATGGTGACTATAGGTAACACTGTATTGTATAAAATTCAAATTTGCTGAGAGAGTAGACCTTAAACGTTCTCACCCACACACAAAGATAAATGTGAGACAACGGATGTGTTCATTAACTAGATGGGGAGAATCCTTTCATATATACCTGTATCAAATCACCACAATGTACACTTTTAAAATCGTATAATTTTGTATGTCAATTATACCGCAATAAAGCTGAAATTTTAAAAATATTCTAAAGCAGTCGCATAGCACAGGGAGATCAGCTCGGTGCTTTGTGACCACCTAGAGGGGTGGGATAGGGAGGATGGGAGGGAGACGCAAGAAGGAGGAGATATGGGGATATATGTATACATATAGCTGATTCACTTTGCTATAAAGCAGAAACTAACACACCACTGTAAAGCAATTACACTCTAATAAAGATGTAAAAATAAATAAATAATAAAAATAATCTAGAATAGTGGATTGTAACAAGCTGTTTGAGAAATAAAACTAATTTGATCTTACCAAGCTATACTTGAGTTGTAAATTTTTTAAAACACGCTCCACTGTGTGTTTATATATAAATTTACATATAAAGTAGAGAAATAAGTGAGGACTCTAAACCTTTTCTTGATTTTCCATCATGGATTGTATTCTTCTCTTCCTAGTATTTACTAATTGTTTAAAAACTAAACTCCACAGGGTGTAATATATGTACATCTGAAGACCTACGTATTCTATGTATTACACAGATGTATGAATTTCACACACACACACTTTCCATATGCAAAAGCCGCAGGATGCACAGACAAGCAACGGCAACCCCATCACCCACTGCCTGGACCTGGAAGCAGGGCAGGGAACTCTGGGGGAACAGGGCAGAGGGCAAAAGAAATGGAAGAAAAGGTGGGCTGTTTAGTGAGGCAGCGGCAGCAGCCCGGGTACCAGTGCAGGTCTCCCCAGCTCACCTCACCACCCGGGAGAACGCAAGACCAGTCAGGAAGGTGGCAAGAAGCCCAGGAAAGCGAGAGCCACCTTCAACTCGCAGATGCTGGAGACACACGGGGTGGTCTGGCTACCTCCTGGTTTCTTGCCCTGCGTCTCATCTTCTCCATGATTATATGAGATGACAGACAGAATTGTGTGTCCCTTCAAAATTCCTACATGTTGAAGCCCCAAACCCCCATGTGGCTGAGTTTGGGGTAAGGAAATAATTAAGGTTCAGTGAGGTCAGAATGGCGGAGCCCTGATCTGAGAGGATTAGCGTCCTCATAAGAGGAGCCACCAGAGAGCTCTCGCTCTCTCCCCCTACACACCCCCGCCCCAGGTGGACGACGGGGAGAAGGTGGCCCTCTACCACCAGGAAGAGAGATCTCATCCGGAACCGAATCAGCCAGCACCTTGATCTTGGACCTCCCAACCTCCAGAACAGTGAGAAGACACATTTCTGTTGTTTAAGCCACCTAGTTTGTGGTATTTTGTAATGGCAGCTGGAACTGATCAAGAAAGCCACTTATCCCCAAAGATAGAGGGGATCCATGGACAACTCCAATTCCATCTTAACCATCTTTGGAAATCAGGTGAATAGAAACGAAAACAACCACCTTTATAGCCGAAAGGGGCGTTAGAATTTAAGGCAGGGAAATCGTGTCTCAAGAGCAAAATTTCCGTTTCCAAATGGTACGTTTATGGAGTGGATGCCTCCAGTTCTAAGCAACAGTACAGACCATTCGAGGTGGCGTTTCACGTATAAATCTCTCTCACCCTCTAGAAGATTTCCTTTATGCTTAGCTTTGGTCAGAATAAGCAGCCATCTTTCCGAGGTGATGTCAGCACAAGGGAGTGGGAACCGGCAGTAGACAGAAGCTTCCTGCACCTGGTACAGCTGCGAATCGAGGGGAAGCCCTACACTTACCCTCAGAGTGTCTGATGCAAAAACTGTTAACGGTGGGGGCATGTTTAGAATCAGCCTTAGAGGTTTTCCTTCCCAGGTTTACCGATCTACCAAGAACAGGTAACAAAAGCAGGATGGAAAGAACACATCTACTGGCTTTCCACTGGTTGCTTCTGAGCAGGAGCTGACTCTTCACAACGACCCCGCTAACCACACACACTCAAACGTCAGGTCTTACCTGATCTCTCCCTACATCACATCAGTGGCCACCCAAATGCCACTTTAGGGGACAAGATCCACTTCACCCAAATTTCCCAGTAATGTAATCATTGGGTTAAACTATAAACATGCTTGAAATGTGGTCTTTTGGAATCAGCTTGTTACGAATGGAATTTTAGCTCTGTTAACAGATGGCCTTGGCAACGGAGCCAACTGCCACTCAAAGGTGCTCTAGTGGGAAAAGAAGAAGGACGAGGTGCATCTGGCTTGGGAGGCCCCCAAATGAGAGGAATGCGACTGTGCAAACGTGGGGCTGCTCGGGGCCTGCGGCACCCTCGGGGGTGATGGTCTCACGTGTGGAGGAGGGCGCTCCGGGCGCTGTGTGGAGACGGGGTACAACACCAGGAGCCTGGAGGGGGAGGAGCGTCTGTCATGGCTGTTAGAGCGCAGGGTCCGCCAGGTGCGCGCTGTGTGACCTCGGGAAAGCTCTTCAACCTCTCTGTGCCTTCGTTTCCTCATCTGTGAACTTGGGGATGATGAAAGCACCTACCCAGCAGTGTTCTCATGAAGAATAAACAGGGGCTCACAACCCTTATTTTTAAAGTTAACAATTAGGGCTTCCCTGGTGGCGCAGTGGTTAAGACTCCGCCTGCCAATGCAGGGGACACAGGTTCGAGCCCGGGTGCGGGAAGATCCCACACGCCGCGGAGCAACGAAGCCCGTGCGCCACAACTACTGAGCCTGTGCTCTAGAGCCCGCGTGCCACAACTACTGAAGCCTGCGTGCCCAGAGCCCATGCTCCACAACAAGAGAAGCCACCGCAATGAGAAGCCTGCGCACCACAACGAAGAGTAGCCCCCCCGCCGCTGCAACTAGAGAAGGCTTGCGTGCAGCAACGAAAACCCAATGCAGCCAAAAATAAATAAATAAAATAAATTTTAAAAAATAAATAAATAAAATAAAGTTAACAATTAGCAGGGGCTCACAGCAAGGCGCCATGGGTGGGTGTCAGTGCCCGTCAACGGTGTTACGGCTGCTCCTTCAGGAAGCCCACCTGCTTCAGAAGCAGGATGACAGTCAGAGGCCAGGGAGGGGGTGTGGGAGTTTGGGACAGCTGGTCCCAGCCCGGGGGGCAGCCCTCTCTGCTGAGAGGGGATCCAAAGGACAGGAAGGAAACCTCATACAAACCAGACCGAACTAAAAAGGTCTAGGGGTGGTCCCCGGACACAGGAATACCAAGCTCGCCCCAGGGCACAGCACAATCCTAGGTGCAGGACCACCGGGATGCAGCAGATAAGATACTGATGCTCTTGCCGTGGTCCCGGAGCAGAGACAAGTCTGCAGGAAGGCGCTGAGCTGCTTAACTGGAGGCGACGTGTGCCCCCAAGCAGGTGACGAGGGGCCACTGTCTCTGCCTGGAGAGTTCACCTTTCCAAAACTCATCCACCCAACGGGACCGTTTCCTATTCATGCAACTGTGCAGGCAACCGAGCACATCCCTCAGACGGGGACTGACATAAATCCTGCATGAGAGAACAGACCCCCGCCAAACACTGACACAGACAGGAATCCAATCACGGCTGGCGGAGCCGTATGTATCATTCACCCGAAACCATCTCCCCTCACGGGCCCCCCCGCGCTCCCCACACCCATTTCATAAAATTGCATTTATTTTTATAGTTGGAAAGGGTTGGCTGTACTATCTGTAGGCGGGGTAAGCCTGAATTTGCTAAATATCTGAAACTATCTAAGATTATTAATGATAATTAGGCGCTGAAAAAACAAAGCTCTAAGCGCTATCTTGAGGATAATAATTAGGACTCAGACTTGAAACCAAGATCAGCTCGACATTTCTTACTCCCTGACTGTTCATCCGCTGAACTGGAGCTCAGAAAACCATCAGTGAATTCTCCTAATGGCAGTGACTCAGACAGTAAGAACAACCTTTACATCTTTGCTTCCCGGTAACATCATGAGAGGAAGGGAGGACAAGAGCGCGGACGTGTGTCACTGACTTGTACCACTGCCTGTGTTCATCTTGGTCTCCCAAACACAGCCTGATTCTTCTAAAGCACAGGTTCTTTTATATAAGGCTGCGTAGTCTCACATTTATGCCCTGAAACTCCCTTTGGAGTGGGGAACCAACGGGCACAGGTAAGTAACATGAGTTGTGAAATTCACGGACCTAAATCAGACAAGCACTTGACCCTGTACCAGCGGTATTAATAGAACATCTTTGCTTAAAACATTCATCCTTAATTTGCGATCAACTGTTATCGTGCAACCATCTGAAAAGGCCCAAAGAGGCGTGTGGCGGAGCCCAAGCGGCCCTCCGCTCCCTTCTGCCCATCTGCCGCTCTGCCCCAGGCCCCTCTCCCCCATGTCAGCCTGGTCCTCTTCCAGACTCCTGGCTCCAAATCTGTGAACCATCTGCTGCCTCCAATCTGAGTCCCCAGGAAAACAAAAAGTTTTCTCTCAGCAACACATCAACACAGCACGTGAGGATGGTCTGCTGCACTCTCTTCCCTAATCTGACCAACCTCCTTCCCCAGAAGTGGCCGGGTGGCCCCAGGAAACAGCACCCTCTATTTGGATTTCCTTACTGCTGCCACGTCAAATGACATAGGATTCCACCACAGACTTTTTTTCCCTCTTTTCTGAGCTGTCTCGAAACTGTAAAATTAACAACAGTACTCTGAAGAAAATAATAAATACCATTTGCTACCATTTAGCACTGTCCCTTACCTTCTCTTATTTGATTCTTTGATTGACTGATGTGAAGAAAAGAAAACTAACATTTACTGAGCGCCTACTGAATGATGCAAATTGCACCAGGTGTGGGCAGACCTCGTTTCGTTCCATTTCTCCTTATTGTGCTTTGCAGATACTGAGGTTTTTTTTTTACCAATTGAACATCTGTGGCAACTCTGCGTCGAGCAAGCCTATCGACACCATCTTCCAACAACATGTGCTCACTTCGTGTCTCTGTGTCACATTCTGGTAACTCTCGAAATATTTCAAACCCTCCACCAGCAAAATTATTAAAACTTGCTGAAGGCTCAGATGATGGTTAGCATTTTTTAGCAATAAAGTCTTTTAAAATTATATTGTTTTTTTAGACATGATGCTATTGCACACTCAACAGACTACAGTATAGTGTAAATACAACTTTTACATGCACTGGGAAACCAGAAACATTCATGTGACTTGCTTTATTGCGATATTTGCTTTATTACAGTGGTCTGCAACCAAACCCACAGTATCAATGAGGTCTTATATACCTTACCTTGTATACCTTACCTTGTACCTTATATACCTTACCTTGTCTATCCTAATAGTACCCCCAAGAGGTAGGAATTATTGGGGGAAAATTTTAATTATTATTAGGTCACATCGGAAGCACTGCGATAAATCACTTGCTCTGAAGTGTTTTTATTTTTATTTTTTTTTGGAAATGTTTTGAAAGATTAAATAAAGTAGTACATTTTGGTGCCCAGCAGAGTCCCAGGTGTATAGCAGGCTCTTGGGAAAGTGTTCGCTCCTTCTACTTTGTTAACGAAGAAAATGTGAGTTTCACAGCTGCTTCCACATGGCACACGGAGGGCATGAGTTGGGTTCAACCCCACGTGTACTCGCCTCTCCCAGCTCCACACGCACACGGCCTTCTCACCCCACGGGGGTGGGGGGGCGGGGGATCCAGACTGGTCCACCACACACGCGGACACTGTAGTATGGGGAGGCTGGTACCTGGGGGGGGAGCGGAATCTCAGGGCAAAGAGGAGGAAGCGTCACCAGCATGTGACCCTCCAGTCCCAAGTCCAGTCTTTGTTTAGACCCTGATGACTTTCAAGGTAGTTTTTCCTGAAGTCCATCCTTTTCTAGAAGTGAAAAAGCGTAGGACCTTTGGTAGCAGGAGGAGATGGGCTAGTATCAGCGGCCATAAGAGGGAGGCTGATTGGTTCTTTGTCTTTTACCTGTTCCCGATGCTATACTAGGCTACTTCTTCTACATTTCTCTTCTGAAGGCCACTTTCCCCTTTGTCACCAGAACAACACTAGATTCATGCTGCAGGGTTAGTATGACAAAGCGAAACTCTTTCAGCTGGGGGTGTGAGGGGTGTTAGGTATAAATAAGTGCCCGCAGCAGCCTGATGTGGGAAGTTCGTGTATTAGTTTCCTGGGGCTGTTGTGACAAAGGACCAGAAGCTAGGTGGCTTAAAACAACAAGCTTATTCTCTCACAATTCAGGAGGCCAGGAGTCTGAAATCCAGGTATGAGCAGAGCTGGTTCCGACAGAAGGCTCTGGGGAGAATCTGGTCCAGGCTTCTCTTCCTGGCTTCTGGTGCAGCTTGGCAATCCCTGGCATTCCTTGGCTTGTAGACACATCACACCGATCTCTGCTTCTGCCTTTACTGGGCTTTCCCTCGTGTGTCTCTTCTCTTCTATTATAAGGACACCAGTCCTACTGGATCAAGGACCCATCCTACTCCGGTGTGACCTCATCTGAGCTCTCATCTTAATTACATCTGCAAAGACCCTTTTCCTAAACAGGGTCACATTCACAGGTACCAGGGGTTAGGACATGCCTTCTGGGGGGGTGGGGAGGGGCACAATTCAACCACCCTTCCTGAACAGCCCATGAGAAATTCTGCCCATTCCTCTTTCTGACCTATTTATCCAAATTATGTCTGAGATAGAGTCAGTAACAACAGTGTAAATATATCAAGTAAGCTGGTGACATTGGCTGAGAGAGAAGGTAGAAAGAGCCCCAGTGCTGGTCAGACCCTAGAGTAACCCAAGAGCAGCAATCAGCTCTGTTCTGTGTCAACATTTACTCTTGCTCTTACGCAAGAGATGCTTGTTTCGTTTTCTAAATTTTCTTCTTATAAACAACATCCCCATCCTCCAAATCCTCCTACAAAAAACAAAACAAAACGAACATACAAACAAAATCCCAACCCTGCTACAGCTGGGAGTAACTGAATTATTCCACTGAGTTATGTGAACCTCTTTTTGAGTGAAAAAAAAGCATTCCAAAATATCTTCACACATCATCAAAATTAGAACTAAAATGCTGGAAGAAATCTATCTTTTCTCCATCTCTAATCTTTATAATTTGGAGAGCCAACATGAACCTTAGCAATTTAGCAAAGACCATCTTAAAAAAGACCTAAATTTGCAAGCAAGGCAAACCTATCATTACAGAAGGCCAGTCCTGCTCATCAAAGTTTAGTTTTTAAAGTACAAGTTCTCTCTGGGAGTTGAGAGCTACATATAAAATTTCTCTTAGAAAGAGAAGATTTTTAAAGTAGAAAAGGGTCACCTACCAAAACACCAGAATTTCATTTTAAAAGCTACCACTTTACCAGTACGTACGTACGTACACACACACACACACACACACACACACACACACACACACACACCTGATTTGCCATCTGTCAATTTTCCTTGCTCTCAGCTGACAGAAAAAGGTTAAGAGAGCTTGTCATGGAACTAAAACACGCTAAACATTTTAAAGGCCAAAATTCAAAAAGCAAACGGGGGTTTGAGGTGCGGGCTTCAGATCTGCTGGCACTTTGCCAATAACATTCCTTTCCAAGTGAGAAAACCTGGGATAAAATCCCACTCAGCTGGCTCCTCGGCCATGACCTTGATATGGCATTAATCTTTCTGGGCTCCAGTTTCCTTGTCTGTTAAATGAGGATCATACAAATTCCCTTTGCAGGTTTGTTGAAAGGTGACTCTCTCACATGTAACAGGTGTACCAGGCCCACAGCGGAAGCTCAACATCCGGTGTCGCTGCCGTTGCTGATTGGTGAGCGGTATTGTTTCTGCTTTCACTACAACTGTCACTAATTATTATCACCAGATCCTAACTACCTCCCCTTCCTTCCAGGGCCCTCCAAATGGAACCCTCTTCCCATTCCCAGAACCCTGACAATCTCTGGGGATGCAGGTCCTCACCCTTTCACCTCTCCTTCCCCGGTAACTGGGAAGAGGGATGGGCTGACCCCGGTCCCCAGGGACGCCTCTGACTCCTTTGCAAAAGGGGTGAGCAGGAAGGAGGCTAAACTAAGATTCTTCTCAAATGCAAAATTTAAAACAAAATCTCAACAAGCAATTCCAGTGTACTTAAAAGATACTATGTATGTATATGCATAACTGAATCACTTTGCATACACCAGACACTAACGCAACACTGTAAATCAACTATACTTCAATTAAAATTTTTTTTAAATACCCTATTTCTTGGGAGATGAAGTTACTGTTTAAAACAAATCTACATGACGACCCTCTTCGCCATCACCAGGTGAGCCGCTGGTCCACACAGAGCCCTTGCAGGCAACATTTCTTCCCATCGCCCCAAATCTACAAAGTTTTCCCACTTGTAGCTGAAATCCACCCCACCACCTTCAAATGTCGGGTTATAACCTCCATGATATAGAATCTATGCATTTGTAACTTTAAAATTCCATTAAGAATAGAAATATTAAAAATTTGTTTTAGCTTCAGATTCCTCGACATGATGTGCTCTGGGCCGCTTTAAGGCAGCTGCACCTAGACATGTGGACGGCTGCATGTAATGATGACAGTGCTTGTTTCATCCTGAATCACTGGTATTTAGATTTACTCTGAGCTACAGCTATGATGCTTTGAAGGAAGAAGGGTTTAAGCAGTGGAATTTAGGAAATGCCACTAACTAGGCGATTCCAGAGAGGCACAGAGGCGACCTGCCTCTCAGGAGTCTATGGACCCAGGTCTAGGTCACTCAGAGCTGCTGTCGCCCCAACAGAGGACACCCGGGAAGGGGGTGCTATGACTGCTGCACTGTGGAAATGGCATTCGCTCTATCTTCTGTACTCAGCAATAATGGTCTTAAAGTTAAGGCTACTGTGGGAAAATATTCGATCTACTAAAGGAGACAAAAAAGCAGATTATGAAGAGTGTATCCAAAGAATGGTCCCAATGTTTGCATAAAAACCATACCTAAAGGCACACAAACACAGAAAGGTCTGGAAGACAGTAAAAGACCAAGGTTTAAGGGGACTATTTCTGAAGACTAGAATTATGGGTGGTGAATGTGTTTTGTGCTTTTTGCTTGCCTCCTTCTCTAATTATGCTGCAGTAAGCAGGGATGACTTCATATCAAGGGGGAAACAATGCAAGTTTTCACCTATTGTCTGAACCCAAGTCTGCCTGTTTCAGGTAAGGGGTTGCCTGCACGGGCTGTGTTCCCCGTCACTTATCCCACCATCAGCGCCTGTACTGTGTTTTGTGTCTTCCTTTGCACTTTTCACAGTGTCCGCTGTTCCTTGTTGTACCCAATGTGGCAGCCCCTCTCCTTTCTTTCCACCTCTGATTCGTTTTTAACCATTTGCTCTTGGCCTCTCATCTTGTTCCTGTCCCTTTCACTTCCTATAGCTTCTCTCCAGCCCAGGGGTCCAAGAGAAACAGAGTGTGAGTCACAAAAGAAATTTAAATTTTTCTAGTAGCAATATTTTTTTAAAGTAAAAAAAAATTGATGAAATTAATCTTAATATAGTTTATGTAATCCAATATATCCAAAATATTATTTTAACATATAATCAATCAAAAAATTTAAATTTTTCTAGTAGCAATTTTTTTAAAGTCAAAAAAAATTGATGAAATTAATCTTAATATAGTTTATGTAATCCAATATATCCAAAATATTATTTTAACTTACAATCAATACTTTGAAACTGAGTTATTTTACTTTTTTTTTTTTTTGTACTAAGTCTTCCAAATCAGTGTGTATTTTTACACTTAGAGCGCATCTCAGTTTGGATGGGCCACACTTCTAGAGCTCCCTGGCAATGTGTGGTTGCCGTATGGCTTGCGGAATCTTAGTTCCCCGACGAGGGATTGAACCCGGGTCCTCGGCACTAAAAGCACGGAGTCCTAACCGCTGCACCACCAGGGAATTCCCCTGTCTTCTATCTTTACCCACCACCTTTCCTTCCCGATGTACCCAGTGCACCATCTCACAGGGCACCAGATCTGTCCATCTCTCCAAGTCATAGTTCTCAGCTGCTGGACCAACAAAGGCCGTCTTCATAACCTGGCGCTCTAGGACTAAGGTGCCCCAGTGAGCACCAGAAGAGCAGTGGTCTTGGAACCTACTCACTGAAGAAATATTTACCCCACACCCGCCATGTGACAGATGTAGATATGAGTTACTGCCCCCAAGGTCAGTACACGATCCTCTAGGAAAAGCCACGTCAACAAAGCAAAATGTGTTACATGCGACACTCAAGGGATGTCTGTGCTATGGCGCCACAGCGGGGGGAGGCTGTGATGAATTCTGTGGGTCTCAGAGCCCAGGAAACCTTGGAGTCTGTCCCAGGGAGTGGAGGGAGGCCGGCCCAAGGCAAGGGGAAGAGCACGCAAAGGCTGAGAAGCATGAACTTGCAGAATCTTCCCCCCAGACAACAGGGAGGATGCAAGAAGGGGGCAGGAAGTTAGACTAGTATCCCACTTATAAAGGATCTTGGATGCCCTGCTAAGTAACTGGACCTTCGACCTGTGAGCAATGAAAACTCACTGAGGGGTGTTTTGCAAGAGCAGAGCATTATCAAGTTTGGGGATTTAGAAGCCCTGGCAGAGGGAATGGTAACAGCAGAGGGGAAAAGACAAAACACATAAGGAAAACAGTCAGGCCTCATCACTTCCAGTTGGCGGCTGTAAAGAACTAAACAGAGCACCAGCACCAGATCAATGAGAGGACCCAGATGTGAGAAATGTTTATGTAGCAGGAGGAACACTAGGACCTGTGACTTCACGTGACCTTGAAGGAAAGTGGGTGCGAAGAAAATGACGTTGTCTTGTTGTGTGTCTGGTGTGGGATCTCTCGACGTGAGGCCTGTGGGCGAGGGAAGAGGAGTCAGGACAGAGCCTCAGGCACGTCCACACTGCCGGACACCAGGGATAGAGGAGACAGTCCATAAGATGCAGTAGAAGTCAGAGGTCCAGGGAGACACTGACAGACCAGGGGCAAGGGATGGGTCTCAGTGGGAAAGAACACTTCCTTTCATTAGAATTAGTTCTACAAATTCCATCCATAACATGATCTGTTATGTGTGTGGTGTTCAAATTCAATTTCTAATAAGTTTTGTAAAATTCCCAGCCTAAGGCAAAAATCAACAATTTCATATCAGCTCAAACTGCCTTTGGATGAAAAAAAAAAAAATCAGTGTTTACATGTAAAACCCTAAACCTTGGCTTTTTCCAGCTTTCTAATCTGTTGAACCCCAGTTCATAAATGAAGAATTAAACTGTAGAATAAACCCAATGAAACGGCATGTTGGTCGTATGAGGGATGACCGGACTCTGTGACTCTTTTGTGACGTTTAACTCTTCGTGATTAACCAGCTGTGTGACTAGGTTAGTCTCAAGGCTTCGCTGAGTTGTGCACTGTTTACTCCTCTGTAACACAGGGACAGTTTTAAAGGGTTGAGGGGCCATCAGGAACAGGTGTGGCAGCTTGGAAGGACATAGCCCAAGCCCACTATTTAGTGAAAATGTTGGCTTCCCTCTTTTTCCCATCACTACATTTGGTTTCTTTCCCAAAGAGTGGTCTAGTGTAAAGAGCGTGGATGGGTTTTGGAACTAGAAAGATCTGGGTTTGAATTAAGTCTTCCACTTTGTAACTGTATTCAAGCAAGTGACTAACCTCTCGGCCTCATTTTTCTTTCCGATAAAACGGAACACGTGAGCATCCCGCACAGGGATACAGTGGAAGCTGAGAACCTGCTACCCCTCCCCCCTTCTTCTAAGTAAGAGAAGAAGAGGTGGTCAGGCAATTTCCCCTTTCCCCACATTTTTGAGAATATTAGCTTTGCGTGCTACTACACACTCCAGTGAAACATCACCAGGCTCCCGATAACATGATTCGAATGTCAGTCAGTCATCACGGTGTATTTAACTGTGAATAACGGCGTCAAGTACAGCCTGGCCGCTAGCCCTTCCGTCCACAATCACCCCATCAAGAACAGATGCACGTTTTGATCAATGACCAATCACATCACCCCTTTCGGTTTCTAGGCGATGGGTCACGCCCACTCAGTGCCCACAGACAGCAAAGCCTGTGGCTGGGTGAGGTCCTCGTCTCCCAGTGATAAATCCACATATCATTTCACAAAAAATGGATCACTGAAGAGGGGGCTGACAAACAGAGAGGAAAGTGCAGCAAAGAAGGGAAAATAAAACACGAGGCAAAATGTGAAGGGAACATACATGACGTTAAGGCAATAGCTGGACCACAAGAACGTTGACGCTGCCGCCATGTAAGAGACTCTAATGATGCCGCCAGAGAAACCCAGTGAAGGTGAATTTCTGGGCATAACTGAGGAAGGTGCTGTGATGAAAAGGGTGAACGTGTCCTAGGAAGTGAGACTGGAGAAAAGTTTCACGTGAAAGAAATTCTCGGAGATAGGACATTGAAAGCACGAACGATAAAATGAAATGTTGGAAGCTGATGCCAACATTAACAACGGACCAAGGCAGAGCAAAGACGCTCACTTGGTGTCGTGTCCTAAACTACACGGCAAGGAGGAGGCAAGCACTGTTCAAACTACTCTTGATACGTTTTAAAATTCTCAATGTTTCTAATGTTTTAAATTACGGCGTACTAAATACGTATGAGTTTTACTGTTTTCTTCATTTCCCTATATACATTTATAACAAACAGTGATAGGGTTTTTAATGTCTTGATGCAAAGTTTCAGAGGTCATAGAGCAACTGTAATTTTAAATTCTGGCTCTGCTACTAGACTGTGACTTTGGCCAAGTTACTTAACCCATCGAAGCCCACGTTTCCTCCTCTGTGATATGAGGATACACCTACTTCCATATAGACTCTGGGGAATGATACAGGGGGCTCGTTTACATGTTTAAAGCAACCAGCACTCCGCCTGGCATGTGACAAGTACCCACATGGTGGCCAGTACTAGGATTAAATCCCCCCAATCAATACAAATGATCCACAACATTAGTGGATGAAGAAAGGTTTTTCCTAGGAAAAAAAGACAGATTAAAAAATTCTTACTGAGCACCTACCTTCTTTTCTTTACAAAGAACAGCAAACTTTGACTTCTCTCTCTTACAAAAAAATATCATGGTCATGCTATAGAGTTCACTACTCAACATAAATATAGGCCGGCCAGAGAGGCAAGGCTTAAAGGAGCTGAGGGAAAAGCAGAGTACATTTCTTTGTGGCAGGTGGTCTTTTATTTTGGAAATTTCAGTTGAAAGATATGAATGCTATGTTCCAACTGGCTGACTGAGAAGTAAATACACTGACCTGTGAATACATGAATTTATGGCCAGGCCTGCTGAGGTCATGACTTTTTAGTACCTAGAAAAGGGGCAGGGAGGGGTGTGAACACAGAGGTAAATGCAGGCCTTCCCACTTGTGAGATGAGTGTCAGTGTCACAACCCATTTCTTGGGTCATCCGTTGAGTCTGCGAAGGGCCTACCAATAAAATCATGGCGCCTGCCAGCCTGGAAGAAGTCTACACATCACCTGTCCGAAAACCATCACACACGGCCGCTCCCTTGTTTCTATGTCTCTGGGCTCCGACCCTCTACCACCCCGCAGCCCTCCTCCCCACCAGACTGGAGCTCTCTCAAGGCTGGAACTCAGTCATCTTTCTGGACCCCATCACCCAGCAAAATACGTTTGTTGACTGACTGACTGAATGAATGAACCAAGTCACGTAAGTCACTTTAAAAGCCTTTTATAATCTACACTCATTTGAAGATAATTATTTTGCCCACCTGGCCCTTAGATAAAAATCATAGTTAAAAAAAAAAACAACAAATAAACAACTACTCCTGGTGAATATGGGTAAAAACATAAGCCTTCAATGAAGCAGTGAGAAAGTCGTCTCCCACTACCTGTAATGTTGTTGGCCTCCACAGTCAAGTCCAGCAGAGTAAGAGAAGCTTCCAGAAAGGGGCTCGGGCCCCACTAGCTGCAAACGGAGACAAAGCCACCAGTGCAGGTAGGGGAAGCAGAGCCTGCATTTGTTTTCACCAGACCTGAATCGACTCTCAGCAGCCTTGCTAATAATCACAGCGCCTCCCAAAATAAACATGGGAGTAGCAGTAGGTATAGAATTTTCTAAACACCAAAGGAAAAGGTGACTTGCAATTAAATTCAGACCACCACTATGGCCAAATAATGAGTGAACTCTGATGGAATGGAACTTTCTAATTGAAGGGGCACACATGAACTCTGAGGTCTTTCAATCTGCTAGTCAAATATACTCCAGAGTCTTTGGATTTCTTAATCGTCTGCTATTTTTCACCATGTCTGTCCTCTAGCTCTTAACCTTTAAAGTTCTTCCCAAGGCTGAGAATCTATAACACTTCACTCCTTCTATACACATAGCTGTTACTCATTTGGACTAAATTCAAATATCCAAATTAGTTGAGTCTGTCCTGTACGTATAAACTATGAGTTCTTTTATATTCAGCATTTCAGAAGATGAAATGAGGATTATACAAGGTCTGCTTACTAAAACTGAGGGGGGGCAAGTTCAGATTAGGACTTTGCTTAAAAGTTCCAACTGTAACAGCATCATTTGTACACGTTTCCCCAAATCGGAACTAATGTAATGGGTACCAAGCCCATTCCACAGAAATCTTTTGGTTGGTACTCAGCTTCTGCCACCAGCCCCCAAACAAAATCCAATCGAAGTAAAAATCGAACAGTTTCGCTGAAGTATAATCTACATTCTATAACGTTTAACCACCACGAATAACAAATGCCGGAGAGGGTGTGGAGAAAAGGGAAGCCTCCTACACTGCTGGTGGGGATGTAAATTGGTGCAGCCACTATGGAGAACGGTATGGAGGTTCCTCAAAAAACAAAAAATAGAGCTACCATATGATCCTGCAATCCCACTCCTGGGCATATATCCAGACAAAACTATAATTCGAAAAGATATGCATGCCAATGTTCCTTGCAGCACTACTGACAACAGCCAAGACATGGAAGCAACCTAAATATCCATCATGTTTATCCAGATGAATGGATAAAGAAGATGTGGTACATATATAAACTCACTTCAACACGTAGTCATTTGGACCTGGCTTCCTTCACATAGCATAATGCTTTTCTGACGTTCACACGTGTTGCAAATGCCCCCATCAAAGTACATTTTATTGAGATTCCCTTTACAGTCAAGAGCCTGCTACCCAGACAGCAAGTCCAAGGGAAACTGAAAACTCCATCAGGCCAACTGGTCACCTCCAGACTTGGAGCAGATACCACACAGGCACCCCAGCTAGTTCTCGTCCCAGGAGCTCCCCACACCAGGGCCGGACACCTCTTCTCTCATTTACTCAGGTGGGCTTATCACTTGCCTAACTCTCCATCACCCTCGATTTCAAAGCACCCCCAGCTGCAGATCAGACCCCACCTGCCTCCACCCCTGGCCAATATCAACCTGGCTACAAGGCTCCCTCATTCTCCAAAGAGGAGGGGAGAGAGGAGAGATGTTATCCCGTTACTGAGAACCAACTGGTAGATTTTCGTCCTACGGAGATCTAGCAGAAGTTCTTCCTTACTCTTCACCTTATCTGTTCTCTATCTATCTGGAAAATGGGGGAGAAGATGGTGCTTGCCTCACCATGCCCCTCAAGGATGAGGTTTGGCAAACCACATCGGCCCGTGGTCGGGGAGAAGTGGCTCCGGGAAAGAGAAAGTGACCGTCTTTGGCGATTCATGGCTGCAGTGGTTTAAAAAAAAAGGTGGCGGGAGTGGGGATCGCAAATGCAGCAACTAGGAAGTGGAGGGTTGACTGTGAGATACAAGTTAATTCCTGGCTATAGACAGAATAACAAGCATCGACTGGCACTTGGTACTCACAGGAGTCTACAGAAGTGGCATGAATGAATTTCTTTAACTGCACTCGCCCTGTTTTTCTGGAGGCGTGATTACGGCTTTCCATCAAACAGCAGAGTCTTAGCTAACTGGCCGGCCCCTGCTCTTGTGCCAGAAAAAAATGTGGCAGCTGAACCCAAAGCATGGAAAGTTCCTTTTGGTTCCCTGCTTCTCATATGGGGTCAATATTGAGGTGTGTCTCCAATACGTTTTCCTTAAAAGGAATCTGGCTTCCTTAGGGAAAAGAACATTTGTCTGTGAATGTTCGTGGCTATAGCCAAGCTGATCTGTTTTGTTTGTGAAATCTGGTCACCCTAATTAACTAGGTTGCTCTGGGCAACCTCCCCGCCCTGGCCCTGGCTTTTGCTCAGAGGTAGTTTTCAGTTTCTGCTTTTTAAAGAGGCCTGAGCCATAAGCCACTGAGTGCATGTGCGCTTTACTAAAGAAACAATAAAAACATTTGGTCCTTAAGCGGGTTAAGTATTCCTCCGTGTGTTTTCAATGCACCACCATTTCTCGGCTTGTTCTCCACCCACACCAAAAAAAAAAAAAAAAAAAAAGCCTGCCAAAAGGTTTCTACAGTCACGTTAATTGATTTTGTTGAAATGCCTCTTCTTCAGGCATTAGCCCCTAGGAAGATTAAATGATACACTATAGTCTTGAAAACTCTAAGCTTTGAACAGTCCAAGTCCCAGGAATGTACTGGAAATACGGAAAAGTAAACAAACGCCAAGTTTCGAAGTTACTGCCAGGAAAACTCTAAATGAGAGAAGAAAATGAACCACGTATTTTTAACGTGGCTTAGAAACTGACACCTCCGTGTCCGTGGTGACTGTGGGTTTCTCACACTCTCCAGCAGCCACATACAATAGAAGCTCTGTCTCCCTGAATTGGGCCCATCAGGCTTATCCCAGAAGCAAGCTCCTCCGTCGCGTCACCTAGAGAACTTGCAGATGGGAACTGAACGGGAAAAGTGGCACGCAAACCAGAGAAACTCTGCAAGCCCAAAGGAGAGAAGAAAGGCATTGAGAAGGTAGGAGCCAGACCACTGCACCTCCCCGGCTTCCTCCACGTGGGGGATTTTCCAGTCTTGGCACGAATGACGTCTTAGGTAGATAATTCTTTGTTGCGGGGGGGCTGTCCTGCGTACGGTAGGATGATTGGCAGCACCCCTGGCCTGTACCCACTAGATGCCCTTAGAAGACAACCAAAACAGTCTTCAGACGTTACCAAATGGCCCCCAGTCGAGGACCACTGGTCTAAGACCCAGCACAGAATCATCGGTTTCAGGGTTGGAGAGACCCTGGAGATCACCAAAGCCAAGGGCCTACCGTTTAGGAGGAGCTGATGGAGTCTGAGTTACGGAGTTAAGGTGGCTGCGCCCCTACTTAGCGGCAGCACAGAAACCAGAGGCCAGGGTACCTGGGCAGGCCACCACTTTAGGAGAAGTCTTTTTTTCAAAGAAATGACTGAATATTAAGAGCATCATACATATTCAAAACCACTGTTTGGTAAACAGAACAGTATTAACAACGCTGCTCTGTCCTCTTTAGTTAAAAAAAGAAAAAGTACAGAGGGAACAAAGAGAGTTGGCCACACGGGGACAAGGCGGGGGGGGGGGGGGGGGGGGGGGGGGGGGGGTGGGCGGGAGGAGTGGCTTCCCCAGCTGCTGAGATGGCAGATCTGACGAGGCCAACAGGCAAAAGAGGCCACTGTCAGAACACAAAAACAGGGAACATTTATAGAATCCATTTTGTATACGTTTAAAAAAATTACTTTTATGTAGTATAAAATTTCAACCCACTCAAAAAAGAATTTAATGCACACACATCCTGGATGCTCTAACAAAAGGGACCCCAAGCATCTGCCCATCTCCCTTCACTGCCATTCAAAGAACAGACCGTTAAAAATAAGACAGGGAATTCCCAGGCAGTCCAGCGGTTTGCACTCCACTCTTTCACTGCGAAGGGCACGGGTTCGATCCCTGGTCGGGGAACTAAGATCCTGAAAGCCATGAGGCGAGGCCAAAATAATAATAATAATAATAATAATAATAATAATGATGATGTGGTTTGGCTAATTACTACCAAATCTGGAGAGCCACAGGGCCCACACATGCCACGGTGGCCCAGGACCCTAAGAATACGTTTCCCGCGATTGCCAAGTGACTTACAGGAAAGCCTGATGACATCACCGAACCAGTATGGCAGCACGGACTGCTCTCCCCTTGCACCAGCACCTGCTAATCTAAGACCTGTTTCCTCTTTGCCTAAATAAATATCTTAATCTAGACACAGTGCCCTCAGGGCATGGGTGTGGGCAAAATCTGAATTTGGTGGGGTTCTGGCCATACTCAGGGAACCTAGAGGGAGTTTTATCAATACGCTCTTAAAAGATTATTTGGGGGAAACATTAGACACTATTCAAAGGTGAGCTCAGAAGAAAAGAGGGAATTTTCAGCGCTCCTGTAGCATTTTAGTCCCAACTGATTAGCGTTATATACCTGCAGCAGCCGATAATCTGGGAAGCAGAAAACCAGCAAAGACATATAGACAAAGAACTATTTAAAAATAATAAAAGAGCCAGAATCAAATGCACTGGTTATTAAAGTAGCAATGATATCGGCACACATTTTTTGGTACATGTGGTCACATTTTACAGCCACACTGCTCCACCAAACAACTTTTTGTTACTATTTGTTTTCCTTAAACTCTCAAATAGAATGATTAAAGAATTACATTTCTTGCTAAGGCTGCTCACAGAAAGCAAGGAAGGGAGGGAGGGATGGAGGGAGCAAGGAACTTCTGTGTAGAGTTCTTATAATTTGTGAATTCCGGTTTCCAAGTCGATTACTGGCCTTAAGACTTTAATGTAATTCTTTTGGGCAGGACCATATCTTTATTAACATCTTTCCTTCCGTAGCAATTATGCTGTCCCCTCAGGGGCATAACTCTACACACAACCCTCTAGGCTCCTGAAGTTTCTGCAGAACCTGCAAGGAGAGAATTCATGTGAGCACATAATGTCAAAATCCTGCCTTCCACAGGTAGCCCTTATATCTTCATCCACTTCACCTGCTGGGATCCAGCTTCCGAATGGAGCTGGTCAGAGCATGCTTTTAGGTCTTTTGGCTGGTAACAGTTTCATTCTCAATGCATGGCAGAGATGGTGTGAAGAGAAGAGGCTGCTTTTAGCAAAGGTCAATATTAACAGGATGTCCTATGCAGGGAAAAATGGACACCAAGCTTTTATAATAATGGTCAACTATGCATAGTAGAATTTCTTTTCCTTCTTTTTACTTTCTTTGGGTTCAATTTTTTTTTTAAAAAAGACGGGAACAGGTATTCTTTTCTTACTCAGAATTAAAATCAATTAATTTAAACAAACAAACAACCAAAATAGAATCAGTGCTTTCTGAAGTTCTGAATTGTGGGGTCATGCCTGGGCCTGCTCACCGCACTCCCAGCGGAAGCCCCGTTTGCCCATCCCATCCCTCCAGCCAGATGGCCTCTCAGCAGGATGCCTCTGCATGTGGCAACCCAACCCACCTACAACGTGGTGGTCTCACCAAGCACAACGTCTGAAAGTTCTTATTGAGACACATAACCAGAGAATTAATAAATGTCTGATGAAGAAAAGATTCCGAATGAAAGGTCAACAGCATAAACACACAGATAAAAACAAAACGAGGAATTTGCTGTATTCCTGGGAACAGCTGGCAGAACCAACTCAAAATAATTAAAAACCATAGGTAAACCAAAAAGAATGAAGCTGATGGTCGCACCCTAACCAAATCTTTCATACCAGCTCTGGTACAAAAAGAAACACAAAGTGCAGGTCGATGAGAGGTTATATCTACTGCTCTGGAACTGGTTTTTCTAGGTCAGTCAGTTAAATTTGACAAATATTTATATTATCTCTGTGCAGGTATGGGACCACCCCAGTGCAGTCCCCTTAATGCATGACGGCAACTGTCGCCATGGTGCAGGATGTTTAAACATGAGCCACAGTTGCTTCACTTTTCTTTGGTAAGATGCGGATAACCAAGCCTCCTTCAAAATGCTGATATGAGCGCCAGAAGTTAAAGTAAGTACAAAGTGCCTGGTATATGATGGGTGCTCAAAAAGGTGGGGTACACCTGGGGCCACCGTGTAACACAGCTCTGGGGCTGGGAGGCCTTCCCATCACAGTTCCACGTGGCCTTACAAGGACATCCTGGGTCACCCTTTTTCCTAACATCCTGCTAAGGAGGTTCACATTTCATTTTCCACCTCTTTGTCTTTACTCGTCAGAAGTGCTAAATGCACAGGACGACGGCAAACAAGACAACAGGAGAATGGATAACTGAGAAAGCAACAGGCTTCTGACAGAGATCTACTTCTATGTCGTAGAAAAAGACAAGGAACTCATTCAAGATCCACCTTTAACGCTCAGACACAACGGACGACTTCAAAGAAACATAAATCAACATTTGATCCTCTCATTTCTTTTGGAGGCGTGGGGTTGGGGGCTCCACAGGACCCCTTTGAAAATCTGATGAAGAAGAGGCCTCCTTCCCCCAAACATACACACATACCCAGATTTTGCTTACATTTCTGGCAATTCATAAACACATCCCCGCCCATAGCCCCTCCCCCACGGCAGTAATAAAAGAGAACCGTGCAGACTGTCTTAGGATTTAAATATGGAACAAGCTGACTTAAGATTATTGTACAGACAGCTGGCTGTAATCCGAATAATTCTCTCTCTAGGTTGTGTTAAAATTCCAAAGAACAAGATAGCATGAAGAAAAAACCCTGGGAAGCTAGTGCAGTCAGTCTCCGGTCCCAAACGCCTGCTGCTTCACCAAATAATTAAGCCGTTACTTCATTTCTATTGCACACCTGCAACATAATTGCTTCACAGGACCATGCTCACAGATGGCTCTGAGAGACGCAAGTCCACATAGTAAAGTTCACGGGTGGCTCGGTTATTTGGACTGGGTTTGGGAATCACAGAGATGCTGCCTGAGGCAAACACATCTAATTGGCTCCGACTGGTGAGCTGAGCTGCACTTTGCAGGGACCGCGAGTAGGGGCACCCCACATCCTGCCCCTCCTGCCGCATCTACCTGCAGGGCCAGCGACTGTACTCTAAACAATGAATAAAGCACAACTTCCCGCAACTTCCTGACTGGAAGAGTAGAGTCTACAGATCGGTGGCAAATGAATGTCCATTTGCTGTCATTTAAAGACCAAAACCAATAATAACCAGAAACCACTTTATGTGTGTAAAATGCTTTACAGTTCACAAGCGCGTTAGCATGGCTCGGACCTCAGAAGGAAAGGCAGATATCATCGCCAATCCACACATCCATTAGCAAATGCTTTCTGAACACAGACTGTGCTGGGTGTGGAGGACACACACGAAGTGGGTGTAGGGGGGGTGGTCCCTGTCTTCCAATAGCCACGGAAACGTAGGAGAAGAGTGCCAAGTCTGTCTTGGGGAGGGAGGGCAGTTTTCGCAAGGTAAGGAGGGCTAAATCTGATTCTTAGGGGGAAAGCAATTTTGTGCAGAGAGCTGGAATGGGAGGAGACTGGGGAAACAGCAGTCAAGGCAAAAAGAACCGTGTGAATACAGAGGGAGAGAGGTGAGAACGGGTCTGTGCCAGGTGTGCCTGGAGCCTGCGGATCCAAGGGAGTGATGGGGGAGGAGGCTGGAGAAGTAGATGGGCCAAATCAAGGAGGGTCTTCCCTGCAGGTGATAATGGGGGTTTTGAAGATATGGAGGCAAAAGACCCAGATCTGCTAGAGCACCTGTTCTCAAAGCAAGATGTGTATTAAGCCCCCCGTGGGGAGCTTTTTTAAGTGTACCAATGCTAGGGTCCCAACCCCAAAGACTTCGACTCAGTTAGCCCGGTGTGGGACCTGGGCATCAGTATTCTTTTTAAAAAGCACCCCAGGCAAGTCTACCGTGCAGTTGGTGTACACAAGCCCTGCGCTAGAGGTTAGGCTGCCGCCTAAGGTCGTCCACGCTCAGGGCTCTTTCTTGGCCTTTGAATGCAGCAATGATTTCCCTATAATTTTGTATATAAATTTTAAGAATGCAAAAAAAAATTTTTTTTAAACGGTGGGGAGAAAAGGCTCCTAGAACAACACATACACCCATACCCCAATCTTCATTACAGCATACAGCATTTTAGCATTTGTTATTTGATATGCATAATGTCCTAATTAACGCGGCTGTTAACAAATCCCAACTGACCTTTGTTTCCGGATCATGTGTGTGGACTGGGTAAAAAAACAATTCTGAAAGTCTCTTTATTCCCTGCATCAGTCTTTAAGACCACGATGCCCTGCTGAACAAGATCAACAAGTCAAACAGACTTCATGAACTGATTCACCAGCCAGCATGATATGGGGGCAGAGAGGGTGAGCTGGGAGGTGAGGTTTATCTGAAGAGCCTCAGTGCTTTCAAAGGTCATCTTTGGACAAATCTGGAGTTTATAAGCAGACCAGGTGAAACAGAGGTAGTAACCCCACAAACCTCCATAAATCTACATGGCTGCCTCTCCCCAGGTAGCAAGGCTGGCAAACCTGGGTCACGTCTACTGCCCCTTCATCCTTCCCGCGTCCAACAAGCCACCACTCACGGAGCTGCCCACTCTCTTTCACCACGCTGCTCCGGCAGCCACCGTGAATCAGCTGGACTTGGCAATGGAATCAAAATCAATTTATGATCCCTGCCCTATGTATGATTTAATACCACTTTTGAAAAGAACCACTCACTAGGGCCACTTCAAAAGAATACCTACCAATTTATATCAGGCGAGGACCCAAAACATTGATCCCATTCATTTAAACTAACAAGACAGCCTCTTAGATAAGGAGAAGAGGACTTGCAAAAAAAACACGGTGGATATAAAATTGGGGGAAGAATGAAATGCTTTTCACTCCTGCCTAAAGAGGAAGAAGAAACAAGGAAAAAAACCCTCAATCTCAAAACAGCCTTTGGTACTAACCTTTGAGCACACTCTCTCCCAAAGTAAATCCACGGATTCACCTTCAAGCCAAGGGTGGGGTTTGTACCTATTTCATTAGGACCTTCTCTGACTCACACAGAGAAGTAAGTGGTGAGGGTACTGCCTTTATCTTAAAAGTTTTTTTTTTAAATTAATATAACATCTAGAACAACACAACTGCATGGCATGATACAAATAACGTTTATAAAAGTATTATAGGGCCTTCCCTGGTGGCAGTGGTTAAGAATCCGCCTGCCAATGCAAGGGACACGGGTTCGAGCCCCAGTCCGGGAAGATCCCACATGCCGCGGAGCAACTAAGCCCGTGCGCCACAGCTACTGAGCCTGCGCTCTACAGCCCGCGAGCCACAACTACTGAGCCCGTGAGCCACAACTACTGAAGCCGGCGCGCCTAGAGCCCGTGCTCCACAACAAGAGAAGCCACCACGGTGAGAAGCCCGCGCACCGCGACGAAGAGTAGTCCCCGCTCACCGCAACTAGAGAAAGCCCGTGCGCAGCAACGAAGACCCAATGCAGCCAAAAATAAATAAATAAAAAATTTTTTAAAAAGCCCTTTAAAAGTATTCTAATATTTATCTGTATTTGTTGAATGCATGATAAGTGATGGTCGACTCTTTCAAGCCATCCAATAATTTGCCTTCTTTGAGTTCGTTGCTTTTGAAGTGTGTTGCTTTCCTGGTGCTCATGACAAGCATAATGTGAGTGTCACAGAGCTGTACTCCCACAGCTCTCATTGAGGAAGAGGCCAAGGGTCAGATGAGAGTTAAGCAAAGCAACCCTGGAGCCAAAAATGATGCAGGTGAACGTATGTGCTTACTCTGTCCTTTCAGAAAGGAAAAATGATCAGCGTGTTGAAGTCGATCAAATCTGGGGGAAATGGCTCAAGCCTACAGAAGTTTCGCAAAATGGATTTCTCCGTGTATAAATATACTTACTTTGGAAAGAATAAAGGCCAACAAGACCAGCGTATCTTGAGGGATCACCACATTTATCTCATAGTCCAAAAGACATCTGGAAACCCAGCCATGATCAAAAGATTTGCTGACTCACTAGTGATCACCAGCAAAAAGATCTGGGTAACAAAGTGGCCGTCTTAGCGATCTATGCCCTACGGCCCCTCTGCCATGTGGCCAGCAGGCGGCCAGTCCTCCCTCTGGCCAGACAGAGAACCTTCCCAAGCTACCCTGATCAGCCCTTGCTCTGCCCTCCTCCAGGCTCCTCCTGGCACTGTTTGGCATCACAAATCCCCCGGCCTCCTTCAACACACATGCTTGACAAGCTGTGAACGGAGACATTTCAGCTACTTACACTGACTGCATTTCACGTTGTACTGACTGTTTCCTTGTGTCACTTGGAGGTGCTTCCAGACCTCTCTGTGGGTGGGCGGCATCACACTTGGAAGTCCTCCCGGGGCGCTCGCGTCACCTGAGGCATGGAACTGGGCACCGCAGGGAAGGGTCCCACTTCCTTAATGGTCCCGACTTGGAAATCACTGTACCCTCTGTCGGGTGGCCTGGAGTCACCTCCTCTGGAGTATGCCCTCCAGGCTCTGGAGGCATCGGGCAGCAGAGGCCTGAGGCAGCTCTGCTATGAAGGGAATGCTCCCCACTCCCCGGCACCCCCAACCTGGTCCTGCTCTCACAGGCCCAGGCAGCTTAGTCAATATTTATCCAGCAGGCCTGGCCTCAGCCAAAGCACGATAACCACCCTTCGCCTGCTCTTCACACTAGGAAAGAAAACAACTCATTCAATTTAAACATCACCGATAAATAGGGCAATAATATGTCAGTAACCCACAACCCAGTTAAGAAAAGATCTCTCCGTCTGGTTAGCTTTTATCAAGAGTCAGATAACACGATACACGTGGAATTTTAAAGATTCCCTTCCCCTCTGCTTCTACTTTCCTTCCTACATCCTATGACCCCACAGATTTAAACTATTCCATTGCTTTCTTACGAAAACAGGTTATATTTCTATTGATGTGTCGTGCAAAGAATTGAGCACGGGACCTACATAGGTAACTTGTCACTGTTCTCAACCAGGGTTACCAGCAAGACAGAGGTCCAAACCGAAGGACGAGAAAATGAGTCCTTCAGAATGGGAGAAAATATTTGCAAATGAAGCAACTGACAAGGGATTGATCTCCAAAATTTACAAGCAGCTCATGCAGCTCAATATGAAAAAAACAAACACCCCAATCCAAAAATGGGCAGAAGACCTAAACAGACATTTCTCCAAAGAAGATATACAGATTGCCAACAAACACATGAAAGGATGCTCAACATCACTAATCATTAGAGAAATGCAAATCAAAACTACAATGAGGTTATCACCTCACACCAGTCAGAATGGCCATCAACAAAAAATCTACAAACAATAAATGCTGGAAAGGGTGTGGAGAAAAGGGAACCCTCTTGCACTGTTGGTGGGAATGTAAATGGATACAGCCACTATGGAGAACAGTATGGAGGTTCCTTAAAAAACTAAAAATAGAACTACCATACGACCCAGCAATCCCACTACTGGGCATATACCCTGAGAAAACCTAATTCAAAAAGAGACATGTACCACAATGTTCACTGCAGCTCTATTTACAATAGTCAGGACATGGAAGCAACCTAAGTGTCCATCGACAGATGAATGGATAAAGAAGATGTGGCACACATATACAATGGAATATTACTCAGCCATAAAAAGAAACGAAATTGAGTTATTTGTAGTGAGGTGGATGGACCCAGAGTCTGTCATACAGAGTGAAGTAAGTCAGAAAGAGAAAAACAAATACCGTATGCTAACCCATATATATGGAATCTAAAAAAAAAAAAAAAAAAGGTTATGAAGAACCTAGGGGCAGGACAGGAATAAAGACGCAGACGTAGAGAATGGACTTGAGGACACGGGGAGGGGGAAGGGTAAGCTGGGACGAAGTGAGAGAGTGGCACTGACATATATACACTACCAAACGTAAAACAGATAGCTAGTGGGAAGCAGCCGCATAGCATAGGGAGATCAGCTTGGTGCTGTGTGACCACCTAGAGGGGTGGGATGGGGAGGTTGGGAGGGAGGGAGATGGAAGAGGGAAGAGATATGGGAACATATGTATATGTATAACTGATTCACTTTGTTATAAAGCAGAAACTAACACACCATTGTAAAGCAATTATACTCCAATAAAGATGTTAAAAAAAAAAAAAAAAAAAGGAGTCCTCACCAAGCACTTGCACCAACACCAAGATCACACCATTTTACAAGAATGAAGATTTTCTTCACGGCTCTCAACACCCTCCTACACCCTCAGGCCTCGGGTGGATTCAGGCAACGAGTAGAATGTATGACAGTTTATTGCAGATGGTCCTTATTTTACATTGTAAACCAGCACTGTCCAATACATGTTCTCCAATGAGGAAGACGGTCCACATCTGAGCTGGTACAGTAGCCACGAGCCACAAACGGCTACTGGGCCCTTGAAGATGGCCAGTGCGACTGTATCTTTAATCAGATTTCATTTAAATTGAAGCAGTCACGCGTGGTTAGTGGCTTCTGGACTGGATGGTGCGCTTCCAGACCGTGAGACACATTTGTTATTCCTTTATTTAGCAACATGTTTTGGCAAATTCATTTTCCCCCACGGCTCTCCTACCAAGTACTGACTCGCATCTTCTATCACTTAGAGGCTCCACTTCTCTAATTTAAGAAAATGCTAAAAGTCAGTTTAATGGAAAAACAGGAGCCAATTCAAACTTGAGGCATCTAGTTAAAAACATTGATGCTCTATGTTGAATTCAGGGATGCTTCCTTCCCCCACCTGTGTGATACACGGGCACTTTTTATTTATTTTTATTTTTTTTTAAATTTATTTATTTATTTATTTATTTTATTTATTTATGGCTGTGTTGGGTCTTCGTTTCTGTGCGAGGGCTTTCTCCAGTTGCGGCAAGCGGGGGCCACTCTTCATCGCGGTGCGCGGGCCTCTCACTATCGCGGCCTCTCTTGTTGCGGAGCACAGGCTCCAGATGCGCAGGCTCAGTAGTTGTGGCTCACGGGCCTAGTTGCTCCGCGGCATGTGGGATCTTCCCAGACCAGGGCTCGAACCCGTGTCCCCTGCACTAGCAGGCAGATTCTCAACCACTGCGCCACCAGGGAAGCCCAGCACTTTTTAAATGATCCGCAGTGTGCGGGATACACCAGGGGCCTGAGGACGCTCCCACAAGCACACGCTCCAGGCACACACCGCACTTCGTTCAGGAGCAGGAAACGTCAACAGAAAAGGCCCAGCAGGGGAGGAGGATTGCATTTTGCTTCCCACTCTTGGAAAAGCCTTTTCAGTGTCCACCCACCCGCGTTTACAAGAACCTCTCTGGAGAGCAAACTAAAGAACATAAGGAGCTATTGTTCTCTCCACAGCTCTCCTCAAGCAGGGCTCTGTCTCGACGCTTGCAAAGGCGATCACTCTCGGAGAAAATGCCACCGAATAACTGGGCCAAACTGTGTCCACTTGGAGCGTTTGCGCAGACCGTGCCCGGAATGACCAAGGGAGAGGTGGCAGGGTCACTGAGCACCAAAGAGCTGTGACCTAGAAGCAGTGCCCAGTCACCCCCTCCACCGACAAGTGGGAGAAATCAAGTGGTGAATAAAAGGGACTCACCTTGATATCGAGGGTGGCGTGGGGAGGAGCCAGCTGGGAGGAGGGGTAACCTGGCAGGTGGGAGGTCCAAGGGAATTACACTCCGTATCGGGGTACAGAATCTTGCTGAGCATGAGAAACACGTGGGCTGGTGTGAAAAGTGTCCACCGGGAGAAACTTGCCCACCGTGAGAGTTACCGTGCAAGCCTGGAATCCACCCATACACGCTGTGCTGAACTCAACACGTGGTACAGGCTCAGAGACCCCTGCCGGGGATGGGATGCTAAGACCAACCTCACAGGCCCAAATAATCTCGAAAATTAGGCAATGATAACATTTACCTATACTTTCAGAGATGTACATCCTTTCAAATGAAGTTACTCTTGTATCAGGCAAAGAAAATGGGTAAGATTCTGGGACCAATGTCCTTCACGTGCTCACTCCTTGGTCTGCCTCTTTTCAAAACTGGTGACTCCGTTTTGCCAACTGCTCAGGCTAAACCCGAGAAGTCATCCTCAACTCCTTTTTCTCACACCTAACATCCAATTCCTCGGCAAACCCCACCAGCTCTAACTTCGAAATACACCCAGGACCCAACCGCTAACCACCACCACAGGTGCCTCCTGGGTGACCCCAGCCGCTCTCTAATTGGCCTCTGCATCCAGCCACTGCTGTCTGCTCAACTCAGCAGCTGGTGTGGGCCCTGTACAAGGTCAGGCCAGATTGCGTGACTCAGAATAAAATCTGTACTCCTTATCCTGGCTGGCCAGACCCCCTGTTATTTTTCTGGGCATCTCACTCCCTGCCATTCCATCCCCTGCTCGTTGTATTCCAGCTGCTGTTGTTGTCTTGCTGTTCCTCAAATGCAGTGAACACGTTCCTGCCTCGGGACCTTTGCACATCCTCTTCTGTCTCTCTGAAATGACTTTCGCCCCCTAAATGTAGGACTTGTTCTCTCAATTCCCATGCGTCTCTGCTAAATGTCACTTCATCTGAGGGGCTCCCCTGACAAATTCTAAATAAAATATGGACACATATACATGCATACACATTCTACCACAAACTCTCTCTTTTCTTCCTTGCTCTGTTTTTCTTCTTAGCGCTTAGTACCACTGGCACATGATATACTGGGTTGGCTAAGAAGTTTGTTCGGTTAATGAATACGTTGTTCAATAAAGTTCTTGGTGAAAATGAAAAATGTCTTATTTTTACCTAAAACCGAACGAACCTTTTGGCCAACCCAATATTTGGTTCTTTCTCTATTGGAATATAGGTTCCATGGGGACAGGGGTGTTGTCTGCTTGGGTCACCACTATTTCCCCAGGCCCTACCTAGCACACAGTAGGTGTGCAATAAATATCTGTGACTTTTCTCTTTGAATATTTTGCTTTCGCCTTCACAAAGCAGAGTTCTCTCAAAAGGAGATTCACGTGACTATGGCACACATCAGGAGGATGACTCAAATAAGTTATGGATCATAAAATCATTATTTTCTTCATACAAAGCGAATGAATTTAAAACAATATGGTTCTAGACCTGGACTCAAATTTAGGTTCACTAAATCCTCAACTAGTTCTTTCTCTGAGACTTTCCCTTGAGTTCTCAGAGGGGAGGGGGCAACTGCCCACCAGGCTGCTCTGGCCAGAGGTGGGACTCTGGCTTCACTGCCCACCCCCCACCTGTGTACAATGATGGAATCCCCTAAACGCAAGGTCTGGGGGTCCTGGATTGTCCTCTCCCCTTAAAAAAGGGATAGATCCACTACACATGTCTACATCAAAGGGTCGTAACTAGTAAGGCATGAAAGTGAACATGCACGTGTGAGTGTGTCAAACACCTCTGTGCCAGGAAGCCTATTCAACACGCACTGAATTCCCTTCTTCTCTGTCACAAGCAAGGGGCTGTGTACTCCTCTAGGCCTGCTCGCAACGCTATTCCCCCCACCCCCAGGAGGCTGTAAACCCCAGGAAGACAGTGGACTTGTCCTTTTGGGTCACCTGTCCACACCCAGGGCCAGGAACATGGCAGGGGCCTCAACTGAATGTCTGAGCAATGAACATGCCAGTCCAGAGCTGGGGGCCAACCACGGGTAACCTGTCCCCAAGAAGCCTTAGGCTGAGTGGACTCTAAGGCAAGTGAGGTGTCATGGGAGACACGGCTGCTTTCAGTTTTTTGAGAAACTTGACCACGTAGCGCCGTTTTCCCCATTTATTTTCAGGACAGCAGTCCGCATCTCATTGATGGTCCCCACGCTCTTTCTGCTCGGGCTAATTTTAATTCCGTCTCATCGGGTCCCTTCAGTAATAGATGCTGACAGTCCCAGATGCCAGGCCCTCAGTGAGAGCACCTGCTTATCCCCTCCGGATTAATCTAAACGACTTTACCTCCAGGACAGCGGGTCCTCCTCTAGAGTTTTGCAGAAGAGAAAGCATACAGCACAGGTCAGGCCAACAGCCACACGGAAATCACTCAGAGCCACACGGAAATCACTCAGAGCACAGCATCTCTTTATCTGGACGGTGATCTCCTTGAGAGCAGGGGTTTTCTGTACCATTCACTGTTGACCCAGGTGCTTCGCAGAAGACCTACGCCTAATAAAAGCTCAATAAAAGCTTGAAGAATGTCACTGGATGGGATAGGTGCTGACTAACTGAAAATTAATAGTTAACCCAACATTTTACAGATTGTTTACTGCATGAGGATAGTTCAAATAAACGCCTGTCATCTATTATTGGGAACAGCTGTATTTTTTTCAGCATCACACTCTGGTATTACTGGAGCTAAGTATTAATATATGATCTTAGAACCATACATGTATAGCCGGATTTGCACTCGGTAGGAATGAAATTGCTTTCCATTTTCCGAGAGGAAAACCTCTTAGAATTTCCTATGTTGTGCTTAATTTAATCTCAATATTCCGCATTAGCCAAAGTAACATTAAAGTTAATTCTGTCTTTGGAGAAAGAAAGACACGATTGGATTTACTTGCCCACATGTGCATATATTAGGCCAAGCATGTGGTTCCCATCTGCCACTGGATGCGTCGTGCTCTCTTGATTCTTGGCATAGGACAATTACGGCATAAAAGTACATTCTTATGGTCCGTGGGATCAATTCCAGTGGTCGCTGACAGCTGATCCTGAATATCTGAGTACACAGGATCACAAACATTAATGAGTCATTCCACTGAGTCAAATGGCTCATACACAGAGAAAAGCACTAAGACAGCAATTCCTACAATACCCAGAAATAGAATTCTTAACATATGATGGTCCCAATTAAGACATTTGGGAGCTTGGTAAAAATAATTATGCAATGGAAAACAACTCAGAATCGGAGAATTTAAATGGCAGGTAGGCTAACAGCCCACTGAATACAGAAATCTCAGTCGTCAAATCTCTGAAAGGGGTTTACATGTCTGCCCGAACACTTGTGGAAACCAGGTGTTACTAACCCCATCAGGACAGTGATTCCATTGGTAGGCAGCTCTTACCGTTAGACTTATCAAGCACCTGTTATATGCCAGATGTCATGTTAGATTCTAAGGATAAAATGATAGAAGACATCATTTCCACCCTCAAGGGTCTCAGAATCTACTGGAGGAGAAAATAAAAAATTCTGCAGGTGAAATGATCAATGAGGGGGTACAGGGAGGCTATGGGAGCACAAAGGAGAAATACATAAGAAATCAGAAAAGGCTCACAAGAAGTAACAGTGCTTTCTTTTGCTCAAGAAACCAGGAGCTAAGACATGCCAAAGAAGCACAGACATGAACCCCAAAAAGCGCAGTGAGCTGGGGGGATCTGTACACGTATCAGCCAATCCCAGTAGGTTCATGAAGGGCCTTGTGCACAGGCTAAGGAGTTTGGGTTTTATCCCAGAGATGAAGAAACACCACTGAAGAATGACACGCCCAGATATGCATGAACGCAGCCGATACATTCTCATCCTCCTTGACCGGGCTGCACGCTAGTGGAACGTCTGTCCTCCCCGTAAACCTTAAGCTCCCTGAGGGCAGAGACTGAGCCTGTTTTGTTCACCCACGTGTTCTATTTTCTAAGAAAGTGCCTGAGACTGAGCAGGTGTTGGGTAGACATTGAATGGATCAATCAATCAATCAATCAATGAGTGGTCTTGGGGCAGTGGATTGATCCACTGAATTGATCAATCAATCAATCAATCAATGAGTGGTCTTGGGGCAGGGTGGGTTGAAAGGGGGATATTTAAGGGAGGAGGAAAGACCAGCCAGTCACAGGACTGCTCTAAGCCTGGTCGTGGGAAAATTCAAAGATGCCTCTTGGTTTGGTCGGTGAGGCTGGGTGTAAGGGCCAGTGATTTTAAAAGATTCAAGAACAAAGTATTAGGGACAAGTAAGGGAGAGTATATTTCGTCTCAGACACACTGAGCTGGGAGTATCTGGTACCTAAGGAGCAGCCAAGGGGAGCGACCAAGTCAGACTCGGGTCTGCTTACATACAGAGGGAGATGTGGCCTGAAGTCAATACAGGCGGCCAGTGAAGGGCCAGGAGGCCACCAGTGAGGACACAGTAGACGGGAGAGAGGCTTCAGTCTAGATGTTGAGAACACTGGGATGGTTTCTGTGCCAAACAACGACTCCCATCGAGTTCACTATTATTACCACAAACCATCTTGGGAAAGCGACGACCGATCTCACTGAGCTATTTGCTATAAGCATCTCATTTTCAACTTTGAAGGCTGCCAATAGCCGAAGCATCAACTAGATTATGTCCGCAAGGAAGACTGCGGTTTGAATGCTGGCTATTGGGTTAAAAAGCAATTGAGAACAAATATGCATAACAAAATTACCCCAATGTCAGATGTAAAGAGGACGATGATGACTCTTTTCACTACAACCAGGATCCAGTGAGGTTTTGAGTTTCTGCGAGAACAAGGGGGCAGATCATAGGAAAGATAATGAGCATGTCTTAATGTCTGGCACGCACCTGGCTTTCTCAGACTGCCAGTGACATCACCAAGCAGCCATGCATCTTCCCAGAGCCTATTTGAGAAGAGAAAACACTCAGAAAATTCTGAATGAAATAAATGAATAGCTGATCCAGGAGAAAAAGGAAATGCAGCTGAGATTCATGACCAGAAAATTTACATTCATCAGTTTTCTTCCAATCTTGTTAACTCCTTGCAAGTGAGATCGTCTCCAAGCTGGCGGAGGGAAAATCTCACAATAGAACAAATTTAGGAAAAAATTTTTAAATGTGTACCTTTTTTTTCCCCTTCAAAATTAAAACAGCTTGGTTAAGTCTGATAAGGGGAAATGTACACTGTTACCAAACTGGACTGCCTACTCTTGAATGGAATAATGTCCATGAGAACATGAGCGCTACTCTTTGGATACTACAATAATAATATTGGCACATTTTGGAAAGTAGCATCATGGAGGTGCCTTTCAAAATGTTTTGTTCTGCAATCAGATCGCGACTCAGACCATGTCAGACAGATCCCATGTGGCTTTCAGGTCCAGGGGAACTCATTTCTGTTACAGGAGTAAAGTTTTCCCCATCTATCCGACAGGGAATGAGTATTCTGAGCATTAGCAAGATGTGTGCTTTAGCTGGAGGAGAGTCAATAGCCAAGAGTTGGTGATGAAAAAGCAGTTCCTGTGCCTGGTTTTAATCTCATGCACAAATCACCCTGAGGCACACGAACACCCTCGGAATATTAAAAATTAACCTTCTCAATTCATTATGGGACCAAGCTTCACTTGCAAATATAACCAGAAAAAAAGACAGTGAGGAAGAAAGGAGTCAGCGATCTGGGTAATAACTGGGATTCATAATTCTGGAAAGTCTAGAAATCCCTAGTATAATCAGGAGAACAACAAGGGCAATGCATTCAACCAATTACTGAGGTTGTAAAGAGTTATTACCATTTTTCCAAGTACCCTTGTGTCTGCTGCAGCCAACTTAGCCACCTAGTTCGAGGAGATCAATTTCTAGCTCATTTCCTACGTATGCACATTTCTTATGAAATGTTTCATTGCCTAGGCTCTACTGGGAGGTGACAGCAGAGCCAGGGCAGCACACAGGCAGGGAAAACTATGGTGTATGCGTCATCTCTGACTTTTAAAGACATTTATACACAGAGGGGAGGTGGTGACAATGGGTACCCAAGTGCTGACCAACAGCGCTCTCTGCAACGATGGGAATGTTCTACATAAATCTGCGCTGTCCAGTACGGTAGCCACTAGCCATATGCGACAACTGAGAACCTGCAACATGACTGGCATGGATCAGGACTTAACATTTAAATTATAATTCAGTGTAAAAAGCCATATACAGCTGCCATCTTGGACAGTGGAGCCAGCCTTCGAAGACACCACCTAACTTCTTTGTCAGCGGCCCATCCAAACACGAAATTCTAACCTTGAAAATTTTAGGATTTTATTAAGGAAGGTGTAAATCCTTAGGTACCGTCAGCAAAAACCCATATTTGGGGCAGTGTGTTTTATGAACAAGCTAATTAATTAGTCTTCATCTTCAGAGATACACAGACTAACCACATGGAGGAAATTTTCAGTTAAAGGTGTATCAATTATGTAAAAGCACAAATCCTTCGTTTTATTTCTCCAAAGTAGGAGCGAATATCTAGAAAAATTATACTGAATTGGCTGATAAAATCAGGTTTATTATCCAAAAAAAAAAAAAAAATTAAGATAAAAAACCAAAACAGTGTCTTAGAATCCCATAATAAACCTCAGGCTTGGCCACTGTCACGACACATGACCTGGATTCTGTCCAGTTTTGTGGCCACTTCTACATTCTCTTGCCTTTCTACAAGGTCTTCTGGGTGATTACACCAACACCTCAGTCAACACTGTTGGTTCCTTAGGCATTTAGAGGACATACCAAGGTCTTAATCACCCTGCGTTAACATTTTCCAAAAGGAATGCTTGCTGCATTCTATGTTCTGAGGAGCTTGAGGATAGGTCAAACCCCAAGTAATTTTAGCCTTTCTTGACATTCATTTTGCACAAATAGCTTCCCATCAAAGTTCCCTTTGGTTTTCTCCTTGGAATGAATAAAGACGTCCTCACTTTCCTTATGAAAATTTCAAACTAAGTCAAATTACAGGAAAGCCATTTTCATTCACCGAAGCACATACACAGATTACGGCATTTATGTAGAATTATCCTGTTTAATCAAGAAAAATGATCCTTTTTAAAGCATAGAAAGACGAATTCTCTCAAGTGCACAGAAAGCCCTTCATTATACAGAGAAATGCATAATAACATGTGCATACTTAACATAATTTTAGTAAAATGCATCTTCTAAGAGAGACAGTACAATGACATCTCATATTTACAGCAATGTCAAAAAATAAAGCATTCAACAGGAGAGAATTTTCCAGAACTTCCCTTTTAAGGTCAAATCTCTTTTAATCCTCTTTGATAGAAGTCATTTCCAAATATGTTTATAATTCTTTGAGCTCTTAAAGAACTGAATTTTAAACTTTTTATTGAACATTCGTTATTATTATCATTATTACTACTATTCTTATTGTAGTATTCTAAAAATCTGTGCCTGTTTTTGAGTTACTGTTTACTTCTTCAAAGTCAGAGCATCAGCTATCTATTCTCTGCCCAATCTCCTGATTTATAAGCTTCCACTTTGTAGGAGGAACAATAACTGAGCCTCTGCAGGTTAACTGAGTTAATCACGTTTCGAATGGGGAACGAAAGAGTAAAGTACAGGACTGCGGGGCGGAGGATTTCTGCCCAGTGAAGCATTCAGAGGTTCACCTGCCCCCTCCTCCCACCCCCTGTTCCCATCAGAATTTTACTTGTGCTAAAAGAAGCTGAGGAGGCCAGAAGCGCGGCCTCCAAACACCTAAAGTCCAAATTCCAATTAACATAAAATGAACTGGTTAATTTACTATTAGCCAGAGTTAGATTTACAGCTAATTCTTGTAATAATCAGAGAGCTGCCCAGCTCATTAACAGCTCAGGAATGCCTCTGCCATAAATTTCCAAATGCCAAAGCCTTATCTTTAATGGTGACCAGGGAGCAAATTTTCTGTTTGCAGTTGGCGCTATTTAACTTTTTCCCATTAAAATTAGCGAGTGCTTAATGCATGTTGGTGATCTGCTTTCAGTGACTTCCTCGGGCTGGTTTTGTGGGCAGGTGGGAACACGGACTGAATGCGGACTACACCTGAATGTAGGGCAGCAAGGAAATGCAAGCCAGAGGGCAGACCGTGCACTCACCTGATGCGAGGGGATGGTGGGGAACAGACTGAGGCCAATAAGAAGTCACTCCTCTGAAAACTCTTTCTAAAACAAATGATTTGTTTTTTACCACCTGTTACCCATCACTGTAAATGTTCTCGTTTCTGCATTTATTGTTTATAATAATTATCCAAAAAATTTTTTAAACAGTATTACATGAAGTCCTTTAAAAAGTCACTCATAATAAAGCCAAGCCTATCTGTATTTTTCCTTTTTTTAGTGGGAATCCAGCCACCTATAGTATATGAATAACGTACGATGGGCCCTAAGTGAGTGGGTGAATAGTGCCCTGAGTAAGAATAATGTGTTTTTGTAAAAAGAAAAATATGAACCAAGTCAATGAAATTGAGCAATCAGTAACTAAAGTCCAGGCAGTCCAATTTTCTGTAAAAAAAAAAATCATTAACTTATCAAACTGAGGATTTAAAGACAGAAACCACCTCAGGGCAGGGTGGAATGATTAACTTGTTCATGTCACTCATTCACCAAACATGGTCACAGGCCAGGATGTGGCTCAGTGTCCCGCCAGGCGCCGCCCAGCTTGGGGATGCAACCCAGAAACAGACAGCAGTACCAGGGACTGGGGGTACCCAGGACGGGTACCTGGATGGGTCAGGAGGGCTTCCTGCAGGAAGGGGCATCTCAGCCAACACAAGAAGGAGTGAGCCGGGATGAACTGTGGCCGAGCTGGGTTCAGGCTGTGTACACGCCAAGGCTGGGAGCTGGCGGGCCCCAAAAGAGTTTAAGTTTTCACTGTGGTGATTCTGGGGCTGGGGTGGGGGGTGGAGGTGAAGCTGGAGAGAGATGGGAATCCCGAAAGCCCCTGAGGCACGTGAAGGAGCTCGTTTCCTTAGGACAGCGGTGACGGAAGTGCGGATGGGGTAGGGAGGAAGGGGAGGCAAGATGCTGAGGGAAGAAGGGGCATCAAAGGGGCAGAGAGTCAGGGGACGGGGACACTGATGTGACAATGGTTACGTCCTCCAGGGAAGGAGCCAGGGCAAAGGGAGAGGTTGAGAACCCCCAAGAAAGGCACTAAGGGCATCAGAACGGGCCCTCTGAGGATGTGGGTGGGGTGAGACCCGAGGCAGGGCAAGGTCACAAATCCTCCCCCGTGGCCTCTGTCTCAACCCCACAGGCCATCCCCCGCCAGCCTGCGTGCTTTCTAGAGATCACTCATCCTTACCCAAGCCTCGACGAGCGACAGTGCCAAAGCGGGGGTGGCGGGAGCCGTGCCATCCACGGGAAGGACGGCCTCCATCACGGGACAGCCGTCCCTGCCCCCAGCTCGGCCACATCCCTTCCTGAGCTGTGCGGAACAAGCCTCAAAACCGGCTCTGCCCACGCGGAAGCCACCGGCCACGCGCAGCTACAGCAAACGTAAATTAATCAGAATGAAATAAAAAGAGAAATTCAGCTCCCCAGTCTCAAGAGCCATTTTTTAAAAAAATAATGTAGTTGATTTACAATGTTGTGTGACTTTCAGGCGGACAGCAAAGTGACTCAGTTATACATATATAGTATACACCTATATTCTTTTTTCTTATTCTTTTCCATTATACTTTATTAAAAGTCACATGTTAAGTGGTTTCCCAAAGTGACACAGACACAGGACACTTCCTTCCTCCGATCAGCAGTGCTATAAAATTCACACTGTGTGGCATTTGTTTTCAGCAGCATGTGCGAGCAGTGGACACATTGAATTTTATTAATAAAAAGATAGAAATTCCACTTCACCATCCCGGATTATCTCAATGTCCTCAGTGAAGGGAATCCATGTGGAAAACAAAAAATAAACACCGCTTCGACATTCTCTTGAAGATATAAAATATTCAAAGAACCTTAACTGAAGCAATAAATTTCAAACGGTGGCACTGTTTGCTAGCATTTTTTCCACTGTGCGGATCTAAACTTACTATTCATGTATCATGCCACCAATGTGGATAAATAACATTAAAATGATAAGAGCAACACTGCAGTCTGGTCGTGGTGGGTGTCAAAAAGCCTTCCAAAACGTTCACAGTTCATGTTTTTCAATTCATGATACGGTCCATAAAACCAAAGGGTTTAAAACCAGAATTGAGGACTTGCTGAAAGTACATTTAGGAATTGTTAGATCTAACAAGTCCTGTGGGTTTTTAACATAGGTTTATTGACAGATAGTAGTAGTTATGTCAATAAATATGTGCTCTTAATATTCAAATAGCTATACTGTGAGGGTGGGGATGGGATTGGAATAAAGCGCACTGGATCTCAAGCTGTCTGCACACAGGTCATCTGGGGAGACACGCACGCACACACACAAACACACACACAGAGTGTGTGTGGGCCATCACAGTGGGCTGCGGGTGGGACGTGGCAGCATGCCCTCGTATTTTTTAAGAGCCCCTGAGGAGCTGCCAACATGTAGACAGAGTTGGAAACGACGATATGGATTAGACAAAGCTTTCCCTTCGTCTCACATTAAAGCCTCGTTATGGACCCGTGGGAGAAAACACAGCCCTTCTTAAAAGTCACAATATTTTCCTTAAGCTCAATTTAAAACAACATCCAATTATAGACCAAGTCACTGGATTTTAACCCTGGCTGCACGTCAGAATCACCTAGGAGGCTCTTTAAAAATTCTACTGCCCAGGCACCCTCCCGACCAAATGAATTTCCGGTGCATATGTGTGTGTTACAAGATTCCTAGGGGATTCTAAGAAGCAGACAAGAAAGCAGACAAGCAGACAAGGGAGAACCCCTGCACTGGGTGAACCAAACGCCTCGTTGCTTGGAAAATTGAAACAGCAGCCTTGTGCCCAAAATAAGCCCAAGGAAATCAGATTCACTGCACTGAATCCGGCTGAAGTCTTGCCACCAGTACAGGAATCTATCCCCAAGGCTGCAGCCGGGAGGTGCTCAAGACAAACCTTCACCCAACTCCGTAGTACCACCACCTCCCACCCCCTCACAGAACATGCGCCGTAATCAGCACTCAAAAACTGCTTGTTGAACAAATGGAAGCAATTTATGTGGTTATGGATAATCTTTTTATGCAAGATGAATAAACTAAAATCTTTCTTTCTAAAGGAAATCCAAGAGCCCAGATATGGTCTGGGACCATATCCTGATTTGATTTCACAAATCACTTTGAACAACAACAACAAAAGTAGTATTTACGATGTTGAGGCTTTTATATCCATCAGGTTTTGCCATCAAAACAAAATGACAGGTTTCCTTGGTGGCACAGTGGTTGAGAGTCTGCCTGCTAATGCAGGGGACACGGGTTCGAGCCCTGGTCTGGGAAGATCCCACATGCCGCGGAGCGACTAGGCCCGTGAGCCACAACTCCTGAGCCTGCGCGTCTGGAGCCTGTGCTCCGCAACAAGAGAGGCCGCGACAGTGAGAGACCCGCGCACCGCGATGAAGAGTGGCCCCCGCTTGCCGCAACTAGAGAAAGCCCTCGCATAGAAACGAAGACCCAACACAGCCCAAAATAAATAAATAAATAAATTAAAAAAAAAAAACAAAAATGACAGAACATCTTAAAATTAAGGACAGACTAGCAAAGAATCCTACACGTGAACAGCTACTGGAATCTCCCCTCTCTTCCAATCCTCCTCTCACTCCCGGCCGTGCCTGCCTTGCTGGAAATATACCCCGGGTGGGTGTGGTAGAGCAGCAGCGGGGCACCCCTCCCCCTGCACGGGGTTTGGGAGGTGTCATGCAGGTCTCGGGAAAGACACGGGGAGACCCTAAATCCTCTTCAATGACATCATGGAACCTAACCACTATTTAAACCGTTGCATCGGAAAATTCCATCTTTGGAACTTTCTGAATACCAGAAAGCCAACTTATTTTAGTTCTTTTGTAAACAAAACAAAAAAAAAACACCAACTGCAAAAACAACCTAACATGAAAGACAATTTTAAACAAGAAAAAAAAAGTTGCCCCTATTTCCTTTACGCGAACACAACTACATTACAGGAAGTTTCCCCACTATCCCAAAAGAGAATGTTCCTAGGAAACCTTTCATAAATGGAAATATCATAAAGTGAAGAGTATCCCACATTTCGGTTCGAGTTTTGATCTCTTGATTAGCGAAAAGAGGTTCTAATGTAGGTCTCTGGTAAAAGTGAAGTGGCCTAACACGACCCTTCAGAAATCAGGGGACACCTGCACTTAGGAATCTGTTCAGGTCTTCGATTTTGTTTACTGGCGTTAACATCCTCATACAGCTTTTGCAGATGTTGTATATATACAACGTATCATCTCATATTCTGCCTTTCCCTCTGCCACACTTACGCTGTCACGTGTGAATCAACAGCTCTATGAAATGGGAATTCCTGTTCTACAGCGCTGGTTACACATCCTGGACACCCCAGGCAAAAATCAGCGGGCTCTGATGCTCCTCTAGAAGTCTTTTTCAGAGACTCTGAAAAACTCAATAATCTAGAAACCGATCTCGTCCTTGGCATTTGGGTCCCCATTCCTTCAACCACAGTAATAGAGGGAGGGCTGAACACAGCGCTCTAGCCTCCAGTAACGTTTAACAACACTGGTGACAGGCACGGGGCCATCAGGCTGGCCGGACCGCCATCGTGAGCCTCTCAGACTGTTACCCAGAGCAGCCAACATCAAAGAACATGGACTCCATTGGCCTGCAGGACTCAGAGAAAGGAAGAAGTGACCGCCAGCATCGCTGAGGACTCCTGACGTTTACGTCCGCCCTGGTCCTTTACCTCTTTGTTAGTTTAACGTGCAGATCGGAACCTCTGCAGCTTCTCAATGAAAACGCTTCTACGATGCACTGAGAGACCCACGCATGAAAGAGTGTTTTATGTTTCTCAGCTGAACGCTGCACAAATCACACCGCCTCCTGCCCAGAAAGCGACCAGGAGGTTAGACGTCAGCCATTTGTCAGGCTGAGGCTTTCTCCTCGTCTCAGGCTTGAAACTGACCAGCCACCATTGCCAACCACTCGCCGGCAAAGTGGGACATTTTATATTAACTGTCACCATAGTTCAGCTCAGTTTCAGATACAAAAAAGGAAAGGGAGGGGAGGCAATTTCCTTTCAAAACCTAAAAATGTTACGAATTACTCTGCTCAGGCAAGCATTTTCCTCCCTAGAAACCTGTCAGATTTTTGCCGTCAGGGAAACATAGCTAAATCTATTAAATTTTTTTGATTACAGAGTATTTTAAAACATATACCAAATTATCACCCCACCTCAGGGACAGTCAGCTCACGGCTGTTGCTGTCTCATTTCTCTCTCTAAAAATACTCACACGCCCATTTTCTGTGGAAGCAAAATCATTTATTTTGTGCATAAACAGTGGAGCGTGGGAACTCCCTGGTGGTCCAGTGGTTAGGACTCGGCACACTCACTGTCGGGACCTGGGTTCAATCCCTGGTTGGGGAACTAAGATCCTGCAAGTCGCATGGCACAGCCAAAAATTTAAAAAAACAAAATTTTTTTAATAAAAATATTTTTAAAATAGTCGAGTGTGTTTAGTCTTTTTTTTAAAAATAAATTTATTTATTTTATTTATTTATTTTTGGCTGTGTTGGGTCTTCGTTGCTGCACGCGGGCTTTCTCTAGTTGCGGCACGCGGGCTTCTCATTGCGGTGGCCTCTCTTGTTGCCGAGCACGGGCTCTAGGCGCGCGGGCTCAACAGTTGTGGCTCGTGGGCTCTAGAGCACAGGCTCAGTAGTTGTGGCTCGTGGGCTCTAGAGCGCAGGCTCAGTAGTTGTGGCGCACGGGCTTAGCTGCTCCGCGCCATGTGGGATCTTCCCAGACCAGGGCTCGAACCCGTGTCCCCTGCACTGGCAGGCGGATTCTCTTAACCACTGTGCTACCAGAGAAGCCCTTAGTCTACTTCTGTATGACAAGAACCTGAATCCACTAATTAGTGTTGTTTATAAAACTGTTGACATTAGAGACTAGGTTAAGGCGTGCACTTAATACAGAACCACACGACCTTGTACAGCCATAGTGTTCCTTTGGAAAGATACCGTGCCAGATGAACGCAGCGTGTATCGTGAGCTCACTCAAGGTTAGCAAGATGAAGATAGTTTGATGTGGTTAAAGTTTACTTTTCCATGAAATCATATTACTTGAGAACTAACAAATCGCTTTATGGCCAAGTATCTACTATCTGACCTAAATTAAAAATCTTGTAAGAGGAATGAATTAATTGGAATACTAAAGTTACCTGATGTGCAAATAAAACCCTAATTTTCCTTTTTCTTTCTTCTTTTTTTTTTTTTTTTGGCCGCTGTCACACGGCTTGCAGGATCTTAGTTCCCTGACCAGGGATTGAACCCGAGCCCTCGGCAGTGATAAAGCACAGAGCCCTAACCACTGAACCGCCAGGGAATTCCTAAACCCTACTATTTTAAAGAAGGTTTTCACTTATCTGAATGATACTGGTACCTTTCTTCTGACCTGTAAGATTCTGAATGGTCGAGACCAGCAAGGGAGGTGATGAGTAATAACCTTTCAAGTGTTTGATGTTTAGACTGAATCCTCTCAATGAGACCATCCAGGGTTCCTCTGATCTTATAAAGTAAGGATGGGTGGGTGGGAGGAGGAGGAGAAAAGAATTTTTTAAAGACTATTTCTATGCTAATAGAGTCTTCTAAGCAAAACTTTTGAGACAAGCTCCTTCCCTAGAAGTGATGAATTAATAAGAAACAATCACTGCCCCCCAAAATTTAAAACATAAGGAATCAAAAAAAAAAAAAAGAAAAGAAAAGAAAAGAAAAGAAACCATCCTTTTCCTCCCTCTGTCTCTCCTCCTGCTTAGGGAAAGGGAAACCTGAGGTCAGTTAGGAGTCTGTGAAGCTCTGCATTTCAAAGAGAAACCTGACCGGTCAGCATGTGTTTTCTAAGCCGAGTGTGTCTGTGTGCCCCCCAGAAAGCGCCAAAGAATTTGCCTGAATATCTCGGGGATACCTTGTGTCCTCATTTATCATTTTTCAAATCTTTAAAATTCTTCCCTATAGAGATCACACTGATAAAATGACTACACCTATTAGGGATGACATCTGAATAAAGAGAAAGTGTGATGAGAAAGAAGAATCCCAGACACAGAAGCAAACGCACGTACATTAGTGGAAACTAATGTTCACACCGAATGGAAACGTCCTTGGGTCCACGCCGCCTTGGAAGCAACTGAGGTTAAAAGGCACGCCTCGCAAACTCTATTTTTTTTATGCTTTTGAACAGGCTTTGTCACTTTTCAAGCAGAGAGACTGATTATAAGTGGCTAAAATCTGTCACGAGCCCACATCATTCTCGCCTGTCCTTCTGTGGTACAGAGAAGATGGTCTATGTCAGGAGATAAACCTCCGTTCAAATCCCTGTTCTGTTGGTCCCTCTGTTTGACCTTGGGCTCCTTCCTGGAGGTCAGAAACAGCCTTCACGAAGTTTAGCCAGTGTGGTTTCTGAATTTCAATTTCCCTACACACAAAACAGCATTCGCTACCTCACAGGAGCTATATAAGCAACAAACTTTACAGTTTTATTCAACATTAATTGACAAATACTTATTGAATGCCTACTGGGTCAGACACTATTGTGGGCCAAAAAATTAGACTAGGCCCCCGGTCCTTGCATAGCTCCAGTGTGGCCTGGGCCTTCCTAGCTCTACACAAAATTGAAAATATTTGTGTCTGATGCCCTCTCTTTGTCCAGGCAGTGTCTTCTTTCTGCCCCCATGGCTCTTCAGCCCGGTCCTTATAATCCTCACTAATTATCTCTGAAATGTGAGCTGATTAGAGCTCTTATCATGGCCTTGGGCCATCTCAGCAGCAGACATCACTAATCTAGCACAGCGCCTTTGATCCCGAACTCCAACTCCAAACCCTTCTGGATAAGACACTCCAAGCAGCCACTACCAATGGTTATACACTTGGCAAAACTGCAGCCTATTAATTAGAGTTCTTATCACATATTTGCACCTTTAATATCAGGCCCCTGAAGACTGAAATATAAGGACCACTTAAGCTTCCAAACACAAAGGACGGTCAAGAATGGAATTAAGGGGAAAAAATGAAGAGCATGCATGTCATGAGTTGATCCCCAAGTTAAAATTTCCTCTTATCTTTTAATTAAAGTCATTCTCCGTAATGACCGTCGGGCTTTTTCTCAAGTGCACAGAGGGCTACTCTGGGGTGCTTTAAAAACCATTTATATTCCTTAGGGGAGGCACTCATCGATGTAAGATGTGTCCACGGGATTAGCTCGTCTCAGGCTGACAAGGCTGACTCGGCAAACTGTTAAGTGGAGCATTTAGCAAATGACACCAAATGGTTCCTTCACTGCTGTCACCTGTACTTGAAAAACTGTAGTCACCTGTGTAACTGTTTGTAGAATGTCTGATTTCTTCCAAACTCTAGGTTTCACGGGGGTAGATCCCAGGTCTCTTTTGTTGAGCGCTGTTTCCCCAGCAAATAGCACAGTGTCTAAACCACAGCAGACTCTCAAATATCTGTGAATGAAAGAAACAGTTCCTCCATCTTCTTGAGTAATTTTAAGTAGGCCATTTTCAACTTTCTGTCACCCTAATTTGGGAAATCACGGTGACACCAGCAAACTTTATAATAACACTCATGAAAAGAGCCTGAACAACTTTGACCTGTCTTTTCTTACTTCGTGAAACTGTGAGGAAATTATGGCCCGTGATTACTCATAAAGAGAGTAGCTTCTAGATTCATACATGGACTGGCCTTCTGATCTCAGGCCACTGCTTTCTGCAGATCACCACACTACCTCCATATACTGCCTCGAATGAATGGCCCCCTAATTAAAAAAATAAAGAAAGAAGAAAGAAAGAAAGACTAAAAAACACATTCAGTTTCAGTTTTTGAGTTGTCCCAATTCTCAGACCAAGAAAACCATTCTCATCAAATAAGAAAGTTGGCTATATACCTGATCTAGACCATGACAATATTCATACGTGGGCTATATAACTGATACAGATCATGACAATATTCACAACCCCTCATCATTCCCCAGGAGGTTTTCTTAGGCCATCATGAAGCTGGTATTCTGTGAACTCATCAGTTTCACATGTACACAGCTGTAAACACAAAGGAACTCTAGAGATCCCACATACCGCCAACATCTAGGAGGGGAGTGCAGTCAGTATGGTGACCATTTAACAAAGTGGATGATTCCAAGAAAAATATACTGAGGCATTATAATTCATGAAGAGTTTAAAAACCAAGACACAGCAAAGCCCATTTACATACATATTGAAAACCAGATGTGCAACCTAGTGTTGCCTACACAGAGAATTTAGGGCGGCCTACGAGAGTTCTTGAAAAATGAGCACAATACACATTTTGTCAGATTTACCAGTTATATGTTGTTGAAGATACATCAACAACTCAATCTCCATAGAGTCTGGTGATGGACCCTGATCAAGTGGGAAAGGGTTATTATGGCTTATTACATGTTTCCCTGGTGGTCAAATGTGAAATGTGCCATTGAAAAATAACCTAGGTTTACCTGGCAATAAGGACTATGTATTTCCCCGTCTATAAAATTACCTGTTTCTCAAAGCCTTTTGATTAGAAGCAGTATAGCTGGATCCGTGGCAAGTCTTAAATAAATATTAATTTACTTTTATTCTTACCCGAAACCAGATTCTTTATCAACATCCCCACTCACTCAAGCAATATGATCCAGGTATCAACCTAAGGGGAAAAAAATTTTTTAACTCAATTTTCCCTTCCCCCACCCCTCCCTTAAACAGCAACAAGACAAAGCATCAAGCAGTCACTGGAAAGTTAAGTAACAGGTTGGCCCATGAGGAGGACAAGGCTCCTGATCTGATCATCTCACTGTCCCAAGAATTGAACATTAAAATTGGGTTTCACGGTGGTGTGGTTACAAGAACATCCCTTAATATTTGGAGACGTACTGTAGGTATTTAAGAGCGAAAGCTTTGTGAAAACTCACCAAGCTGGTTGCTTGTCATTTGTGTAGTTTTTTTTGTACGTATGTTACAGGCTTCTATTAAAACTTTATCTAAAAAAATAAGAGTGAGAGATCCTGCTATCTATCATTTACGAGGTTCAACAGATAAATAGGTTGGTTGGTTGGATGGATGGATGGGTGGGTGAATGAAACAAATATGGCAACTATTAATTACTGAATACAAGGAACGGGCGTGTAAGTATCTACTTTTCTGTATGTTTTAAATTCTTACAATAAAAAAAATGTACTTGGATTTCCTAGGTGTTCATACAAATAGTTTTAGCGATTTACAGGAACTAACAGGGTCTCTGGCAAGAGGAAGTTGGTAAGCCTGATGAGATGGAAAGAGATGCAAATGCCCCAAAGTGACCATGGAATTTTCTAAGCTTCAGAAGGGCTTAAATCAACCTCCACCTCCAAGCCCAAGGACAGACAGAATTGGGATGATCTGTTTCAGTTACACAGAAGTTGGAAACAGGAGAAAAACGGGTAAGAGGGAGAAAGAAGAGAGTAACCTGAGTAACTGTGACAACCGAGAGGTGTGTGCATGGTCCACAACCAGACAACGGCAACAGAGTCTCTAGGGAAGGAGAGAGGGATCCTCGGCGATTCAGGAGTGAGACACCCAAGTCCATGTTCATCTTAGCTTTATGAAAGTGGAGTTCTGTCTGGGGGGAATGCCTGTATCTGAGCCTTTGGCTCTTGATCTGAGTCCCAGTTCTGATTCTTCCACATTTCAGAGCCTGCCAAATCTCTTTGGAACCTCCCTTGCCAGAAGTAGAGACCGACCTCTGCTCCGTCTACTTTAGAGGGCTTCTGTGAAGGCCAGAGTGTACTGGCTTAAGAAACTTACGTAACTGGAATCATCTTTGGGGGTGCCCATCCTTATGTTTGAATTTAATGACTGGAGAGGGCTTTCAAATTCAAGCTCATTTTCCTCTTCCGCTAAAAGAATCTATTAGGATTTTATTGTTTACATTTGTGTTAACCCATGTAACTACCTACATCCCCTTTCAAGGATAATTAAAGTGAGAAAGAGTAAAAAGGAAGCTCATTATATTCGCCTGCAAAGGTCATCATTAGAGTTGCCAAGTGAACAAGATTCATTTCTATGAGGGTGGCTGATTCAAAATAAGGGGGTGACAAGATTATCAAAGGGTCACGGCAGTGCGTTTTACCATAGCGTTAATACTAAAACATAAAGCCAATAAATCAGCAACATTTATTCAACTCTGCAGATGTACAATAATGCTATATACAGGGCACCTTAAATCAGTTGTAGGGAGGGAAAAGCAGAACCTGTAGTCAACTAGACTTGCTTTGAGGGAGGCAAACTTTTTCAGTAAAGGGCCAGACAGTACATATTTTAGGGTTTCCCGCCCACGTGGTCTCATCACAAGCGCGGAACTTGCTGCTGCAGCAGGAAAGCCACCACAGACAAGGTGTAAATTAATGGGCGGGGCTGTGTTCCCAGAGAACTTTCAATATGGACACTGAAGTGTGAATTTCATGTCATTTTCACATGCCATGAAATACTCCTCTTTACTTCTCAGCCACTTAAAAATGCAAATGGGCACAGAGATGCAGTTTTGCGAGATGAAAAGGTTCTGGAGATTGGCTGCCCAACAACGCAAATATACTCAACACGACTGAACGTTGCACTTAAACATAGTTAACATGATTGATTTTACGGTATGTATATTTTGCAATTTAAATTTTTTTAAGTTAAAAAAAATCAGAACCGTTCCTAGCTGGTGGGTGGGATCTGCCTATGAGCTGTAGTTTGTAATCTACAAACCCTTCTGTAATCTCGCTTCTCCATTTCATTTTGAAATGGGATGTGAGGTGTCCAGCAGGTTAACCAGAAGGGACAAGAAAACAGCAGTCAGCAATCACTAGATACCGGCTCCCATCACAGGCCGCAGTGAGTGAACCAGAGTCCCGAAGTCCTCTGTTGTGAGGGCACAGACATTGCTTGGATTCCTGTCATAGCTCTGTTGACCTTGCCTGAGGGCTTGTGAACAGAGAGGCACATCCCTTCAGCCTGTGTGAGCCTAATGAACTGGAATCCTTTCCCACAGCGAAAAAACCGGATTTGAGTAAGGCTTCCCAGCCCCACCCCCAGGAGCCATCCGCAAGGCCCTTTATGATGCTCGACAAGCATCCCAGCATGGGAAGGGGCCGGCCCAACGGAGGGCTTGGAGCAAAGCCGATACAGGTCTGAGCTAAAAGCCTGGGGCACGGTGGCCAGGCTTGGAAAGCATTTACGTCATCACCAAGGGGAAAACGATCTGTATTTACAAAGCCCACACTTCCCACGTCCACACCAATAGCCAGATGGAGGCAGGAAGGCCAAGTTGTCTCAAAGCAGCGTCTGTGACGCTGAAGCCAAGCCCCAAGGACGACTCAGTCTGCCTCGCGATGCCAGGAAACCAAAGCATTAGGTCGGAGTGTGAGGCATTCTTTAAAAAACACAGTGGCCCTTGTTTGGAAATGAGCCTGTGGCTAAAACTCGCTGTTTATGCAGAGATTTTTTTTCTGACTATGATATTAATTTGTTAATATCAAATTAACACAGGGGGGAATTAATATCCCCCTGTTAATATCAAATTAACACATGGTTTTCCCCCCACATCAGGGGGGGAAACCATGAAACGTCATGGTAAAAAAAAAAAAATATATATATATATATATATATATAAAAAACCCCTTTCCCTGTGCCTCTCCTCCAACATTTTCTAGTTTTCAATGATGGGTTTTATTAACAGTTAAAGAGTATCTTGGAATCGCCTTCACTCTTTGATCTACATGTAATAACTGGACATTTTACAAACTAGTTTGAAATCTGTGACTTCAGAAAACTTTCCAAACGTGGTGGTTCCAAAGAGTGACTCACCTAGGCTCTGGCTTCTCCTCCAGGCAAGTGAATGGGTACACTGCTCTGTGTTAACGTTCAAACTACATTAAAAAGGGCTGATGTTTTAATTTGGTGTGGAGGGCAGTGCTCTGGGCCCTGGTGCCTCTTGTACCTTATTTCCTTCAAAGGACAAAGTTGCTGTTGTTAATCCCATTGTACAGGGAAGGACAATGAAGCAAAGACAGCAAACCTGCTCAGGACCACACAGCCAGCACTGGCTGAACGGGATCTGGGCCCAAATCTTTGACACCAAAATTAATGCTTCCCCCTCTGTCTTGCTGCCTTTCAGATGGATTTCTTCCCAGTGAATCTGAGGTTCTTGATGTCTCATCGCAGAAAGAATTCAGTGGGAGACAAAGTGATAGGTAAGAAGTGGATTTATTTAGAGAGAAACACACACTCCACAGACAGAGTGTGGCCCATCTCAGAAGGCGAGAGAGACCCGAAATATGGTGTGGGTAGTTTTTATGGGCTGGGTAATTTCACAGGCTAATGAGTGGGAGGATTATTCCAATTATTTCAGGGAAGGGGTGGAGAGTTCCAGGAATTGGGCCACCGCCCACTTTTTGGCCTTTTATGGTTAGCCTCAGAACTGTCAGGGTGCTGGTGGGTGTGTCATTTAGCAGCTAATGTATTACAATGAGCGTATAATGAGGCTCAAGGTTACTGGAAGTCGAATATTCCGCCATGTTGGACCTACTTGGTTCTAACCAGTTTTTGTCATGTCCTATGGCTATGCCATTCTTTTAAAGGTTGTGCCCTGCCCCGTTCCCTCCAGTTTCAGATTCAACAGAAAAGGGGTCCATTAATGTGACAATCATTGCTAAAGTGAGCTGGAAAACCCTTTTAGATGGAACACCAACCCTCTGCTTACTTATCTTCATTAGGTCTCGCTTTCCTTATCAATAAAGGAATGGGTTGGTGCAAATGGCATCCTATTAATTCCATGCCCCCTTGACACCAATTTTGCTCTCATTAGTCAGTCACATCGGGGGTGGGGGGGGGGAGGAAAAGAGCACTTAAAAGTCATTTGGCAGTTTTTAGCTTATTTTCTCCTGTCACATAGAATGATCAACATTACTCCTGGGGATCGAGGGATGATTCTGGCAGGGCAGAGAACTTTACAACACGCCACAGAGAAAACCAACCCGGCACAGCTACCGTCTGGGGTTCGGCTTTTCACACGGAGCTAACGTTTACATCTGCCTCTGCCATCAGACTGTGAGCTCGGAGCTGCCCCCCAAGCCCCACAGGACCCAGAACCTCGAGCCGAACAGAAGTCCAGCACTCACGTGTTGTTGAAAATAAGGTTGAAATAAACACCTTTGGAATGCAGCATTAAGAGCTGGGTGTAGCCCAGAGAAGCACAGTTGAAATCACCTCTTTATGCACCTAAACAGCTGCATGTGAATTCACTAGACTTACATAAATTCACTAGGAGGCATGTGTGTGTGTGCATGTGTGCCATGCTGTGACCAGCACTGCTAACACAAAAAGATCACGTTCTGTTGTCCAGCGTAACACCTGGACACGCCCACATTCAGATACATTCAGTGATACCACCTTTCACATGCTTAGCACTGTATGCTTTTCAAAGTGCCTTGAAGTCAGTTCATTTCCACACTTTCTGAGCACCTGGTATGTGCCAGGGCCCCCGTCTGGCACCTAGTAGGGTTATAACATTAACTAAGACCAGCATCTTGCCTTTAACGCACTCAGGTCTGGCCGGTGTGGTGCTATGGAAGTGAGCAGTAACAATACTGTTTATAAGGTTCAAGAACAAAGCACATCTTAGACACAGCAGTGGCACAGACTCCCCAAATGAGATAATGTGTGAGCAAGGTTTAGAAGGGGAATAGTTTTCAAGATGGGGCTAGGGAAGTAGGGGAGAGCATGAAAGAAAGGCCCCGGCCTAGCGCACCAGGTAAGGTATCTAGGGAAGCAGAGATGGACCTTTTTCACTGGAGGGGAAAACAGGAGAGAAAGATGGAAGCTGCCTTTTGCCAGGTGTGTAGGTGCCTAGGGCATTTCCCCAAGTGCCCCCTAAACTGCCTGCAGGACACCAGGCAGGAATTATTAGTTTCATTTCGGAGATTAGGAAAACGAGGACAGAGGCAGGCAGACCAAAGGCTCTTCAGGCTCTGTGGATCCTCCCATCCAGGACCAGCTCCATGAATGGTGACTTATGGAAGGACAAAGGGGAGGTGATTTCCCCAAGGTCACTGGTGAATCAGTGTCTAACTCAAAAGTTAGAATCAAGGATGCAGGAATGCTTATAACAAAAGTCACTGTATTTCCAAAGCGTGTAGGAATAACGAATAATAAGTTGGGGGAAAAACCTGAAAAGAAATGGGAAAAGGAAAACCAACAGAAGAATAGCACAGTATAAAAGGTTCAGATTCATAATCACACATGAGATCAATTCTAAGATGATAAATATCACGTAATGCTTTATAGCCATGCCATGATTTAATCACACTATTAGGCATCTATGAGGCTAGATTTTTGCACACAGACTAAGCTATTCCTTAGAAGAAATTCCTTCAAGGAGCACTCGCCAAAGAAATATGTATTAAAGTTATGTACTTTTATATGAGATCACGAGAGATCTTTATTTCCTTCTTTATATTGTTCAGTAGTTTATGACTTCTGAATAACGGGTGTAGATTTTTTTATTCGGGGGGAACAGTTCTTAAAATAGGGTCAAGTGAAAATAATGATGAAAGAGTATATATCCAACCGCCCAGAAATGACAAATAAAATTTCGTCACATTTGTTTCAGGTCTTTTTTATAAATAATAGGAAAAAACCACTATGGATAAAATTATTCCCATTCCATCTTTTTCCTATCTGAGGAATCGATCACTATCCCGTATTTTATGTACCTTCCCGATCTATTTTACACACACATACATTCACATCCCCATCTATAGAAATGTAGGGAACTGTTGCTATATACGATTTTTTAAAATAAATTAAACCATACCCTTGTGCCACTCAACAATATGTTCTTGCAATCAATCTATGTTGATTTCTTTCTGTAAGTGCGGCTTACTCCCTTAAGTCTGGCTGGCATAGTATTGGTTTAAATATACCATCTTCTATTTATCTAGCCTATTAATGGATGTTTACGTCGTTTCCGATTTTTCTCTGGAAAACCAATTCAGTAATAACTATCCTTGTTATTTGTCTTCTTGGGAGATGGCCAGAGATTCTCTTGGGATATAAACATTCTAAATAAAAATAATGTTTAAGATGAACTACAACTAGGAAAGTAACAGTAAAAGTGGCTGAGACACTTGGTAAGAAGACTTGGTGAACGCCTCTCATTACGAATGTTTCTAAATCTATCAATGTTTATACCACACCACGGTAATACTTGGGTTCTCCAGAAAACACCCAATACCTCTACACGCTAAGGAACAGCAATCGAATGATTTGGTAAATTAACCTTGGACATGACAGAGTATTGACTATTCATTATCCTCTATCATTGTTCCAATTTTACTTCTTGAAAAACTTTTCAACTAAAATTCATATGCAACTAATGCCATCTTAACACACTAACTCAATGCTAGTAATGCAACCAGTTTACCTGAATACAAAATGCACGAATTCCTCGAACATACGCCTGGAATGACCAGTTTCCATGAAAACTATAATTCAATCCTTTCATTTCTCTCTTTTTGTTTTATTTTATTTTTTAAAAAATTTTTATTGGAGTACAGTTGATTCACAATGTTGTGTTAGTTTCTGCTGCACAGCAAAGTGAATCAGTTATACATATACACATATCCACTCTTTTTTAAATTCTTTTCCCATATAGGTCATTACAGAGTATTGAGTAGAAATCTTTTCATTTCGATTTTAACTGGAGAGCTTTGCTCATCTCTTCAATGAACTCAGCTTTCCATGATCTTAAGTGGAAAAACACTTGATTGCCTAACCCAACCCGGAGGCAAATCATATTTATAAGCTGCCATCCAGCTGCTTAAGTGTCGCTAAAATAAGCCAAGTGTGTTGTGCATGACACGTTTGGAGGCTGGAGGAAGAGGAACCGTTGGCAAATAAGAATAACGTGTTATCGACCTAGAGGAAGCAAAATTAGCACAAGGAGGGCTGTTCAAGGAATCATCCACACAGAGAAATGCAAACCATGTGTTGCTTCCTTTTCTACCTTCCCCCCCACTCCTACACGAGCATGTCATGTATCAGAAAGACAGCATCTCTATCACAAACTGATATTTTTCCAAACATCAATAAATGCTCTTCCTACAACACCATAAACTCCTTCCCACACACGATTTTTCCACCCATCCCCATTCTGTTCAAAGCCAAAAGCAAAGCTCCGCGGCAAAAAAAAACAAAAAAAAAAAAAACAAAACACAAAGTCACAGAGATTTATGGGAGCTGATTTAAATCTATGAGGAGGAATGCAGTCTGGTCAAAGCAGAGCAGAGGTGATGATGAGGGTATGGAACAAAAGGTTACACACAAGCGGGAGGGAAAGGCAGAAGGACCCCAGGATTTCTTTCTGGAAGGCAGGCATTCCGCCCCCCTCACCCACCACCGCAAGTATGAGCCAGTTCTCAACAAATCCCCAGCGCTCCCCTGGGACCTGAGCAAAGTACCCCCCCTCTCCCTCCGCCTCAGGCCTCACCTGCAAAACTAAGGTATGAGGGGAGGGGTGGAGTGGGAGTTTGGGATCAGCCGATGCGAGCTATTATATAGAGGATGGATAAACAAGGTCCTACTGAAGAGCACAGGGAACTATATTCAATATCCTGTGATAAACCAGAAGGGAAAAGAATATGAAAAAGAATGTACATGTACGTATAACTGAGTCACTTTGCTGTGTACAGCAGAGATTAATACAACATTGTAAATCAACTACACTTCAATAAAATAAATTTTTTTAAAAAGGCATGAGACTGGGTCTTCCCTGGTGGCGCAGTGGTTAAGAATCCGCCTACCAATGCAGGAGACACAGGTTCGAGCCCTGGTCCAGGAAGATCCCACATGCAGCGGAGCAACTAAGCCCGTGCGCCACAACTACTGAGCCTGTGCTCTAGAGCCCGTGAGCCACAACTACTGAGCTCACGTGCCACAACTACTGAAGCCCACGCGCCTAGAGCCCGTGCTCTGCAACAAGAGAAGCCACCGCCATGAGAAGCCCACGCACCACAACGAAGAGTAGCCTCCGCTCGCCGCAACTGGAGAAAGCCCGCACACAGCAACGAAGACCCAACGCAGCCAAAAATAAATAAATAAAATGTATATTTTAAAAAATAAATAAATGAAAATTTAAAAATAATTAAAAAAAATAAAAAGGCGTGAGACCACCCACACTCCAGCAACACTGACTTCCCACCATACTGGTAGGGATCTCAGAATCCCACTCTGCCTCGCCACACCTGTGTATCCCTGAGTCTAAGACATCCTTATAAAGGCCTCCAACAGCGCAGGAGTTAAATGTTAAGTCTCTCCTCCTGCCTCTGTTGAACTGATTCACACCGCGGCCTTGACTCTCTCCGGCCACAGCCACGGGGCTCTGGGATCACACCCAGGCCTCTGCATACTGTCTGCGGCCCCGTTTAACGTTGCTCTCAGGCTGGTAAACCTGGCAAGTAGCAGATGAGAAGCAAATTTCAAACACTGGTCAGCTTTTTGGCAGAACAAGATGATTAAAGCCAGAATATAGTTTTCGTGTTAGAACTCATTGCCTCGGGAAAACATGGAAAAGCAGTTCTAGCTAAAGCGTCAGGGATTCCAAGAACAAGGGCCTAAAAGGCAGGTGGAGAGGGAGGGAATCAGGCAGTTTTAATAAAACAAGCACTGTGGGCGAGCTTGAGGTTAACTCTCATGTTTTGCTTTCTCTGGCCCAGAGTTGAGCTGGGTTGGGTTCCAGACCTCTGGGTACCATAACCTTGCTCTTTCAGATGTTTGCATAGTTCATGTGGGAAGCAGGGAATATTTGCAATGGCTGAACTCAACATGGAGAAAGGTGGCAAAGCTGGTTGAACCCTGTATTATTATTTTTAAATGGAACAGGTGAAAAAGAGCAAAGAAACATTTTAAATGATGCAATGTTTCACCAATCAATAGGCAACACATGGTTAAGAGCGTCTTGAAATGTAAGACAAGTTCTAACACATGATTAGGGAATTCTAACATGATGAAGAGCATCCTGAAATATAAGACAAGTTTTACATATTTTAGACAGATGAGTGATGAGTAAATAACACACAAAAGAAGAATATATTTTGCCTTTCCCCATTGTGTCCTGAACCACTGGTGGCAACTAGTTAGTATCCGAAGTCATAAATAAGAAAAGGAATAAGGAAAGAAGCCCTGTAATTTATTCAACCGGCTAACATCAGGCGCACAAAAATTCTTTTGGGGGCAGAAGAGACCCATACTTTTATTAAAAGTAAGAAATGTCCGGGCTTCCCTGGTGGCGCAGTGGTTGAGAATCTGCCTGCCAATGCAGGGGACACGGGTTCGAGCCCTGGTCTGGGAAGATCCCACATGCCGCGGAGCAACTGGGCCCGTGAGCCACAATTACTGAGCCTGTGCGTCTGGAGCTTGTGCTCCGCAACAAGAGAGGCCGCGATAGTGAGAGGCCCGCGCACCGCGATGAAGAGTGGCCCCCGCTCGCCACAACTAGAGAAAGCCCTCGCACAGAAACGAAGACCCAACACACCCAAAAATAAATAAATAAATTTATAAAAAAAAAGAAATGTCCCCTCCCTGAAGCAGGCAATAAGGTGCTCAGAATATAAGTGAAGAGTGAAGTAAAAAAAAAAAAAAAAAAGTATTATGAAGCTTGATTAATGTTTTTTTAATTGCATTTAATGTAAGGAGTGGTTATTCTAGAATTGTCCCTGAAATGGGCTGTCTAACAGATGCAGGAGTTTATACATCTAATATGGTCCAGAACCCAAAGGGTTAAAAGCAGGAAAGAACCTTGAAGGATCAGTGATTCCAATGCCCCTGTTTTATGAGAAGAACTGAGGCTCAGAGGTAACTGGTTGGAGGACACACAGCTCTTCTCAACACACATACATACACACGCATATACACAGAGACACACATGTACACACACATGCGCGTACACAGACACTCTTTCCAGGTGTTCTTGAATTTCCCATTCCTATGGCCCCTGGAACATTCCCCAGGCAACCTCCCCTCCATCCAATCATCATCTTTGGTCTGATGCTTAAGCCAAGCTCCATCTCACTTATACCAGGAACTCTCCCTTCTCTTTTCTTCTCTTTATAAAGTGTGCAAAAGGTCAAGTTTTCAAGAAACCTGTCTGGAATATTAATTTTTTAAATGTAACGCTGCCATTTTTATAATCAAACACTGTGAAACGAGGTGAAGAGGGTGGTCTGAGCGGTCAGTGGCTGGCAACCTTGGGGGTACAAACCTCTGGTCCCTCGTGCTGAGTCTGGGGGAGGCCCAAAACTGGGGGGGGCAGGTGGGCAGGAAGATGGGCTGCACATTAGCCCCCCAAATACATTTCTGAGACTTGTTACAGACCAGCAAATGCTTCCTGCTGATTAAAAAGAAAGAAAACCAGAAATCAAGACCATCTTAAATCCTTGAGTTAGTTAGTAAATGAAATCACAAATACATGTGAAGAATCCTACCCGATGGCAGCATTCCTTGGTTGCTTGATCTAGAATTTGCCGCTTCTGCATGAGGTCAAGAGACTACATCCCTGGCAGGGAATGAGAGAGACCCAGTAGACAGCTGGTGATGGCCTTTGGTTTTCTTCCTTTCTTACCATCTTTGCAACTATTTAGAGGTTTTTCACTTTAACCTGTACTCTTGGAAACTTGACCTTCTCAAATTAAACGATACCTGTTGAAGGTGACAAATAAGTAAGCAGGATGCTCACGTGGTCTACCGCATCTTCAAGATATACCGATGCATCCTGACACGAAACCATTCTGGTTAGTGACTGTATAAACTCCAACTATGATTAAGAGTTTTTAAAGGAAAAAGCATAGTGAGACTGGGAGGGCTTCACAACCCGCTCTTATCAGGTCCTGTTCATTAGGTCAGTAATGAGTAAAAGCTCAGTATCTGATAGGTCAAAAGTTCTAGCTTGGATACCTTCAGTGTAGCCACACATCAATTATGGCTTTTCTTCTTAAAGGGGGATTTGAACGGATATACAAAGAGCAGGAAAATGGCAGTAGAGGATGAGAAGGTGATGGAAAACAGAAGAGGACCAAAAAAATGTGTATTTTTATTTTGACATGATTAGCCAGGGTCAGCAAGAAAGATTAGAAAATCCTATTACTCTCTCCCTCCCCCTCCATAAAATCCTACCATGTCCAAAAGCTTCCAGAACACTGACATTGCCAAGGCCAGTGGTTCTCTAAACACACAGATGATTCCATCTCTGAAAAAGCTTGAGGAATATAAGACTAAAAAAATATTGTATTTTTTTAATCAAAAAGTTTTCACTTTGCATTCAGTGGTGTTCAGGAATTTTTTGTTAAGTATTTTAGGTATGGTAATGGCATACTAATGAGGTTGGGAAAAAACTTGATCTTCTGAGAGATGCACACTAAAATTTTTATAATCGAAACCTAAAGTTTCCTTCCGAAAGCTGAACTTTCCACTGGTGAGTTGTGCCCACACATACGTTTAAAAAATTATTATTCATCATTCTTTTTATCATTTCATTTCCTTTTTTAAGAATTGCGGTACAATTACATAAAATTCACCACTTTTCTGTGGACAGCTCAGGGGCATATCAAGTGCATCCTCACTGCTGTGCAACCATCATCCCCATCCAGCTCCAGAACTTTTTTCATCCTGCATAACTGTACCTGTGCATCCATTAAGCAATGACTCCCCATCCCCACACCCAGTCTCTGGCAAACACCCTTCTCCCTTCTGTCTCTACCACGCATACATGTCCCAGAGCTCCCTTAGTTTCACAAATTCAGAATGAATAACATAATACCAAAAAAACCCTCCCTCAGATTTCAAATACTGATTCATTACTTAAAATACAGTGTAATATAGGTATTGATTTTATTGGCAATAAAAATCCTTATCAACATTTCAATAGTTATGTAGAATTCTGTGTACAAATAAAAAATCACTGAAGTGGACACAAAGTTCTATTTTATTATTAACATCCCTTTCACAAACATCTTTTGCTGGACTATTTCCTTCTACTAACTCTGTAAGATCACTTCCTAGCATCTGTAGAGCAAAGCTAGGCGCATTTTTAAGATTGTTGACCTGCTGCCAAAGTGCCCTCCAAACGGGTTGTTGCTTTAAGTTTTGGTGATGCTTCTAATATTCAAATAGATGGTTCTGGATTTGGGGGGTGGTGAGACGGAGGCCAGATGATGCTCAAACATCATCAAACCTACGGTTCCCACTAAATGTTCCCACTCCACACCCTTTCCCCGCAGTTATAACAGGAGACCTTTCCCCCACGGTCTCTGCCTGACAGGCGGTTTATGAAATCTACAAAGATCATGAATAGTCATGAGCTAGGAATCAGGTTTTTCGAAGGGGACTTTTTTTTTTTTAATTAAGTTGAAGATATGATATCACCCTTTACGAACTCTGCAAGAAATTCGCTATGTAGAACTGTAAAAGGAGCAATAAACAAAATACACATTTCCATCTTATTCTCATTACCAATATTTTTCAAAACCAACCCATGAAAGTAAATGCAATTAAAAAGAGCACTGTTTCGTATTTTAAGGTATCAGCAAATGGACTTTATGATTACACAGCAACCACTTTTCCATTTATAAGAAACCTGCAAAACCAACAATATTTTCTCATTTTGCTCTTATGTCCTGTCCATTAATTAAGCTTACTTGGGGTGGCCAAGGGAGGTGGGAAAAGGGACTCCCCATGCCTGCTTCCTCCTACACACTCAAATGAAGCTAAACCCTCTGGTCTTGGAAATTCATTGTTTCAAAATATTTCTTCTAGAGATAAAGATGTCTTCCTCTGCTTTTCAATGCAAAACAATCTTTTTGAAAAAGAGAATGCCATAAAAGGAGCTTTGTACTAAATGTATCTTTTTCTTTGCCCCAATTGTGGCCGGGCCAGCAGCTCTTCTCCATGAAGTGGTTCCTGAAAATCCGGTGGTTACTTTTCCCATTTCCCCATTGCCATCAGTTACCCTCACATATGTTTTCATTTACAGCATCATGGATATTCTCTAGACTGTCTGTTGGAAAAACAAAAAAAATTAATCCCAGCAGTGAGCTTAAGATCCTGAACACTCAGCAATTTCTTGTGAATTCATGGTAAGGCTATTTATGCTGAGGCTGGATCTGAATGTATAAACAGCTGACCAGAGGCTAAACTGTTACGCATTTGGCTTATTTGGCTTAAATCTCATTCTGCATTTAGAGCAACTCAGGCAGAAGAACACATGGCTCATTAATAGGTTTAAGACAAATACAACAGACAAAATTCTGACAATAGCTTCAAGTTCAAGCACCGAGACAGAACACCTCCTTTTTATTGAGCACCTATTAGGTGCCCAGAATTGTCTCCTCATTTCACACATGCCCCCCCTAGTCCCTTTGCAGGCACCACTGCTAACTCAAAAATAGACAGATATTATTCTCATCCACATTTTACAGCTGATGTAACTGAGACTCCCCAAAGTAAAGACATTTGTTCAGAATCACACAGTTATTAAGGGTGGAGCTAAGGTTCGAACACTCACTTCAAACCCAAAATGCTCAGATGACACAACACCAATAATGGCACGTATTAGCATGTCACTACGCGATGGCTGTTTGGGGACAGGGAGAACACAGTGCTTTTCAGGGACGCCCGCTCATATCATCCCTTTGCCCGGAAACTCAGGGGTCCCCCTAATGTAATGATCACGTGGACAAAAAGTACAGAGTGCTATTTTCAAAGATGTTCATAACCACCTGATACGCCCCATTTTGTGTTGTGAAGAATGAGACAAAACTGCGGATCAATTTGTTCCAAATTCTAAGTGTGCACTTATGCTCTCACACGCACGACGATGAATTCTGACCTCGAACAAAGGAATTCTGCCTGTTTATTACAGCAAACCTAAAACTGACCACATGGCCCAGTTTACTGGAAAACTGGCTGTAAACCGACGCAGGACCATGAAAAGGGTACATGCAACGCACACCTGGGTTTGAAACTGAGCCCAACATTTCCCAGGCAAGTGACCTCGGGCAGAGACAGCGGCGCCAGCAGCGGGCTACACAGACTGAGCCCTTGGAAAGCCCCATGTCATCACAACACACATTATCTCATTTAATCCTCACAACCATCCTTTAAGATGGGGACTATTACCCTCATTTTACAAATGGTAAAACCCAGGTCACAGTTAAAAAGTGGGGGAAGCAGGATTTGAATTCAGTTTTTGGCTAATGTCATGTCTTTGATACGAATCTCAGTTTATTCATCGATAAATCAGATTGCAATATGCAACTCAAGAGGGTTGCTATGGTAGTTTCTTGAGACAGCATCCCAAAAGTCCCCTGCAGCCACGCTCAATCAACAGTACCTCCCGATGCTCTCATCATCCCCATCACCATCCTCATCGTCACCACCAAAATCATCCGGTCCTGGAGGCTGAAAGGCTCAACGGAGGGCCACTGCCAATAAACACTGAACAACATTCCTTAATGCTTCAAATTATCTTCATCTCCCTAAGCACCCTTCTCAAAGCTTAGAAACGTCACACATTTCTTTGCGGAACAAACTTGCTTTGCAGAACAAATTGCTTTTGTCGCAGCCTAAATCAACATACAGCTCTTAATTCATCACACTCCACACTTGCAGCGTCACTGCCAACCTTTGGAATTCTACCTACTCATAACCAAGTAGCTGGTTTTATTTTGATAAAAGCTACTTTAAAATCTCAGGGGTCCACGCTTGCCAAAATCAAGTTGGAAAATGTTGGTGTCAAACTATTTGGAAGGGTTCTAAAAATAATACCGAGACTCTGAGGCAGTTAGAGTTTCCTCTGAAGTATAAACTATCACCAGGGTTCACGGAGTCATGGACTTGAATGTAAGAGTGGGCTTAATAGATAACCTTTCCTAAAGACCAGTACTGGACACTTCCTTACACACAATTTCAGACCCTTAGAAGGCATAGGCAACTAAGTGGGCTGGTATGAAAGTTAAAAGTCTTCAGAGTGTTGAAAGTACAAAGCACAGAGGTGGCTGGTATTTTTGGAGGGCACATTCTAAAGTAGCCTGTGAACACAGAAGTACTGAGCATTCTGTGGTACCCAAGGAGTCCGGCCGGCCTGTCTGCCATCACAGCTCTCTTGCCCATTTGCTGGGCACCAATGGCTTGTCTTTGGGTTCATGTCAAAGTAACATGACAATATCATCACCATGCGTGTATAAGGTGTGCGTGCCTGAGGGTTGCAGTGATGGAGGGTGGATCGGAGAGTCTCCAAATACCAAAACCCAGACCCTACTCTTGGCAAATGCTATCTTTTCGAAAATAAACAAAAACTCAGGTCACGAACCTTACACTGAGTCTACTAAACACCGTCTGGATGTTAACTGGATAAGGGCCACATTTGACATCTGAAGTTACCGCATGATACCGCATGCACTGATTTTCTTTTTAGCCTTGGCATTCTCACACTGAATAATCAAGAACTTTGGACAGACCAAAATTATGTTCCAGCAAGTATTTTGAAAAATTCATCTGACAATAAAGTCACTCTTAACTTTCCCATTTTTCTACTGTACAGACTATTAACATTATTAAAATACATATACAATTAACTATATGACCATCCCAATCTAGTCTGTTTGCTTAGTTGATCAGGAATCTTATTACATTAATAATGCTAACGTGTGAATTCGAGGGATTTCTGTAGTTGTTTGTCCACCTCCCTCCCCAAGGAGGACTTCCTGTTAAGTTGAAGAAAGCCATCCCTCTCTTGAACAAAACCACTGTAAGAGTGCCCCATGGCCCAGCTGACAGAATCCTGGACCAGGAGGAGGAGATGCAAATTCTAGTCCCACTGTGGCCACCATTAGCTAAATGACCTTGAGTGAAGCACTCATCTGTTTGAGCCTCACTTTTCTAGCTTGTAAATGGGCACATGGGACCAGCCTTCCAGTTCTGACTGCCACCCATGTAAATTCACATTCCAATAATAACTTTCGATATTACCTACCTTTCTTTTATGGTTATTCAAACGCACATTTATGCATCTTAGTCAGAAATCAGAAACTGCTATTTTTACAAGAATAAACATCTTTATTCATTCATTTAATCCATAAACACCTATTAAGTCCCTGCTATGTGCTAAGGGCCATGCTTGAGGCTAGGAACAGATCAAAGACCAGAATCCACACAATTCCTCTTCTCAAGAGTTAAGTGGGAAGACAGACATTGAACAAGTAATTTAGAAATCAAACATGCTATTGTTTAGAATTACACACATGTGTGCCAAACCATAAAGAGAAGCAAAGGAATGATTATCATGAAATTCAGGCTGAGATTACTTCTGCGGGGAGGGAGGGTGAAGCAGTGGGGGAGGGGCCGTACTGGGAGGGCTGTATTTTTAACTTGGATTTTCAGGTTATTATTCTTTAAGCTATACGTACGCATTTTATAGCCTCATTTGCAAATATGCCACGTTTCACAATTTAAAGTTTTTAACAGATTGCATAAGAAAAAAAAGCAAATCATGTACAAACCCCCAAAATTGGCATTACAGATCATTTCTTTAGAATCTAAAGCATCCAAAACATATATAGGGTCAGATTTTAGCGTAATAGCTTTGATGTGACTTGAGATGACATTTTGAAGAGTGACAAACTGAGTTCTGATTTTGGTTTAATCTCATTTTTTGTTTTTTCCCCCCAAAGTGCCAAAGTTTTTCCATTAAGTCAATGGACAGCCCCCATGTTTGGAAACCACTGGTAAATCTCATAAATAAATTTCAAGTAATATATTATTTAATATGCACAAAACACAAACTCTTCTCTCTTTTATCAAGTGCACGGCCATATCTGAGGCTCAAGGGCTTGAAAACTTATAATCATCAAAAATTAGGTTTTCAATAAGGTCAACACAGCCTATAAACCCTTAATTTTGAAGATTTCCAAAAGAAATCTGGGCAGGAGCTGTCGAACATCACGTTATATCACTGAAAGGACAGAGGTGGGTAACCAGAGTGTTCATTTCCCACTGGAATTTCATTTTTTAAACACCACCACTGGAAACCATCACTAAGAAATGGTCCTGCTCCAGGGTTTCTCTGGTCTCTTCCTTCTCTAATGGTCAAAGAAAGGCATAAACACAGGGCTCCTGTGATCTTTCTCTTGTAGACATTCATCTGGTTATCTTCATGCCTTCATGCATCCCTGAGATGCAGCCCTGTGTGGCATCAATCATTTCAACAGTCAAACAATTTAGGTCTCATCAAAGGACCATAACTTGGGTGGAGAACATGGGAGGAAACACAAGATTTCTTCTATTAAAATACCACTCTCACCATAGGAAAAAGACTGACTAGACCCCAAGTTCTTTTTAACGCCGTATTCCTTGAGCAAAAACGCAGAAGTCCTCTTCCCTAAATAAAGGGGTCAAAGAATGACCCTTGTCAAAAGGGTCTTGTATTGCAAATGTTTACGTTCTTACCACATCAGGTAAAAGAAATACCACACCATCAAAAATGTCAATTTCCACAGACGTAGCGAACAAACGTATGGACACCAAGGAGGGAAAGTGGCAGGGGTAGTGGTGGGCTGAACTGGGAGATTGGGATTGACATGTATACACTAATATGTATAAAATAAATAACTAATAAGAACCTGCTGTATAAAAAAATAAAATAAAATTCAAAAAAAAAAAATGTCAATTTCTCACAGAGTCCCTAATACATTAACAAGGAAATGTTACGCTTGCATATTTCCGAAGGTGAAGTTGTAACAGTAAAATTGTTCAGTCAAAGCATCACCTGATTTGTGCCCATATTCATAAAAGACTTGGAAATTCCTATGTGTCTGATTATTAGTATTTGAAAGCTGTGACACAAAAAGCAGTTATCACTTAACTTGGGTGTTCATTTAATTGAAACACAGCTGATTCTCATTCTTTGCTGTATTTATGTCCTATAAAGTTACTGCTGAATTAGGGAACACTGAACCATTGCTCCTACAGAAAATACAGGGTTAGGTTCCTACAAGCTTCTGGTCACAACATTTTTTACCAACTGATCAATGCATAACTTTATGTTTTCTTTTTAAAGACACCATATTTAATATACACTGTTGATTCATTAATATTAAACTCGTGGCTAACAGCACTATAATCCACGCCTGAATGAAGCTTCCCCAACACATGCATTTTTCTCCATAGGACACCACACCTACTTGTATCTAGAACAAGAACGTGATCTTCACCTGGGGGCCATTTTAAACGACAAAATGGCCGACAGAAAGCACAGACATGTGAAAAACGTGGCACTCAACAGACCCCCGTTTATGGTGAGAGTTGAAACAAGAAGGCAGAGTGTTGCCTTATTCAAACTCAGCTGGCAACTCAAATCCTTCCCTGCTCTGCGCGTGCCCATGAATGACCTGGAAAGCACCACAAGCAGTGATACGGGGGTTACAGATGAACTTGAGGAGTGAGAGGATTCACAACACTGGAATCTGCGTATAACGAGGACTGACTTCAGTGCAACAAGCACATACAATTTTAACATATTAACATCCAGAATGATTCTGAAATATTTGTTACGATTCAAAAATATACCAGACGTTTCTTTTCCTAACACTATTCCACCCTATAGAAGGGCAGCCTATGGCTTCTGTGGCCTTAATAAAATATTACCTTCAGTGAGCCGTGCACCCCGAGGGAGACACTGCCTGCTCCGCAGGTGCCTCCTCACCACCTTGCCGTCCTGTCCTCCTCAGGTCCACTACTGAGCCTCACTGCACTCAAACGCAGTGCAAAGAGCTCAGAACTCACAGAATGTTCCAAACGGCACTGGTTTGTTACCCTTCTAGATACAATACAATCTACACTTCACCCAAGCTAGATGTTAGACAGAGGTGTAACTGGCACACTTTCCACCGCTATAGACGCCTGTTTATTGGGTTGGGTGTGACCCTTGGCCTATTTGGAGAAATTACTCCAAGGGACCTGCCTCTGTGATACTGAAGATGTTAAGGATGCTGGTTATTACACTACATGATGCTGCCTTCATAAGGACCCTTGGGGAGCTTCGCCTTTGGTCCTAGTATCAAAATTCATGTGTCTTCTGAGAATTGGTTCGTTCTTATCATACAATCTGCGGATCAAGTGCCCAGTGGACACAGCACGTCACAACAACAACTGCTGGAAAGCTCATGCCTCACCCTTTAGGACTTGGTGGTCTTCATTCTGTGAACAGGCCTCCTTCTTGGATCCACTTTACCTCTTGCCTTGGTCTCCCTTTGCTCTGATTTTTTTTTTTAAACCTACTCCCAATTTACATTATCTACTCTCTGGGTAGCTACCTTTAATCCTTTGTCAAGTTGGGTGTGAGGGTGGCAGGTAGTGACAGCCCATGCCAATCTGACCTTTGCTCTACCTTAGGGAAGGTTTTTCTGCTGCTTTTGATTCCAACAGAACCCTGAGCTTCTCTCTTCCTTTTCCTGCTGTCACTGCACGTTGGTTCAAGCCGCTCCTGGCATCTCGTATGGCCACCCATTCTGCCAGGATGCGCCACACCGCGGGGTGGTGGGTAGGGACAGCCCGTGCCAATCACACCCAGAATTAGGGTGTCCATGTTAGTGACCGAGCCTGGCCATGTAACTTCCTTAAAGAGCAGTTAAATAAATCACGTGGGAACCAAAGTGGGGCCGACCACGTCAGCCAGGTGTGTGGAAGGTTGCACACCACTGACACGGGGAGCAGACGGCATGCCTACTGCCTCGGGTGTGCAAAGGAAAGGCTGTCACTCGAGAAGGCAGGTGTGCAGGACACAGGAGCCCTGGCTCTGAGCTCTAGGCAGAAAGTGCCCAGGCAGGACTCACAGGTTCCATGAACAGCTGGATTCTTTAACCTAATTAACAATTAATATTCCATTTCAGTGCTCTGGTCTAGAAAGCACTGACAAAGCCTCTATTCACTAAAGTGCTGGATTCTTAAGTGATGTCATTCTGGCTGTTTGCAGTTCAAGTACCTGGTTAAAATTAAACTTTTCTAAATGCCCCACTTGGAGCATTGTTTCTGTATCTGAGACTAAGGACTTTGAGCTTTTGAAATTATCCCCAGGGAAGGAGAGGGAGGGAGGGAGGGAATAGAGTATGTAAACACACACACACCTTACTTTTGAGAATTACTTAACAACAACAAAAATTAGTTGCCTTTCCTGGACAAAAACTAAAGAATCTCATTTTTTTAAAGTTACGAGAATGTACTACCAAATGTAAAACAGATAGCTAGTGGGAAGCAGCCGCAAAGCACAGGGAGATCAGCTCCGTGTTTTGTGACCACCTAGAGGGGTGGGATAGGGAGGGTGGGAGGGAGGGAGACGCAAGAGGGAGGAGATATGGGGATATATGTATATGTATAGCTGATTCACTTTGTTATAAAGCAGAAACTAACACACCATTGTAAAGCAATTATACTCCAATAAAGATGTTTAAAAAAAAAAAAAAAAAAAGAATCTGCCTGCCAATGCAGGGGACACGGGTTCGAGCCCTGGTCTGGGAAGATCCCACATGCCGCGGAGCAGCTAGGCCCGTGAGCCACAACTACTGAGCCTGCGCGTCTGGAGCCTGTGCTCCGCAACAAGAGAGGCCGCGATAGTGAGAGGCCCGCGCACAGCGATGAAGAGCGGCCCCCACTTGCCGCAACTAGAGAAAGCCCTCGCACAGAAACGAAGACCCAACGCAGCCAAAAATAAATAAATAATTAAAAAAAAAAAAAAAGTTGTAACAATGAGAAGACCAAGCTTATTCTTCTGATCTATCCATGACAATTAAGGATTCATTTCAAAAGTCAGAAGAGGAATGGGACAGATCTCTGTATGTTCTCTGTTATTTGAAATTGTTACTGCCAGGTAATCACATACACTACCTCTGTTAATTACCAGATAAGTTTTTTCTTTTAAAGAACTGTTTCTATCAACCCCAAATGATTGCGCAAGTATTAATAATGAAATAAACATCTGCTATTCCAACTAGTTCAGGCTTAATCATTTATTTTACTCCAGGAAGGAAACTGGAGGGGGCTTTTAAAAATAAAGCTTTGAGTTTATACAAGTAGAAAACGTCTATTAAACATGTTTCTCATCTGTTTCAATTAAACCGTCTCTTCCTATTATTCAGGTGCTATGACTCTCATAGGAAACATTAAATTAAACCCAGGAGCTGAAAATTTGTCCTCTCATCAAAATTAACCGTCCTCATATAAACATCCAACAAAACGCTTATCAAGAAACTGATAAGGTAGACATGAATTAAAGTAGGTATTTGGTTTTATGAGTCTTTCTAAAAGGCTTTACAATGAATAATCCATTATTTAAATTTCAAAAAAATCTTAGGCAAAAATCACGGTAGATTTCTCAGAACACAGTAACATGGTAAATGACGTGGTCCTTTTACATTTAAAACCTTTCAGGAATTGAAAGCAGCAATTCCAATTAACATTTTAAAACTAACGAATCTAATTAAGGGACCACTTGGGAAAGGGAGATAGTTTTTAACTTCAGCACCAGCAATAAACGAAATTCCTCTCTTTGGTCTAATTTATGGCTGGAAGAGAAGCGACTGTTTCCCTGGAATCAAACAACCCACAGCGGAAAGGCCTCCTCCCTTCCATTTGACAGAATCCAAATCTGGGAGAGAGTGCCCAGCCCCTGCCCCCTCCCCCAGCGCCTAGCTGTGAGTGGGCTGGCCCCATTGTAAGGGGGCTTTACTACCTGAGAGCACATCTCCATCTACACCTGCCCGGCAGAAAGGTAACTTTTACTGGGTACTCAAATGTGTTCATATCACATTTTAACGTAACTCCAGCCTTGGCCAATCATTTTCTTCCAATGAAATAATGAAAGAGGACTTTGAGTCCTAACTCAACGCAGTGATTGCTCCCCCTAAGTTCCTACTTCAAGCCCAATTTAAGCAAGAAATAGAGCCTTTCGTTCAGATGAGTGAGAAGGCAGCCCTCTGCAAATTTTGCAATGAATGACGTGCGAATGGTGGTTCAGTGCCTGGGCGCCTAAGAACCACAAAACAACCCAAGTGGATCGAGCACTTGGAGGGGGGATGGGAAGAAAGAGCACAGCACCCCTGGAAGGAGAACACATGCTACTAGTTCTCTTGAAAGAACATCTGCCGGGAAAAACTAACCTGACAACACACAATCAGCTGGAAATGTGGGGTTACTGTATTTCCATCATAAATTCTGTACCCAATTCTATTCCACTTTAAAAGTATACAAAATTCTCTAGTAAGTTATGTGAATATATTTAATTAATAAAAGGCCTCTGAAATTTTAATCAAGTTCAAATTGCCCTAAAGGAATCTGATCATTGATAATTCTTTGCAGGAGACTGTTGATTAAAAAAAAAAAAAAAGATTCTGGAAATAAGGTGCTGGAGGGGGAAAACTTACTTCTTTTATAATTATTTAATAATAAGACTGTAAGTCTCATATACTTTAAAGAATCTGTTTAAAATTACACTGAAATACAACATGTGTGTGCAAGGGCTGGGGGGTAAAAATGTAATTTTTACTCCTCTCAAAAAAGCCAACAGTGAAGTCAATTTTAGGTCCAGTTTTTGTTACAAAGATAGTAACTGGTGATTAACAGTGAGATCCTTTATCAAGCTAGAAAAAAAAAAAAAAAGGGAAATAATTACCTAAAAGGGCAATGCAAGTTACACAGATTCATCTTCCTTAATGGAACACAGTAACAACAAACGTATCTCTTTGTGACTGACTTTTCATTGTACAGAACTGAATAATGGATTGAGCATTAAACACATTCCATAATGCACTGAGTCCTCATTTATTTGAAGTGGTCAAAGAAAATATTAAAACCAATAACATATCAACATTTCAAAGCCTAAACTCAAATCCTAGACTGGGAATTAACATATATCAATATTAATTTTTTTGGAGTTGACACACCTTATCACGCATTTGATTTTATAATATCGCACTAAACATCACTGAAAACTACTGCTCACTATCTACAAGTCCAGGGAGAACCATCACAGTTCCTCATGAAAACAGGAAAATCTTTACCTGTAAAAATAATGAGTCTTTTCTCCCCATTGGAGGAAAAAACAGGAGGCTTGGGACAAAAACATAAAAGTCAAAACTGAGCAGTAGGGCTTCCCTGGTGGCGCAGTGGTTGAGAGTCTGCCTGCTAACGCAGGGGACACGGGTTCGAGCCCTGGGCTGGGAGGATCCCACATGCCGCGGAGCAGCTGGGCCCGTGAGCCACAATTGCTGAGCCTGCGCGTCTGGAGCCTGTGCTCCGCAACAAGAGAGGCCGCGACAGTGAGAGGCCCGCGCACCGCGATGAAGAGTGGCCCCCGCTCGCCGCAATCGGGGGAGCCCTCGCACAGAAACGAAGACCCAACACAGCAAAAATAAATAAAAATAAATAAATTTATAAAAAAAAAGAACACTACCTCACCACGCATGCATATACATGCTTATTTGTAAAAAAAAAAAAAAACAAAAAAAAAAATGAGCAGTAAAGGTTTCTATTTCACTTTCTCAGAGCTAATGGTCTAAAACCTAAATTCTTCCCACAGAAAATCCACTTTAAAGACAGATATAGAAGCTCTGACTTCTTTTTTTTTTAATTAATTAATTTATTTATTTTTGGCTGCGTTGGGTCCTCATTGCTGCACGCAGGCTTTCTCTAGTTGCGGCGAGCGGGGGCTACTCTTCATTGCAGTGCGCGGGCTTCTCACTGCAGTGGCTTCTCTTGTTGCGGAGCATGGGCTCCAGGCGTGCGGGCCTTAGTAGCTGCAGCACATGGGCTCAGTAGTTGTGGTTCACAGGCTCTAGAGCACAGGCTCAGTAGTTGTGGCGCACGGGCTTAGTTGCTCTGCGGCATGTGGGAATCTTCCCAGACCAGGGCTCGAACCCGTGTCCCCTGCAATGGCAGGCAGATTCTCAACCACTGCGCTACCAGGGAAGCCCTGACTTCTTAATGAAATTCATAGACAACATACAAATATTAAAATCTGAATCTCTTCTAAAATATATTTATACGATTAAAGATAAAATTAGCCTTTTACAAGCTTTCATGCATTACGAAATATTCTTGCATAGTGTTTTTTGTTACCGTGCTTTTCAATATCCTTCCATCTTTGAAAGAAACAAAGGAAATACTATTACATAGGCACATACGTATTTCCCTAGGTGTTTCCACTATCTGAGTAGAAATAGTCTACTTTGTCAATAAAACTGAACAGTTTGAGATTAATTATGCTGTAGGTATTGACCTTAAATTGAAGCAACATCTATTTTTGTGTGTGTATATATATTATATATAGTATTATATACACACATACACACTGAAATTATGTTCACTAAGAGAAATCCAGGTTTTTAAAAGCCCTCTTTAACATGAAAAGCGACCCCCCTCTGAATTAAGTTTCCTATTCAGTTAGCCAATGTTTAGTACTATTCCAGACCAAAACATCTGGAAAACCAGTTTCAGTACAGGTAGTCGACACTAGTTTTCTCTGTTGCCTTGGGGGAGGAGAGAACACTGGAAATATTTATGTATTAAAGAAATATGTTTCTTGAACAGATCTGAAACAGAACTTTCAGGGTGGTCCAGGCAAAAAACAGGTCATGTTGTAACACAAAACGACTTTAAACAGAGCCTGTCAATGCATGACGTTGCTACATCTCTCACCTACAACAGGAAACTAAACAAACTGTATGGCAAAGAGCAGAACAGAGGCTTGCATCTTTCATCCAGCTGTATGGAATACACCACCTCCCCACTCCCCGCCCCCCGGGTTCCCTCCCGTTTACGTGCAGTCTGTCAAGTCCGTCCAACACAACAAGCTGGTGTGTAAGGGCCTCATCCATCGCAACTGCTCAACACTTCCTTGCTAGGCAATCTCCAAAGGGTCCTTTTGGCCCCCTCCTGCACACGGTACATCTCTCCCTGGAAGCACGCCGGACTCCTTCCTGCCAGCACTCACACTGAGAGCCCAGGAACTTTGCCCACTTGTCTACAGCCTTTCTTAAAACTTCACTTCGGGCTTATCTGTAACAGAAACCCACCCTAATCCTCAACTCTTCACATCACCAGATTCTGCATTCCGTCAGCACTCATGAATTTAGCTTATACCATTCTCTAGTCGTTTATATTTGTCCACATTTTTACACTCCAACTTTTCAACTGTGGCGTGTGGGTGTGTGTTGGATTAGAGTCTTCACTGGGGCAGGGATCTTGTCTTCCCATTTCTTTCTACTGATCTATCTTCTAGAGTCCTGCCTTGGTATCTAGGACGTGAGATTTATATCCTGTAACTCACGATAAGTCAAAGGAGAAAACTCAATGCCTGACTTAAAGGAATACTGAGTTTCCCAATTATACCAAATTCTTTTCATTCTGCCCTACCCTTCCCATCCTAAAATCTTCACTATGAACAACGAGGTACAGACTGGAAAGCTTTACAAAAGCCACTCTCACTCTCTGGGGGAATATCTGTCAGGAGGGTGATTCTGTATTTCAGTAATTAAAATGATCATTCTAGTGAGATAAGATCACCTCACACGAGAGCCTCGTGACCACAGCTCACCTCCATGTGACCACCACTCCAATCCCCACCCCACCCCAATCCTTCCTATCAAATGACCTCTTCTCCTTTTCACCTCAGCTCGAATGTTTTCATTTTCCACCAAAGACTCAGAGAATCCACTAACAAAAGATTCAGTGCCATCACTTATAATTTTGTTCACCTGTCAGTCATCCAAATACCAAGAACGCATCAATTTGCTTTTCTTGTTCGCCCCAGAAATTCCCTGCATCTTCCTTCTTCTCTCACAACAGCTGAAAGGTAACACATTCACGCTACAGCAGACTAAATGTACCCCCGTTTTCTCCTGCTCTGCTCAGAACACCACCCAGGTGACGGCCGGGAGCCAGATTCACAAGGAAGCAGCTTGAGCTTCTGGTGGTCACTCGCTGACCCTCCCAAAGCCTCAGCCCTAAGTTTTTATCCATAATTTTGTGCTCATTTTTTAAAGGAAGGCCCCACAAAACATGCACCTGCCCCGTTATTAAACTCACGCTCAGAAGGCACCAGGATGGCCCAAGTGCCTCGGAGCCCTGAGCCAATGGCTGGCCCACCCCAGGATGGAGAGATGGTCCAGGCCTCCACCCCGCTCAGGCCTCCCTCCTGCTCCCCTCCCCGCCTTGGCTGACTTCCCTCCCAGCGTCTCCCTGTCACTTCACCATCTCTGTCTGAGGGGAAAGAGTCTCCTGCTCCCTGAGAAGGAGCCCCGTCCACAGCGACTCTGGGGCTCACCCTCCTTCCGTCCTCCTAGGAGGCAGGAACGGCCTTGCTCACTCTCTTCCTGGAGAAGCTGGGGCCCAGCACAGACCAGCACCCCTGCCACATGCCCGGGACTCGGGAAGCAGTGTCGGGCTTGGAGCTGCAGAGTCCGCTGCCCTCCTTCCCTCGTGACATTTCACCTTAACTCAAAACGACCTTGCTCTCCTCCTCCGTCACCCCCCTACCCCCCAGACAGGACGATCTACACCATCAACCGCCCAGTGGCCCAGACAGAAGCCCGAGCGTCCTTCTCTCCCCCGCATCACCCAGATCCCCTAAACCAAGGCCGTACCCGAGCGTCCTCCCCTCCCCTGCACCCCCAGGCCCCCCAGTCGCAGGCCACATCCTCTGTCCCCAGTTCCACGGCTCCTCCTCCCCAGCATGGACTCTGCAAGGATTCCCAAACAGCTCTGCCTGACCCTGACCTCAGCCCTCTCCTCGCTGGAGGCCCAGCCCTTTAGCTCTGACGACGTTGCCTCTCCCTAAAACACCTAAAACTCTTCCACGGTACAGAAATCATCTCAAATAACTAGAAATTGCTGGATAAAAGAGAAACAACACCTTTGTCAATGCACTGCTGCAAGAAAGTGAAGAAGCTTGGATCCCGAGAGCATGGATCACAAACGATAAACAGGGCAACAGCAACTCTTGCCCAGACGGCCTTTGCTAAACCTGGGGCACCCAGGGCTCTGGTTTTTATGATGTAGAGAAGAGAGAAACACAGCCAGGGCCTGTCCAGAGCAGGGAGCTGAAGAAGAGACATGTGCAAGAAACAGGTATGTGTTTCCTTTGGGGTCCCTTCTTGATATATGGTAAATAGCTGAAGTGTGCTAGTGTACTGAATTCTCGTGTTAATTATTTTCCCATAGCTGCAGAAAGGCTTCAGAAATACGCTGAAACAGTCTGAGGATATACTAACCCATAAGGAGGTACAATTCTCTATGAGGATGAAAAGGGAAGATCCAATCCGTCTTTCCCAGATGGGAAGTGGGTTTTCCCCCGAAAATAACAAAGGCAAAGCATGCTTTCTCTGTTACCTGCTCTGCAAATCCAAGTATTATTTTAGAATGCGTGGAGGAGATGTTGGCAACGTTTATGTATTTTCTGTTCCAGTTTAGTAAGTCTTGGACCAGGTACAATGTGACTAGATTTATGACTGTGTATGGTTTTAATTAAATCTGTTTGAAAGCCTATTTCTTTTTCTTAAGTCTTCAGGCAAGTGACACTTAGACGGAGATCTTGACATCCTAGCAAAGTCTGTTGTTCCTGGCTACAAATTAAGATTTTTTTGAAGGAAAAAAATGCCATCGGATTGAGAGTTACGGTTAAGCCAACTTTTCTTTCCTTCAGTTACACAATGAGTTAATGATTTTTTTTGTTAAGGCTTTTGTGAAGCCAGTCATGAAAGGCCACATACCATATGATTCCATTTATATGAATCGTGCCAGAATAGGCAAATCTAGAGAGACAGAAAGTGGGTTAGTGGTTGTCAGGGTCTCGGGAGGAAGAGGGACTGCTAACAGGTGTGAGAACCCTTTTGGAGGTGATGAAAATATTCAGAAATTGATTGTGGTGCATAAATGAGTGTACGCTTTGTGAATTACAGTAAAAAAAGCAGTTTAAAGAACTGGGCCTTGATGGTTGGCAGGGACTTGAGGGAGAGGGAATGGGGGTTACTGCTCATTTTCAGTTTGCAAGATGAAAAAGTTCTGGAACTTGGCTACACAACAACAGGAATATACTTAACACTACTGACCTCTACATTGACAAACGGTTATGATGGTAAATTCCATATGATGTGGGATTTTTTGGCCACCATTGGAAAATTTCTAAGTTATGTTTTAAAGTGGGGGAGGGGAGGGCTGGAAAAACACTCCACCTGGTTCAAAGCTGCCGTCTGTGTTCTGTCTTCCTACTGCGGGCGCAGGTCCAGCAGCCACAGGCTACGGAGAGAGGAGCCTCCCTTCTCTCTCCAGCACTGGTTTAGCTCCCTTTACTACATTCCCCGGGGTCCCTTTATATTAGAAATATCAGGCATAATCAAAAGGTTACATACAGGGCTTCCCTGGTGGCGCAGTGGTTAAGAATCCACCTGCCAATGCAGGGGACACGGGTTCGAGCCCTGGTCCGGGAAGATCCCACATGCCACGGAGCAACTAAGCCCGTGCACCAGAACTACTGAGCCTGCGCTCTAGAGCCCGCGAGCCGCAACTACTGAGCCCACGTGCCACAACTACTGAAGCCCGCGTGCCTAGAGCCTGTGCTCGGCAACAAGAGAAGCCACCGCAGTGAGAAGCCCGCGCACCGCAACGAAGAGTAGCCCACGCTCGCCGCAACTAGAGAAAGCCCACGTGCGGCAACAAAGACCCAAGGCATCCAAAAATAAAAATAATTAATTAATTTTTTAAAAAGTTACATACAAATTACTTTAGCAGAATTTCTCCTCAGATAGGTGCCTCTCAAATCACTGGTGGCTGTTTTAGGACTGTTCATTTCTATTAGAATATTACACTGGACTCCACAGGGCCGACAGGCTGGGCAGTGCAGCGAGGTTTATGCCTATGAATGTGGCTTGGGGGGGCTCTGCACAGGAAAGTCTTCATTGAATTGATGCCGACACGGGGGGGGGGGTGTGAAGTCCTGAACAGCTACGCTACAGGGTTGAGCGAGCCCACAGGTGAAGAACACCGTTAGGGACCCGAGCTAAATGATTCTATCCACTGCCAGTTGTGTGGTCTTGAGCAAGTTACTTAACCTCTGGGTACCAGAGCCTTTATGTCTGTAAAATGGGAATAATAATGGTACCTCCCTGAGAGATCAGGACAGTACCTGGCTCTGTAAGCGTGCACCGCTATTACTGTTGTTGTTGTTGTTATTAGGCAGTAAGCTAATTTTAAAAGTATGATTCTGTTCACGTATTGTATTAGTCTGCTCAGGCTGCCATAACAAAATACTATAGACTGGGTGGCTTCAACCCAGACAACAGAGATTTCTCACTGTTTGGGACGCTGAGAAGTCCAAGATCAAGGTGCCAGCAGACTCAGAGACCAGAAACAGACATGGTTCCACAGAGCCCAACCATTAAAAACAAACAAACAAACAAACAAACAAACCCAATTACTAAAAACATACACAATAGTGATAAGTTCATTTAGGGGGTTTCTGTAAACCAATGTACTCAGCACGTGCTTCATAACATTGCCTCAGAACTATCCAGTATGATTAGACTGTATTCAGAATTGTATGATCGCTATTATAAAATACTAAGGTCACAAGGAAATCAATGATCAGGTCAGAAACCAATCAATTAGTATTAACAAGAAAGTTTTTTATATTTATGTACAATGGCTCATTCCAGGACCAGGACAAATAAACATAACTCCTCCCTAAATACCAGCCCCCAAACCCATCTCCCCCCTCCCACTCTGAAACCAAGACAAAAATCTACCGAAAGCAATGTTATTGCCATCAAAGTTAAGGCAGACCCAAAAATGTATGATCTATTTTTTTTATTGCTCAATGAGGGGCGGGGGAAGAAATCTACTGATGGTTAGGTATGTTTACTTATCCTCTCAATAAAATAATACAACTTCTTTTGTTTGATATCATTAGAGTTGAAAGATGTTACTAATCCTTGGCTTAGGAAAGAAAGGCATTATTATAAATCCAATGTTTTTTAAAAAATATTAAAGGAAAGTAGAGAAGGTGGAAATGTTTCAGAGCATTTTGGTCAGATAAGGACAGATGGGCTTAGTGGAACTTCCCAATTTCCTGTCTCCAAATGAGGCTGTTTTGTTATAGATATACTTTCAAAGACATACTACAAAATCCTTGAGCTACATCTTTGGCTAATTGTCTATACTCATTTCTTTCTTCGTTCCCTGTCAACACTTCTAACTTAAAAGCAACGTATTTCAGGTTTAACTTTATGCAAAAAAATACTCTGTGAAATTTTTCACATTATTCCAGTAATAACTAATACAATTTCACTTCTTCAGGTTTCACTAGGCAAAGCATTATTAATTAAATGTGAAGATTTTTTTCTAGATGTTTAGACTAGTATTCCATGACACTGAAGTGCTATGTTTGTTCTTTGAGCATTTAAAAATATTTGAGATTTCAGCAAGTGGTTTTTTTTTTTTTTAAATCAGCAAATTGGTACAGATAGGAAAAAGTCAGAATGCTAATAATGAATGTATCTCATAGTACCTGTTCTACCAATTTGTAAGTTGAACAGCCTCTTTTCCATCTATAGATCCCAAAACAAGGAAGAAGAGTTAAACATTTGATTTTAAACATACTCTGGCCTGTCTTTGTAGGTATGACACTTAAGCATACTTGCATTGTTCTCTGAGGGGAAAGGCAGAATTAGAAGAATCAGCCACTGGGTGAAAATTCAAGAATAGGAATGACTGAATTTATCAAAGGACAATAGTACATGTGCTTTTACCATTTCTAACTATATCCAATAGATCTAACGACAAAACTCTGATAAATAGAGGCACTGACAAAAAATCTACTTTTTATTGCTTAGGCCATTATTTTCAAAGCAACGTCATTTACTCAGTTAATTTGCTTAGCATTTAGCCAATCTTTCTACTACACAATCCAAACATAAACATTAGTGGATGCCTTGTCAGAATTAAAACTTGCAAATCAGTGAAACCCAAATTAATGAGCTTTTATTGTAGGAGAAAACTGTCCATTGTGTGAGTATCAGTACTCCCCCCATGCCTTTAAAAATGCTTTGAGTAATAATAGATTACAAAACTTTTCAGTAAAGATAACGGTTGCTAATTTTAAATTTGTATACATATATACATATTTTTTATGAAAACGCAAAATATGTTCCTTGCATCAGAGTTTCCCAAAGTAGAGCCCGCAGAAACACCTCCTGGAGAACTTCTGAAAACAGATTCCTGGGCCCCACCTACATGGATTCTGATTCTATGGGTCTGGAATGGAGCCCAAGAATCTGCATTTCTTTCTAACCAGCTCCCGGTGACCCAGGTGCTGTCGGTGCATGGACCAAGGTTTGAGTACCACTGCCTTAGACGCTCTATATTTTTTGTATGTAGTTCAACTGTCCAGGAGATCGAAAGCCAGGCTGTTTTGGAAAAAAGTGGCACACTATAGCGGAAAGAACAGAGGGGTTGTTTGGACTTGGACAATGTGATGGTTAATTTTATGTGTCAACTTTCTGGGCAATGGAGCGCCCAGATATTTGGTAACACATTATTCTAGATGTGCCTGTGAGGATGTTTTAAAATAAGATTAACATTTAAATGGTAGGCTGATACCACCCCCAAAGGGGCAAAATTGTTTGTTGAGGGGAAAAGGACAGAAAATGTTAGGTATTAAAATCATTCATATTCTCCAAAGGGCTACAGTACATAAATAGACTATATCTGTGTCATTAAATTTTCAGGGAGGAAGAGTGAATTAGGAAAAAGATATGTATCTATAAAGGCTCTTTACAGGTGTTAATAAAAACAATGTTTAGAAATACTGATCTAGAAACTATCTTGGGGTATAATATGAGATGCAAAAACATCTAGTTTTTCATAAATGTGTAGCTGGTGCCCTACTATCATTTACTGAACAAAATATCTTTTCCCACTAATTTGATATGACGCTTTTAAGTCCTAAATTTTTATCTATTCCTTGGTCTGTTGCTCAGCTTTCTACTCTGCCTCGGCTTTCACGCATATTAATTTGTAATAGTTTACAATGCCTATTTTACATGTTATAAAATTTCATGGGCACACCTTACCTTAAAGAAGAAATAAAATATTGTACATGAAAATAAATAAATAAATGGTAGGCTGAGTAAAGCAGGTTTGCCCTCCCTAACGCGGGTGGGCCTCGCCCAATCAGTTGAGGGCCTGAACAGGACAAAAAGGCTGCCTCCCCGCAAAGAAGGGGAAACTCCCCATGCCTGACTGCCTTCAGATGGGGACGTCGGCGTTCTTCCCGACGTCAGCCTCAAATGGAAACGTCAGCTCCCCCTGGGTATCGAGCCCGCCGGCCCTCAGACTGGGGCTACACCATCACCTCTCCTGGGTTTCCAGCTTGCTAAACTCACCCTGCACATCTTGGGACTTTGTCAGCCTCTGTGATCGTGTGAGTGGAAAACCCAAGCTGTGAGAAATCACTGCAAACGGCAGCTTGAAGCACCATTTTGACAGAAAAGTTTTAAGCTCTCCAAAGCCAAATGCGGGAGCTATGGGGAAATAAATTCTAATGCCGTTAAGAAACAGGTATTTAGGCACATCAGAAAAAAGAATCCTTCCTTCTCTGAAGGTCCAACAGCTAATATCCACACCTGTGAGGATAAAACACGTGGCAACAGTGCCATGGTTCACTTCCGAGAACAACTTCCTATGGTTGCCTTGTTGCTGGTGCTCCAAGTTATTCCAAAGAAATGATGAATTTCACTGCCCAGCGTACTTCAGACCAGCCACCCCGAACAAACCCTACCGCTGAAAACTACTAACGATACTAGATACAACTTTAAAATAATCTTTGGCGCTGCCTTGCTCATCTGGCCAGAAAGCAGAGCCTCCAGACAAAGAGAACAGGGGAACCCAAAGAGCTGGTCAGAGCCCCCAGAGCCGCCAGCGGAACTGGGTCCAGAGCAGGACGGCCCTCATCCACAGGTGGAGACACCACCACCGGCAGTCCTCAGACCAGCCGGCCTGAGTGTTTCTGTCCCCAAGTGCAAAGGACCTGAGGGAGGACAGAGGAGAAGAGGAAAGAGCATACAGAATCAATCATGAGAGTCCCAACCCAGCCACTCCCCTCAGAGGTGGGAGAAAGTCAGGTTCAGTGAGACTCTGAGTCCCGAGGTATCTGCCGTCCCCCTGCAGCACCCCCATTTCTACACAGAGGGCAAGACCTCTACATTCTTATTATTTACCACACTGGGGTGGTTCTTAAAGGCCAAAGAGCTTAACTACTGAGTGGCCAGAAAAACCCTTCAGACCCCAGGCTTAACCTTTCCTGTACCCCCCCCCCAGTGCTAACTACAGAAGAGCTGGGCTCAGGCTGTTACCAATTCCACGCCCTGACTTTGCCCAACAGGGTTCCTCCTCCACCCCACACAGAGGGGTGCCGGCTACCCCGGAAGCTCGGGAGGCAAAGAGATGCCACAGCCTCCCCCGGCAGCGGGCCCGTCTCCATCATCATCCAGAAACACAAACTGGACACGATGCCTTCAAGACGTGGTACCCGCAGCCCCCGCTCTCCTCAGTCTGTGCCTTGAAATATGTTGTGTGCCATCACTCTGCACCCTGGGTCTCACCCTTGGACCTGGGGGATCTCAGCCTTGGTCCTGGGGGGGTGGGGTCTCACCCTTGGACCTGGGGGGTTGGGATTGCAGTAAGGAAGGTGAGGAAAATAAATGAGTAGGCTGTGTCTTCTGTGAAGATGGCCTTCTCTTCCAATGACTTCCTTTGTTAAAAATAGAAAAGGAGGGACTTCCCTGGTGGCACCGTGGATAAGACTCCGCGCTCCCAATGCAGGGGGCCTGGGTTCAATCCCTGGTCAGGGAACTAGATCCCACATGCATGCCGCAACTGAGAGTTTGCATGCCACAACTAAGGAGTCTGCCTGCCACAGCTAAGGAGCCCACGTGCTGCAACGAAGGAGCTGGCGAACCACAACTAAGGAGCCCGTCCCCCGCAACTAAGACCCGGTGCAGCCAAATAAATAACTAAATATTAAAAAAAAAAAAAGAAAGAAAGAAAAGGAGCCCAAACCCCAGAAAAGCGGCGGGGAAGGAAAGGTGAAAGAAAAATAACTAATTTGGAGAAAATTCATTTCTCAGGTAGCTGACAGCAAATACGCTCAGCTCACAGAAAGAAAGAGTGTCAGTGACGAGGTGGAGTGAGAGCTGGGGACACCCTGCCAAACACGACTTACCGGGCAAAAGCTAAGTAAAGAAACATCTCCGAGTAACCGAAGTCAGGGGCCACGGCAGGGACTTTTCGTGGTCCTTTGGCCTCTGCAGGGGGGTGCTGCTTCGGAGATGTTAGACAGGGAGCAGCGCTATCCTGAAAGGAATGGGGGAGGGAGGGAACGGCAGACGGGGTGGGGGGACCGGGGGCCTGCGCCCTAAAGTGGGGCCCCTGAGCTCTGTTACAGAGACCAACACGGAGGTGACGTGTTCCTCCTATGTAGAAATGAGCCAACGCCTTTGAGAACGCTGGGAACCAGAGATATTAAAACCACATTGAGAGTCCCTCGTGTGTCTCTCTCTCAAACCAAGAAGTACGTGTTCTGCATGCTCCTTCCTTCCCCATCCCTCCCTAAAGTAACATTCCTTGAGACGTCTACACAGAATCCGGGTAACTGAAAATACAACTGCTCGCTGGTTTTAAGGAACGGTGCCAAGTGATTAGGGCTTACATTTTCAAATATGGCACAAAATGAATGTGTGTGTGTGTGTGTATATGTGTACATACATGCATACTTTTCTAAGAGTGTTTTCACGATTCCGAGAATTACTGGGGGTAAATGAATATTACCAGACACATTCCTCTGTTCAGCCTACTCCAGCCCCTCCCCCTCCTCTATCTTTACCCACCCATCCCCACCCTCGGAATAAGCTCTCCATAAAGCAGCACCACTGTAAACATCCAGTAAGACGTTTTAGTGCAAATAAATGGACAGATACGAATTCTCCCTCTTTCCTTTAATCAGAACCACCGTCTGGAACTAGACTGTTGATGCAGAACATTGGCAAAGTAGGTTGCAAGAAGAGACAGAATTTAAAATCAGGCTGGACAAAGACCATCCTAGGAAAGTGTTCAGTCTATTGTGTAAATTAAGGTCACCAGAGGCAGAGGATGCTCTGACTACAAAAAGCTCTGGTCTACCGTACCAGGAAGGACAGGAAATGCAGTGAGGTACCCAGGATACATGTGAGGAGGTGGGAAGACAAAAACATTAGTTCGTAAGTCAAAAAATCCACCGTCTACTTGATTGGCTCCAAGGTTAAGCTGCAATTTCACAGTTATTAATGAAATTTCAGTAATTATAGGACTAATATAGCAACTTCAATTTTCCCAAGCATCTACAGTATCCTCAGTGAATTGTTTTACTGACATTAAAAGCAGAGTTTATGAAAAATTTATATTTACATTGATTAGGCCATATCAATGTGTCCTAGCTGAAAATCACCCTGGGGTGTGTGGACAGTCAAACTAGGTTGAAGCTGGTATATCTTCAGCAGGAAAAAGCAAGTAGAATGAGTGAATGACTAGGTATATATTACTCATCTTTTTCCTTATGGTCTCAGAGTTTCCTGTATAACCCAAAAGCTATATAAATAGTTTACCAAATGTTTTCCTAACGTCTTGTTTATTTTTATGTTTAGAGCTAGACCTTTAATCCATCTCAAAGATTTCCTTGTATCCAGCATCAGATGAAAAAATTAATTTTTTCTTCCAAATGAATAGCTAAGTGAACCAGCACCATTTATTAATAAATAAACCATTCTTCTCCCACCAATTTAAATGCACTTTTACGATATATAATTTCCCAGATGTACTCAGGCTCTTGATTCTATTTCTGTGCCAGTAGCTGCTGTTTTAATTATAGTGGCTCCAAAATTCTAATAACTGAAACAGCAAGGCCCATTTTACATATTTCAAAAATATCTTATGATTCTTAAACATTTCTTCTCCCACGTGAACTTAAAATCATTTTGCCTGCTTTCCCATTCCCCAAAGAGCAGCAGTGCTCTGACTGAAAGGGTCTAACAGGTGTAAATGGCTTCAGAGGGGACCAGCATTTCATGATGCCATCTTCCCATCCAGGAGTATGGCCTGTTCTTTCACTATTTTGATCTTGTTTTAAGTCCTTCTGTAAAGTTTTACATTTTTCTTCCTATCAGGCATGTTCCCTCCTACTTAAACTTATTTGAGTATTTTTTTACTCTTACAGTTTTGAACTTTTTCCCATCTCTAAGTTGTTATTCCAAGGATGGAAAAAAAGCTATTGGTTTCTATATTTAAGTCATCCAAATCTACTTAATTTCAAAAGTACTTAAAGGATTATCTTGGGTTTTCAAGTATATGATGATAATCTCTGAAAACAAAAAATAATTTCACCTTTTTGCCCAATCTTTTCAACTTCTCACTGTATAAGTTAACACCTTTAAAATATTATTAAATAATAGTGGTGAGAGAGGGCAATCACGTATTTTAATGGGAATAGCTATACTATTTTATCATTTAATTGAATGTTGCTGGATTTTGATAATCATTCTTCATCATATTTATGTAATTTCTATCTACTCCTATTTTAATCAGATATTAAAAATCATGGCTACAAACAACTAGAGACATTTTAAAACCTGAGGGTATTTTTTCTTTATTTATTATTTTGAAAGACTCCATAATGTTGAACCATCCTTGCATTCATGGAATAAACCTTAGTTGGGCTGACGTTTTAAAAAATACCCTACCTGGGGCTTCCCTGGTGGCGCAGTGGTTGAGAATCTGCCTGCCAATGCAGGGGACGCGGGTTCGAGCCCTGGTCTGGGAAGGTCCCACATGCCACGGAGCGGCTAGGCCCGTGAGCCACAATTACTGAGCCTGCACGTCTGGAGCCTATGCTCCGCAACAAGCAAGGCCACGATAATGAGAGGCCCGCGCACCGCGATGAAGAGTGGCCCCCACTTGCCACAACTAGAGAAAGCCCTCGCACAGAAACGAAGACCCAACACAGCCATAAATAAATAAAAATAAATAAATAAATAACCCCCCCCAAAAAAAGTCTCCCATTTAAAAAAAAAAAAAAAAAACTTAAAAAATACCCTACCTGGCTTTAATTTATTCATTAAATTAGAATAAATTTTATTTTATTTATAATTGTTCCTGTATTCATTAGTAAAATGGATACTTTTCTTACTATACTTTCCCATATTATCTATGTTAGGTTTTGCATTATATCATATTGTAACATTATATATTATATTTTTAATAATATAGAAAGTATCTGTCCTTTGAACACTGGCTATAAACTGGGCCTGGTGCTTTTTTAACAGATGAGCTTAGTCAATTAACAACTGGGTTGCAAACGTCAACTTTTCCCTCAGTGAGGAAGAAAGCCTCACAGTTGCATGTAGACATATTTACGCACACCAAGTGAAGATGTGGGATAACTCTCTTCCAACTTTGCAATTTCTGACTCGAAAAGGGAATATAAGAGAAGAGTCCTTCGGAATTGACAGAACCCTCCTGAGATAAGCAGGGCACTCTGAGAGGAAAATCGTAGTAACATCTGAGGTTTGAGCACTGGCAGAAGATACCAAATGAGTTAATAGTACAAACGATTAGAATCCCATGTCATTCCCCAACCACAATTTTTGAAGTTTGAAAAGAAACTCTGAAAACATTCCTTAGGAATTCACAACTTCCTAATGGAATTGAGTAGTGGGTAGGTCCCAGAGCTTTTCGGTTTCCTCCTAAGAAGTCAAACTTCTTCACATATATAGTCTTCCCACAGTACTTGTGATAACACGTAAACACAACTTCCTTACCATGGTTCCCCCTAAGCAGAGACTTTAGCTGGCCTCTCCCCCCACCCCCTACTCGCTCCTTCCTGGGGGTCGGGGTGGGGGGATTTTTACCTATCAGATGGGTGAACTTGGGGGCAGGAGTTGGGGCCTTCTTGGCTCAACCCTTTCCCCTCTTTGGTCAGTTCTGCCCACTGTCAGAGAGCACGCGCTCTGGGCGGTGCTCGCCCTGGGAGCCTGCGGTTCCCCTGTCTGTGTGCCAGTGATTGGGTGGTGAGTCTGTCCAATTCAGGACACAGTTAACAGGTGGCCAGCACCTAAGTCTGGCGTCTGTCAGCATCAGGCTGCCGTTGTGATCAGTGGTGGGTAGCATGCCTCTTTCTCAGCTGGTTCAGAACTCAGGAGAGGAAGAAGACGTTATTTATGAACACTGCCCCCTCTTAAAGCTAAACCACTCCTTTATTTCAACAAAGAACTCTGTATTAACAGAAATGTAAGATGGGCTGAATGGGATGCTTTACCAATGCCCTCAACCCTCTATACCATGCAAGAAAAGCCTAACCATCGGGCCAGAGAGTTAAACCCAAGGCAACACTGCTCACTTAGAACCACAAAACCTGCAGGCATTGGGCCTAGGAGGTCATGCACACCTGCAGACAGGGACCCTTGAATATCTGAGTTCCTAAATGACAATACACACCATGGAAGGCCTTCATGGGGTCCTCACTTGATCTTCTGTAGATGGGGAAACTATTATGAACATTTCCTGAGAAAATCAGACAATACTATCAAAAACTCCACTCTAAATATAAAGTTTCAAAGCACTGCATTCTCAGTAGAAATGTAATTTTAAGGATATGATCTTTACATGCCTTATTAATTAGGCACATTAGTTAATTAGGCCAATTTATGAAATCTACCCTCACAGCATGGACATTTGAAAACTATTTCTGATAAACTTCTTTTTTCCCTACAACCCCTAGCAGTTCTCCAAAATAACAGTAAATAAAATCTGAAGTTACTGCACACCAAACTGTGGTTTGCAACAAAGACTTAAATGGGAAAGCAAGACTACGTGAAGGAACGATAATAGGGCCCTAAAGATTCGTGGGGTCATTAGTTAAGCAAGAAAGTGAGTGAAAGGGCAAATTCTATTCCTTATAAGAAAAAGAAAAATACTCTAGTCCCATTATGAAGCCTAAGCCTGCAATAGAAATGGGTTACAAAATAGTACCTAAATGGGGAAACATACGTGTTACCCTATAAACTGCTTTAGTGCTTCTGTTCTCCTCCCCTCACTGCCAATGAGCTTGTCCAGGGTTTTCTTTTTCTGCTGTCATCTTTCTATCCCTCCCTGGCCCAGATCTGAAGTCTTCTGGCCAAGTGTCAGCTTGGCCCAGGGAGTGCTGGGGGCTGGCCTTGCTCCCCGAGCTCATCACAGTGAACTGCTAAACCCTTACCTGTTAATCCCATGGCTGCTGACAAGCTAGAGGTAATTTCTCTGTGTGCGCCTCCCATGCCCTTAGACTTCTCCTGTTTGAGAATCCCTCCATCCATCAGTAACACTATGTTTCCCAAGGCAGACAGAATGAGGTACACCCAACATGTACAATATGTCCTGGTTTTATAAAAAGATATTCTAAAAGACAAATGGGGTGGTGGCCTGGCTCACAAGAATTCAAGTCCCTGCTCTCTGGCCATGGGGAGCTGCCCCAGTGACCTTTCAATAAGCCCCCTGCTTGACTCACATTAGCCAGAATCTATCATTCTGTTGCTTACAACCCAAAGACTTTTAATTGAGAAAATATATAAAACAACTGTATGGAAATACCATGGAATATTAACATTGTTGTCTGGTTGGATGATTTTTTTTTTTGGCTGCACCATGCAGCTTGCAGGATCTTAGTTCCCCGACCAGGGATTGAACCCAGGGCCATGGCAGTGAAAATGCTGAGTCCTAACCACTGGACCGCCAGGGAATACCCAAGGTTGGATGATTTTTTTTTTTTAAGTTTTCATGCATCTTCTCAATTTTCTACAATGCGCACAGATTGCTTTAGGGCTAAGTATTAAGGGACTTAAAGGGTTTGAGGGTTAATTTCTTTTAAAGATCAAATTGTTTCTCTGGTTTTCACTAAATCCCTTAATCTGTTCAAAGATGCCCAAACCTCTAATGTTCAAAGTCATCATGTTAACAAGCAATTATTAAAATAAGCTATTATGACAGCTTCATGGATAATGACAATTTTCTCAATGATGCCCAAATCTCTTTTTTTGGGGAGCCGGGGGTGGGGGGGCGGTTACCCAGTTCTCTAAGGCACGTAAAAGGCAATGACTCACTGATCTCATGACCCTGTGGAGGTCACAAAGAACCCACACCCATGCTCTTGGGCATGACCAGTAACCATCACACAACCTGCTAGGAAATGTCATTAGACCATCACAACCTGGCTTTTAAATAATGCTTTCTGAGTAATTCCTTAAAACGCTCATATACTAAAACAATATATTCAATCCACTTTTTCTTTTTCTACTTCTCTAACCTAAAATGGGCAATACAGTAGAGATAAATGAGGCCGAGTAACCCAGGTGAGATAGTTCAAGTCCCAGGGCTTTCCACACTGTTGCCAGCACCCCCCTTCTATCACGTGCTGTGCTGTGAGCTCACCCTCAAAGAAAAACACTTCCGAGATTATGCTACATGCCCTGTTGCTGCCGCGTCAGTTAATGGTATTTCACGTGGTCATTCAGAGGCCTCAAGCTGTGAATAAAATATAAGTAGAAAGGATTTCATGACAGGAAAATTTGCCCAAATGCTCTACTTTGGGGACGAAAATTTAAAACTTCTTGTATCAATTTCCTGACTACAAATTTCTAAACGCTGCAACACAAGCAGAATAAATACCGCTATGACTTGTTTCATCTTCACTGTCAGATGAAGCTTCACAAAGGAAGAGAAAATGTGGGCAGAAGGGCAAAGAATAGAAAATTTATCATTTGCAGGGAATTAATTAGAACAAGGTCCAAATGGTAAGTCTTGGCAGCTCTATGCTTAGAATGTCATCCGTTACTCAAAAACAGTATTTAATTGCAGATCTGCGTGCCAAGTGCAGCAAGAAGATACTACTTGGCTTGCCGCCTTGAATATATGTTTTGTGTGCAATATTAAAAGATTCAGTTTCTGAGGTTATGAGAATCTTATTATTCAACTGGTCAACTCACATAGAAAGAGCTAGAAAATAAAGGATGCATTAACACCTTTGGTAACTTGAGTATCATTCTGAAATTTTGTCTTTGCAAAGTGTTTTCAATCATTCGTTAGCCTAAGACCCAGCAAATCATGCAATGGGAGGTGAACTGACCCTTAGGATACAGGGATTTGCTGAAGGTACCACAAGTGGGTCAATGAACAGAAAAGGTCTATTAACTGTTTACCCCTCATATGTGCAGGAAACTCACTAGCTGCTGTGGAGATCACAAAGAACCCCGCCCCAGCTTTAAAGGAATTTACCATCTCTCTGGCAGGCATGAGCCATAAAATGATAACTAATGATATACAAACAGAAGATAAACACCAACACCAAACGATGCTGTGAATGCTAGTGAAACAAATGTTACCACAGATGGTTCAAAGTGTCTTCATCAGTCATCACAGAAACGAGGTCACAATACTTGTAAGCTAGCATTTTAGTTTATTGGAATGAGTTTTTTCCTTCCTCCAAGTCTTTTTAGCCACAGATGAATCTACTTCCATATCCCCTGACACCTGCCTGATACACTGTCGGAATTCAACTGAAGCACAGTACATGGAAATGAAGGTCTAGACTAGTTTTCTCAAAGGCTAAAATCAATTGTGGTTATTTTAACTAGTTTCCAATTAAAAAGATATATGGTTAAAAAAACCCACATAAAATTTTCTATCTTAACCATTTTTAAGTGTTCAGTAGTGTTAAATATACTCACATAGGTCTCCAGAAATTTTTCGTCTTGCAAAACCAAAACTATATTGCCATTAAACAACAACTCTCCATTTCCACCCTTCTCCCCAGCCCTTGGCAATCACCATTCTACTTTCTGTCTCTATGAATTTGATTACTCCTGGTACCTCACGTAAGTAGATTCATACAGTATTTGTCTTTTTTGTGACTGGCTTATTTCACTTAACATAATGCTCATCTATACTGTAGCATTTGACAGGATTTCCTCCCTTTTCAGACTGAATAATATTCCATAGTATGTATATACCATATATTATCCATTCATCCATCAACGCACATTTGGGTTGCTTCCACCTCCTGGCTATTGTGAATAACACTGTTTAAAGACAGGTGTACAAACATCTCTTCAAGATCCTGCTCTCATTTATTTGGGGTATATACTCAGAAGTGGAATTGCTGGATCACATGGTAATTCTAACGTTTCATTTTTTGAGGAACCGCCGTAATCTTTTCCATAGTGGCTGCCATTCTACATTCCCACCAACAAGGCACAAGGGTTTCAATTTCCCAGCATCCTGAATAGTTGTTGTATTCCATGTGTGTGTGCGTGTGTGTGTGTGTTTATAGCAACCATACTAATGGGTGTGAGGTAATATCTCATGGTGGTTTTGATTTGCATTTCTCTAATGATTAGTAATGCTCTCTGGCATAACTGCTGCAAGACAGAGGATGCTGGGAGAGCAGTGAAGGCTTATTTTTTCAACCTAGACCAATACATCAAAAGAATGGCTATTTGCCAAAATCAGAGTGAGTGATGTTGGGAGATACTACACAGTGACTTTCAAGTCAGCACTCTCCTGTTGCTGATTCACGAAAAAATGCTGGAGAAGGAAGGAAAATTACTCCAAACCAACCCACTCCTACAGTTCGCTTGATTGAAGCAGCCAAGATTTCCCATCTAATATGACTGCCCAGACTACAGTTCCCATTTTAATCAGGCATACATGTGATTTAAGGGAGTTTTTTTTTTTTTTTTTTAAGGGAGTTTTATGTGATAAAGTTCTCCTCCACCTACTAGGGAAATGCCCCATTCTACACTGCGACCCAAAGGAACCAGAGCAGAAAACTGGGTATGCAAGTTGCACATCTAGAAGTCACAGCAGCAAATGGCCCAACCATTTCTCAAATGATGTTTCATAAAGAAGCCAGACAATGAAAACTGCTATATGTACAGGCTGAACTGTATCTCCCCAAAGTTCGTATGTTGGAGTCCTAACCACTCCACCCACCCACCCCGTAGCCAGTGACCTTATTTGGAAGATGGGTCTTCGCAACTGATCGAGTTACGATGGGGTCATTAGGGTGGGCCCTAAACCAGTATGACTGTGGCCTTATAAAAGGGAGAAACTAGGGCAAACACACAGAAGGAGACAGCCAGGTGAAGATGAAGGCACAGATTGGTAGAGATATGTCTACAAGCCAAAGAACACCAAAGATGGCCAGCAACCCACCAGAAGCTAGCAGGGAGGCATGGAAAAGATTCTCCCTCACAGCCTCAGAAGGAACCAACCCTGCTCACACCTTAATCTCAGACTTCCAGCCTCCAGAACTGTGAGCCAATCAATTTCTGTTGTTTAAGCTGCCCCCTCCCCGGTACTATGTTACAGCAGCCCTTGCAAACTGATACATTATATTTCACCAAATGTCAAATTGCATTGCTGAGTGATGGAGTAGCCTAGGAAAATGGACCCCTAAAGCATCGCTTCAATGCCACTGCACAAAGTGTTGCCAGTAGGACTCTGAAACATCACTGATCAGCTCCAGGGTTCACATGGGTACAGGGCACAGAGAAAAAGAACTTACTTTCATCTAGTACTTTGTGTACCATGAAACAATGACTAAAAACAAAACCAACTCTCCAGGCCCCTTGGTCAAGCATTTTTGGAGCCAAACAGAGGGCAAAAATAAGTTTGGAAGCTAAGCATTGCGACTTGTACCCACATAAATCTCTCTCTAAACAGCCCCGGGTTGGCAGGGTGCCTACGGGCTGCTGGCAGTGGCTTGGGTTCTGCTGAACCAGTTTTCTAGAGAAAATTAAAACTTTATTTGCTAAGGCTGCCATGTACCTTTCAGGAGCTTCAAAAGAGAAGGCAGCCGTGGGCACTAAAAGAGGAAGTCCATCTTGGAGAGGAGAGGAGAGGAGAGGAGAGGAGAGGAGAGGAAAGGAAAAAGGAAAGGAAAAAGGAAAGGAAAAAGGAAAGGAAAAAGGAAAGGAAAAAGGAAAGGAAAGGAAAGGAAAGGAAAGGAAAAAGGAAAGGAAAGGAAAGGAAAGGAAAAAGGAAAGGAAAGGAAAAAGGAAAGGAAAGGAAAGGAGAGGAAGGGGCGGGGGGAAAGACAGGTTAACTTTGTCATTAGGGATTCGGAAAGTTCACAGGTAGCCAACACCAAGAGTTTGCTTGGAATGAAGGTCTTCCTCTGTGCTGTGAATAATGGGTGAGAGCTTAAAGCAGGAGAGCCCTGAGCAGGGCGAGTCCAGGCACCTCACCACGTGGTCCGCAAACAGGACCCCTGACCACCCGCATGAAACCTACCCGGACAGGTGAGCTGCTCAACACACCTGAGACCCAGTTAACAAAGGGAAGGAGAACTCCTTGGTGCTTATTACGAAACCAGACATTCCAGTTAACAGCTCTAATAAAATATGTCATCTTGGTACTTACAGAAATATCTAAATCGGGCAAAGGCACGATAGAGGGCCAACAGCAATATCTAAGTTTTGTTTCATCTCCCAAATTCAGTGCACGCTATAACTACTGCCCCACCCTGCCCTTTTTTTTTTTTAAAATCATCTGGATTCTAGTACTAAATTGTCTATAAATTAAATAAAAACATGCCCATGAATCACAGGACTTATATGTGAATAAAAGGCATTTTTGTTGGCGCCTGCCATGGGAAGCAGTGTCCTGCGCGAGATGGAATGAAGGTTGGAGGGTCAGAGGCGAGGCTGCAAGGATGGAAGCGAAGGCAGGGGAAGAGAGACGAGCCTAAGTTTTAGGAGACAGGAACCTGGGAGCCCATGCCTGGTAGCCTTGACTTCCTCTGTGAGGTGTAAGTCTTGGGCATCTCCCAAGAGAGGGGGTGTCCTGGCCCTTCTCTCACGGCCCCACTGGCCGGTCTCTACAGACTGCTCACCTTGGGCTCCTCACTTGGGGGCCTCTGGTTCAGGGACAGGCGACGCCGACAGGGCACGGGTGGTCAGGAAGACAGCTGGGCGGCTCACCACCCACCCCTCCTCGGGTTCCCTCCTGGCCCTACTCTGGCCCTGGCAACGGCCATCGCTGCCACTGCCGCTGGCCGGGCCCTCCTGCGTGGCCACAGCATGACCCGCTTGAGACCCAGTCCCTCTTCTTGCCCCTTTAGACTAAGCTTGTGTAGCCGCAGGAACGCGAGAGCCGACTGGAAGGGACTGGGAAGGTCTATGACAGTCACCGTGGGAGCCAGGAAAGCAGAGGGGCACTCTGGCACGGTAACCGGGGTGCTCCGAGGACCAGGGAAGACCTGAGTTTGTAAATTTACAGTGGCAATAACCGCTGTTGTGATACATTTTTTTCCAATCACTTTTTTTTTTTCACACACACACACTGTATTTTATTTTTACAAGAGATAAATAGACTGACACCAAGCATTGTACACGGATGACCACAACAAAAGCAACAATGATTGCAATTACCAAACATGAAACACACTCATACTATGTCATAACACTTTTTTTTTTTTTAACATCTTTATTGGAGTATAACTGCTTTACAATGGTGTGTTACTTTCTGCTGTATAACAAAGTGAATCAGTTATACATATACATATATCCCCATATCTCTTCCCTCTTGCATCTCCCTCCTTCCCACACTCCCTATCCCACCCCTCTAGGTGGTCACAAAACACCGAGTTGATCTCCCTGGGCTTTGCAGCTGCTTCCCACTAGCTATCTGTTTTACATTTGGTAGTGCATATATGTCCATGCCACTCTCTCACTTTTTTTTTTAAACATCTTTATTGGAGTATAATTGCTTTACAAGACGGGAATAAAGACACAGACCTACTAGAGAATGGACTTGAGGATATGGGGAGGGGGAGGGGTAAGATGTGACAGGGTGAGAGAGTGGCATGGACATATATACACTACCAAATGTAAAATAGCTAGCTAGTGGGAAGCAACCACATAGCACAGGGAGATCAGCTCCATGCTTTGTGACCACCTAGAGGGGTGGGATAGGGAGGGTGGGAGGGAGGGAGATGCAAGAGGGAAGAGATATGGGAACATATGTATATGTATAACTGATTCACTTTGTTATAAAGCAGAAACTAACACACCATTGTAAAGCAGTTATACTCCAATCACTCTTAACTGCCTTGTGTAGCAGCAGAGGAGAAAGGAACGGCAGCCGCCGCCAGAATCACAGCAAAGCAAGGGAGAATCTGGGTGCCCTGGGAGAAGAGGGTCGAGGGAGGGGAGGGCCCTACGAGGCTGAAGGGCAGATGTGATGGGAGGGGACACGATGGAGAGGCAGCTCAGCTAGGATTCGGAAAACCAACTCAACGCCAACTCTGAAAAAACAGCACCAACACGGGGGCATGGACCTCCATAAAAATGTTACCAAGTATTTATTACTGGACATCTATCCCCGTCAAGTGTCCCCCGGAGCCTAGGAAGATCAGTCACGCATGCCTTTTATTTCCTGTTTCTGCTGTTCCTCCTTCAGGCATACGTACTTGGAATCAGGAACTGAGGAATGCTTCGAGTTATACATCAGACAGCCTTACATACAATGAGCTTTAACTGTGTTTGTAAAAAATATACCAAGAAGGAAATCTTTCTACAAAATGTTCAGGGAGAACAAAGACTGCAGTGTTTTATTTTTAAAAGCCGTTTGTTAAGCGAAAGCCATCTCGAGGCTCAGGGTAATACCGATGATCTTTCCCCTTCGTTTCCCCACTGTTTAAATAAGCTTTTGCTATGAGCTGAACTGGGGCCCCCTCAAACTCACAGGCTGAAGTGCTAAACCCCTGTACTTCAGAACGTGACCTTATTTGGAAATAGGATCTTTACAGAGGTCATCAAGTTTAAATGAGGTCAGTAGGGTGGGCCCTAATCCTGTATGGCCGCTCTCCTCACACTGGGTTGGCCAAAGATTTCGTTCAGGTTTTTCCATAACATCTCAGGAAAAAAACCCGAACGAACTTTTTGGCCAACCCAATAAAAAGGGTAAATTTGGAGACAGACACCCAGATAGGGAAAAGGCCACGTAAAGATGGATGCAGAGATGCAAGGCACCCCAGAGACTGCCAGCAAATCCCCAGAAGCTAGGAGACTGCCATGGAACAGATTCTCCCTCAGAAGGATCCAATCCTGCCAACACCTTGATCTTGGACTTCTGGCCTTCAGAACTGAGAGAGAATGGATTTCTGTCGTTGAACCTGCCCAGTTTGTGGTACCGCGTCACGGCGGCCCTAAGAAACTAACACAGATTGTAACCGTGAAAAAGGCACTGTCTTGACACCCTAATAACTCAACAAGTGCTCTTGGGTCTTGCTTTTCAATGCTTTAGACACTCAGCCTTATATCTAGATCAAAGGTAACTGAGCATTTGAGTTCTGTTTGCGGAAACACATTCTGACAAATGACCATGGAAGATGACATAACAGCCAAACGCACTTGATAGTTTGCCTCATCAGTAAATGGCATCAAAATTAAAGGACAGGTAACACCCCCATTCCTTTCTAAGGATTTTGAACATCGTTTGAAGGCACTGGGTGTCAATGCTTTCCCAGCCCGGCCTTCACTTACGTGTGGCAAGTTGAACACAGTTGCCTCTGGATGACAAGGAAATTGAAATGCAGAGTAAATATAATTTTCCTAATATAAATGGAAAGCAAGCAATCAACCACCATTTGATACTTCCAGTTTGTACAATCTACATAATCACTGTGAATCTCAGAGGTTCATTTATAGAGTCACAGATTCTTCTCTGTGATTATAAATGAGGCAGTGCCTCTCACCAGCAAATTAGTAACGCGCCTTTCACGTCAACTAAAGGCAGGCATCATTTCCGGTACAACAGTTGTCACAGAAAGGCCAGTCGATGTCCTAGTCCTCCGTGGCAGCACGGATCCACCCAGGTGTAAACGTAAGGCCACGTAACGTAAGCCACGGTGTAAACGTAAGGACTGTCCGTGCGCCCCACTCTTCAGGTGCTCCCCTCCCACACGCTGCAAGTCCTATCAATTCCACCCCCTTCACTTCTCCTGTGTCTGTCAGCTCCCCAGCATTCCATCTGGGGCCCTTATCAGTCACACCGTGTGTCACTGGGCTTTCCTCCTGCAGGCTCAGCCCTCTTAACCCATCCTACCCACTTAAGAGTATCTATCACTGGCATCTGTCTCACGGACCAGCACGCCTGATGTGGTAGGTTGGACTCTCTATGGGCTCCCTAAGGCCCTGAAGCCCATCTAATGGCATGGGGAGAGCGGGGCTGAAGTATAGAGAGGGGCTGGGCCGGGACCCTGGCTCTACGACCTAGATCAAGCCCTTTCTGCCCTCTACGCCTCACTGGGGTCACTCATGCCTACCTCATAGATTCACTGATCAGCCATAAATGAAAGAACGTAAGTACAGATGTAGCACAAAGTCTGGCACACAGCAAGGGTTTTTTTTTTTAAAGGGTAGCCATTATTTTTGTTCATTTTCTTATCAGCAACACCTTGCCGTGCGTGTCCATAAATATTCGTGGGACTCATATCGTGTTTCCAAGATCACATTCCATAAAATAACACCAGCGCTCTGGAATTCTATTGTGGGTATCAAGTCTAGCTTCCTGTTTATATAAATGAGGAAGGAGAAACCTATACGGCTCTTGCTCACAGTTATCAAGTATGACTTTTAGAATTGCTTTCACACGATCATTTTCTCTACAGATCCCAAACTGATTAAATCATTCCAATATCTTTCTTAGGAGTTAAAGCTATGATGTCCAACTCCAATGTTCGAATTGATGAAAGACAGCAAATAAGTGAATCATAAAAAATAAAATAGCAGATAGTTTAAACATCAGTCTGATTTGTATGTTAATATGTTTCACATTCACATTCAAGCACAGGGGTATCTAGCCAGCTAAATGCTTCCTTCAAAGGAGCCAGCAGAGAAGAAGACCCATCCTACAGGGTCCTGAAACCCTCCGTCCACCACCTTGAAATCCTACAGCCAACCTGTACCAGAGGGATGAGAGGAGAGGAGAACCTAGGAAAATCCTGACTCTAGGAAAACTGAAAGGCTTTGGACTAAGTAAATGAAGGAGATCAAGAACTCAGCGAAGCTGACATGCACATAAAATGTTTAAGCTACACGAACACCCCTCGACGTGAAAGCTAAGGGAACTGAAGCTCCGAGAAGCTACAGATACGTCGGAAAAAGGGAGTAACTGTGCTTGTGAGAAGCTGAGACTGCATCATATCTGTCCAGGTGGCACTTCCCTCTTACAGACCTTCGAAAGCCACCTGGGATCCTCGTCTCTATTTCAGGAAAGACTCACGCGAGACTATACAGAAAGCTGGGGGGGGGGGGGGGGTAAAAAGAAAGGGAATTAGTCCACTTGACAAGTATGCTAGTTTTTAATTTTAAAGTGTTTTCATAAGCTTCTTTTCCATTTCACCTACCCAAGAGCTCTACAATGCAAGCACAGTCTCAATTCTGCTAATGAACAAGGAGAGTAAAGCTTAGTGTGAAAGGAAGAAAAAAAGACTAGCTTTTAAGGAGAAACTAATCTGCATCCAGGACTCTGCCAGGTGTTTTCTCAGAAGGTATTTCACGTGAGCTTCACACCTCAGCCCCATGAAGTGCGTGTTCCCTGGATTCGGAGACAAGGACATGGGTTGAGGGTGGTTATCTTCTCACCCAGAGCCACCCAGCTAGTAAGCCTTGAAGCCCGGATGCACGGTCCTGGACTTTCCCCTTTAACCACTCTGTTTTTATAATTCAGACAATTTATTATCTCCACTTAAAAGAGGGGAGGAAAAAAAAGCAGCCTCTCAAACTCGCTACGTTTCCCCAGAATACTGGCCCACTTTAATGTCTGATACAGACATTCTCAACTACAGTTTATTCCTTTTATTTATTAGTTTCTACTGAGAGACTTTTCAGGGAGAAAATAGCAAACAGCTGTTACAGAATTCCTGCCATCCCGTCAGAGCCTCAGAAATGACTTTGATCAAGGGTCTGCAGTGAAGTTGAAAGGGGCACACAAACATTTCGGGCCAACATTTAAGTTCTACTCTTTGCTTCTAAGGAACTAGAAAGGAAGGCTAACAGTATTCCACTGAAATGAATTATGAAAAAAAATTTTTTTTATCTATTAAAATAGCCCTTAAATTTAACATCATGAGACCAGACCCAGACGGACCATTTATCATTCAAGTTAAATAAAACACATAAAGGACCATGCAAAGCGGAGTGGACATAAATACTCTTTCAGAAACTCTGCTAATAATAGGAGCCAAAAGCAACACTGATAAGGGAAAAGAAATATGGACTCATTTTTAAAAAGCTGAGTGAACTTGTGAAATTCCTTCCCCTCATTCTGGTTCAAAACTGCAGCTGCTTAAGGGGCAGTTAATGGAGCTCTGGGCACACACATCTCCCTTCTGGTTTAAACGGTCAATTAAATTTTATTTAGGTCTCGGTATCACCACCATCACCTCTTACGTGCACTTTATGCAAAAGAAAAAAATAAAGGACCCCTGAACGCACACCTGCCTTCTAAGATCATATAATCCAATCAACTGCAAGGACTAACCCCACTGCCAGGGACTTGCGATTCCAGGGGAATTGAGAAGCAGAGCACGTATTAAAAAGGAAGATATATTTCCCCCCAGGATCTTGGTTAAACGTACATTCCACCTCTTTGGGGAGAAAAAAAAAAAAGACATTTAGTGGCTTATCCAAAAAGGCATCGTCTCTAAGATGGCTGAAATAGAAATTAAAAAGGGAAACAAAATCATTCAAAATAAGACAGAGAAAAGGACCATGCTTTTCTATAGACACAGTGGCTCTGAGTGACACAAGGCCAGCTCCAAACCATCAGCCTCAGCTTTTCCCGATGTAAACTGGGGGGTCCCCAAAAAGACACACAGAGCTTTTTAAAAAGACAAACTTCTGCTACGTCCATTTTTCTGAGCACAAGCCTATGAAGACAGTTTTCAAATTCTCTAACCATTTACGACCTTTTGCAGAACCACAAAGCACTTGGAGGAACAAGCCCTCGACTGACGTCAAGCCCAGGCTTCAGTGAAAATTAAAGAAATTAAACAACTGCTCCATTTCAAAATGTAAGAAAATGAAATAAATGTTGAATCATTTATGGGCTGACCGTGTGAGACTCCTAATTAGGTCTGAGATAACATAGGCAGTTTCGCCCTCCCTAAAAAAAAAACCCTTTGCAGTCTTTTATTATGACATGCAACCTAATTATTTTTCTTAAAAATTTTAGATGTTTGTTTTCAACAAACTTGTTTGCTTCCTGCTAATAATGTGTTGTCTAGAAAATATCTGATTTCTTTCCATCTTCTACCTACAATTTTCAAGTGGCATAAAGTTTGGCCCAATTTAGTTTAGTGAGATTTATGTAAGTTACCCCACCTCCCACCAACACACACACACACACACACACACACAAAATCCTAACATTTCCTGATGCTCTATAAGCAACATATTGTATACTGCTTGCTTATTCACCCTGACCACATTGGTTTGAGCACTTACTAGTTTCACAGTAACTACTATCTCTGAGGAGGCTTTTAGAATTTTGTGTTTTCTTTAAGATGAAAAATCCCTTTTCTGAAACAGTTTACCATCTGCCTGGGGAATTAACAAATACAGTCATGAAAAGGTAATTCATCAACAAAGATGTCAACACAAGGTGCTGACTTCCAAAAAAAGAAAGGGAGGAAAAAAAAGCCTGTAGTATCATCTGGACCAAACACCTCATTTTGCTAATAAGGAAACCAAGTCACAGCAGGGTTATAAGGGAACTAATTAGGGAGAGAAGCAAGACTGGAGCCTGTGACTCAAAGTCTAATTAGAGGTACAGCATAACACGTACTACAAGAAGAGAGAGATGGCCCCCAGCAAGAGCCACGGGGAGGCTTGGACCCTGAGGTGATCTTGACAAATTTGTTAGTGGATGTTGGCTGGTGTTTACGAATGGAAAAAGAACCAGAGCAGCCCCGAGATGAGGCTGTGGTGCCTTCTGTCTGGGAGCCTTGGAGGCAAGTTTGAAAAGATCCAATAGGGCAAGACAGCGGAAGCCCACGGATCTTATAAGAAGCGGCAGCTCGGGGTCGGGGAAGGCAGACAACGTTGGGGTCATGAGGGCCGGGTTCGAATCCCAGTCCTATCCCAACCCTGTGCAAATGTGATGAAGGGACTCGAAGCACTCCCCAAGGGTTCCCTCATCTTACAGAGATGACAGCGCCAGCCACCTTTCGTCACTTGCGAGAGGCAAATGATTGAACAGAGGTGTGGGCAGTCGATCACAGGTTATGGCATCGGCTGGGTCCAGGCACTGCTGAGGTGTACAATCTGATGATAAGCAAGAACAAAAGAGGCCGTGCCTCCACAGAGGTCCCATTCTACCTGTGGGAGGCCAAAAATAAGCATGTAAACAGCTTAAGAGAATTTTCTGGCCCGAGATGCTAACGCACAGGATGAACCAACCGGGGACAGCAGTGGGGAGTAACAGCGAAGTAGCTGGAGCAGCTCAGACAGCTGCAGCGGGCCCTCCAGGAAGGCCCGAGCTCTCTTCCAGCCTCCCCAGACTAAGAAATCCATACTTGATCCTCAGGCAGCTGGGAGCTGTAAAGGCTTCTGAGTAAAGCAACGACAAGACACAAACACAGGGCACGACGATTACTCCACTCCCCGGGAGGGCTGTGGCCGACACGGAGCGCTCCGCACCTGCACCAGGCCACGCCCACTCCGCAACAAAGGCCAGGCGTCTCCGCATCACCTGTGAGCATCTCTCCCAAGCGTTTTCACCAGGGCTGTTCAAAAGCAGCAAAACACGGCTCCGTTTTATTTCCTCTGCTCTTCTTCCACTCTTGCTAGAGCGGCCTTGCTTAATGAAAACACATAAACTGAATAAACACTTGGGGAAGACGCCATCTGCTTCACCCTACAAACGTCAGTAGGAACAGCATTTGTTTACCAGCGGGGTCGTGAGGACAGGACACATCAGACCTTCTCAGGAACCTTCAAGGGGGATGGTCCTGGCGGGGGTGGGAGCGGAGGGAGTCATTTAACCCTTTCAGACCAACACAAGTCACCTCGATTTATAATCTCTGGTTGGAAGGGAAAGCTGCATAAATCACAAACCACAGGTTGGGGCTTATCTGCACAGCCTTTTCCACATAAAAATGATAAAACGTCCCGTAAGAGTTTACTATAAATATTACTTTTGAACTTTCAACTCTGTAGAGGAAATACCTAAAAAGACTGTCCAAGTTCAAGAGCAAAGGTGGCAGCAGAACTAGCCATGGCGTAGAAAAGTCTGACGCTCACTGCTCATGCTTTTCAAAGGATTAAACTCTTTAATAAGACTTCATTCAAGGCTATAAGAAATGATGAACACTGGTGTGGTTATCTGTGCCAGGAAGTGTTTAGGGAACATGCATTTTTAAATGATGACTTTGCCTTCATCCATCCTCTAAAACAAAAGTCTTAGGAAAGGCCCAGGAAACTCAATCCCCCAAGGAAAGCTGTGGTTCATGGAAGAATGTCCCCCGAGGGAAACTGTAACGACTTCTGGCCAAGTGCCTGCTCATGTGTGTGATGAATGTGAATTAGCGAGGAGAATTCATCCTTGTGGGGTGCCCAATCTGAGGAGGGAGCACGTGTGGGCTAAGGGGACACTTCCAGCCTCAGACACTTGGCCTTGATGAATTCCCAGCAGAAAGTTTTGGAGCAAGGTTTAAAGCACTTATGGGGAGCTGGGTCTCTTGTGATCCTGCGTCCCTCCGCTCCAATCCCAGGCACAGCGGCTGAGTCACCACAGCCAGCCTGATGCTTCCCAGCTGTGCAGAGACCTGGCTGATTCTGTTCTTAAAGACCACAAGGTAGCAATTTAGAATCAGCTTAGTCAATAAAAATGCTGATTGCTGCCTTTCTACAGGCAGTTATGGAAAACATCTGTTGCCCATGGGTTGAGAAGGAACATTTTGACTCAACTCCAAAAATAAAAATTAAACATGAATGGATGAGGCATGTGAAAAACTAACAATGGCATTAATTCTACTTGTAAGATTCAGTGTACTCCTAATATTCAGTCAGCAAACACTTAATGAGCACCTACTACATGCCAGGCACTGTGCAAGGTGCTGGGGATGAGACAGTAAGGCAAGGTCCCAGCCCCGAGAAGCCAGCAGTGAAGTGGCAAATGCCCATTGGTACCACTAATCATATTATGGTCCAAGCTCTTAGTATGTGCCAAGAGTTGTTCCTTTATTTGTATCAACTCTTTTATTCTCATAAAATGAGGTAGGGTTTATGATTAGCCTCATTTTACAGAGGAGAAAACTGAGATACAGAGAGATTAAGTACCTTGTCCAAGGTGATTAATGCGTCAGTAGATGAAGCTGGGATTTGAATCTCAGTGGTCCAGCTCCACCCTGACAGATGTATGAGCAAAGAGGTCTGAAATGGGGGAAGAACACACTCCCAGCCACTGCCTCAAGAAGTTGGCATCTGGGCGGGGCTTCCCTGGTGGCGCAATGGTTAAGAATCCACCTGCCAATGCAGGGCACACGGGTTCGAGCCCTGGTCCGGGAAGATCCCACACGCCGTGGAGCAACTAAGCCCATGCGCCACAACAACTGAGCCCTCGAGCCACAACGACTGAAGCCCGTGTGCCTAGAGCCTGTGCTCCGCAACGAGAAGCCACCGCAATGAGAAGCCTGTGCACCGCAACAAAGAGTAGCCTCTGCTCGCCGCAACTTGAGAAAGCCCACGCACAGCAACAAAGACCCAACACAGCCAAAAATAAATAAAATAATTAAAAAAAAAAAAGAAGTTGGCATCTGGGTAAAACAGATAGGACCTCTAAGGATGCACAGGAGTTTATGCGGGAAGGGGGTGGTATGAGAAACCTTCCAGGCAGAGGAGTTACAAATGCAAAGCACAGACAACAGAAATTATCAAGTAAAATCATTTTTTAAAGATGCAAACACACTTCTACTCCTATTTCTTAGGCAGGGAGTTCCTATATAGTTCCTAGCTAAATAGTAGCTAGGACCAGAGTTTTGACATCCTTTGATTCAGGGAAACAAGAACTGCAAGTGAATACATTACAATGCTTCCTATAGCTCGTGCACACAACAGCAGCATTTGCTGGCCCTCGGTCCAAACCACATACGGGAACACCATTTAAAAGAATGCGTTGCTACAGACTTGGGCTCAGAAGTCCTTAGCAGTACCAAAGAGGAAACACTGAAACGAAATACCTCACCAAACCAGTCTGGCAATGAAGAGAAAGGAGGCGGGGTGCGGGAGGGATGTGGGGTGCGGCGGAGGGCGGGGGGAGGAGAGGAGGCTGGGACCTGTTACAGAAGGCCTGACTCTACCAGGCTGGCAGGTGTGCCCCTCAATCTGTTTTTACAATTTCAGCAGATTAGCAATGGCTTTGTGCCTCAGAATATGAAGAAGTTCAAGTCCTTGAAGAGACAGGAATTCCACAACAAGTAAATTAGAAAGATACAAAGGTTGTTGGCAACGTGCAGTAAATTGGCAGGTTTAAACATAGCTTTTCTGAGGTCTATCTTCCCTGAGACACTTAATGGTAATTCACACCCTCTGAACAACAGTCTTTGACATGAATATGACTTAGTGAATCATATTACATACACCATTAAATGATGAGCTGCAGACATGAATGCCGACTGTTAGATTTCAGTTGCTCTAGCCATCGGGGATAATAGATGGATTGTCTCCACTTTAAAAACAGGTTACGTCCCCAAAGTCTGCTTACAGTTTGGCTGTTTGGAATGCAAGAGTTATTTCCTTCCCCCCCACACACAAGCCATGTGAGATGCGGGCTTAGTACCCAAGGGAGAACACGGAAAACAGCCAGAGTGTGCTGTGAATTCTCTGGATACTAATTAATTCTTGAGGCGAGTGCAGTCAGAGTTCTACAGAGGTGGACACACACGTCTGGACTCTCCCTGCCACAGGAACAAATTCTCCATCTGCACAGAACTAACTGGTGGTGGTTCCCGAACCGCTAGCAGCAGTCGGATTTCAGGAGGAGCTTGGGGAGAAGGATGAGGGAGGGCAAGGGGCCATGGGGAAGGGGCTCTGAGGGAAACACCAGAACCGTGGGGGTATGCAGCCCTAGCTGATGGGCAAGGCCAAGGCTGCCGGTCCTTCTTCTCTGCCCGGCTCCTGGACACCCCTCTGGTCCGCCCCTGGGATGCGGCCTCTTCAGTTCTAGGGCTGCCACACTGGGGGCTGGGATCAGGGTTCTTCTGCACCCCGACTCCCCACCCACAAACATGCTCGGCAACTTCTGATGTCAGAACACCCATTCAGGTCTTTGTTGGTTTTCTCGGAACTTTCTTGCCAGTAACCTAGAGAAACGGGGCGCTCACGCACATGCATCGACGTTGAGAGGAACGGCTTGTAATAAGCAAATCAGACTGAGACGCAGACCACAGTTCCCGCCAATTCAAATATATAAGTAATACATACGTAGGCATATACACACAGATATCTATTTGAACGTGGAAAATCAGAGTAAAATTCAAATGACACACCCACTGATATCACTGGACGCGGTCCACGCATAAATCCAAAAACTGAGAGCTGGGAACCAGAACGCGCCAGAGGAGCATGGCGAGGGTGGGCAGGGAGCTGCTGAACACACAAACCTGCCAGCTCGCGTCACCGAAACACAGGAACGACATGACCCTCCCCGTGCCGAAGGCTGCCCCCAACTTACCGGAACTTCAAAGGCCTCCTGGGTGTCATCTAGCATCTGGATTCTGACGGACATGAGTTTTCCTGAAGGCGTGGGGGGAGGCTTCTGTCCATGTTCCAAGGTACTGATCCCCGAATTCTCCAGGGCCCCCAGTCTCGATCCTGGAGTTGGCCTCTGCTCTATTTCTCCCATGATGAGAGCAGATTATATGATACCTGCAGGAAGCAGAGAGAAGGAAAACACATCAGGAAACTCATCACCAAAACCCCCTCAGTAACATTTGTCACCTTCTGTCTGTCACTGTGGCCACGTCCCCGAAGCACAAGAGGGCCAGCTCCCACCCCCCGTGCAAGAATCACACGAGCTGATGAGCTTTCAGCTCATTCACACACAGCGTCACCTTTAGCCACTCAAGGCATGCAAATATTTGTGCATATTTTATCCTTCTGCATATTTTTACATAGTTTAGCCTTTTCTAGTTTTACAGTCAGCTCTTAATATGAGCGATTCAGTTGTGTTCTACATATTATTATTCAGGGTCTACAATGAGCTAGGCACCACTTTTCACACACTTCTAGTCTGCTGGGAAGAAAATGAGCAGTGCCTAATCCATTATCATTAGCATCTATCAGTTACCTTTTATGGACCCAGGAACATACCATGTAGGCATTATCAAGATAAATAGATAAAACGTATCTTGTAGCTCCCCAAGTTTATAATCTGGTTGAGGAAACGAAACACACACTCACACAAACCCAGGTGACGTTAGGTAGGGTCTTTTCTCTCGATTTCTTCTTTTCCTCCTAATTAATTTCTTTCCTGCCACCCTCCCCCACCTGTTCCCCCTTTCCCAGGAAACCATTCTACATATTACAGTATTGACAAAGTTGTCTCCTCCATCATGCAGAAGGTAGGAACTGAACTCAACTGAGTCTCAAATGTTGGGTAATGCTTGGAAGGAGACAGGAACACACAAGGAGAAGGAATTCCAGGGAAGTAGAACAGCATCAAGAAAGCTATGGGACAGAAATCAGGTGGCATTTAGGAAGACAAGTGAGAATCAATGCTGCAGAGTTAAAGATGCATTTGGAAACTAGGTTGGCATCAGACCACAAAGGACATCAAATGCCTAGCTAAGAAATACGGTCTTCACCCTGTAGGGACTCACTGAATAAGAATAATGACACAACAAAAGTAGAACTTGAGAAAAATGAATGTGAAGATGATATATACTAATGTGCTGGAAAAAGAGACGGGCTGGCAGGGGCTGGGGTAGTCCAGTTACAAAGCTAAGGCAGCAATTTGAGCTCGAGGGGATAGCCTGAACAGCGGCAATGTAAATAAAAAGATAATGCTATAAAACCCACTTTTATGGAAAAATTAACCTGGTGTAGTAAACGGTTAGCTACTGAGAAGAAGGAGATTAAAGTATAACAGTGACCAGAAAGTTTTAAATCAGGGCAGAAGGGAAGAAGTCGGAGGGGAAGGTGTGTGTCTGACTGGGGACACGTTGAAGGTTATAAAAGGATATCCAGCAGGCTGTGGTGGAGGTGGAGCTGGATTTGGGCTTTGGGTTCAGAGTCCATCTCGCTGTAGAAGTGAAAGCCAGGGTGAGAGGGAATGTGAAAGGGGTGGGGGGAGAACATGGCAATGAAAAAGCAAAAAGAACAAACATGCCCAGCCATGGGGGTTGTTATGGACTGAATTGTGTCCCCCAGAATTCTTACCTTGGAGCACTAACCCCATGTAACTCAGAATGTGACAGCATTTGGAGGTAGGATCTTAAAAGAGGTGACCGATTTAAAACAGTGATTAAGATGGGCCCTAATCCAATCTGACTGGTGTCCTTATAAGAGGAGGAAATTTGAACACACAGACACCAGGGATGCACAGAGGAAAGGCCATGTGAGGACACAGGGAGACGGTGGCCATCTGCAAGCCGAGGAGAGAGGCCTCAGGAAAAACCAACCCTGCCAACACCTTGATCTAAACTTCCGGCCTCCAGAACTGTGAGAAAATAAATCTCTGTTAAGAAAATAAATCTCTGTTAAGACACCCAGCCTGTGGGACTTTGTTATGGCAGTAAATTCACACAAGGGCCGATGGAGAAGAGGCAGAGAAAGAATGACCCTTTGTCTCAGTGACAAAGAAAGTCACAGAAGGGGCACTCAAGGGTCACCTGTGGTGCGAAGTATAGACCTCAGGGTTGCGTCTTACGAGTCACCCTTCAGCTCTTTTCTTCTGGAAAAAAAACCCAGTCTGTGAACCTCGTTTTGTAGGTTCTTCTTGACCAAGGCTCTTCCTTCTCCTGAAGGGTCAGTCAGGTTCCTTCCCAGAAGTTTCCCACCAAATTCCATATGGGAACCTCCCCTTCCTCTCAGTGAAACCTCGAACACTCTCCCTGTGACACAGAGGGCTGGCCCTGAGGTCAGCAGAGCAGAAACCATGGAGTCACCTCAATAAGATGGGTCACTGACTCAAACCACCCTGGCCTAAAAAGACACACCCCTTGACTGAAAAGGGAGAGGGCCTGACCACCACCCAGGAAACACCATTTCCTACTTATTTCTCCCACACTCACTTTCCCCACCAACTTTCCACCAAAGCCTGTAAGAGATTATTATTCGTTCCTATGCAATCCCTTGAGATTAGACTTCTGTGTCACCATGCTAGTTAAGGGCCAGCCTTTTGAGAACTACTCCTTCTTTCTTGAACGTCCATCTATGATTTCACAGGTCTGCTGTACAAGCACCTTTCTGATTTCTCCCCCAAACAAGTTTTTTTTTTTTTTTTTTTTAAGAACCTAATTCCAATCTGTTCGATTACGTGATTATCTTTTACTTCATCATCTCTTGGTCTTAAGACACAACTAGACTTTGCTCATCTACAATGCTTTACACCAAAGTGAAAAACAGATCACCTACATTTGTTCAATGAATCAAATGTGGCTGGTATAGATCTAATTAACTATGGCATCATTGTGTTTAAAATAATCTTCACAAACCAGGCAGAATTATTCCCCTGTATGTTTTCTATTCATAGTCTCATGGTTAAAAATAAACACAAGTGCCAAAGAAAGCTTTGACATCAGTCCAGTTTGCCTTCCCCATTGCCAGCCTCCTCTTTGCACTCATTCCTACTTTGGTGTTGATCCCTCCCTGGCTCTGGAAGCATCCTCCACTGTTCGCCTCCAACCCCCCCTTCTGTTCCCTGCACTCCATCAGAATGGACAGGCCCTGTCCTCAATCACTGATGCTGGGCCTGACCACTTGGCCTCTTCTTGCTCTGAGCTGAGAGGGGTAGGTCCGGCTGTGGCTCTGATGCCCACCCCGGGAGCCGACAGCAGGGAGGACAGGGTTTATTCTCTCATGTCACCCCACCTCAAAGGTGCTCTAAACACATCTTCTCTTTGTCCCACCTAAGCAAAGAGCGAGGCTCTCATCCTCTAAATGGAACCCTTTCTCTCCACTCTGGCCCAAGATTCCCAGAAGAATATTGTGATTTTTAACAGCTTGGCATTTAAAAATTAAATTGAGCTAGTGATTAATAGATTATTTGGTACCTTAACTTCCTTTATGTCTTTTTAGTCTTCAAATGATCTCATGCCTATATTTTTTCTACTTCTGGATATTAACATTTCAACAAAGCATGTCACACTTTTTGTTTTTACACCTGCAGGCAGATTGTTACTGTTCATGGAAAGTGCTGTTTAACTCAAACATAAATCCAGCCAAGAGTTTTGAGCAGAGCAGCCTAAGAATGTCAAGGGAATATCTGAGGAACGCTGTCAAGTCATGAATGGGTAACCATAATCGATGCTGGATAGCAAAATTGGTGAATCCAGTAATAAAACACAGCCTTCTACATCACATATCTAACAAACCTAAAAGCCTCCTGTTTATAAATAGCAATCCATGCTCTATTCCAACTTTACCTCCATAACTTCCTCCAACTTCTGAATTCCTTAAGAAAGAGTCAAGGTAAAAAAGATTAATATTTCTTTCCTTGTAGCACGTTATTACTAACGTGATCATTCCAGACCTAAAAGTAAAGAGCTGTTTGTGAAACTACTTTCTTCTTTAGATCTATTTGAAAAGTTAGTTAAAAAGGAAATAATGACTAAAACAAAAAAGCAGTAAAAAATTTAACTGGCAAAGAAAAGATAAAAAACTAGAATTGTCTTGTTATAGTCTCTTGGCTTAAAGACTTCCTCTTGGAATTCACCCAAAAGCAATAAGGAAAACACACACAAAAATGCTGACTCCATCCCAGAGGAACCTGGAAGACATCTGTAGCTTTGAACCACGAAACGTGAGAAAGAGTTGCCAAACTGCAGTGAAGGTCAGACAGAGAAGGAAAATTCTTGGAGAGCCCATGCTTGCCAGAGCCATGCTCCCCAAATAAGTAGGATATCCAGCAATAACTTTCTGAGAAGAAGGGAAACAGACACGCAGGTAGCACTAAGCGCTTCCCTGGACGCAGTGTGCTGGGAGATTTCAGGAAGCAGGAAAGGTCGAACTGAATGAGAAACCGCACAGCTAAGCCATATTAGCAGGAAGCAGTCTGTTGCCAAGGCAAGGTGAAAAAGAGAGACCCCACTAGGAACACAACCAGGCTCAGCAAGCTAGAGAAAAATAAGGGTTGAAAGGATTACACACACACACACACACACACACACACACACACACACCCCACCCTCAGGTCACAAGAATCCCCACTGGCATGGGACATGGCCCTGTCTCCTGCTCACGTGAAGCTCCTGTAAGTAGCTAGTTCATAAAGAATTCATCTAACAACAAAAAAGGACCTTTACAAAGATGCTGCAAAAAGAGGAAAATGAAAATGAATGACAGATGAAAAACACCCACCGAAGCAATGTTATATGCAACAGATGAAAATTTTGCCCAAACACACTGTCATAAATTAACAAAACGAAGAAATAACTGATTCTACCTATAAAAACAGAAGAGGATTTACAAGAATTCAGGGAAGCATGAGAAGGAAATAAAGCATGAGGGCAGACCTCAGGGTGAAAAAAAAGAATGAATAAAAATGTCACTACTGGGACTTCCCTGGAGGTCCAGCGGTTAAGACTCCACACTTCCACTGCAGGGGGCACGGGTTCAATCTCTGGTTGGGGAACTAAGATCCCACATGTCATGTGGCACAGCCGAAAAAAAAGTCAATACTACAGAATGAATGTTTGTGTCACCCCCAAATTCACACACTGAAACTTAATCCCCAATGTGATAGTAATTTGGAGGCAGGGCCTTCAGGAGGTGATTGGATGGTGACGGTGGAGCCCTCCTGAATGGGATTAGTGTCCTTATGAAAAGCATCCAGATAACTCTCTTGTCCCTTCCACCATGTGAGAAAAAGTAACACACAAGACTGCCATCTATGAACCAGGAAGTGGGTCTAGACACCGAATCCACTGGCCCTTGCTTGATCTTGGATTCTCCAGCCTCCAGGACTGTGAGAAATAAATTTGTTGTTTTCCTGTTTATGGTACTTTGTGTTAGTCCATCTGGGCTGCTTTAACAATCACCAAATGGAAGTAGCTAAAAGGAAATACACACTGGTGAAAATATGAGAGTCTGGAGGGGAAAGATGGAGAAAAGCAAGCAAAAGATTTAGAACAGAAAAATGATAAATATGGAAAACAAAGAAAAGAAATCCAACACACCCATAATAGATGTCCCTAAACAAAACAAAACAAAAAAACCTCAATGGAACAAGAAAAAAATTTTAAGGTATAATTCAGGAAGACATTTCAGAAATAAAAGATTCTCCATAATAAATGAACATATCATATCCCAGAAATAACTAAAATGATGAACACGTGGAAGTTTCCTGTGTCATCACCACTCATCTTCAAAAATTAAGAAGGAATTATTTGGGCATCTAGGCAAATAGTTCAAAAAAAAAAAAAAAAATGAGGGGACAAAAGTTCAGACTCCACAGCAACATTTGTAGCCGAGCAGGACCCTATGGGGCCTGCCTGGGACAGACCACTCCCCCATATCCTCTGCTGTAGCTCTTCTGTGAAGTACCCAGATAATAGTATCTCATGCATCTTTGCTGAGTTTTTCAGTTGCTGAAAACCACCAACAAATGGAAGGAATTAACTACCCGGTGAGTGGCCCCCACACCTACTGGTGCCTAAGGATTGATAAAGTTAATCAACCTGTTACCTCACCATTAACCAATCAGATAATTGTGCACAAGATGATCACATACCCTGCTACCCACCTCCCTCATCTGGCCTTTAAAAATGCTTTGCTGAAACCCTTCGGGAAGTTTGGGGGCTTGGGGGCGTGAGCCACCCATTCTCCTTGCTCGGCCCTGCAATAAACCTTTCTCTGCTACAAACTCCGACGTTTCAGTTTATTTGGCCTTACTGTGCGTTGGGCACGCAAACTTGCATTCGATAACACACATTCAATGTTTAACTGACCAAACTATCCTCCAAGAAATAAAAGATGAATCAGAACATGGAATCTAGCTGAATTTTCATTGAAACATATAAAATAGTCAAGAACTCAAGCCCTTCTGGGAGAAGCTACTAAAGGATAAACAGCAAAACAAGAGGCAAAGCGGTGAAACAAGGAAAAACAATTATTGGTAAACTTTAAATCCATTTATACGGTAAGAGGAAGGCTAAAATCACTGCAACAGCTGCAGAATATTATAATTCCTGACAATGTAGAAATAATTAAAAAATTGGCAGGGGAAGGAGTTGAGATGGTGAGAGGCCTTAAGTTAACTGTTACCATATGTTTTAAAACTGATAATAAAAAGAGAATTTAAATCTCCAGAGATATACAAGTGGTTAATAAGCACATGAAAAAATGTTCACCACTGTCCCTCACTAGGAAATGCAAATTACATCCACAATGACATAATATTCCACACCCACTATAATGGGCAGTAACAAGAGTTATCGAGAATGGGAAAAAAATGGAATTTCTCATACACTGCTGATGGCTGGTGGGAGTACAAAAAGGTGCAGACTTTGGATAATATTGGGGAAGTTTCTTAAAATTTAATCATACATTTAGCATACAACCCAGCAATTGGGGTCCCCTGGTGACTGAGCTATTACACCCCTAGGTATCTCCCCAAGACAGATGAGAATGTATGTCTTCACAAAGACTGTGTGTATGGAGATGTTTAGAGCTAAAAATAGTCAACAAGTGGAAATAATCCGAATGTTCATCACCCAGTGAATGGATAAACAAAATGTGGTATATCCATACAAGGGACTATTATCATTCATCATTCAAAGGAAATGAAATGCAGATACACGTTACAATGTGGATGAGCCCCCAAAACATTTTGCTAAGTGAAAGAAGCCAAATGCAAAGGACTCCATGGCATATGATCCTACTTATATGAAAATATCCAGACAAGGCAAATCTAGAGAGACAGAAAGTTGTTGCTTTGGGTCGGGGTAGCAGCTGGGACTGACAGCAAAGGGCCTGAGGGATAGAGATCTTTTTGGAGGTGATGGAAACGTTCCAAAACTAGATTGTGGTGACGGTCACACAAGTCTGTAAATTTACTAAAATCCTTTGAACTGAAAACAGGCCAAAGGTGTGATATGTAAATTATACCTTAAATATATGATATGTAAGTGGACACACACATGAATATTCTTGGAAGGGCAGAGGGAGGAGAGCTGGCTCCACTGAGATACGGTTACAGACAGGAGTGAGAAGGCTCTGAGATGTGCTCATCACTGCACACTTTTGGGGACATTTAAAATTCTGTACCATTCAGAAAAAAATTAAGACAATTTTAAAATTTTCATTTTCTAAAAGGACAGATTCCTGCTGTCCACCCCGGTCCCCTATAAAGCCTGAAATCCACGAAGATGAAATCACAGTAAACAAGGGTGACAATTATCATTCAAAACAGGCTGATGAGCAAAGGTTGGCAGGAGGTCTTCCTTCCAGTTTTAAATGTAAGCCACCGAAAAATTCCAGGTTAAGAAAAATTCATATAGGAAGTGAATAATTTACAGAAGCAGCAGCCCAAGAGGTAGATCTGCAGGAAGCTACAGGGCTGGGTCCTAGAGCCGCCGGAGCGCCCAGGGCCTCACGCTGACGGTGGAGGGGCTGGCGTTTGCCAGTTTGGGGTGGGGGGGCGGGCGGGGACAATGATTGACCACGTGAGACTCCCAGGAGGGCAAAGGGCAAAGCATGTGTAACCCACCCCCCCCCCCCCCCAGGGCCTGTTCACTCCAGCTTAGCTGCCAGGTGACAAAGCCACCTTGTGCTCCTGTCCCCGGGGAGCCACAGGCCGGGGAGGGGGAGACGCCCCAGAAAGGCGCGCGGCCCAGCAGCTGCTCCAGGACACAGGCGGCCACGGCTAGCCTTTCACAGGACTTAGATAAGGGGTTTTGAGAAAGTTCAAAAACAGCTATCTGGGCGGATAGATTTACTTCTTTCAAACAAGTCTGTGAGCCGAAGTAGCGACTGCAGATCAGCTGTTTTCCATCAACCAGACACTTCAAACAGGCGAGGGATTGTCAGGCCTGCTGGATCATTTGGGAGAAGGGGGACCAGGCTATCAACTCTTGGGAAGCTGGGTGCCCCATTTCACCCGCCACGGAAAAGAGAACTGAACTGTGGAAACCTGATAAAGAATATTTCTTCACTGTCTTTCCTCTCCAAGCCTAGTGGGAAAAAAATTAACTAGGCTATCTTAAACCCCCTAACAAATCTCTGCGAAGTACCTCAAGGAAAACTCAAGAGCAAAAGAGCAAGTCTCTCACGTCGCAGAGGTTAATTCCAAAGTCTAGTTTTAACCACACCCCTTTTCTACTCAAAAACCTGAGTCTAATCAATAACAACATAAACGTGAAAACTCCCAGCCGGGCATTTCAATGACCTGCCCCGATTTCTCTCCCTGTAAACAAACTGTTCAGCGCGGCTGCATTTTCCTAGAGTTATGGCTGCTGCTGTTGCTTCTTCCTCCTAAAATATTCCTCTTTACCGGCTCTAATGTCACCGACTCTAGAAAGCCTTCCCTGATCTACTCTTTGGGGGTGGGGGAGGGAAGCCTTACTTTCTTCTCCCTGGCATTTTGCTCGTATTGGGCTTATATTCCACTTGCTTTCCAGGTCTTTCTCCTCTTTTCCTGCACTGCGAACTCAATTCCAAGTCCAGAGGGGCAGGGGGGGCCTGGCTGCATTACCTGGGAGCATGACATGTTCCTCCTGTCATAGTGCGAGGGCCCGCCCGACTCGGGGGCTATGAGAACTTCAGGCAGTCACGTCTCCACTACAGACTCATTCTCCCAGAAGACCCAGAGAAAGCTGACCACCGCCTGCAGGACTTCTTAAAATATGGCTGCAAACCAGCCGCATCAGTACCACCTGGGAGCTCATTAGAAATGCAAATTCTCCGCCTCCGCGCAGGCCCGCAGAATCAGAAAGGCACAGGGAGGGTGGGCCCGCATCTGGGTTTTAACAAGCCTCCCAGGAGCTCCTAGCTCAAGCTCCAGCCTGAGACCGCTGCCACTTAACGTCCAAGGGTCCCCATGAGGATCAGCTGAGGTAAGAAAATCCACCTGACACAAATCAAGCATTTAGTCGATACCTTCACCGAGAAAAAAACCACGTTTCACACACACACCAGACTGATTCTTTCAATAGCTCTTGGCAAGAAAAAGTGGCATTCCTTTTCCCATGACATTTTCATTTGTATTCCAACCTTGTTCTAAAAACGACTTAAGACAAACGCTTTTGTTTGCCTTTTCGCTGATTTGGTAGAACCTACTTCCTCCATGAAATAGGCAAGGACAAAAACATGTAGGATGGAGTCAGGAGTAAAAGGTATTGGGAAGAAAAGACTCTTTTACTCCAATAGAAATTAAAAAAACAGGAAACCAGAAGAAAAAATCTCCAATGATTCACATTTTCATCATGTCCATTTCTCGGTGATTCTGAGAGTACAAAATTAAATTTTAACTCCCCCTCCATTCTTTCCTCTAATTAAAAGGCCTGGGTAAATAAAATGGAAGGAGAAAGGTGGTCTTCTGGAAGATAAGAAACCAGCTGGCAGCGTCTCTCGGTTCCCACATAACAACAGCGCTGCAGTGGAACCAGAGGCTGCATTTCTTAGGCTGTGGTCAAGCTCGCTCTACTTAACACACAACACTCATCCACTCACGAAGGAAAAGTCCTCTCTCTTTGTCACCAATTGACACTGGTCAGCCTTTCCAAACCTCTAACCCCTGCCTCACCCATAAGGAGGGTGCAGTCTATTACTGGATCTGCTTACTCAACATCCTTGAAAATAACAGACTGTTTAAAGTATACTGTCACTGAAATGTCACAGTAATTGGGATCATCGCCATTCACAAGCATTTTTAAGGACCTGTTATAATTCAGCTACTACACTTAGCACCACGTGGCACACAAAGCAGGAACATGGCACCATACGGTTCGTCTTTATGGGACGTATCATCTCTCCAGCAGTAGAGAGCAGGTACTCAGTGATAACTGTTGAAGGCAACGTGTTTATTTCTGACAATAGGTAGTATGTGAATTTTAAAAGCTACAGAGAATGCCGAGGAAGTCGCCTGGTCCTTGGGAAAAGGCTAACAGTTTTAAGTAGCCCTGAGGGCAGATGGAAAGGAAACGTATGGAGAATATGCACATGCTTGCTGGAGTTCCCTTCTGCATTCGGTAAGGAAGCATCCACTCAGTGCCAGGAGCTGTGCACATGGTGGATACAGACCAACAGAGGTGAGAAAAGAGTGAAAAGGAGAAAGGTGGGTGAGATGCGGGTTTCAGTCGGCCTGAAATAATAGGGCCAAACCATAGGAGGGGCATCTGATGGACCAGGATGAGCCACTGTGGTTTTTAAGACAAGGTGAAACTATGCAGCTTTAAGAAAAAATTTGGGAGATTCCCTGGTGGCGCAGTGGTTGAGAGTCTGCCTGCCAATGCGGGGGACACGGGTTCGAGCCCTGGTCTCGAAGGATCCCACATGCCACGGAGCGGCTAGGCCCGTGAGCCACAACTACTGAGCCTGCGCGTCTGGAGCCTGTGCCCCGCAACAAACAAGAGAGGCCGCGACAGTGAGAGGCCTGCGCACCGCGATGAAGAGTGGCCCCCGCTCGCCACAACTGGAGAAAACCCTCGCACAGTAACGAAGACCCAACACAGCCAAAAATTAATTAATTCACTAATTTTTTTAAAAAAATGCTATGAGAACAAAGTCTTTTTTAAAAAAAGAAAAAATTTGGCAGAGAATTCCCTGGTAGTCCAGTGGTTAGGACTCGGTGCTTTCACTGCCAAGGTCCCAGGTTTAATCCCTGGTTCGGGAACGAAGATCCCACGTGCCGTGGGGCAACTCAGCCCGTGCGCTCTAGAGCCCGAGCGCCGCAACAACTGAGCCCGCGCCCCGCAACTGAGACCCAACGTGGCCAAATAAATAAATAAATATTTTTAAAAATAAATGGCAACATTGAAATGTGTCCTACATCCTGTGTAACATTCTACTGACATCTATTCTGGAGTAAGTAACGATATTATTTCATACAATGTTTAGGGAAAAAAAGCATTTCCTAAAGCTTCCCAAAACCAATGAATCATAAATGACAGGGCTTCCCTTCAGGGTGGGAAAAGGAAAGCAATTTCTATTAAACCATTAAAGAATAGACTGTGAAATTCTCTCACCGTTTGAATATTATTCGAGAAATACACTAGGCAATATTATTACAGGCCAAAGGATACAATAAAATACAACAGAGGTATAAAGGGCATCGCCTTCTGGAACACTTCCCCTAGAATTAATTATTAATTAAAATAATGAAATGTCAAGGAAAAAAAAAGAACATAATAAAAGAGTGAAACCCCTTGTGAAAAAAGAAGAATTAAAATGTCAGCCTGGTTAAAAAATAAGGTATTTAATTAAGCAATGTTGTCCATTAATAAAATTAATGATGATGAATAGCACATTTTGCCATGGGCTGCTGGAAGGAAAAGATTTAGACACCATCCATCAGATTGTCCATCAGGTTCTAATCCCAATTTTTTTTTAAATTTATTTATTTATTTATTTATTTTTGGCTGTGTTGGGTCTTCGTTTCTGTGTGAGGGCTTTCTCTAGTTGCGGCAAGCGGGGGCCACTCTTCATTGCGGTGCGCGGGCCTCTCACTATCGTGGCCTCTCTTGTTGCGGAGCACAGGCTCCAGACGCGCAGGCTCAGTAGTTGTGGCTCACGGGCCCAGTTGCTCCGTGGCATGTGGGACCTTCCCAGACCAGGGCTCGAACCCGTGTCCCCTGCATTGGCAGGCAGATTCTCAACCACTGCGCCACCAGGGAAGCCCTACCTTATTTATTTTATGCATAGTAGTTTGTACCTCATAATCCCATACCCCTATCTTGCCCCTCCCCTCTTCCCTCTCCCCACTGGTAACCACTAGTTTGTCCTCTATATCAGTGAGTCTTTTTCTGTTTTGTTATATTCAGCAGTTTGTTGTATATTTTAGATTCCACATATAAGTGATAACATACAGTATTTGTCTTTCTCTGACTTATTTCACTAAGCATCATATCCTCCAGGACCATCTATGTTGTTTCAAATGGCAAATTTTCATTCTTTTTTATGGCTGAGTAGTATGCCATTGTGTGTGTGTGTGTGTGTGTGTGTGCGCGCGTGCGTATATATATATATCTTCTTTATCCATTCATCTGTTGATGGGCACTTAGGTTGCTTCCATATCTTGGTTATTATAAGTAATGCTGCTATGAACATTGGAGTGCATGTATCTTTCTCAATTAGTGTTCTCATTTTCTTTGAATATGTACTCAGGAGCGGAATTGCTGGGTCATATCGTAGTTCCATTTTTAGTTTTTTGAGGAACTTCCATACTACTTTCCACAGTGGCTGCACCAATTTACATTCCCACCAACAGTGTATGAGGGTTCCCTTTTAGCCTCAGCCTCATCAACATTTGTTATTTGTGGTCTTCTTAATGACAGCCATTCTGACAGGTGTGGGGTGATATCTCCTTGTGGTTTTGATTTGCATTTCTCTAATTAATGATATTTGAGCATCTTATCATGTGCCAGTTGGTCATCTGTATGTCTTCCTTGGAAAAATTTCTATTCAGGTCTTCTGCACATTTTTTAACAGGGTAGTTTGGGTTTTTTGATATTAAATTGTATGAGCTGTTTGTATGTTTGGAATATTAACCCCTTATCAGTCATGTCATTTGCAAATATTTTCTCCCATTTAGTAGGTTGTCTTTTCATTTTGTCAATGGTTTTCTTTGCTATGCAAAAGCTTTTAAGTTAATTAGGTCCTATTTGTTTGTTTTTGCTTTTGTTTCTTTTGCCTTAGAGACAGACCCAAAACATATTGTTATGATTTGTGTCAAAGAGCGCTCTGCCTATGTTCTCTTCTAGGAGTTTTATGGTTTCCAGTCTTACATTTAGGTCCTTAATCCTTTGAGTCTACTTTTGTATACAGTGTGAGAAAATGTTCTAAGTTCATTCTTTTACATGTAGCTGCCCAGTTTTCCCATGGTGTACTCTCTTTTTATGGTTCTAAATTATGCATTTTTTAACTGTCTTAAATAATTTCTCACTTCTATGAGCAAGGATTTTTCCAAGCGTCTATTCATGCAATGGATTAGAGCATTTATGGAACACCCGTGAATTAATTAAGTTCTCAGAACTAAAGAAACTTGGAAAGGGCAGGCAAAGGCACCACCCTTAAAAGTGAAAACTGCCGAGCATAACCGAGATCCACACAGCAGATGCTCCTGGGCAAAGTCAAAGAAAGCCCAAAGGGAAATGAAGATTACGCTTCCTCTCCCAAGGCAAACCCTCCGTTCCCATGGAACACACTGCTTAACAGAAACAGATACAAAACCAGACTTGATCCACGTGCCACGAAAGGGACACAATGACAGGGAAGTGGGGCTGAGGAATGAGCTCCAGATCACTCTCCGGCTCAAAGGACAAGTCGCTTTGTGAAATGAGACATTAAAGCACAGCACTACCACTATTTCTGTTAACTGCTGAGAAACATAAGTTTCCATTCAAATTGTTTCATCTTCTCACAAAGCACTTTCACCCAATAACACATGCCATTCATTAAGTACTATTTGCATTACTTTGCTTACTACTCACAATTCTACACGACTGACTACTACACGGGGCAGGTACCTGCAGAAGCAAGTTTTATGGGGAGAAGCTGTGAAAAGCTGGAGAACTGAGAAGGGGAAACAAGAGGTCAAGCGAGCTCTTGGCTGAATGCCAGGCCCCGGTCCGACCCCTCACTTCTGGGCTCTCCCTCATCCACCTCATAGCCTAAAAGTAGGGGCCACCAGCTCTGTTTCCCAAATGGGGTGCCTGACGCTCACTTAGGTAGCAGCCAAAAGCTAGAAGGCATCAACGTTCTATAACTCACTCGAACAAGCCAATAATTAAAGAAATATAAGCCTACCCAGTACAATAAATAAGGACAGAAGTAACAATATCTGGACAGCAAGAAATGGCAAATAAAAAAATACTTTTTAAAAATATTATACTCCAGTTTTTCAAATAAAAACAATTTTGCTGGAACACAAAAAATCCACCTATAACAGAAGTTCTATGTATATGGTACACATTCTCAGATCATAAAGCATAAAATTCTTTAGAACAAAGCAAAACTCAACCAATTATTTGCAAGCTCAAATACTGTTTTATGGAAAGACAATGAATGAAAGAAAAAAAATTTTAAGTTACGAAGAATATTTTTAACATTGAAAATATAAGTAAATGATGTTCTACCAAAGTCCCACTGAAAGGAAAATGGACTATTCCCTACACCAATATAAGCAAGAAGAATGAACAGTCTTCAAAGAATTTTGAAGCTGACGAGAGACTACAAAAGCAAACAGAATAAGTAAAAATTAAACAACAATAAAGTATATCATCTGTTACAGAAAACACGAAGAGACCAAAAAAAAGGAGAAATCAGAAAATAATCATGGAATTTTCCTCTCCCCCAGATCTACATAAATAAATAAGCCTGGGAAATTTTTCAAAACTTTCAACAGATAAACAATCTTTTCTTTTAAAAAAATGTTATACTCCCAAACTCATTTTACTTGAGCCCAAGCAAAACATTTTAAAAGAAAGTTGCACTCAAAAATTCATAATAAAATCCTGTCTAAGTAACGAAAGACACAAAAAAGGATAGCTACTATAAATAAGTAGTACTTAAAATGGGAATTCTAAGATGGAATAACCCATGGAAAACTAGCCACTTAATTCATTATAATCGGAAATAATAGTATCACTCATAGCAACTACTAGATATCAAAAAAGGCATTTGAAAATTGAAACTTTATTTTTATTAATACTCTTAAACTTATATAAGCACTGAATAGCAACTGGTAGTAGATATACCAAAACAGATTCGGGGGGGAGGTGAGATAAGAAATAATTTTTATTTTTCTTCTTTTGAGAAGGTCCAAAAGCCAACGTGAAATGGATCCCCCATGTGAAGCCGAAAGGAGAGTCAGGCTCTCTCAAGGACAAGTGGCAGGGAACCTTTCGTGGCCAACAGGGAAAGGCAGACACGTGTGCCTGTGAGGAATACCCAGAGGGGCTGCCCGGTCATATCCTCCAGAGCAGGTGACAGTTCCAGAAAGGCCCCCAGTCATTACCAGGTGAGAGAGCTGGGCCTTCAGGGGGAGGTGAAACCTGGGTCAAGTCAAGGGACGCACGGCTGCCCATTGGCAGAGGCTGCCATGGACGCTGGACCCTATGGTTGGGTAAAAAGAAACCATAAATTTAAGCTCCAACTCCATGTGCTAAGGAATCTAACACTGACTTAATGTCTGTAAGTCGTCACTATTTTGAAACAGTGAAGTGAGCCTAAATATTCCAATGGCCCCATATCTGGAATTCAGACATTTAAAACTTAGCGTCGGTGCATTTCAATAAGGAGCAGAGAGCACATGATCCCTCCTCTCAAACCCTGGACTCTGGGACATTCTCAGCTTCCCAAGCCCATTTCTGCTTTGCCTAAATAAATCACAGGGAAGGCCATGGATGTTATGTATATCACGCATTTCATGTGTAATCAAGCTGCCTCTGAGTGGGCATCGTACAAAGGGCAACTGTGTACAGCTCTATTCTGCTCATCAACAGGGATTTATTTCCATGTGCCCCGGATAGCAGCACATTGACTGTGCTTTACAAAAAAGAACAGTTTCAAAGTTGAAAGCCCTTATAGTTCTGTATTTATTATGACCATTCATAAAAAAATTATTACCATTCCACATTAACTATTTCATTTCTATTAAAGTTTTAAACTGTGATTAATAGTTATCTTGATCAATGCTGATAATCAATTGCAGTGAATTAGCAGTTTAAAAAAGACATAGGTAAATGGAGAGCGAACCCGTGTTAGTGTTTAGAAGGAACCAATATGGTAGCTAGGACAATTTTCTTTAAATGAATATATAGATTTTTCTTCAATACAAAAATCCATGCAGAATATTTATAGAGCATGGCAAAGCAACAGAAAATTCATCTAGAAAATAAGCAGGCAGTGAAAGCAAAGGACATATTCGTTTTATGTAGTTCCAGAATTTGAAATGCACTGCTAAGGATAATTGTCAAAATGGATCGTTATAAACTGAGAGGAACTGGAAAAGGAAGCAATGATCACTAGAAGCTAAAATGGCTTCATTAAGAACAAATCAGGCCACAGTCACCTCCTTTCTGTCTTTGACAGATTTATACTCTGGGAGATCAAGAAATTGTTAGAGCTGTAATATAGCTGGATTTTGGCTAGGCATTTCAAAAAAACGTTTATGACGTGATTGTGCAATAAATGGGATTAAGACGTGGGTGACAGAAAAAAGTTACAGTTATGTTCAGTTGCTACTGAACATTATGCCCAGAAAGTTCTGAAATAATTAAAGAACATCTCCCTAGGCACTGAGTCCCAGAAAAAGGCCCCACCCTTGTAACTTACCAGCTATCCTTTATTAATTGCTTCAGTGAAGGTTTTAATGGCATGCAAATCGTATTTATGGATGACAAAGCACTAACAAAGGGAAATGCCAGGAGGAAATTTAATAAGAACGTACTAAACGCCCCACATTACATCTCTTTGTAGTGTATGATACCACCACTCTGCCAGACTGCTCTGAATAAAAGATGTCAGCTGACTGCTTCTACTAGAGCCCACAGATTGATTCTATGAAGGGAAATGGGCAAACGGAAGAAGAGCCTGGTTCTCTGGTGGCTTGGCCACCATAATTATCGGAAGATCAGGGTTAGCAGTGTGGCATCTTACTGGGAAGGACTGCTGAGCCCCAATTGATCTTACTGATTGATCGGTGGATCCATTCATCTACATACGACTTGTTGCTTAGCCAAGGGACTGGAGAAACACACACGTCTCATAAAATCTGCTTTGCCTGATTAAAATACCCACTGATGACCCACGGAGGGACAGGGTCCTTTTTTCTTACTTACATGGGCAAGATCCTCTGGCTGCCTCACTTTTCTTGTCAGTTTAAAACATCTGCCTATAAACAATGTTTTTTCTTAAAACGGCAAAAGAAAAATTGGGGGAGATATTTTTTTGAAAGTAGAATAACAAGTGAAACTCAAAAGTTACACTGCTGGTGTTTCTGGAACTGTGCTATGACACTTCTAGAAACCAATATGCATCAATACCGTAAGTCCTACAGAGTCCCTATAATTTGACATTTATGGGAATTTATCTTTGGGAAATCATCCCAAGGAACGAAGAGGCTACAAGTACAAAGGTGTTCTTTGTAGCCTTGTTTACATAAATGTCAACTCAAAATACCCAAAGAATGGTTAACCAAACTATGGTACATTTGCTGCACGGAATAGCGTACAATCAAAAATTATAAACATGAAAACTGTGCAACAAAGAAAAATCAACTTGTTATAATGTTAAAGTTAAAAAAAGAGAGAAGGCAACATTACTTCTGCACAGTGATTATGGATGCCATAGACAGGGTCTGGGTGTCAGATGCAAAGAATCTGACTCGTTGAGGTTTCAGGATTGTGGTCATTTTTCTCCTTTAACTGATAAGTTGGTTTTATTGCTATATTGTAGGACGGGGAAAAAAGAAATATTAAAAATAAAGTTGAAGAGTATTCTACAATGCCTTCATAACTGGGATGAAACTCATCTTGGTAGTCCAGATATTATGGACAGGTTATATTCCAAATATTTACTCCCATACTGATGAATATCTGGAACCCAAAAAGCATCTTCCACTGTTACACGGTGGAAAGGTTCTCAAAACAGCCCTGGAAAGCCCATTTCACCGCAACGAAGTTCACCAACAGTATGGACAAGATCTAACTACAATTTATAGTTTCATTTCTATTGAAAAGTCTGTCCGGTAGCCCAAGGCCACTGCTCATTTCACCTGTTTCAGAGACCCCTGAGATGCCTCCACTAGGGGTAGAGTCATAGGGGGAACAGCCGAGAGCTGTCTTAGATGTTGAGAACACTGGCAGATTCCCAGGGGTCAGTGGGGTCAGGGTTCTGCAGGTCGGAGCAGAACCCGTCCTTGGAAGCAGGAAGAACTGGGACATTGTGGGGAGCCCAGCAGGGCAGCAGCGTCAGAGGGAACCATGACAGCTGGGGCAGGACTGGGGTTCCCATAATGCCTCCAGTGGTGCATGGTGGCAGATGTAAATGTCCTGGCCATGTTGGTTGTGTCATGTGTCCACTCTTAGGGAGGGCTGGGGCACTGATGGGTGACAGAGACAGGAGCTGGTCTAGGGGAAGTGGTAGGAGGCCAGTGTTTGCACATTTAGAGCATTTGTAATTGGTATTCTGGAGTCAAAGATACCTATGTAACAGTTAGTTTTAAAAAAAAAAATAGAAAAGAAACCATATGCTATGTACTGAATTGTGTCTCCCCAAAATTCATATGCTGAAGCCCTAACCCCCAGTGTAACTATATTTGGATATATGGCTTTTAGGAGGTAATTAAAGTTGAATGAAGCCATAAAGGCGGGGTCCTAATCCAATAGGATTGGTGGCCTTATAAGAAGAAGAAGAAGAGATCTCCCCTCCCCATGCACACCTACCAAGGAAGACCATGTAAGGACACAGTGAGAAGGTGGCTGCAAGCCAGGAGGACGGCACTTACCAGGAATCAAATTAGCCAGCACCTTGAACTTGGACTTCTCAGCTTCCAGAACTGTGAGAAATACATTTCTACTTTTTATGTCATCCAGTCTGTGGTCTGTTGTTATGGCAGCCTGAGCTGACTAAGATACTACGGTTCATAGATTTACTTGAAATGTCATATGACTATTGTTATTTATCAATTATCTGGCTTGAAGGAAATGATCTCTACAGATTACCTATCAGTCAACCTTGATTTTGCTTCTAATAAGGTTGGGAGAGAGAAAAAGGTACAAAACATAGAGCTAGAAACTTTGAGGTAGGATCTTCTTCAAACATTGATTTATAATTAAATTATCTCTAGAAACAATAGCCTAAAAGAAAGGAAATTTTTCAGTGTTACCATTTATCAAGATGATATAGAGGTACAACAGAGGAACAGGATCTGTTTTAAAAGTTTTGCACAGTAATTATTCATGTATCAATGCAAAATATCCTTGAAGAAAGGAGACCACTGTAAAATATTTTTAAAAGAAAATAACAAAGGACTGGAGATTGCTTTAATCCCACGACCACTGCAGACACCTAGGCATTGCTAGGCAACAATTCCTCAGTAGCTCAGCTCAAAAAGAGAAAAGCTAAAAAAGGCTATTATAGACAGGGTCGAGAAAACCAAACGGACAGGGGCAGAAGGGAGTGACACAGTGGCAACAGGCAAAAGAGAGACAGAAGACAGCATATCTCGGTCACTAAATAAAGACATTCTAGTAAAGAAACTATTGTATAATACGAAGATGGAGAACTTAAATGATAAAGAAAAAAATAATTAAGCTTTTCAACAAGAATCACCCAGAAGGTTTCTGTTAACGGGAATCACAAACCTCAGCTGTTGTTCCTGAAACTGTGATAATACACTAGGTACATTTGAAATCTTTTCTGGAGAAGCTGAATATAAAAATTCAAAATATACTTATTACATTAGGCCTTAACTAGTTCTCAAATTTATTTATTTTTATTTATTTATTTTTGGCTGCATTGGGTCTTCGTTGCTGCGCGCAGGCTCTTCTCTAGTTGCGGCGAGCGGGGGCCACTCTTCGTTGCGGTGCGCGGGCTTCTCACTGCAGTGGCTTCTTTTGTTGCGGAGCATGGGCTTCAGTAGTTGTAGCACGTGAACTCAGTAGTTGTGGCGCACAGGCTCTAGAGCACAGGCTCAGTAGTTGTGGCGCACGGGCTTAGTTGCTCCGCGGCATGTGGGATCTTCCCGGACCAGGGCTCGAACCCGTTTCCCCTGCATTGGCAGGCGGATTCTTAACCACTGCACCACCAGGGAAGCCCCTTAAGTAGTTTTTAAGGTAAAAACTTGCGATGCCCAACTTGAGATGTCTTTGCACTATGCGGGGCAATAAGTAAATATTCTCTCTATTGAATATGTATTTACTTTTAACATACATTGGGTTAGTTAGGGAATTTCTATTCCTATGATTTACATAATCCGGCTAACTAATATATCATTAATTCAAATCCTTGTCTATACTGCTCATTATAATACCAGATTTCTTAACAGAATCTTTCATTATTCTCACGTAATCAAAAGCAGTTACTGTCTACCTGTGACAATGACCAAAGTGTGCCCCAAAAAAATGAACGGGCGTCCTCTGTGAACCTGGTCTAAAGCAACCCATGATGTTCTAGGCAGACACTGAACAATGACTTAAGAATGTATTAAAAATTAAAGGCCTTTTCTATAATGTAAATGCTTTTCTGGTACTATTTCATGATCACAAAAAAAGTACTCATTTTTGACCATCACAGCCTTACGAAGCCTGCCTCGGCTGCCCAATCTACTTAAAAACCTTCAGAGGGCATGAGTTCATGCACCTGATCATCCTGTCACCTAAATCTTATTCCCAGTTAATGAGGACATTTCCATCAGCCAGCACCCATCAGGCTACCCAGTCCTGCTCCCTCCCGGGGAACACAGTGGGAAGTGGTCCTGCATCACACGACAGGTAGAAGAGGAAGTGCTCTCTCTACCACCCCGCAGACAGGGATGCTGGGAAGCCGATGGAAGTCTGATACCCACAGTGCTGGCAAAGCTCCATGGGCCGTATCAGTTTGCAGCCAACCTAGAGTTCCAAACTTGGAAACGCCCTATTGCAAGAGGCCAATGCTTTTCTCCACCACACATGAGGTCGATGTCAATTAAAGAATTAGTCCAGGCCCACTTGATGTATCTTGATAGCCAAGACAAGCACTCCTGTCTGACATCACAAACAGTTCTGAAGGAGGGCTACTCAGGGACTCATCACTAGGAAGGGGGGGCCCTTCAAAGGGCATTAACTGTGGCCAGCTCAGCCTTCACTGTCCTCATGACCACAGTCAGGGCTGCATCAGGCCCTCAAGTAAACTTGGGCAGTTTGGGAAATTGTCAAGGTACTACAGTATTACTATAAACCCTTCAGATATCTTACCCTCACCTTTGTATCTTGAAACTTCATTCATTCAGCAGTTATTTTGGGGGGCTTCTTTCTTACAGAAACTGTTCTAGACGTTCAAGAACGAAATAGAGTCCCTGCCCTCATGGGTCCTGCCAAAATGTGAAATACCGGTCAGCCTCACCAGAAGAGTCCACACACAATGAAGGATGACCAACAGCCGTGTTCAAGCTGGTAATACTGCCAACCCAAGTTCACTAGAACACACACTGCACACATTGGAAGCAACTTTAGAGCTTGGAGAATATGTGCTCTCACAGTTCAGAAGACCACATTTGAACACTTTCCCCCCCCTCAGGTTTTTTATTTTATTTTTCTCAAGTCACAACTAATTGTCTTAATGATTTGATAAACTCCCTAAAGAATATTCAACATATGTATTATATGTCATACTTAATAACAGGATTTAAATAAAGGTAAAAAAATGATGGACAAAAACTGAACAAAACTCTGGTCATGGAAATTATATCAGCAAGAGGAAAATGGGAATAAGAGAACTAACTTTCCATTTCTCCATCAGACCTCTCCACTAGATTATTTCAACAGCCAAATGGCTTTTGCAATATAATCTCCGGCTCCATAAGGTATCCATCCAACTGCCCAGATTAAAATGTTTTCCACTCAACTTCCTAATTATTTTCCTAGATTTTTACTAGGATCTATGCTCTTCAGGTTAATTTTGCCTATGGTATCAGAACAATGAAATTTTACAGAACACCCCTACCACTGCACAGCCCTTTCTAATTCTGTGTTCAATCATGTCTCACTGGGAGCCTGAAATAGGCCATGGCAGGGATATTTACACCACAGAAATCAGTGAACGCTCCGAACCAGAGCGGTGTTCCTGTTTTTACTTTTCAAGAGAGCAGATCATTAAATGGTTCTTCCCTATTCAAAGCACCTCATCAATAAAATTACGTACCTTAAAAATTAGTCATAAGCTGAAAGATCATCAATTATTAGCCAAAAACATAAAATGAATTTTGCTTCAATCCACAAAAGCACAGTAGGTTCAGTAACTGAAACAATCTTTTAGAAAGATAAGTTTCTCACAAATTCTTAGATCTTATTATTACTGAGATACTCGGAAGGACCCAGAGCCTTCCTACCCATAGCCATCACAGGTAAGAGCAGAATGGACTTGACAAATCTGGGAAATAACATTTTGGTATTTGTTCCTTCAAATATTTTTTAACGCACAGTCCATACTTTTTTTAAAAGCGAAAAAAGGATCACACCACACATCCTGTTTTATAAACTGCTTTTAAATGTAAATATAGTGTGAACAATTTTCCATTTATCAAATAATCTCCCATATGCTTGTTACAGCCTGAAACTTTAAAATGACACATTAAAATACTTTTAAAACTGAAGGAAGATTATTCTCAAGGTATAAGAAATAACAGAATCGGTAAAAGGACAGTGGATGAAATGAACGTGAGTTGATGTTTCACCGTACTCCCTACCCCGCCCTTCCGACCCTCAACATCTCCCACACATCAGTTCTTTCAGGGAATAGCTCAGCCTCATTCAAATACGAGTAATCATGCTGTAGGAACACAGGCAAAAGACAGATAATAATACGCATCGTAAAAATAATTACCAGAAGTGGCTACATTACAAAAATTCAGGGGCCCTTGTTCAGGAATTATTAAGAATTTCAAGACAGTGATAGCAAAGTGTTAATCTAAGTGCAGGGTCCTATGTGAATGTACAGATCATGTGCCCATAAAGCTGGCCATGAAATTCAACAAAGGGAACAGACTAAGTGTTCAGAAAAAATAGTTCTCCATTGTTTCCAAAATACTCAAGATAAAATTGTCTGTCTAAAAAAAGAGGCTCAGAGACTAGGTAAGAATTGGTTATCATTAATCTAAGAGATTTTGAATGGACTGATAGAGCTGAAGAAGTGGAGTTTTTTTAAAAAAAATAATAGAATGAAAGCCATGTAACTGCAACAATTAAACAGAGAGTAAGCAGCTGAAAACACAAAGACACGTAGGAAAGCAAACTTAAAGAAATGACTCAAAACTGAATAGAAAGAAACAAAGATACATAAACGATTACAAGAACAAGATGCTAGATTTGGAAGACAAAGGATACAGAACATAACAACTACAGTTCTTGAAAAGTGAAGACTATCTGAAATATGCGCAAAGTAGTAAAAGATCTGATAATGGAAAACTTTCTGATATAAAGAGAGACTTGACACTACAGATATTATGGTACAGGAAGTCCCAGGAAAGTGACATGAAACAACCAGTGCTCAGAGAGGCAGGTAAAACTTTAACTCCAAAAAGAATGAAAGAACCCAATGCGCATGTCCGATGGAAAGAGCTAGTCGTGTGTAAGAGAGAAAAACATTAACCTGGCCTCAGCTTTCTGCTCCACAAATATCCAGTGCTAAAAAAAAGTGGACAGCAATGTCTGAAATTCCAGGGTCAAGAAAGTGTGACCCAAGAACTTGATACTCAGCCAAACTGTCTTTCACATATTAAGGCAAGAATCAGCCATTCTGAAGCAGTTAAGAATTCAGGGAACAGAGTACCCTTAAGGACTTCAATGTGACGATGAAATGCAGCCAAGCTAGAATGATTTACAAAATTTTTTAAAAACCTCAGGAATGGCAAAACTACAGCTAAAAGACTGTTGATAAGTACTGAATCCATCCAAAGGAGGGACTAAGTAAAAGAGCTATGGAAATTGTGACAGTAGGGCACAATACAAATGTTACAATCCTGTCCATTGTAAAATTCATAACTGATAAAAATTTGGAACTAGGGAGAGGAGAGGTAGCATAAGGTCAGTGCTAATATTTTACCTTTCAAAGAAAGAGTCAATATGTCTCCCCTTGCAACAAGTAGTTTATAAGAAATTGTTCTAATCTCAACATTTTTTTAATCATCTTTTCTTATAAATTTAGTTTCTTAAAGATACCTCTAATCTCCTTCTTGGCGAGGAAGTCAGCAACTCTCTCAGTCTTACTGAAATTTCTTTTTCTTTGTTTTAATTAAAGTCAATTTTACTTTATACCTTTATGTAAAACAACATGTATAAGATTCTATCCATTCTTCTAATTTTGCCTGTGACACATTCTAGATGGAATTCACAAAATGTCAAAAACGTCATTTCTAAATAGTGAAACGGGTGTTGTTTTTTTTTTCTATTTCTTCTTTGTACTTTTTTGTATTGTTTGACTTTTTTTATAATAAGAATGTATAACTCCCCCCGACCCCCCCGCCCAAGTTACTTTTTAATAGCAAAGAAAATCTTATCATTACTACCTAAAACATTCAGTTTATTGGTTTTGATCTTCTCCATTCCTGACAGCCGGGCAAAAATCTAAATTTAAGTCTATTCATTTCTTATTGTTCCTATTATCTCTGTTTCACAGGTGATAAAACTGAAACCCAGAGTAGTTAAGTAATCTGCTCAAGATCACCCAGCCTGAATGTGACCTTAGGTCCTCAGGCTTCACAGCAGGTGGGCTGACAGACTTCCTGGAGTTAATTTGGTTGACTCCAACTTTTTCATTCAGTAGGCATGTCTGTGCCTATAGCAGCAGGGAGAAGTTTCATCTACAATGAAATGGATATACTCATTTAGGTCTGCAGTTGTGGGAACTCACACAACCCTTTCAGAAAGCAAAGATACATTTTTGAATACAAAGATGTATTCAAGAGTCTTTAAAATGCTTATGTATTTTAACACAGTGATTCTATTTTCAGGAATCTAGCCTAAGAAAACAATCACAAGGAAAGAAAAAAGTATATAAATAAAAACACTAGGGACTTCCCTGGCAGTCCAGTGGTTAAGACTCCGTGCTTCCACTGCGGGGGCCACGGGTTCTATCCCTGGTCAGGGAACTAAGATCCCACATGCCACACAGCATGGCCAAAAAAAAAAAAAACCCACTAAAAAGTGGAGGATTATTTCTACTATCAAAAATTAGCAACACAATGTCTTAACAACAGAGGATTGGTACAATAAATCATAGTAGAACTACACACATGATCACTATGCAGACATTAAAATGCACATTACAAAGGAATACTAAGGGCTTCCCTGGTGGTGCAGTGGTTAAGAATCCGCCTGCCAATGCAGGGGACACGGGTTCAAGCCCTGGTCTGGGAAGATCCCACATGCCGCAGAGTAACTAAGCCCATGTGCCACAACTACTGAGCCTGCGCTCTAGAGCCCGCGAGCCACAACTACCGAGCCCGCGCGCCTAGAGCCCGTGCTCCACGACAAGAGAAGCCACCGCGATGAGAAGCCTGCGCACCATAATGAAAAGCAGCCCCCGCTCACCGCAACTAGAGAAAGCCCGCGCGCAGCAACAAAGACCCAATGCAGCCAAAAATAAATAAATAAATAAAATTTATTTTAAAAAACAAAGAAATGCAAATGAAGAAGTCTTTCCAGAAATTCATCTGAGAGTGAGGAACAGGTCAACAGAGGGAAAGGTTTGGGAAAGAAACTCTGCAGTTCACCTTTGTTTTTTAAAATGGTAAAGAATTGAGTCTGTTTACAAACTAGGAGGAGAAGCCAGGTGAAGAATCTGCCTCTTCTGGGTAGATGTCCATCTCTCACTTAGATGGCAACTTATTCCATTCCCAAGACAAACATAAACATGCCTACACTGAGTCCTTTACGAGGAACTCTGTGGTGTATTAACGCAGATTTTCATAGGAAGGTATCTCGTATCTTTTTTTTTTTTTTTTTACTGATTGGAAATTGAATGCAAACTAAGACCACTTGACTGTTACTGAAATGAAGAGCCCAGTTTGCTTTTTTTTTTTTTTTAAAGAAATTCACGTTCTTTTATTTATTTATTTCTGACTGTGTTGAGTCTTCGTTTCTGTGCGAGGGCTTTCTCTAGTTGTGGCAAGCGCGGGCCACTCTTCATCGCGGTGCGCGGGCCTCTCACTATCGCGGCCTCTCTTGTTGCGAAGCACAGGCTCCAGACGCGCAGGCTCAGTAATTGTGGCTCACGGGCCCAGTTGCTCCGTGGCATGTGGGATCTTCCCAGACCAGGGCTCGAACCCGTGTCCCCTGCATTGGCAGGCAGATTCTCAACCACTGCGCCACCAGGGAAGCCCAGGTATCTCGTATCTTAACTTTGGCTGTGAATTCCTTGAGGAAACCATGTCTCACACGTCCAGTTTTCAAATGGCCCACAGAACAGGTCCCTCAGTAAAGACTGGTTGATTAGCAAAAATTAATCACATCAAGCTGCCCAGCCGTCTGCTACTCAAACACCTGCTCCAGAGAGATCTTCAGCAACACCCTCAACCTGACGTTAACCTTGAACCACACCCACCCATCTCCACTGGCCAAGGTTCCAGTCAGAGGTAGGGTGGTGGCTGAGGACACAGACCAGTAGCCACCCGGGATTCAAATCATGGCTCAACCAATTACCAGCTGTGTGACTCTGGGCATGCTGCTTGACCTCTCTGTGCCTCCTTTCCCTCATATGTCATAGTATCTACTCCTCAATACTGTTTTGGGAAAACAAATTAACACTGTAATGTGCTTAGAAGCAAGCCTGACATATAGCCCCCACTCTGAAAGTGTTGGTTATTATTATTCAAGGAGGGAAAATGGCAATTGCACAGGAGACAAGACAGAGAGTTCAAGTGCGCCATAAAAGTGGGTCATTTTGCAGTGCTTTCTCTGAGAATTGTCTTTGCCAAAGTTAACAACACAATGCTTCTGCACAATGACTCACTAGCCCTCCCCACATCCCTCAGTTTCTGTCAGTTCTGTCAAAGGGTTATTTTATTCACTTTCAAGCCTTCCAAAAACATTTGGAATCTGCATAAAAGAAATACGAAATTCTAAGCTGCTACTCCAGTGTTTTCCTTGCAACTCTCACTAGAGTTCCTATCACAACACTTCATGTGCGTTTTAGAATTCCTTCATGTGTGCTAGACTCAGCTACATACCTCGAACTTTCTCAGGTGCTTCATGTCATCAACCTTTGAGAACATTCCAGATAAACACTAAAATATATATATATATATTTATATATACAAATACATATATTTAAAAATGTATATTCATCCCACTTTAACGGAGTAAGTCTCATTATTGATAATTTGCAAAATTACTGCAGAAAGTAAATTTGGTACTTTGGTTGACCAGTGTACTGCTGGTAAGCAAAAGTTGATAACATTTTGGTCAATTTCCTTCCCATCTCTACTCTATGTATTTTCAATATGTGAAGTAAACATTCTGGAGTTGGAAAGAAGATAGCCAGGTCTCCAGTGGAGTGCACGCATCCACAGGTGGTTGAGGTTGAGTCTTTCCCATCACCACACTCCAAGTTCATGGCTGTGGTGGATCCCTGGCTTCCGGTTCAGTAACTGCAAATAGGGTTGGCGCCATCTTTGTCAGAGCAAATGGGGGAGTGACCAGAGCAGCGTAGGGACTGGGGTCACAGACCCATTATTCTCTGTAGATGGGGGGGGGTCCCTTTCACTAGTCTCCCACCACATCACACCCCAATTCCTTGGTCAAAAAAGCAGATCTGCCAGGATGCAGCTAAACAACAACTAACTCTACTTCTTTTTCATTCACTAAAGGCACATGTAATGAATGGTCAATGGAGTCTTCTGATCACACCCAGGTGAGAAAGATCTGGCCAAGCGGAACAGCACCTGGATGCTTTCCTTAATACGCAGAGGCTCACTGTGGTTGGCCACCCCTGCACCCCAATCCCAGCCCCCATGACTGTGGGATTCTGGTTCCAGGCTTGCTGAAATCCTGAAAATAGCTCACAGGCCTGCATTCCATCCAGGGTTGCAAACCCCTTAGGGGTCCAAAGACTCCAGGTTGAGAGGCAAAATCCTAGAGTAAATGAAAATCAAAACCTGAGGAAATTTCACCCAGGTTGATAGATATCCTAAAATATGCAAAATTCCTTCTCAGGAATTTGCCTAAGTACCACCTGAAATGTAAGGCGAGCCCTGGAACAATTTGCCATTGACTTTTTATTTATGCCAACTGCCCATAAAAATTCCTCTCCTGATTTGCAAGGACAGAACTCTCAGGAACAAATGACCTAATTAAGCAGGAGATTTCCTGGCTTACAGCTACGCGGAAGACTAAAATGTAATGAAATGATGCTGAATTTGAAAGGGGCTGTAAGCCAAACCAATTGAGTGAACTGGGTTTGCTTTCTTTTGATGTGTGTACCCAACGCCCCCCAAGCTAAAACCCTGAGCATGACAGCCATCCTTAACTACTTTTATTTATGAAGCAACCAGAATGCGTATTTCCCCACTTATCTACTGCACCATTTTTCAGAATGTGATTATGCAGCACTCTGAATGCATCTTCTTGGAACAATTTGTCGGCCTGCCTTTGCTATTGGGTTTTTGCCAATGCGACACAATAGACAGGGTCTGCTGTCTCTCACCCCAGCTTTCAGAAATGCGCTAAATTACCCCATACTCTCACTGGGCTCTAAACCCTCCACCCTATCTGATTTTGCACAGATGTTCAAAGAGAAAGAATTTTTTTGCTTTAAACGAATGTCAAGGGCCTGGCAAAATACTGTAAAAAGAAATGCACAAATCAGCACTGTCCAAAAACTGGTTATGAGCTCACTTCCTCCTCTCTCCAGCTTTTCCACGTCCAAAAAGATAAACATGGGAATGATCACACTTGCCCAAGGTCTAAAAAAAGAACTTAGGAAGTGCGCAGGTGTCGGGCTGACAGGTAATTTTTCTCTGTTCCTTTACACTGAACTCTAAGGAGCTGGGTGAGTAGTTAAGGGCGCTTTGCTAGAGGCAGTCCTGTGATTCTGGTTCTTTTGCCTACTCCCCCCTGGGGAGGTGAGGTCATGGGGAAATTCCAAGGGGGTCACATAACTGCTCAGTGGCACCGGCAAACAAGCCTGAGACCAGTCCCATCCCCCATGCCCACCCCCATGACACCCTATTTTCAGAGCTGTGTTTATTCTGCCAGTTTCTCCCTCCTTCCCATCACTTCCTCCCCGGGGCCACCAAGAACTCCCTCGGCGGCCAAAATTAAATCAGTAGCTAGATTCCAACTCAGAAATGTCCCATTCCTGGCTAATCAGAACTAGGATTCTCATACTCTTGCATGTCTGGGAGCTGTCATCAGTGACAACTCTCTCCTTCATCCAGGAGAGAACTGCTAACCTGATGTGAGGCTGGCAAACACCCACCGGGAGAGTGAAAACATCTGTAGTCAAGAGATTTAGACGAACGAACAAACCAAAAAACCTCTCACACAGACTTATTTGAGTTTCTGTGTGATAGTGAGAAAAATGAGATAGAAAAATGGGAAAGGGTATGCCGGTACATACAGGGGCACATGTATGTTTGAACAGCAAACCTAGCTTCTAACAAATCACAGAAATTCTCTTAGGGCTTCCCTGGTGGTGCAGTGGTTAAGAATCCGCCTGCCAACGCAGGGGACACGGGTTCGAGCCCTGGTCCGGGAAGATCCCACATGCCGCGGAGTAACTAAGCCCGTGAGCCACAACTACTGAGCCGGCGCTCTAGAGCCCGCGAGCCGCAACTACTGAAGCCCACGCGCCTAGAGCCCGTGCTCCGCAACCAGAGAAGCCACAGCAATGAGAAGCCCGCGCACCGCAACAAAGAGTAGCCCCAGCTCGCCGCAACTAGAGAAAGCCTGCGTGCAGTAACGAAGACCCAATGCAGGCAAGAATAAATAAATAAAATAAATAAATTTATTTTAAAAAAAAAGAAAAAAGAAATTCTCTTAGACTGATCCGTAAATATCAGGCTGAATCTGCACCCTTAGAAGATGAAAAATTTGCAATTTTTTGAACAATTTAGGTCTCACATATTACTGCTTCTATAGGAAATTTTTTTATCATCTTATATTGCACCTTGGCAAAAAAAACCTAAACTTTGAGTTGAACATGGCAGATAAACTACATGCCGGCATCACCTCTCCCACCAAAACCCTACCAAAAGAACAGTAAATGTATCTTTTTAAACGGACAAAGAAATAACAGCAGCAGAGACAAGAGCAGACAAAACATTCAACTGACACTCGGAGGATGGAAGGCAGAGACATAACTGGTGATTCAGATCCTAAGCGATGCTCAGAGAGGTTCCAACCAATAGGCCTGTTCTTCCCCACTCTGAGTCCCTGGGAGGCTCCCGCTAAAGGGAAGGGTGAGAGGCAGGGTGGAAGAGAGGGTGCAGGTTCAATACAAAGAGGATGGACCTTGGGGCCCCAAGTCCCCTTCTCCTATCTGCCCCAAGCGCCAATTAAGGGGGTTATTATCCAAACAAATTGAACAAAGGAGATCAGAAATGACAGCAGGCATAAGAAAGTGATGTGATTCAGGGCTGAAAACCCAGCAAGAGATGGTAGGTATTCTGGGAAAGTCTACTGACTACCCCATGGGACCCATATTCCCCTTCCTCTATCCTGCTTCCAGAATTCTCAGAGCTTATCCCAGGCTTATCACAGGCAAGGCTAGTGGGATTTTTCTCTGGAGCATCTGAATGAACATTCATACTAACATTTGAGGGTTTCCTCTGACGAGAGGACCAGTTGCTGCTTCATCACTTTAAAGGAACATCAACAATCAACAAGCCTGTCCATACGCACAGAGATTCAGATCCGATTTTTTTTGTACCTTCCTCTTAATACTTGCTCTTAGTGGCAGCTGCGGGTGAGCAAACATGTAAGGAAAGCCTACGAAATGAAGGTCAGGACCAAAACACAGAGAAGGGAAAAAGCCTTGTTGACAATATGCAGACATTACAGGGAGTAGAGGAAAAATCTTTTTAAATCTAAAATTAATATCCCCAGAAAGAATATCACGTCTTAAAGTAAGGGGAGAGATGCTATGAAAAAAGGCCAACAGCTCTTGGAAATTAACCATATAGATAACTGAATTTCTTGTTAATCTGATGAAATTTTATAGAAAGTAGAGTAAAAAAATAAATACATAGAAATTTTAAAAAATACATAGGGAATCTTCAAGAAGGCCTAATCCTCAAATAATAGGAATTACAGAAAGAGAGAATTAAAAGAAAAAATTTTTAATTCAAGAAATGTCCCAGATTGGGACTTCTCTGGCAGTCCAGACCCCTGGATGGGGAACTAAGATCCCACATGCCATGCAGCACGGCCAAAAAATAAAATAAAATAAAATAAATGTCCCAGACTGATAGACAAGGGTCTCCAGACTAAAAAGAAAAACAAATTCCCAGCATAAATAATTGCAATAGGACCCACTGAGATATACGCCAAAAACTGTGAAACTTCAAAATACGAGCAGTTAAGTGAAGATTCTAAAATGTTTCAGAGAGATAAAGAAAAAATAAATCACAAAGGAGCAATGTCTTTAAAATGTCAAGGATAATATTTTCAAATTTTAATTCCACATGTAGTAAAATTATCAAGCAAAGATAAGCTTACGTTAAAAACATTTTTACTTGTAAAGAATCAAAAGAAATTTAGCTCCCTTGCACCTTTCTGAGAAAGCTACTGGAGTATGTGTTCTATCAAAACAATGGGGTAAATCATGAAATTAGAGTATGTGGAATCCAGAAAAGAGTGGGTCCAAGAAAGAAGAGCAGTGAAGGAAAGTCCCTGAACAACGGCTGTGTGCTAGGCCTTGCGTACGACTCGTTCGCACAGGAGCTGGGGGTTGGGGGCTACAGACGGTGTACACCAGGGGAAAAAGATGGGGGAACTGAATGGCTACATGATGTGTTTTCAAGTTTGGTAAGGGGACTTCCCTGGCAGTCCAGAGGTTAGGACTTTGCCTTCCAGTGCAGGGGGTGCGGGTTCGATCCCTGGTCGGGAAGCTAAGATCCCACATGCCTTGCGGCCAACAAACCAAAACACAAAACAGAAGCAATGTTGTAACAAATTCAATAAAGACTTTAAAAAAATGGTCCACATTAAAAATAAAAAAATCTTTCAAAACATAAATAAATGAAATAAAGTTCGGTCAAAAAATTAGTTGAAAGAAAATTGGCAGGTCTGTTGAAGTTATTTGGAAGAAATTAGCAATGGGTATTCAGCAAACCAAGCAAATTTTTAAGAAATGAATTATCTCCAGAGAAAACAAAGTTTTTGAAGGAAACAATCATAGGACAGTATGTGGCTCAGCGATGAACACTCCACACAGTGAGAAGAACAGGCACACCGACTGATGCGTCACCAAGCACTGTACCGTAGCCACGCTGCGAGCAGGAAGGAAGGAGAAACACGGGTGACACACGGGTCCAGAGAGCTTGGTCACTGTCCACAGTGACCTGCAAATTTTAACTACTCTCTAAACGGCCTTTCAACCCATCATTCTGTTTCCAGATCTTCCACCCAGCCTACAAGTTCTCCCCAGACACTGAGCGAGGGGCTCCACCAAAATGAGGGAGAAAATGTGGAAATGGAAGGCAGAGGCTCCAGAAAACAGATTTCAGGAAGAGAAGCCAGGGGGTATTCCTAGGGTAACATCAGAGAGATCCCTGATGCTGACTAGTTCAGAGATCCTACACCAGGTAACAGAGGCAAAGGGGACACGCAGGGTCACCGTGGCAGAGATGGCAGGATGCTGAGTGGACCAGAGAGAAACCCAGGCCAGACTGGAGTAGCTCAGACCTCCAGACAAATCCCCTTGAGGACTGGGGATAAAGCAGGGAATATCCAAGCATCTGATGAATTTGAATATACTGAAAGGGATTTAGACAAGAGGTGAGAATTTTGGAGCGAATTAGGTAAGTATATGGAAAATGAAGTGGAGGAAAAGCTAGATAATTATTAACTCCAGGGGAGGGAATATTGGGCAAAAAGGGGAAATAGCCATGCTATAAACATGAGTCACATGGCTAACAACATGACTAAGCCACAAGAGTCAGCAGAGCCTGCTACAACAGCATGAGCCAAATACTAATTTACTGGGAGATTGTTTTTTATTCTTGTATAGCTACACTTCATTACCACTAAATATTATTAGAAAAAAAGTTGGCTCTCATATTATTATTTGAACCGACATAAATTTTTAAAAAATAAACCATAAAGTTCTAGAAGAAATTATGAGATTTTTAAAAATGCTCTCAGACAGCAGAAGCTCTCTCTAAACATGACCTATAGACCCCAGACGCCATAAAGGCAAAGAGTGACAAAGTGCAGAGCCAAAAGGCAAAGTACAAAGTAAGACAAAGCATTTAAAACACATTTGACACAGGGCTAATCTTCTCCATGGGCAAAGGAACTCCTACATGTCAATAAGAAAAATATTTTCAAGTCAATAATAGAAAAATGGACAAAGGACAGGAACAGGTGGTGGATAGATACCAAAACAAAAATTCAAATGGCTCCTCAACATCTGAAAATGTGTCCAAACTCAACTAGCAGTAAGAAAAACGCAAATGACAATTAAGAAAACCTGACATCTCACTGATCAGATTAGGAAAAGTGAAAACACTGGACATGACTGTGGTTCCTCTCTGGAACAGGCAGTTAAACACAATGATTGATCAAGAGGGGCCTCTGGATCCAGACTGCTGGGTTCAAATCCTAGCTCACCACTTACTGGATGTGGCCCTTGGCCAGGTTACATCATCTCTATGACCTCAGTTTCCTCATCTGTAAAGATGTGATAACCATAGTACTTTTAAGAGTTGCTCTGAGGATTAAACAAGTTAATATCCGTAAAGCACTTGAAACAGTTCTTAGCCCAAAGTAAGCACGATATACGTGTTAGCAGAACAAATGAACAAACTTTTTTTTTTTTTTCAAATTTTAAACTGCTTTAATCCTGAGGGTTTCTTTTTTTTTTTTTTTTTAGCATCTTTATTGGAGTGTAATTGCTTTACAATGGTGTGTTAGTTTCTGCTTTATAACAAACTGAATCAGTTATACATATACATATGTTCCCATATCTCTTCCCTCTTGCATCTCCCTCCCTCCCTCCCACCCTCCCTATCCCACCTCTCTAGGTGGTTACAAAGCACTGAGCTGATCTCCCTGTGCTATGCGGCTGCTTCCCACTAGCTATCTATTTTACATTTGGTAGTGTATATATGTCCCTGCCACTCTCTCACCCTGTCACATCTTACCCCTCCCCCTCCCCATATCCTCAACTCCATTCTCTAGTAGTTCTGTGTCTTTATTCCCATTTTGCCACTAGGTTCTTCATGACCTTTTTTTTTTTTTTTCCTTAGATTCCATATATATGTGTTAGCATACTGTATTTCTTTTTCTCTTTCTGACTTACTTCACTCTGTATGACAGACTCTAACTCCATCCACCTCACTACAAATACCTCCATTTCGTTTCTTTTTATGGCTGAGTAATATTCCATTGTATATATGTGCCACATCTTCTTCATCCATTCATCCGATGATGGACACTTAGGTTGCTTCCATGTCCTGGCTATTGTAAACAGAGCTGCAATGAACACTGTGGTACATGACTCTTTTTGAATTACGGTTTTCTCAGGGTATATGCCCAGTAGTGGGATTGCTGGGTTGTATGGTAGTTCTATTTTTAGTTTTTTAAGGAACCTCCATACTGTCCTCCATAGTGGCTGTATCAATTTACATTCCCACCAACAGAACAAACTCTTGAGAGGCAATATGGCAGTATCTATCTATCTTAAAAACAAATATACCCTTTGACTACAGACCCCACTTCTAGAATTTATATTTCAGATATACTCACATAGAGACTTCAAGGATCTTTGCTGCAGCATTGTTTATAACAGCAAAATTTTTGAAACAACCTAAATGTCTATCAACAGAGACAACTTTACAGATAATTAAAGGTATCCCCATAAAATGGAACGTTACATGCCAATAAAAGAATGAGGCAGATCAGTATATACTAATATAGAATAATCTTCAGGGTGTCTTAAGTGAACAAGATATAATATAATATCTAGTACATGCTACCATTTGTGTTAAATGTCTATGCATAAAATTTCTGGAATGATTATGTTTTCTTTAAATGATGTAAGGCTATCATATAAAGGTCCTACCAGGTTTGTTTAACGGGCAAGAATCATGAATGATTCTTTCCAAAGTGTTGGAAAAGTCTCTTCTCTTAAAGAGAGTAAATGTTCCCCATGTAACTTTCACTATTTGCTAAACAAACCTTGTTCCCACAGCATTGTGTTAAAACAAACTTCAGTCTGACAGAGTTCAAGCTGCCGTGAACCCTGAATTAGTGGGGTTGAAAACCAACGCCTGCTGGTCCACGTGCAGAGCGGCATGCTCACAATACCCACTTCAAGTGTTACAATTTGTCTTAAAGCACTGATATTGCTTCCCAAAAAATGTTTCATTTCCTTTAATATCTGCATAATATGCCAAATTACAGTAGAATTTTTAATTTTTAAAAAGGCAAATAACTAGTTCAAAAATAGACTCAAACATGCGCACCAATGTTCACAGCAGCACTATTCACAATAGCCAAGACATGGAAGCACCTAAGTGTCCATCAACAGAGGAATGGATAAAGAAGATGTGGTACATATATTCAATGGAATATTACTCAGCCATAAAAAAGAATGAAATAATACCATTTGCAGCAACATGGCTGGACCTAGAGATCATCATACTAAGTGAAGTAAGTCAGACAGAGAAAGACAAATATATGGTACTGCTTATATGTGGACTCTTTAAAAAATGATATAAATGAATTTATTTACAAAAAAGAAATAGACTTACGGACGTAGAAAACAAACTTATGGTTACCAGAGGGGATAGTGTTGGGGGAGAAGGGAGTAAATTAGGAGTTTGGGATTAGCATATACACACTAATGTATATAAGATAGATAACCAACAACAACCTACTGTATAGCACAGGGAACTATATTCAATGTCTTGTGATAACCTGCAATGGAAAAGAATCTGAAAAAGTATACATATGTATATATCTGAATCACTTTGCTGTACACCTGAAACTAACACAACATTGTAAATCAACTATATTCTTTTTTGGAGTCTATTTTTTTAACCATCTTTTATTAAAATTAAATATAGTTAATTTACAATGTTGTGTTAGCTTCAGGCGTAAAGTGATTCAGTTATACACATACATACATCTATTCTTTTTCAAATTCAAAACAAAGACTTTTAAATCAAACTAAACTTCATAGTATTTTGAGGATGAATGATAGGATTCAAGGAAGAATCATATGATTCACTTTGGACAATTCTAAGTGCTGAACCTCTTGGCCTGACAGACTGGCTCTATTTCGTAAAGACAAAGAGACTTTCCTTTCATACAAAAATGCACAGTAGATGACAGAGGAGGAAGCTAAAACAACAGTAATGAAGGATGCTCTGTAATTCTTAAAACAATTAAGAATACGAGCTTGTTTCATATTAAACAAAAACCTAAGCTCTCTAAAGATAAATGACACCTCCACTGGACTCACAGCAGTGGGTAAAAGTGCATATAAAAGGTGACACAGATGTGTCACTCTGTTGTGTAATCAGACACAAATCAAAAGAGTCAAGAGATTCAGTTAGGAAAAATCAAGAAACTTCAGCATAAACCCACCAAGAGCAACCCAGACTTTCTGGCTCTTTCAGCCTCAAATTAAAATGTCCTTTTCCACAAAAACAAGAGTCCCAGTAATGCTGTCCAGTGGGTGTCTGGTAAACAGAGTCCAGATATTCAACCAACCTCTGTATGGTTAGGACAAATGACACTACTGAAAAAAACGACATAAATGCACTTATTTACAAAAAAGAAATTGGCCAAGGTAGCCAGCCAATCAACAAATATTAATAGAGGCAAAATACCCATATGCCAGTTTCCTCATCCTTTCTTTCCCTCCTCTCCCGCACATTCTTAAATATGATTAGGTATACGTATTGTTCACTAAGACTATCTACTGGAGTTGGTACCAACGGCATTACTCATAGACTCTAGCCATCCAGTAATTTACTCAGAATTCAGTTAAAGAGGGGTAATCAGAAGTATTAAAAAAGGCCATGCTAGGTTTAATTTATAGGCCACTAATGTAAGATACCATGGCCCCCAAACAAGTTCTTTTTTCCTCTAAATGGGCATTTGTTGTCAAGCTCCTGATTTGCAAGGCATCTCAGCCATTCACAGAACATTAAGAATCTCTAACTTCTCAAGAGGCTAATCAGGCCTGTGCCTGAGAGAGCCTGAAATCAAGTCCAGAAGCTACAGGACAGGTTCTCGAAAGCAGACAGTGTTGGAGGGCAGGGTGATGAATAAACTTAGATTTGCCATCAATGTGTGACTATCAATGCAAGGCTTTTACAGACCATGGGGGCCAAACAGCTGGTGAGAAGGTCGGCTCAGGTTTGAGAGGTTCAGGTCATTTTACTAAGAAGGCCCCAAAGGGGGTCTCATTTTCCTTCATTCAACAAAGATTTAATGGCCCCTGACAATGGCCACAGCCTGTGCTAGGCAGTAGTTGCAGAGAAGTGAACAAAATAAACCAGTGTCTACAGGTACACAAGGGAAAGGTGCTTTTTTTTTTCCGGCACACACCGCTAAGAAGGCAGCCGTGTTCCCAGCTCTCACCCACCCCCTCCCCTGGAAACCCCTGCACCACTTTGCGACCCCCGAGCTGGCAAGCAGGCAAGCCTCACAGCAGCGTTCACTGCCAGAAGCATCCCTCAGAGATAGGTGTCTCCTTTAACAGTCAAGACTGTTCTGGAAACACTCCTGCTACAGTTCTATTTCCTAACTCATGAGGAAGGCTACACACTTTTAACAGAAAGTAGATCCCAAACCCCTTCCCACAAATGCCATGAGGAAAAAAAAATCCAGCGATAAGAGAGGCAGGAGCAGTGAGTCTTCATCGCCCCTACATCCTTCTAAGGACATTCTGGGAAATCTCCACATGATATATATTCAAAGGGCAGGTCAATTGGGTCCCCCCGACCCCCTCCACTGTGAGCTCAGCTGCATTCCTTTGAGGAAAGGTCAACAGGAAGTGACCTCATGAGAACTTTGCCCTTAATCACGTTAATTTAAGGACTACTGAAGCAACATTAGGGGGGAGAAATTCACAAAACATATGTACAATGTATTATAAAGTTGAAAAACATTAAACATAGGGAAAAAAATCTAGAAGTTAAGGAAAATGCCGGATGCTGGTAATGGGGGAAGTGGGGAGGGCTGACCAGCAGGTATACGGGAACTCTGTGCTTTCCACTCCATTTTGCTGTGGACCTAAAACTGCTCTAAAAATAAGTTGTTGGGTTTTTTTTAATTAAAGAAAGGAAAGAAAACTATGTAAGGTCAATATGAAGAAGAGAACAATCTGTGTGTGAGGGCGTGTATATGTTGTGCGTTGCCAGACTACTTTTCTTCACTTTTCAAAGTTTCTACCATGATCCTGTTATTTTTGCAATTAAAAAAAGACACGCGCACACACACACAAGGAACAAGGTTATTTTTAAATGTTTTATTAAGAGGAAAAAAAAAAAAGACTCCATGAAACACAGCCAATTCCCATGTGAAATACATTAGGCCAGGCTTGTGATCTATTTAGGCCACCTAAGCCATTCTGCAAGCAATGCAGGGAGAGGCAGGCAGCCATCCCCCTGCATCCGGCTGGCCCGCTCACGGCCCTGAACCGCACAGGCCCTGCCATCAGAGCTACGGCATCCACTTGCCAGGCTGGCATCGGCGCTGGGGAAAGCCTCATGGCACAGCTCCTTTATTATGTAGCTTCAATCTGAAAACAGATCTCCTTCCCGCGCCAGCTCCCCAAACATCAGCACCAAGCGACAGAACACCAGCCTCCGCGAACCTAACAGGCTTTCATCAGGCCTGGGCTTCCGTTTCTCAAAGCTGAGCTTCTGTAAGTGACCTTTGGTACCAGCCACTGTGTCCAGCAGAGACAGAAGAGCATCTGCAAAGTTGGGGCCAAGACTGGTCTCTGAGACTGGTGACTAAAATGCCTTGAAAGGGAAAATAAAATAGTATCACAGTGCCGCAAGGGAAGATGAACTCCTCTGTGGGCTCATCAGACTGTCTGCATTCTGTCTCCAGAACTGCTTGCTGCCTGGGGCCTGTGTGAGGTAAGTGAGGCCCTGGCCTTGGATGCAAAATTTAAGGGGGTGCCAAAACACAAAATTACTAAGAGAATCTTTTTTAATGAATTTTTTGAAAATCAAAAGTAATTTTTTAAAGTTCACAATGAACAAAATAACACACTTTTAAATAAAGGCAGGGTCTGATCCTGAACTTGCAGGATCCAGCTCACGCCGCCCTAGTCTGGCGTGCTTGGGTACAGCTGTGCTGGGAGAAGATCCCTACCTGAGCCACAAAGAAGAGCATGGATTTGAGGAAAGCCTGATTTCACTGATTAGCTGTGTGACCGTGGGCACGCTACCCAATAATCTGAGTCTCAGCTTCCTCTTCTGTAAAATGGAGATAATACCTTCCTCATTGAGTAAATGACCAAATAAACATACGTGCAAAGTACAAGCACACTGTCTAGCATAGTACCTGCTACAAAACTGGCAGCCAGAATCCTGATTCCAAGGAGAAGCCGGACATGATTCCTATGTGCTGTTTGTCCTTCTAGCCCATGCAGGAGACTTTCAAGCAGTTTTCAGGGGATGGGTTTTGACAGGATATTGGGTTTTCCCTACTGTCACCCTGAAGATAGACTTTTCTTACTGTGTCTTCAGCTGGTAGAACTGAGGGCCATTCCTAGCACTGAATTATGCCGGAGGACAAGAGCAAGTGGGAATGAAGAACTAGGACGATGCCCACCTTGGTTAGCCTCAGGATAAACAGGCAAGTGGTACCCAAACAGCATGGCACGGCAAGCAAACAACTTCTGCATTTCTCAGGTTCGTCTTCCTACAGCAAAGCACAGCCATTTTTTTTTTTAATAAAAGGAATCAAACCACCAGGACAATTTCTTATCCCCTGCAGTCCTTGCTAATTTACCTAGCAGTCTGGGAGAAGCCACTGTTCCCCTGCCACAGGCCTTGAGCCTTACCACCAACTTTGGACCTGATAACGCCAACTCTGGGAACTGAACAGAATTACTATTCTCAAACGCTACCTAGAGTCTGAGTTCATGTTTATGAATTATTCTACCTCCAAAACAAAAGCATTCCACTGATCTGAACCACAGACCCCAGGCAACCTTGAACTTCCAACCCAGAAATTTAAAAATACCTTTTGATAACCATCTCCCCTAGACCACCATCTCTCACCCAAGTGTCATGAGCATCTATATTACTGTTAGGCGCCTTGGAAACACTAGGAAGAAGAAAGTGATCTTCAAGTAGGTGGTTTCAATAACACAGCAGGGAAAGATCTGCAATGCCCAAGTATGTCTTAGATGACTGTTTACATATGTGACCAGGCTTGGCTTAATCTGCAGGAAAAAATCTGAACAGGTTTTTCTTTTCTTCCACCTCTGAGAAACAGTTTACTTTTCTCATGTTAAATAACATGGCTGGCTAATTATAAAAACAATAAAAATTCATTATAGGAAATTTACAAAACACAGAAAAGTTCAAAGGAAAAAATAAAAACCACTCACGTTATTCCTATCCAAAGAACACCACACGTAAAACACCCTTTTCTCAATGCATATAAACACATGCATCTTATACAGAATTTTAAACATATGTGGTCATCTCTTAAGTAACACACTAAGAGTATAATCCCAAAAGAGGTAAGTTTCCCCCAGAAAAAAGAGGGTGAATGAAGAACGTTGGAAGTAAGCTCAGAACCTTAGAACCTCACCATCCTGTAGAAGGTCAAGGGTGACTACATTTTACAAAGAAATGGAGAGAAATTATTTGAGACAAAGTTTGCCTCTTAAGAGAGTTAAGCTTCAGCAAATATTTACTGGGTACCTACTATGTTCTGGGCACTTTACCAGGCACTAGGAAAGTGGAGGGTGTAAAATATTTCAGAAGAACTTGCTCTCAATAAACGGGAAAAGACTTCCAAAGCTTTTTTCCACTTATAAACTATGTGACCTTCAGCAAGTCATTTAACCTCTTTGTGCCACAGTTTCCTCTTATATAAAACGTGGACTAAAAATTAGGATGGTTGGGATGATCAAATGACTTTGTACCCATAAAGCCTTAGAATTCAGCCTGGGACTTAGAAGTGCTCAATAAAAGTTGGTGCTCAATAAATAAAAGGAGTGGGGAAGAGAAAAAAAAACAGAGGTATAAACACAGAGCGTCGATGTTAGCACCCCCCAGGGTAGATCTTAGCCTTCGGAAAAGCTTCTGGAAGGGGGTGGGCAGGGACTGGGTGGAAAGCTCTCACATACCAAGCAGAGGAAGCGGCAGGTGTACACGTGGGAGGATGTGAGGGACGAGGGCTCCTGTGGTTTGAATTAAGAATGGCACAGGGACTTCCCTGGTGGCGCAGCGGTTAAGAATCCACCTGCCAATGCAGGGGACAAGGGATCGAGCCCTGCTCCGGAAGAGCCGTGGAGCAACTAAGCCCGTGCGCCACAATTACTGAGCCTGCGCTCTAGAGCCCATGAGCCACAACTACTGAGCCCATGAGCCACAACTACTGAAGCCCGTGCGCCTACAGCCCGTGCTCCGCAACAAGAGAAGCCACCGCAATGAGAAGCCCGCGCACCTCAACGGAGAGTAGCCCCCGCTCGCCGCAACTAGAGAAAGCCTACGCACGGCAACGAAGACCCAATGCAGCCAAAAATAAAATAAATAAATAAATAAATAAAGGAACGGCACATGGTGGGGGGGGGGGGCGGTAGCGGCAGGTCGGGGGGAGGAGCGAAATAGAGGAGGCGGAGAAAGAAAATGGGGCCAAGACGCCTGATTTCTTTCAGCCATGCTTCTTCTCAGTTACAGCAAAACAGGCAGAGTTACATTATCCCACATCACAATCACTTCGAAAAGGAATGCTTTCTGGACTGTTCCCGATAAAGTCAAATGGAGCTGCTTTATGTATTTTAAAATTACTTTTACAAGTAAGCATTTTCTAAACACTCTATAAAGAGGATGCAGTGAGCTGATGCTTCTTACCTGCTCTCCAGACATCTCCAAACTCATCCATAATGTCTCTCTGAGTTCCTCTAGCACGATACAGCAGACCACAAATAACGTATTTCTTATTTGAGGGGTATTATTAAAAATAAAGACTTGAGAACCAGATTAGATGAGGAATTTGGTCTTTGCTAATTCACAGTAACTGGCTTTCCCCTTTCAAGAAAGGAAGAAAAAATACATATATAGAGAGAAATATATAGAAAAAAATACATAGAATCTAAAAGTGAATGGAGCTGTGACCAATACCTTTGCTAAAAAGAATGTCATTACTTAATGCGTTCATCTTTGTTGACAGGTTCTGCACAGTTAAGATTCAAAGCTTCATGGTTTAATAATACAAATAACACCTGCCATGTCACGAGCCTTTTATAAACTGCCAGACAATCCCTTTTTAGATATTATCTTCAATTCCCAAAAGAAATCCCAAATCCCCAAAATTCCAAATCTTAACAAATGCTGACCATCAAGCCACTGACAAGCAATTTATTTAGAATCCATGACTGTATCTCAATAATTATTATTCAGTAGGTATTATTACCTCCATTTTTAAAATAAGAGAGGAAAGTAGGACTCAGAAATGACATGACTTGCTCTAGACCACACAGCTTTTGAGTGGCCGGCGGGGATTTGAACACAGGTCCCTCAAGTCCCGTGGCAGCCAGCGTCTAAGATGGCTCCCAGTGGTCCTTGCCACCTGGCATCCACACTTCTGGGGAGTCACCTCCCACTGAATCATGACTGGCCTGTGTGACCCAGAATTTGGAAGTGACGAAGTAGGACTTCACAGCCTAGGTCATGGCAGTGTCTATCTTGGTCTCCTCATAAATTACTCACTCTGGGAGAATCTAGCCGCCATGCTGTGAGGACACTCAAGCAGCCTGCCTGAGGAGCCTATGGGCTTCCTTGGAAACAGATCCTACCACCCCAGCTGACATCTTTACTACAAATATCCAAGCCAGAGCTGCCTTTCTAAGCCACTCCCAGAGTCCCGTCCCAGAGAAGCTGTGAAAGACAATATTTACCATTGACATAAGTCACTCAATTTGGGAGGAATTTGTCACACAGCAATAGACAACTAATACATGCCCCGAAGCCTGTGTTCTTTCCTCCATGTCTATACTGCCTTTCAGCTGCTTCTGTAATTTTATCTCTTAATCATTTTCACTGTATATTCATATAGAGAATTAACAAGATACTTACTGACATCAAACCTATACACCCCATCAAGTCTCTGAGATAAGTATCTACAGGACATGTTATTTACATCTATTTCTTGCTGGCATTGTTACAGACTTTATACACACAATTGCTCTTTTTGATCTACCCCTTCAAAAAACGGGCAGCTAACAGAGTTCATTAAGCCTCTGCTAGGTAGTCCAGGAAATGATTTAGTCCTATCTTTGGATAAGCCCCTTGTACAGGTATTTTCTTAGCATATTTTAAAATAAATAAATAAATAAACAGCATTGCTGACACAGCACTACACACCTATTAAAATGGCTACAATAAAAAGCGTTGATAACAACAAGTGCTGGTGAAGACCCCACTTCTGGATATCTGCCCCTGAGAAATCACGCCCACATCAAAACCTGCACGGGACAGTTTCTAGCAGCTGTACGTTTATAGCCATTCTATTCACAACGGCCCCAAACTGGAAACAACCCCAATGTCCTTCAACAACTGAATGGCCACACAAACTGTGGTACATCACACAATGGAATACAACTCAGCAACAGAAGGGAAAGAATGATGGTCACAGCAACTTAGAAGAATCTCAGAAACATCTGTGTGAGTGAAAGAAGCCAGTCTCAAAAGGTTACATACTCTGTGATTCCACTTATAAGACATTCTGGAAAAGAACAAATAGTGACAGAGCAAAGATCAGCGGTTAACAGGGGTTGAGGCAGGGGACAGAGGAGGGTGACACAAAGGAACAACATACGGGAATTTTTTAAGCTGCTGAAAATGTTCCATATCTTGATTGTGGTGTTGGTCATACAAATCAGTACACGTGGTAAAACTCACAGAATAATAGTACACGGGGGAAAAGAGTCACTTTTACTGTATATCCTTTTTTTTATTATTATTAATGCATATATGCTTTCCTTCCAAAACATCTTCAATTCCTTTTTCTCTTAAAAAGAAATATATCCGTTAAATCACCTTCAGGGCCTAGAGCCCTGTAGATTTCCAAATCTAAAAAAAAAAAAACGCTGATCAAAAGGACTTCTAGGGCTTCCCTGGTGGCGCAGTGGTTGAGAATCTGCCTGCTAATGCAGGGGACACGGGTTCAAGCCCTGGTCTGGGAAGAACCCACGTGCCGCGGAGCAACTAAGCCCGTGAGCCACAACTACTGAGCCTGCGCGTCTGGAGCCTGTGCTCCGCAACAAGAGAGGCCACGATAGTGAGAGGCCCGCGCACCGCAATGAAGCGTGGCCCCCACTTGCCACAGCTAGAGGAAGCCCTCGCATAGAAACAAAGACCCAACACAGCCAAATAAATAAAATAAATAAATAAATAATAATTAAAGGTGTTAATAATTAAAAAAAAAAAAAAAAAAGGACTTCTGCAAGCAAGTTACTTGGAATCTGTGATGTGTATCTCAGGAGTCCACCGTCTCTCAAATAATTCCATTCATTATTTTCCTCGACAGCTGAGGACAAATCTCCCACTTGCATGTCCCTATGAACAGTCTTGCCTGGGAGCAAGCAATCTTTTAGGAGAACATTGATACAACCTCACAGGTTCTCAATAAACATGTGCCAGGTGAGTAAATGTTGGGGCTCATCCCTGAAGTCACAGGAGATTAACTGTATCTGTCCCCAGACTGTCCCAAAGGCAGTCTGACGGTCTCTGGGAAAAATCAGCCCCCCACTTTGGGCCACACTCTGAGCACGAGGGTGACCACCCACTTAGACGCCTCTTGTTCTGGCAGCCCATGGAGTTAGCACTTTTCAGGGTCAAAAATGTCTCAGTTTGGACCCCGAAAAATATATGGTCCCTTTGAAGACGAGGTTTTTCGGCCTGTATTGTTCACCGATGTGAATCTCAAGAATAGTGCCCTCCGGATAAAAGGTGCTTGACAGATCTTTGTTAAAAGTGAGGTAGATCAGTTTTATTCTTTCTAGCCTGTGAAGAGTTATTGAGAATCTCATGAGTTGTGATTTTCTAGCTGCCTAAGATCCTATGATAAGATTTTCATTAATCCATCAAAGAAATGCTCTTTCCTAAGTACCTAGAAGATACAGTAGACGTTTGAGACATGGCCCCTGACCTCCAGAAACTAACTCTGGGGGAAAAGGCAAAATTCATACATCGGGGAGTAAATAACTAATGATGTGAGATACTCTATGGATGAAACCAGTTACGCATCAGTCAGCTTCCCCAACGCTTCTGTGGATAATCTCAAAAGGTGAGCCAACGGAACTGAGACACAGACATTGCTTTGACTGGGAATTTGAAAAATGGGCATGGCTTGGCTGTGTCACAAATGAGTATCTTCCCTCTCAACGTATGGTTGCCCTGAAACAGCCCTGTTTGCTGGGGACTGATTAGGGCTGCCACAAACTAACACCTTTGCTCACTAAGTGCTTCTGACCAACAACAGAGAAAGGGGGCAGGTAAAGAGTCGTCAAAAGTGAGGAGAAAGTAACGCACAGGCACACCTCCCATCCCAGCCTACCTGGTGGGCTTCTGCAGGGAACAGTTTTGCTATAAACTCACACCGAGAAGGCTTGATCGATTTCTACCCCTTTCCTCCCATTCCGGAAGGTGTGTCTGAGTACAAGCGAGAGGAAGGTTGTTTGGGGATAATGTCTACTCAGGGACAAATCACTATGACGCCCCGCACAAGGGAACATTAGGTTAGAACTGCTGCTCTCGGGGCTCAGGCATCAACCTTTACGTGATGGGGACCCGCGAGCTTCAGCACAGCCCTGGATGGTGGTGGACCGAGGCCTTTCCTTCCTATCTCTGCCCTTCCTGCCCTTTTGATCCCTCCCCCAGGAAGTTTTTTCCCCTTATTTTTGCCTGTCAATCCTACCCATAAAGGCTGCTGTTCCCCACCCTCACCCCATCCTTGTACACCCCCCACACACACACCCATCATAAGAGGGGCCCTTCATCTGGGCTAAACAGGAGTCCTTCCCCGGAGGGGTGGAGATGGGGGTTCAAACTCCAACTAGGTGATTCTCGATCACAGCAGGAGCGGCATGAATGCTTTATCCCAGGGAATGGAACATGTGTGACGCTGTGACTAATTGCCAGCATGACTGAAGGACCACTTGACTTTCCAGGCGGGGCCATGGATGCTATCCTTCTTGCAACATGCAGGACAGCGCCACCATCACCAGCAAACTGTCCCGAAGTGCCCGTGGAGAGAACCAGGAAAATGAAGCCAATCCCTAGTGAAAAAGCAGGGCATTGTGAGGGCAACCCCACAGGTGGCTGGAGTCTTTGGACCCAGGTCTCCCTTCCTGAGATGACCCACCTCCGCCCTTTCTGGGGTTGGAATTGAGAGCTACGAAATTCCCCTATTCTGCTTCCTATGACTCAAGGTGGGTGTCTGTCCCTTGCAACAAGAGACCCTCTTTTCCATAGATTTATGTACAGATTGTCACTGCAGCCAAATACTACAAGCAGAACAAATGACCGATAAAGGGCAACGTTAGGTTCATTATGTAGAACTATACAGGGGGATATTATATAGCCATTGAACATTTTCATTTCAAAGAAAACTCAGTATGGAAAACACTCAGACAATGTTATGGGGGGAAAGTGACTTCTAATTATACATGCATCATTCTCCCAATTTTTAAAAAATGTATGTTTGTATGTATAGAGAAAAATACTGGGAATATATTGAATATGCCAAAAGTCAAATTGAAATAAATCAAATCTTAACCTTCATAAATTTTGACCAGCAGGATTGCAAGGGATTTTTACTTTCTGTTTTATAAGTGAATACTTTTCTAATCCTGTTACAATAAACAGACAACAAAGGGAACACTAAAATAAACAAGCTAACAAACAAAACACACTTCTTTATTGAAAGCTCAACTTAAATGCAACTTCCAACCAGAATCCAATGTCTTACTACCCTGAACGCTTCCATGATTACAGTACCTTTTGCAAAGCTCTGGTCATATACCACCTTATATTGTAATTATCTAGATAATTCTCCAATCCGGTCTGGATGCTACACTCTGAGAGCAGGGAACTGCACCCTGTTTCTGTGGCACCAACGGTAACTAGTAATTCAACAGAGCTGTTCAATAAATATCTGTTGAATTGATAAGTCCTTATATAAAGTGAAGTAAAAATAAAACAGCAGCGAATATGCAAGTTACCCTGGTCAGTTGACCATCTTGATAGTAAGAGGTGGGGGAAGGACAAGATTTCTTTTTTAAAGTCATATCAATTAAATACAAATAGATAGGAATATTGTGGCTCTATATTCTGCAAGTTGTTCACCAGGATATTTTCCGTTCAATTCATTTGCTTGGATTACGGTTATTATAAAATCATTCAACTTTTCTCTACAGGCTCACAAATATCTGTGTCTAATTTTTCAACGTGGTAAATCTTTAGTTTACCCAAATCCTGACATTTCCAAGCAGTTCACTCTACTAATAACATTGGCCCCCAGTAAGATTTCATGCCAGACAACCAAAAGATCCGGCAAGATTATAAAGGAAGATATTAATCTCTGATTAATAATGGCCTCACAGGGACTTCGCTGGTGGCGCAGTGGTTAAGAATCCACTTGCCAATGCAGGGGACACGGGTTCGAGCCCTGGTCTGGGAAGATCCCACATGCCGCGGAGCAACTAAGCCTGTGCGCCACAGCTACTGAAGCCCACGCGCCTAGGGCCCGTGCTCCACAACAAGAGAAGCCACCACAATAAGAAGCCCGTGCACCGCAACGAAGAGTAGCCCCCGCTCGCTGCAACTAGAGAAAGCCCGCGCGCAGCAACAAAGACCCAACGCAGCCAAAAATAAATAAATAATGGCCTCACAAATCTCCTAAGCAACATTAAACATGCAGATAAATGCCATTCTAGGCTGACAGAAATGGTAGGCACTGCCATCATTTTTTTCTTAAAGAAACGAAATATTCCCATCAAGTATGTCTTGTTATCCAAACCCCAAATGGTCAATGCTCAGCAGATGTCCTGCAAGGCCATCTTAAGAGGAAAAGGGGAAAATCATGCAGACTTAGTGACAAGATTTGCACACATTATCAAATACGTAAAGTCCTTAAAAATAGTTCATCTCTCACAGTGACTTGACGTGATCACTAAGCCACTTTCCATATAATTAACAGTAATAAACTCTTTTTCTCATACATAATGTTAAATGGCAGATGAAAGATCAAATCTTCCCACCTGTCAGAACGGCGACCATCAAAAAGACAAGAAATAACGAGCACTGGTGAGGATGTGGAGAAAAGGAACCCTCCAGCACTGTTGATGGGAACGTACATTGGTGCAGACACGATGGAGAACAGCACGGAGGCTCCTCAAAAAAATTAAAACTAGAGCTACCATACGATCCAGCATTTCTACTCCTGCGTATTTAAAGAAAACGAAAACACTGATTCAAAAAGATACACACTCCCCTATGTTCACTGCAGCATTATTCACAATAGCCAAGACATGGAAACAACCTAAATGTCCACTGACGGATGAATATATAAAGAAAATGTAGTATATATACACAGTGGGATATTACTCAGCCATAAAAAAGAATGAAATCTTGCCATTTGTGACAACATGGATGGACCTGGAGGGGATTATGCTAAGTGAAATAGGTCAGACAGAGAAAGATAAATACTGTATTTTCACTTATATGTGGAATCTAAAAAACAAATGAATAAATGTAACAAAACAGAAACAGATTCACAGATACAGAGAGCAAACTAGTAGTGGCTGCCAAAGGGGAGGAGGGTGGGGCGATGGGCAAAATGGGCGAAGGGGATTAAGAGGTACAAATGACCTGTTATATAATAAGTAAGTCCCAGGGATGTAATGTATAGCACTGGGAATATAGTCATTAATACTGAAATAACCTTTGTATGGTGCATAATCTATAAAAATATCAAATCACTATGTTGTACGCCTGAAACTAACGTTGTAAGTCAACTATACTCAATTTAAAGAACAAAAAACAAAAAAAGACAAAATTTTTTTAAAAAGAAAGATAAAGTCTTCCAATTAATGTATCAGTCAAGATGCTCTGGATGGCAATAACAGAATTAGAAAGTGGGGTGGGGAAACTTATTGTCTATTACACTAAGTCCAGGTCTGCGTTATTTGGTATACAAAATTAGCTATTATTTAGTGTAGTAAGCTCCAGGTGCAGGAAGGTCAGTGACTAAGTGAGGCCCACAAGAACTCTGCTTCCATCTTTCAGCCCATCATCCTCTTGCCTTCATCCCAAGGCTAGTCACAATTTTGGCTGCTGTGGTTCCAGGCATCACATTCAGTCCAGCCCTTGGGTCTCTCTTTCAGAGCACAGAAATAGTCCCCAGATCCTTCTTCAAAGACCAACAAATGTTGGAGGCTTCTGAGAAGCACTTTGCTTAAGGACAAAAGGAGCGTGAAGAAGGCTGTGCCATTATTGGCCCGACGACACCAAATGTGTAAGAGTAAAAAGCACGGAGCTGCAGCAGCCCTTCGCCATAACAGCCAATCAGGCTGCAGCAGTCTAATTAACCAGTAGGCAGCAAGCCGGGATGGCAGGGTGGAAGGACAGAAAGAACCTGGGTGCCGGGTGATTCTGTGAGTTGAGGCATTGAACCGGGAGCCCCTTCCTTCTTCTTATTACTTGAGGCAACTAATTGTTTGATGACTTTCACTGCTATCAGTCAAAGATTCTATCACTGGAAGATCAACGCACTCTTGGAAGTTTCCTTGATGTTTTAGGAAAAGAGCACCAATAACTTGCCCAACATCACAGTTTAACACCTATACTCCCAACTCTTGTCACCTTTGATCCCAATCTCTAACTTCCGTATTCTAAAATGTCACGGGGTTTTCATCGTACAAATTTTTAAGTTTTATTTACTTATTTATTTTTCTTTTCCATTATGGATTATCACGGGATATTGAATATAGCTCCCTGTGCGCTACAGTAGGACCTTGTTGTTTATCTGTACAATATAAAATAGTTGTTTGCATCTGCTAATCATCTCCTCAAACTCCCAATCCATCCTTTCCCCACCCTCCTCCTCCTTGGCAACCAGAAGTCTGTTCTCTATTTCTTTGAGTCTGTTTCTGTTTCAGTCATTACAAAAATTTTAATTCCAGTCAAGCAATATTTATTTACCTTCTATGGGCAGGAGAAACAAAAAGCAGGAAAACGTACTTTCTGACCTGACAACAATGCTTGTTATCTGGTTCAGAAAGTGAGGAGAGTACATAAATAACACTATATAATTCATGCCAAAATAGAGACACTAAACTCCTTTTACAAGCACCTACGTATGCCATTCCAACCTCTTTTTAGAATGTTACATTTTGCTTTTACCCAGGGCTCCATTTTTTGTATTGATTTCAAAAACACTTCTTTTCCACAATCTTTCTGTGTGCTAAAAGAACAAACAATTCAATTTTGAATTTCAGAAATTTATTTGATCATAACCTTAAACACCTTGTTTCCCCAGATTTTCAAAATAAGCAGGGTTTGTTTTTTCGTTTTTTCATTTTCATGTCTTTTCAACTCAGTTTTAGTTAGGAAAGAATAGAACTGCTCCATCCCCACGAAGTAAATGGAGACTGACCTCTTGAACAAAGCAATATTAGTCTATGTCTTACACACAAAAATGTGTTATTTTTCCAAAGCTGAAAAAACTCCCTGACCTTTAATAAGTTCAATAAGTAGACCATGTACAATGTTTCCCTAATAACTTTTGCTCTTCAAAAGATACCACTAAAAGAGGAAAAGATTAAAAAATAGCCTGGTAAAAATATTAATACATAGATCTAACAATGAACTTGTATATAGAATATACACCGAACTCCTATAATTGTAAAATAAGATGACATTAAGTATACGCAGTTTATTGTATGCCAATTATACTCTAAAGCTATATAAAACAATCAGACAGGGCTTCCCTGGTGGCGCAGTGGTTGAGAATCTGCCTGCTAATGCAGGGGACACGGGTTCGAGCCCTGGTCTGGGAAGATCCCACATGCCACGGAGCGGCTGGGCCCGTGAGCCACAACTACTGAGCCTGCGCGTCTGGAGCCTGTGCCCCGCAACGGGAGGGGCCGCGATAGTGAGAGGCCCGCGCACCGCGATGAAGAGTGGCCCCCGCTTGCCGCAACTAGAGAAAGCCCTCGCACGAACTGAAGACCCAGCACAGCCAAAAATAAATAAATAAATAAAAATAAAAGTAGCTATAAAATTAAAAAAAAAAAAAGATGAATTCAATAGATCTATTAAAAAAAAAAAAAAATCAGACAAATATCAATGAAAAAGAACAAAGTGTTAATGGACACGGCACAAAGGAAGATAGACAAATGGCCAAAAAGCACAGGAAAACTTATCATTTCCCTTTCAGGGAAATATAAAATTAAACCACAAGGAGATACCACTACACATCTACCAGAATGGCTACAATGAAAAAGATGGATAATTTCAAGTGTTCATGAGGATTACAGTACGTGGAACACTCATATATCATTGGCGAGAATGTAAAATGGTACAAACACTTTGGAAAAACAGATGGCAGTTTCTTATAAACATACACTTATCATAAGACCGAGCAATAAAAAAGGAAAACAGATCTCCGCACAAAGACTTGTTCACAAATGTTCATAGCAGCCTTATTCATAACAGCCCAACTGGAAACAGCCAGAGTGGCCAAGGGTGACCAGATCAACAAACTGTAGCACATCCAGACACCGAAATACTACAGGGCAACAGAAAGGAACACACTGATAAGATGATGGAGGAAGGGGGAGGGAGGAGGGAAAAGAAGCAGATGGGGGAGGAGAGAGGGGAATAAAAGTAAAGGAGAAATTACATCTAGACGTACTGAAACTGCAGCACTCCAAAGGATCTTAAAGGCAGCCAGAGAGAAAAGACAGACTATTTACAAATGACAGTTAGCCACTACGACAACAACAATGGAACCAAAAGAGAGTTGATTAATACAGGATCAACAATCCAGAATTGCGCGCCCAGGTAGTTTATCATTCCGGAACAAATTTAAAGGCACACAGAAACTGAGGCTACCCCCAAGAGATGCTCACTAATGGAACTTCTAAAAAATATACCTCTAAGAAGGAAAGGGAAAGTTATCCCAGAAGCTAATTTTTTCAGGTAGGTTTTACTTTCTTCTTCATGCTTTTATTGTCTGATTTTTTAAAAATGAGCCCGTATATTTTTACAATACCCAACTTTAAAGGTTAGTTTAAATTGTTAAATTAGAACAAAACAGAAATGAAATCAAATACCAAATTTTCAAATTCCCAGAACAACACCTTGTCAGGGCTAATATCAAATTTCCCTTAAAAACCTTAAAGAATAACTTGAAAGGACATGAAAATTAGGTTTACTTATTCACTCAACAAGTATTTAGAAAGGGTTTGCTATGTGCCAGGCACTATACTAGATCCTGAATTAATACGATGAGAACAAAAAATGAAAGTCATACAATACTGGATTTATAAGTCTTCTAAGATACCTTTATGAAAAGGCCAAAGTCTACACACAAAGTGGAGTTATTCTTTGGTGAGGAATATTACATAATAGAGAGTTAAAGGTAATCCAGTTTGGCCTGAGGCCCTTTTGTTTGAAAATGTATGCACAAATATGACCATTTTACACATGACATTAATTCAGTGTAAATGATGAATTCCCATATTAAATTGCCCATCTTGCCGTCTGATTTCCATCCCACGTTAAATAAGAAAAGTGCCTGAGTTCATAGGCAGCGCTGAGCATGGTGAGGCACATTGTACCTGACGGTCCCTGGTTTGTTTCACAAGTGTCAAAGGCTTAGAGCACCCACATTTCATATGTACCAACTGTCCACTTCTGCTCAAAGTATCCACTTGGCAAAACATTTTTAACTGACTTAAACCAGGAGGAGGGCAGCCTATAAAAAGCCAGTTTCTCCACTTTAAAATAAACAGTTTCTGGGGGCTCCTTGATTAAAAACAAAGGCAGCATTTGGCATAAAAGGACTGGTGAAATCAGTATTTCAAGTAATTTTGAATGGAAACCGTTGGGCTCTGCTCTTCCCAGACATGTGGAAGTGCTTAAGGCAGTAACCTGGCGGAAACAGAGGGTGAGGGGCCTATGATGAAGTGAGGCCACAGCAGAAACTCTAACCATTAAAAAACCAAGGAAAAATTTTTTTAAAAAGTTGATCCACCGCTTCCCATTCAATAGTCCAGGCTTGGAGAGCCCTCCTTTCAATCAAAAGTACCAAATAATACGAGAGGTGCAGCCCCAGGAACCTTTAAAAGCCCACCCTCTCCCCTCCCAGGCAATGGTAAGCAACACTTGGAATACCTGTGCACCCAAAGTAGAAAGGACTTGAGTGACTGTATTTGGGGATTATAAGAGCCCTTCTCTTGTCTGTAGCATGTTCAATTCAAGGGGAAAGTGCATTTCACTAGGCAGGTCTCTGAAATAAGCAAGGCCGCTTACAAAAGCTTTTGCTGTCAAAGCACTAGCCAAGTACCTACAAATCCACACAACTTTCCTCATCCTCTGCGAAAGCCATAATGCCGTCTTTCCTAAAGTGTTCAGTATGCAAAAATTGGGCTCCTGTCTCTTCTCCAGCATTCTCTAACCTCCTCAACGATGGAAAAAGGTTTTCTTTTCTGATGTCTATCACAGGCACCCTCCTTATAAATATATATCATTTTCCAAATGAATTAAACTCTTCTATGAATATTAGAGCTCAATGAATATTAGAGGATGAATTCCACTTCTTTTTAAAAAAAAACTAACCCTTTCAATACTATATTCAATTCTCATCTTCTTAAAACCATTTCCTTGGACAGTTTCTTAAATAAAAAGCAAAACAAAAATATTCACCCAGGTTCCTCATGGTCTTAAGATAATTATGGCATAACTGCAACATACCAGAAGAAAATTATCTAGGACAGATTTTTAAATCTCCTTTTGGTAAATTTGGCCCGCAGAGTACCATTAGTATTCTATTAAGACCTAAGGAATTCAATCCCTGTATAAAATGCCAGAAAAAGACTAACTATGTGAAAAAGGACATTACAAACCTACCTTCAGGATTCCCACAGGGGAAGAACACCTTAAATGAAAAACCACACCCCAACTCACAGGGGGCATGCTACCGAATCTGTGGCCCTGTGGCTACATAATCACCAAGTATTTCAAGTTTCTCGTCCACATAAAAGAAAGAAGAGATTCTGGGAAGCACTGGGCTAGCAACTCACTATTTCCACCAACACCTCGCCCAGTAAGCCAGCCACTGGCCAATAATGTGTCTCTTCGTTTTACCCAGAAGCAGCTCTATCAGCCAGACATTCTAAGAACACAAACGTTCCATTGTGCTTGGAGCAACTCCAATATTGGTGCCTTGCTGCAGAACGATGCTGCAGGAATATAAAGTGAGCCATGTGGATGCTGAACCCATCATCAGGAAGTGTCAAACCCAGAAGACCAACCCCCCGGAAAGGCTGAAGGTAAACCCCCGGCCAGAAGGCTGTGGAATGTGGGAAGACAGCCAAAGGTAGGAGACTTCAGAAGGGCCTGCTTGATGGCAACAATGAGGACAATTTTTAAGGCAAATGTCCCAAAGCTCTCAGGACCAAAAAGGCCTTTCTTCCTCCTTTCTGTCCTGTTTAGACTGAATAAGAAAAGCAAGACAATGCTGGAAGATGTTCTGGAATGGGCTTGGCCAAGTCACCACATGCAAAGCACAGTGAACCTAACCCACTGCTAGGCTGGGGTTTGGCTCTGCTGAAGACCCTGCCTGCTGGGTGGGGGAGATGGGGGTCCCCAAAAGCCATGGCTAAGGGGGAACCGTGAAACAGGGGAGGGCGGGGCTGAGCAAGTCAAACCTGGGAAACTAACAAGAAAGACATCAACAACAATAATAAAATGAAACAGCCAGAGGCCACCATGGTACTCCAGAAGAATCAGAGACAGGCTGAGCCGGCTAAACTGTTCCAGATGAAAGGCAATCTCTCCACATCTCAAGGGGCTGATCTGATACCAGGGTCCTCGTTTCTTTGTGCGCCTCACCTCCCTCGTTTCTGGGGGATCCTGCACAGACTCCAGCTGGGCTCCAACTTCCATAAACGACATCTAGACTGATTACGGGGAACTCATTTTTTTCCCCTCAAACAAAACACACACACACACGCACACACACACACACACACATACGCACACACTCTCAAAGGTCTAGCAGGATCACACAGCTAAAGTTTCCGGAACTTAAATCGTAAAACCACAATCAGAAGTTGTTGTTTGGAAATGCTCACCACAAAAATCTCTGTCCTTTGCTTAAAAAAAAAAAAAAAAAAAGAAAGAAAAAAAAAAACTTTGCTCTTCATAAAGGTTGGCGGCAAAGAGGGACAAAATCTAACTTAGGCAGAGGGCGTGTTCCTCTTTGTCACCCACCGGGGTCCTCGCACCGGCGTGGGCGAGCGGAGGGCACCCGGCAGCGCGGTGGCACCCGCGCCAACGGCCACCTCTCCGGCCCGCGGTCGGTCGCAGGGGCCGAGATTGCAGCCGGAGGTCCGGAAGCCGCGTCCGGCGCTGTCAGCGCGCCGGGTGGGATGGGAGGAAGAGGGGGAAGGGCGCCGCGGGGCGGGGGAGGCGAGAGGGGACGCGCACGGAGCCCGCAGCCCGAGTCCCCGGAGGTGAGAGGAGGGTGCAAGGGGCGGCGCGGAGCCCGGAGGCCCCCGAGCTCCGGCTATTGTTGCCGGGCTGCCCCGGGCCCGGAGAGCGACTCTCCCGCCTCAGTAGGGGAAGCCCGGTCCCACCCGCCGCCCCCTCCTCCGGGCAGGACCCGCGGGCCACGCAGCTACCTCCACCCGCGCCCCGGTCGGTCGGCTCCGGGCGCCCGACTCGCACAAGTTGCCGCCAGTCCGCCGGGATCATTGTTCGCCGCGCGCCTCCTACCTCCACGGCGCAGGCGGCTCCGGCTCCCACTCCCGGCCTCCGGGCTCCGCAGCTCCGAGTTCCCGGCGGCCGAGGGCGCGGCGGCTCCGGCTGCGCGTGCGGCGGGGACGCTCGGCTATTAATACCCGCGGGCGGCGGGGGCGGCGGCGGCGGCGCGGACGCGCGAGCGGGGCTGGCGGCGGCCGGCCGAGGTCCGAGCCATCAAAGGTGGCGCGGGGAGGAGGGGAGGGCGGAGCAGGCGGGGTGGGTGGGGAGCGGGCTCAGGGTCGCCATGGCCGCCTCGACGCCGGGCCGAGCGCCACTCGCGCGGGGAGGAGCGGCGCAAAGCGGGCGGCGGCCGCGTCCCCGCCCCGCGCGCCAGCCGAGCGCCCGCAGCCCTGCGCCCGCGCCGGCCCCGCCGCCTCCAGACCGGCGAGCGGGAAGTGAAGGAAGGCGAGCCCCTCCCCGGGCCTGGGCCGGCCCCTCAGCGGGAGGGAGCCCGGGCGCCGCGCAGCCCGAGCCGCGGGGACAGCGGGAGAGCCACAGCCCCCTCCAGCGTCCGCGCCCGCGACCTGCGCGCCGGCGCGCCCCGCCCCGCCCCGGGGGCAGGTGCGCCGAGCGGCCGCCCGCCCGAGCGCCCCTCCCAGGGCGGGCGAGCCCACCTCCGATCCGTGCCTTACTTGGTCCTACGGCCGGAGCCGGTCTCTCCGCTCGGCGCCGCGGGGCCGAGCGCAGGAAGCTCCGCGGAGTGCGCTGCGCCACCAGGGACGCGCCAGTCCAGCCTCTGTGGTTGAAAGCAGCTAAGGCAGCGGGAGACGGGCGCACAGGCAACACCAGGAGCAGCTAGAGGAGGATCGGTGGCGCGGACTCTGCAGGTCGCTGTTGAGGTTGTGCGAGGGGCAGCCCCGCCCGGGTGCCCACCTAGGACTTTACGTTGTCGCGCGGACAGCGGCGCTTCGCAGGGACCCGCGAGCACCACCCCTTCCCCGGGGCCACAGGAGCGGGCTTCCGGCACCACCCTGGGCTACGAGGGACTTAATCCCGGAGGGGCAGTTGTCACCTCCCCTCCCCCCGCCGCGGCCCCGCGTCCTCCACCCCCCGCGAATCCCCCGACAATCCCCACCCCTACTCGCCCCCTCCGAGGACAGGAGCAGTGCCTCGCGGGGGAAAGGAGTGAAATAAGTTAGCAGGTTTGCAGATTTCTGTTCAGAGCTCCCGGAACTCGTTGGAGGAGGGAGCAAGATTCAGGACCCAGCAGGCAGGCACCTAAGGGGGGAAAGTCCCTGTCCCCCCCCCTCCAGCTGGGAGCTGCCGCTTTACCACCTCCATCCCCCTTTCCTCAGCCCCTGCCCTTGCCCTTTCTCCTCCTCGCTGTGGATGGGCCCGCTGCACGTGGAGGGAAAAGGACGCGCGGCAGAAGGTTAGAAACGAAAGCGACCCTCTGCTAGATGCCGAGGCTAGTGGGCACCCGCCCCTGACGGCCGCTGACCCCAGAACCCTGGTCGTTTTGCGCCTTAGAGAAGTTTTCGACCTCCAGCCTGGAGGCAGGTTTCTTGGGAGAGGCCACGACTGAACTCAGAGACGAGCAGGACAGGGGCCCCTGTGGGACAGTGGATCCACACGAGAACACGGTGCCTGAGAAGGACGGGGGCACCTGTGCGTAGCTAGTGTGAGTAGTTTCTGGAGCAAAGAGACATATTTTGAGTTTGAGGTGCTGAACTGTATTTTTTTTTTTAAAACGCCTGTATATTTGGAGAAGGTGGAAGTAAAAAGGGTCATCTGGGCCTCAAACCTGAAAAGAACAGCAGATGGGAAGTTTGTCATCGAAGAGAAGCAATAGTGGGCTGGAGGCGTGGCTCTGGACAAACCATAGATCAGAGGTTTCGGTGATTCTCTGAGTGTGCTTCTCGGACCTGTAGCAGTAGCAGCACCCGGAAACTTTAAGAAATATAGATTCTTGGGCCCCTCCCCAGACCTACCTTATCAGGCTCTCCCACCTCAGTGGGCATCAGAATTGCCTGGTGAGCCGATTCAAAGACCTGCTGAATCAGAAACTCCAGGAAAGGGAGTCTGGAGTGGGCTTGAGAATGTGCCTTTGTAACAGGTTCCCAGGGGGCTCTGGGCCCACACTTTGAGAACCACCAAATTAGAGTACTGGGTCTCAGGATCACAGAATCACCTCAGACTTGAAAACAACCCTCAACGCCCAGGCTTCACCCCAGCCAAATATATCAGGATTTCTGGGGTGGGAACCCAGGCATCGGTATTGTTAAAGTTCTGGAGGTGATTCCGGTGCGTGGCCAGGTCTGTGGCAGACCTGGGATTCTGGTAAATGCAGATCTGGTTTAGTAAGCTTGAGGCACGATATTTCTAACAAGCCCTCCAGTGCTGTTTTTTTTTTTTTTTTTTTTTTTGCTAGTACAGGCACTTCACCCAGTAGCAAGCCATACCTTACAGCTAAAACCAAAAAACTTGTAGAAATCACAAAAAATTAGAAAAGTGACATTTACCCAGTCACTCTCTTTGGAAGACGTTTTCCACATGCTACAGTGTTTATTTCATCTTCTTTTTTTTTTTTTTCATCATCTTCTTTCCATGTCTGGAATAAAGTTTGTGTCGTTTCACTCTTAGCATGTGTATGATCATAATATTGAATACATAACATCTGATGCTGGTTGTTTTTTGTTTTTTTTTTTTATAAATTTATTTATTTAATTTTATTTATTTATTTATTTATGGCTGTGTTGGATCTTCGTTTCTGTGCGAGGGCTTTCTCCAGTTGCGGCAAGTGGGGGCCACTCTTCATCGCGGTGCGCGGGCCTCTCTCATTATCGCGGCCTCTCTTGTTGCGGAGCACAGGCTCCAGACGCACAGGCTCAGCAATTGTGGCTCACGGGCCTAGTTGCTCCGCGGCACGTGGGATCTTCCCAGACCGGGGCTCGAACCCGTGTCCCCTGCATTAGCAGGCAGATTCTCAACCACTGCGCCACCAGGGAAGCCCTGGTTGTTTTTTTTGATTTTGAGGGAAGGTGACTTTTAAAGGACGCAGTCTGAGGCTTTACAGGCAGAGGGTAGTAGCCAGTGGGGAAGAAGGAAAAGAAAGACGAGGGCAGGTTTGGGGGCTCCCGCTGGGAGAACCAATTCCCCCAGTTCCTTCCAGCTCTCACAAACAAACATTCTGGGTTTTGTTCTTAATCTCATTGAAAGCACTTTTTAAATTCCTTTACCTAAAAAGCCAGGGCTACCTGGCCTGGAAAATCTGCCATCTGGAAAATCAACCCCTGAAAAATTGAGGTGTTTCCTTGTCATTTTGTGTCATTTATGCCTTGTTTTCAGATTTTTGATTATAAAAATGTGTAATTACCTAGGTCCCCTTTATAACCCATGCCATCAGGTTACTTAGAAATCTTCCTGAATTAAGTAGTTGTCCTGTTCTTAACTTTTCCTTTTATTGATTTCAGCTATTTTTTATTACAATAAATGTGTGTACATGATAAATTAAGAAATAATTAAACAGTATAGAAGGGTATTAAGTAAAGCATAAAGCACATAAGGAACCCTTCCCCACATCCGCAATTTCACTTCTCAGAAATCATTTTCCCATCAGTTTTTAGTCTTTCAGAAACTTTCTAAGCTTAAACAAGGGCATGTGTGTAAATCTTTTATACTCAAGTGATGACGTGTCACAGTGAAATGAAACTTCTTATTCCACAGTTACCACCCCCTCCCCCCAAACACCACCACCACCAACAACAACAACAAGTTTCTGGGTCGGAGAAGTCTCTCTGTTGGGGGCAGTGCTGATCTCTGGACATGAGACTATGAGCTGTCCATTAGATGAGGACCACCGTAAGCAAGAGGCCGCATAGTGGTTCTCCAGCTGCCGGTCCCAGATCTCTCACCATCTCAGGCCAGGAACCAGGGAGTGAGTAAAGAAGTGTTTTGGAGAGGGTTCTCTAGCCCTATGCCGTTCCTCAGCCATGCTGGCCACACCCTGCCTTTTCAGTCCTACCAGCTAAGGACACCATGAAGCAAAGAAGAGCCATCTCTGTTGTGCCCTTTCCAAATTCCTGATCCACAAAATCCATGATAAAATTATTTTATGCTGTTAAAGTTTGCATGGCTTTCTACGAAGCAATAAATAACCAGGATACCCACTACTAACCAACTACGCTTGAGAACGCTTACTTGTTACACTTTTGTTTTTTAAATAAATAAATTTATTTATTTATTTATTTGGGCTGCGTTGGGTCTTCGTTGCTGTGCGCGGGCTTTCTCTAGTTGCGGCGAGTGGGGGCTACTCTTTGTTGCAGTGTGCGGGCTTCTCATTGTTGCAGAGCACAGGCTCTAGGCGCGCAGGCTTCAGTAGTTGTGGCACGTAGGTTCAGTAGTTGTGGCTTGTGGGCTCAGTAGTTGTGGCTCGCAGGCTCTAGAGCGCAGGCTCAGTAGTTGTGGCGCACAGGCTTAGTAGCTCCGTGGCATGAGGGATCTTCCCAGACCAGGGCTCAAACCCATGTCCGCTGCATTGGCAGGCCGATTCTTAACCACTGCGCCACCAGGGAAGTCCTACTTACACTTTAAGCCCACACTGGATATTGGCAAACTTTTAAAATTTGTCAGTTTTATAGGTAAAATGGAAACTTACTTTAAAATTATCCATTGATATTTATTTATCCATCAATTTTTATATCCTTTGCTCATTTTGCCCTTGGGGTGTTTGTCTTTTTTGTTGATTCTTAATATCTTTATATTGATAGTTAAGGAAATTAGCCCTTTGCTATCATATAGTGAATATTTTTTCTGTTTTGACTTTGTTTATGGTGCTTTTTTGCAACAAGAGGTTCTTAACTTTTGTACTGTCAGATTTATCTGTTTGCTTTTCTGTTTTCACATTTTTGCATCATGCTTGAAAAGTTTTCCCCACTCAAGGCTTCTTAAAAATCACTATATTTTCACACTTTAACAGTTTTATTTTTATATTATAAAATCAATGTATACAGTATTTATTTGGGCATAAGAAATGAGACACAGATCCAACTTTTCTTTTTTCCAAGTGGATAAACAGACACCATTTAAATAATCCATCTCTTCTACACTTGTTTGAAATGCCGATTTTGTCATAGAGTCCATATTCTTTTCCACTGATCTGCCCATTCTTGTCCCAGTAACAAAATGTTCATAATATATTTTACCCTCTGATAGAACTTATGCTCTATAATTTCAAAGTTTTCCTGGCTAGCCTTAGTATTTGTTTTTCCAGATGAACTTTAGCATCATTTTGTCAAGTTCTAAAAATAATCATACTGCACTTTGATTAGAATTGCTTTGAAATTTTAACCCTCAACTATAACTCCTTCTAAAGTTTCTTTTCTATGTACAATAATAATAATAGCTAAAACACATAGTTGTTAGAACTTAGTGAATGTTAACTCATTTAACTGACACATCAACCCTGTAAAGTAGGAAGTATATTATTATGTCCATCTTACAGCTGAGGCTAAGTAACTTAGCCAAGTTCACATAGCTAGTAAATGGCAGAGAAGGTGATTCAAACTCAGGCAGGCAGGCTCCAGAGGCGATGCTCTGAGTGGTTATGCTGTGTTTTGCCTCTATATTCATAAATCTAAGACAGCTGGAGAAAAGTATTAAACACGTACTTCTTTTAGGATAGAAAATAGAATAGATAAAAAGTAAGGACTTTTGGTCATATTTTTTCCACTTCACTTTCAAAAAGAGACATTTAGGAGGAAACCAGAGGAAGGTCATGGATTGGAATCATTTTGAATCTGGCCTGTGTTCTCACCTTTTGATTTTCAGAGAAGGAAATGATACCTAAGGGGAAGGTATATCATTGTTGATGGTTACGTGAAGCATTTTTCATCGTTCAGAAATGCATTGAGAGTTGAAGTAGGAATGAGCAGGAAAATGTGTGTGTGTGTGTGTCCATGGTCAAGATAGCAAATCTCTTCGGGCTGTAGGTATGTGCGATAGCCCATACAAAAATCACTCTCATGCTTAGAAATAGGCAGTAGGAATTCCATATGTACTTGCATAATTACCCCCTTCTTTAAATTGGACCTCCACACATTTTAAGGCAAAAATAAAGAAAAATGTTCTTCCCCACCCCACACTCCGCCCCAACAATTGCTGCTAAAATCCATAAGCCTAATGCACACTGAAGGATCATCAAAAGATAAATTTTAAAAGAAATCACCTAGTTGCTCCTACCTGGATGGGATGAGGGACAGCTGGTCACAAGGACGCCTGCATCTCCCAGCTTTACTTCCCTCAATGTATCTAAGCTAAAGGCAATGAGTTCTCTCAACTCCCAAATTACCACCACCTCTGGGGGGAAAATCTTTTTGATGAACTGGACGTTAGCAGCTTCTTTATCCTCCTGCATGGGATCAAGCCTGCTTAAATGCAACTCCTAATTCTTGAAAAGAAAGTGAATTCAATCTAAAGCCACACCTTTTCCCTAAGCAGTGGAATGGTGCTTTTCCGAGCAAGAAGAGTCCTGTTATTTAGCTCATCAGTAAAAGGGGTTGAAGATGAACAAACATAGCAAGAAACTGGTACTTGATTGAATTATTCCTTTTTATCCTTTTCCTACAGATTGAGACTACTAGTGAAAAGGAGGAAATAAAGGCATATCATTTATGAAATAATTTCTATCCTTTAACAAATTAAAATCCCTATCATACATTCAAACATAACGTAAATAAATGTGCAATGCCTCGTCACAGAGCATCTCTAAATATTTCTGTTTTATCTCTGAATGAGGAGTAACCAAGAAAAATGGACCTAAATGACAGTAATCTGAAGTTAATTTTCTTACAGTTAGAAGTTTTGCAACACCAAAAAGAGACAGAGAGAGAGAGGATTTTCCTTTCCTAGAAATGCTTAAAATTAGAGTAGATTTGTGTATTATCAGTGGTATACTCACTGTGAGACTGAGAAATTCCACTCCTATGTATTTACCCAAGAAAAACAAAAACCTATGTGTGCAAAAAGACTTGTACGAAAATGGTCATAGCAGCTTTATTCATAAAACTAAAAAAACGGGGTCGGGAGACAAACAGACGCCCATCAACAGGAGAGTGAAAAAGTAAGCAGTGGTATAATCATACACAATGGACTTACAACTCAACAAGAAAAAGAAATGGACTTCTGATAAATGCAAAACACGGATGAATCTCAAAAACATTTTGCTGAGTGAAAGGAACTTTACACACAAAAAAGTACATATTGTACTTTTCTATTTGTATGAAGTTTTACGACAAAACCAAATACATGGAGAAGAACTCAGAATGGAGGTTGTCTTTGAAATGCAGAGGGTGAGGACTGGAAGGGTACATAAGAGAATTTTCTAGAGTTATGGGAATGTACCTCGATAGAGGTTTGGGTCAGACAGATGAGTTTGTCAAAACTTAGGGAATATACACTTCAGATTTGTGCATTTCATCATATGTAAACATTATCTGAAAAGAAATGAAACAAAACAAATATTGAACCCTAGTTAATGATATACACGCTGAGGTATTTAGGGGAAAAGTGCTGATGTCATTTACCTTGAAATACATTTAAAAATAACGTCAATTAAAAATGGGCAGAAGACCTAAATAGACATTTCTCCAAAGAAGACATACAGATGGCCAACAGGCACATGAAAATATGCTCAACATTGCTAATTATTAGAGAAATACAAATCAAAACTACAATGAGGTCCCACCTCATGTGGGTCAGAATGGCCATCATTAAAAAATCTACAAATAACAAATGCTGGAGAGGGTGTGGAGAAAAGGGAACCCTACTACACTGTTGGTGGGAATGTAAATTGGTGGCACCACTATGGAGAACAGTATGGAGGTTCTCAAAAAACTAAAAATAGAGTTGCCATATGATCCTGCAATCCCACTCCTGGGCATATATCCAGACAAAAGCATAATTCAAAAAGATATATGCACCTCTATGTCCATAGCAGCACTATTCACAATAGCCAAGACACAGAAACAACCTAAATGTCCATAAACAGAGGAATGGATAAAGAAGATGTGGTACATATATACAATGGAATACTACTCAGCCATAAAAAGAATGAAATAATGCCATTTGCAGCAACATGGATGGACCTAGAGATTATCATACTAAGTGAAGTAAGTCAGAAAGAGAAAGACAAATACCATGTGATATCACTTATATGTGGAATCTAAAATATGACACAAATGAACTTATCTATAAAACAGAAACAGACTCACAGCCATATAGAACAGACTTGTGGTTGCCAAGGGGGAGGGGGAGTAGGGGAGGGATGGATTGGGAGTTTGGGATTAGCAGATGTAAACTATCATACATAGAACGGATAAACAACAAGGTCCCACTGTATAGCACAGGGAACTATATTCAATATCCTGTAATAAACCATAATGGAAAAGAATATAAAAAGTATATATGTACATATATATGTATAACTGAATGACTTTGCTGTACAGCAGAAATTAACACAACACTGTAAACCAAATATACTTCAGTAAAATAAATTTTAAAAAATAAGGCTGATTGATGAATGGCTGGAGGGTTAGATAGAAGGACAGATATCTGATGAAGGAGAATAAAATCTTAATAGTAGAAATTTGGTGGTGGGAAGCATGTTCACTGTAAAATTCTTTCAACCTTGTCGTATGTTTGAAATTTTTATAATAAAATGATGAATTCCACTCCTAGGTATATGCCAAGAGAAGTGAAAACGTATGTCCACACAAAAACTTGTACACAAATGTTCACATGAGCATTATTCATGATGGCCAAAAAGTGGAAACAGCCCGAATGTTCATCAGATGATGAATGGATAAACAAAATGTGGTCAGTATGCACAGTATTATTTAACAATAAAAAGAAATGAAATACTGATACAGGCTACAACATGGATGCACCTTCAAAACATTATGCTAAATGAAAGAAGCCAGTCGCAAAAGACTAAATATTATATGATTCCATTTATATGAAAGGTCCAGAGGAAACAATTATATAGAGACAGAAAGTAGAGGTAGCCTTGGGCTGTGGGGATTGGAGGGAAATGGGGAATGATTGTTCATGGGTGTGGGATTTCTTTTTAGGGTAATAAAACTTTTAAAATTGTGGAGTTGACTGTGAAACTTGGTGAATATATTAAAAGCCACTGAATTGTACACTTTAAATGAGTGAATTGTATGGTATGTGAATTATAACTCAATAAAGCTGTTATTAAAAAATACTGGAAAAAATTGTTAGAATTAGCCCTATTATCACAATCAATCGCCCTGTCAACTACAGATTTTTTTTTTTGTAGTGATGAATATAAAGTCTTTATTAATTTGAATTTGACTCATTTGGAATCACTAATCATTCATTACACAGATTTTATCTCATCTTTTTTTTCAGCTCTCTCACTCTAGATAAAGCAGAAACATCCTTATCATATGCTCTAAATGTGTATTTTAATACAAATTTCTTAATAATGAATACCTAAATTCATGAAACATATGAACCTGGTATTGATCTTTCATTTGTCAAGCTGATTCTAACTGAAGGACTCAGATTCTAGCAGATGGGTTTTCGTTTGTTTGTTTAACAATTCTTAGTTACGAATGTCTTAGGCAAGGGCGTTAGATATGCCTGTACACTCCCTGCTGGTCACCTAGGTCCCTGTGATGTCCCAGAGGGAAAGAAACATGGGAAATGAGTGAGTGTAAAACGAGGAGGTTATTATATATTTATATATTGAGGCCACAGGTTCTCAAACTTGGGTGCATATTGGAATCACCTGGGGGGCTTTTAAAAAACACTGGGGCCTGGGGCCTCCTTCCCTTCGCTGAGATTCTGATGTCTGGGGTGCAATCTGGGCATCAGGATTTTTTAGAGGCCCCCCCAGGAGATTCTAGCGTATAGCCAGGCTGAGAACCACTGACCTAGGACAATATCCCGAGCTCTGGAAGAGCCGGATTGGATCAGAACCTAAATCCAAATAGTGGGATCTCACCCCTCTCTAAGTGGTCCCAAGACACAAGAACCCCCAGCAAGAGTGAGTGTGTGTTAGAGAGAACAGCATGGCAGAGCATGACTTCATCATCCTCTTCTAATTTTTCAAAAAGAGAATACACAACATGATTTCAAATCCAACTCTATTAAAAAGTATTTCATGAAAAGCTTTCCTCCTATCCTGTCCCCCTCTGGCTCAATTCTCATCCCTCTTCACACCCCCAAAGAGGTCACCACTACTAATGGTTTCTTCTTTATCTTACTAGGGAGCTCAAGTCAATCCAGACACAGTATATGTTTTTTTTTTTTTGGTTTTTTTTTTAATCGGTCATCAATTTTATACACATCACTGTATACATGTCAATCCCAATCGCCCAATTCAGCACACCACCATCCCCACCCCACCGCGGTTTTCACCCCTTGGTGTCCATACGTTTGTTCTCTACATCTGTGTCTCAACTTCTGCCCTGCAAACCGGTTCATCTGTACCATTTTTCTAGGTTCCACATACATGCGTTAATATACGATATTTGTTTTTCTCTTTCTGACTTACTTCACTCTGTATGACAGTCTCTAGATCCATCCACGTCTCAACAAATGACTCAATTTCGTTCCTCTTTATGGCTGAGTAATATTCCATTGTATATATGTACCACAACTTCTTTATGCATTCGTCTGTTGATGGGCATTTAGGTTGCTTCCATGACCTGGCTATTGTAAATAGTGCTGCAATGAACATTCAGGTGCATGTGTCTTTTTGAATTACGGTTTTCTCTGGGTATATGCCCAGTAGTGGGATTGCTGGATCATATGGTAATTCTATTTTTAGTTTTTTAAGGAACCTCCATATTGTTCTCCATAGTGGCTGTATCAATTTACATTCCCACCAACAGTGCAAGAGGGTTCCCTTTTCTCCACACCCTCTCCAGCATTTGTTGTTTGTAGATTTTCTGATGATGCCCATTCTAACTGGTGTGAGGTGATACCTCATTGTAGTTTTGATTTGCATTTCTCTAATAATTAGTGATGTTGAGCATCTTTTCATGTGCTTCTTGGCCATCTGTATGTCTTCTTTGGAGAAATGTCTATTTAGGTCCTCTGCCCATTTTTGGATTGGGTTGTTTGTTTCTTTAATATTGAGCTGCATGAGCTGATTATATATTTTGGAGATTAATCCTTTGTCCATTGATTCGTTTGCAAATATTCTCTCCCATTCTAAGGGTTGTCTTTTCGTCTTGTTTATGGTTTCCTTTGCTGTGCAAAAGCTTTGAAGTTTCATTAGGTCCCATTTGTTTATTTTTGTTTTTATTTCCATTACTCTAGGAGGTGGATCAAAAAAGATCTTGCTGTGATTTATGTCAAAGAGTGTTCTTCCTATGTTTTCCTCTAAGAGTTTTATAGTGTCCGATCTTACATTGAGGTCTCGAATCCATTTTGAGTTTATTTTTGCAGACACAGTATATGTTTTTATTTCCTTCTTTTTTTTTTTTTTTTTAAACAGAAAAGGTAGAATTTTATGCTATTTTTTTTTTCTGGGAAAATCTTGGAAATAATTTCATATCAGTATTTAAACAGCTTCCTCATTTTTATAATGCCTGCATGGTATTCCATTACATGGGTGCACCAAAATGTATTTGAAAAATCACTTATTGATAGGCATTTAAATTGTTTCCTATCTGTTACCATGAATACCAACGCTCCCGTGAGTAACCCTGTCCGTGCCATTTTGCACACACATGAATATAACCACAGGAGAAATTCCTAGGAGCAAAATTGCTGGGGCAATAGGTTGTGCCTTTTTAATTTTGATGAACATTGTGAAATTGCCCTCCGTAGGGTTATTGAAATTGATGCTTAGATCAGCAACGTGTGAGAGCTCTTGCTTCCCCCACTGCCTCACCAGAGTGAATGGTCACACTTCTAAGTTTTTTGCCAATCTGATAGGTTAAAAAATGGTAACTCAGTATACTTTGGTTTGCTCATCTTTCTTCTTACTTTGAACTTGGATGTCTTTCCCTATGTTTAAGATCCTCTCGTAGTTCCTCTCCTGTCATTGTCAGTCAGAGCCTTTGTGGCTGAGCAGTGGCAAAAAAGAAAGATAAGATCTCCTCACTGCGTATGGTTTCACCTCCGTCCACACCATCCAATAAGTTAGCAGTTCTGGGAGGAACGAGGAGGTGGGTAGACAGATGGACAGAGAAGTGGATGTCCTCCACCTTGACAAAAGGGACTCATACTGTTTACACGCCTGAGGCATCATTATACACAGTATTCCATTCATTCCTATGATATTAATTGAATGCCTCCCATATGCAAAGCATAGCCAATGGATGTAAGATGAGAGAACAGAGGAATTAGGATGTACAGCTCAAAATCCCCTTATAATCATAGAAGTTTTTCTACCAATATTCCTACATTGTTCTTTTTTATGGTATCAATGTGCAATTATACCATCATTAGCCATAGTTAAATTACCATTTCATACTTTAACATTTTCCTTGCATTAAGCTACTCCAAACTGAGTTAATTATCCAAAATTCAAAATGATGCTTCTATATATGCAACTTTTACACTTTTAGCATTTTCCCCACAACTTAAAAGTACAAAATTTCTGATTCACACTTTACTATTTCCCCCAGGCCTTTTCTGACTTGAGAACTTTATGTGTGTCTATTCTCGTATTTAGTTTGGTTTCTTTTCGTATAAATTAGAAGACCTAATAAGGACTTTCTAATGGCATCTAGTCAACCCCCCAGGCTCCTTGCTAGACAAAGGCTATCAATCTTTCTCAAGGAAAGTACTTCCATGTTCTCAATAATTCTCCCATTCCATTGTTTATGATCTAGCCATCTAAACAACTTTCCATTACCTATCACCTCAAAATTATTTCATTGACCATCTTAACGTAATGTGATGCTGATTACTCCTAAATTTTTCTTCAGTTCTCAGAAATTACTCATCAAAACAGATTCACACTGTAATTAACTTATGACTGATTTTTTTTTTCCATAGTGGATTAACAGATTTTTTTTTCCCATAGTGGAAACAACTCTATATTTGTTTCCAAATTCAGGCAAAAAAATAGCAGTTAAATCAATTTCTATTCCGAACTTCATCCCACCAGGCACGAAGAAACTCAACCCCAGTCATGGGGGGTTTACCTCACCCCCTCCCCTGCACTTCTTGCAGGAATGTAGAATCCCAGCAGCTCAGATAGCATCCAGGTGTTAGGAGACCCTCTGGGGACCACATCACTGCCCTGGGCTGCATATGGGGTCAGTGCAGCTGCTCTGTTATTTCCATGTGCTGCTTAGGGCAGGGGCAGTGGTGGCAAAGCTGGGAACCACAGGTGAGGTGGGGTCCCTGCTGCCTGCAGGACCACAGACCACTTTTCCTTCTTAGCTTGGAGAAAATCCCTTCTCTTGTTTCCTTTGGAAGCACTACCTCTCTTTGGAGTTTCAGCTTTTGAAAATCTGAATATCTCCAAAAAATTTCCATCATCCATTTATATATTCCTCAAATACCTGAGAGTACATCCTGTGACAGGATACATGACAGGCAGGGAGATGCACTAGCTGGCAATAAGCACGATATTGCAAGGTAAATGCCGTGAAGGTGGGACTTGGGACCTGCAGGTAAGTCCACCCAGATAGACAGGGCATAAGAAGCCTTCCGGAAGAAGGTACACTAAGCTAGGATCCAAAGTGTAACAGGGAAGAAAAAATCTGACTCCATATTAGATCTGTTTCTTTTCCTTTAACCCTTGTGTCTTGTTGTCTGTGCTTAGTCATGCTGGCTCTGCACTTTTGTAAAAGAATGTTGCCTATAGCCTGAAATATACAGGATAGCCTATTCTCAAGGCTCTGATCTTTAAGAGTATAATACTTTTCCATTCATACAGAGATGAAAAGTTGCAGAACAGTGAATAACATTTCTTTTGTTGTAGGTTTACAGGAACATTGTGACCTGACCTACATGGACAGCTGTGAGAACAAAGGATTCCGACACCAAGAAGTTTGCAACAACTAACCATGCCCTTCCCTCACCTTGCGTTTAAAAATGCTTTGCTAAAACCCTTCAGAGAGTTTGGGGATTTCTGGGCACAAGCCACCCATCTCCTTGCATGGCCCTGCAATAAACCTTTCTCTGCTCCAAACTCCAACATTTCGGTTTGTTTGCCCTCACTGTGTGTTGGGCACACAAATTTGCATTTGGTAACAAAAGGGGTAGGAAACAGGTAGCAGACTTGGCGGGTAGTGGAAAAGCAGGGTGTACTCCAAAACTACTCTCTTCAATCCTCTACTCAAATATTTGTAGAATTAATTACACCTTGTAGGATCTCAAACCTTGTTGTCAAGTGTCTCTGAGAATGTTTGAGTTTAAGGACAACCCTCTTTTCTGTGTCAGTGGAGCTTTTCAGGTATTTTTAATACAAAACAATAGTTATTTCCTACTTAATTTTTTTTTAATTGCCTCCTAACTGCATTTGATGGTATATTCAGGTAAAGTTTGTCCTTAGAGCCATCTGTTCTAAGACTGAAAGATAACCTACCTTGAATGAGATTTTGGGGCGGGGGGAGCTATTATGAGATACAATTAAAATCCTTTTATTATTTGCCTTTTCTTTTACCTAAACCCTGGGAAAACTGGGTCCAAGCTACATTGATTGATGGACCTTAGAATGATAAGAGTTCATCCGGTTACTTAGTTTGGTCATTTTGTGTGAATTCAATCTTATAGCATTTTCATTATGGGTAAACTGAGTGTTCTGTATTGTCCTAAACCACAATGAATTACAAAAGGTTGATTTGGGAATAACACAATTTATTATCAATCAACCCGCAAAGCTCTACAATGTAACCCAGGAGAGTATGTTGGAGGGAGGAGAGACAGATGCTTTCATAGCAAAATAAATACAGAGTATTTGCAGCAAAACTGGAATCAAAGTTATGTTAATACAAAGAATGTGTATTACTCTAGTGGACCAGATGGAGGGGAGGAGAGGAGAGTCTGTGAGGAAAATTATCCTTCAGGGGGAAGGGGGGTTGGTTTTAGATGACTAGGAGAAACTAGGTAAAGCCTGGCATAGAAGTACGTCCATTTCCCAGCTTCTTCCCCAACCACCCCCCATCCTCAGGAGCAATCCCACCTTTCCCTCTGACTGAGAGGGCCAAAAGATACTAGACCCAAACCCACTTCTTCAACTTTGTGGTCTTTGTAATTGGGCCAAAGGTAAAAGCTACTGATTAACGTCTTCTGAGACTTCAAAATATGTAGGACATGAGGAAAACTTAAGGGGGCCTGGAATTACACTGTTTTCATTGAGAAGGTTGGCAGGACCTGGGTAGAGAGGCAGGTGTATGAGAGAAGGAGGGGCTCAAAGGAGAGGGCTGAAGGAAATGAGAAAAAGGGGAAGTTTTAGGAAACAAACATGTTTCAAGAGGAGGTGCAGGGGACATACATGTGGGACCACATGCCAGGCAGCCTGGACAGGGAGCCCCAGCCTCTCATAGGATGGAGGTAGCCAGACCAGATGCCCAGTGCCCAATTCCACCTGCATGTCCCTGTCTAAATCCCAATCCACAGTATAGTTTTGGATCAACTGTTTGAACTTTAGAACAAAAAGGGACTTAAACTTTCCTCAGAATCCAGTGAATCCCCTTCAGATAAGGCAGGTGAGGTGATGTCTGGACAGTGAGGAGAGTGTCCACGAGCTGATGAGGGCTTGGCTGAAGAGAAAGCTTTTATTTTATTAGCTATTTTATTAGTTTCCTGCTGTTGCTGCTACAACAAATCAGTGTAAACCTACTAGCTTAAAACAACACAGTTTGTTATCTTACAGCTCTGGAGGTTGAAGTCCTAAAGTCAAAGCTGGAGGCATTACACTTATTTCAAACTATACTACTAAACTATCGTAATCAAAACAGTATGGTACTGGCATAAAAACAGACACATAGACCAATGGAACAGAATTGAGTGCCCAGAAATAAACCCACACATGTAAAGTCAACTGATCTTTGACAACAGAGCCAAGAATACTCAATGGGGAAAGGATAGTCTCTTCAACAAATGATGCTGGGGAAACTGATAACCACATCAAAAGAATGAAATTGGACCCTGATCTTACACCACTCACAAAAATTAACTTGAAATGAATTAAAGACTTAAATGTAATACCTGAAGCCATAAAACTCCTAAAAGAAGATACAGAGGAAAATGTCCTTGACATCAGTCTTGGCAACAATTCTTTTGTATATGGCAACAAAAGCAAAAATTAATAATCAGACTACATCAAACTACAAATCTTCTGCACAGCAAAAGAAACAATCAACAAAGTGAAAAGGCAGCATACAGAATGGGAGAAAATATTTGCAAACCATGTATTTGATAAGGGGTTAATAGTCAAGATACATAGGAATTCATATAACTCAATAACAAAAAACAAATAACTGATTAAAAATGGGCAAAAGGTCTGAATAGACATTTTTCCAAAGAAGATATACTAATGGTCAACAGGTGTATGAAACATGCTCAACAACACTAATCATCAGGAAAATGCCAAAACAAAGCCACAATGAGATATTTCACACCTGTTAGGATAGCTATTCTCAAAAAGACAAGAGTTAACAAGTGTTACTGTGGATGTGGAGAAAAGAAACCCTTGTACACTGTTGGTGGGAATATAAATTGGTACAGCCACTATGGAAAACAGTATGGAGGTTCCTCAAGAAATTAAAAATAGAACTACCATATGATCCAGAAATTCCACTTCTGGGTACTTATCAGAAGGAAATGAAATCAGTATCTTGAAGAGAAACCCCATGTTTGCTGCAGCATTACTCATAATGACCAAATATGGAAATAACCTAAGTGTCTGTCAAGGGATGAAGTAATAATGAAAATGTGAAATACACACACACACACACACACACACACACATACACACAAAGAAATGCCATTCAGCTTTAAAAAAGAAGGAAATTCTGCCATTTTTGACAACATTATAAGTGAAATAGACCAGACACAGAAAAACATGATCTCACTTATATGTAGAATCTAAAAAAGTCAAACTCATAGAAGCAGAAAGTAGAATGGTGGTTGCCAGGGGCTGTGGGGGTGAGATGTCAGTCAAAGGGTACAGACTTTCAGTTATAAGATGAATAAGTTCTGGTGATCTAATGTACAGCATGGTGACTATAGTTAATAATACTGGCTTGTATGCTTGAAATTTGCTAAGAGAGTAGATCTTGTGTGCTCATCACACACACACACATACACAAAGTAACTATGTGAGGTGATGGATGTGTTGATTGTGGTAATCATTGCAAAATGTATACATATACTAAATCATCACATTGTACACCCTAAATACATACAATTTTTATTTGTCAATTATACCTCAATAAGGCTGAAAAAAAATTTGTCAGCAAGGCTGCCCTCCTCTGAAGGCTCTAGAGGAGAATCGTTTCCTGCTTTTTCAGCCTCTGGAGGATGCCTGCATCCCTTGGAGCATGGCCCAGCATCCTTCTTACCTCTGCTTCCCCCAACACATCTACTCCTCTCACTCTGACTTTCCTGCCTTCCTCTTACAAGGACACTTGTGATTACACTGGGCCCAGCTGGACAATCCAGGATAATCTCCCCATTGCAAGACCCTTAAATTAATCACATCTGCAAAGTCCCTTTTACCACGCCATATAACATAATCACAGGTTCTAGAGATGAGGATGTGGACATCATTGTGGGGCCATTACTGTGCCTACCACACCCATCATCTCCTCAGCTTTCCCTCCAGAGGAGAGCTAGAGACAGAAAAATATGACTTAGTCAATTGCGGGATATTTATTGAGCAACTACTATGTGCCAGGTATTGTTTCAATCACTGGGAATAGAGAATAGTACAGACAAAAATTCTTTACCTCAAGGAGATTATATTCCAGTGTTGGGGAAGGCAGAATACACATAATATATAAGCAAAATCTGAAATGATAAAAAAAAAAATCCTCGGAGAATTAACAATAATACAGAGAGTAGGAAGTGAGTGTGTTTGGAGGCTGAGATTTTACATAAGGGTGGTCGGGAAGGCCTATGAGAAGGGGCAATTCCAGAAAAGACCAGAAGACAGTGAAGGAGAAAAACAAGAAATATCCATTTGTGTGAAACATAAGATGTATCCATATGGATTTGGGGGTCGGGGGGAAGCAATCTAGGCAGAGAGAGGAGCCACTGAAAGTGCCTGGTGTGTCTGCAGAAGAGCAGGAGGCTAGCATGTCTGGGGCAGAGGGAGCAGGGCTGGACTCACAGGAGTTGGAGACACAGGTGAAGGAAGCAGAACAAGAGAGAATGATGCAAACTTGGCTTTCACTCAGAGTGAGATGGGAAGCAATTGGGGAATTTTAAGTAGAGGAGGTACACCATCGGACTTGTACATGATCTCTCTGATTACTGTGTCCTGAGTTGACAACAGGGGTGAAAGCAGGTGTCCAGGTGAGTGATGATGGGTGGTGTGGCCCAAGGGGTAATGGTGGAGGTGATGGGAAATGGTCAGAGTCTGGACATCTTGTGAAGGTGGAGCCAAGACGAGCCACTGACAGACCAGAAGTGGGGTGTGAGGGGGACAAGGAGGGGTCAAGGATGACTCCAGGTTTCTGGCAACTAGAAGAGTGGAGCTGCCATTTATTGAGTTGGAGATGACTGGGGGAAGGAGGAGGTTTGGGGGACAGATCTGTTCAGTGTTGAGCATGCTGAGTTTACATTGTCCATTCAGTATCCAAGAGGAGATGTCAGGAGGCAGCTGGACAGAGAGTCTCAGGGGAGAGACCCAGACAAGAGTTAAAAATTTAGAAGTTGTGGACTCCCCTGGTGGTACAGTGGTTAAGAATCTGCCTGTCAATGCAAGGGACACGGGTTCGAGCCCTGGTCCGGGAAGGTCCCACATGCCACAGAGCTACTAAGCCCATGTGCCACAACTACTGAGCCTGCGCTCTAGAGCCTGCAAGCCACAACTACTGAGCCCATGTGCCTAGAGCCCATGCTCTGCAACAAGAGAAGCCACTGCAATGAGAAGCCCACACACCGCAATGAAGAGTAGCCCCTGCTCGCCGCGCAGCAACAAAGACCCAATGCAGCCAAAAATAAATTAATTAATTAAAAAAAAAATTAGAAGTTGTTATGGGCTAAATGTTTGTCCAAGACTCATATTTTGAAACCCCAATCCCCAATCCAATGTTATGGTATTTGGACATGGAGCCTTTGGGAGGTGATTAGAGGTACATGATGTCATGGGGGTGGGGCCCCCATGATGGGATTAGTGCCAGAAGATAAAGAAGGAGAAGGAGAAGAGGGAGAAGAAGGAGGAGGAGGAGGAGAAGAAAGAGAGAGAGAGAGAAAATGAGAGTGACTGATCTCCTTCTCTCCATGCACAGGCAGGAAGGAAAGGCCATGTGAGGACACAGCAAGAAGGTGGCCATCTATAAGCCAGGAAGAGAGCTCTGAGCAGGAACTGAATGGGCAGCACTTTGGTCTTGGACTTCCAGTTTCCAGAAGAGTGAGAAAATAAATTTCTATTGTTTAAGCCCCCAGTCTATGTTACTTTGTTATGGCAGCCTGAGCAGACTCAGATGTAAGTTAAAAGCATCTAGATCACACTTAAAGCCAAAGAACAGATAAGGTCACCAAGAGGGTGAGTAAAGTTAGACATCCAAGGACTAAGACTCAGGGGTCCCATGGCTAGAGATCAGGAAAACAGGGAGTGGGTCTCGCTAACTGTCATGCTACTAAATCTTCTACGGTCGGTAGTATCTTTGCCATACAGAAAGAATATTGTGACAGTCACTTTTGTAAACCCCATATTGCACTGTTTATTTGTTTCTGATTTGATTCTAACTTAAGTGTCCTCAAATATGAGGGTAACCTTTGTGTACTGGTTTCCTGGGGCTGCTATAATAAAGCACCGCAGACTGCGTGTCTTGAGCAACAGAAAGTTTCTCACAGTTCTGGAGGCTAGAAGTCCTCAGACTCATGGCGCCGGCAGGGTTGGTTTCTTCTGAGGCCTCTTTCCTTGGCTTGCAGATGGCCATTTTCTCCCTGTTCTTCACATCATCTTCCCTTGGTGTGTGTCTGTGTTCAGATCTCTTCTTAGAAGGATACCAGTGTTATTTGATTAGGGCCCATCCTAATGACTTCATTTTAACTTAATCACCTCTTTAAAACCTCTGTCTCCAAATACAGTTGCATTCTGAGATGCTGGGTTTAGAACTTCAACATACGAATTTTAGGGGGACACACCCAGCCCTTAACACTGTTTCAAGAAGTCTGTGAGTTTTCCTTTAGTCTTTGTGTTCATATAACTTCCCACCTCATCCATGACTGAGACTGAGGCATCTCAGACCCCTCAGTGTCCTTTGCCTAGTGAAGAGACCCTGTCTTCTGGGGACACTACAGGGTCACACTCTAATTGGATGACCTCTGACTTGGCTTGTAAGTTCTTGAGCATAGCGTTCAAAGATCAGGGGGCACCCAGGGGGCTGAGATAGCTTGACAAGTATCAGAAGAGGGTATGATCTGCAGGTGTCACCTCCTGGCCTTTCCTTAATGCCACAGAAGTAAAACCCTGCCACAGGACTTCTGTGGTTGTCATTGTTTTCATGTCTCTGCCTCTGCAAGGGAGAGCCACGCAAGGTGATAAGGCAAAGTCAGTGTAGAAGTACTAGTCTAGCCACAAGGACCCTTGAGATAGGGTGGGGAGGGGGGAGTTTTAGAAGTGTTTTGGGCACGTTTCTTGCCCCCTCGATCTCATCACCTCTTTGTTGGTAAAGAAAGACAATAACCATTGTCCTTATGTACCTCAAATGATTTTCTTTTCCAAAGCAGAATAGTTGGGGCCCAGTGTGCAGAGCACAGAGGGATCAAGGCACTGAAACAGAGAATAGGGGCCCAGGAAACGGAGACTCTGCTGTGTGCTGAATACTACACGTAGGGCACACAAAACAGTCAAGGAGAATGACAGGCGAACAAAATGCAAATTACAGAGTAAGTGGTAGAAAAACAAAATAAAACAAACCCCGGAATCTGACTTCAACGTAATTATCCTTACTGGAAGAAAGGGGGAAAAAAACTCTGTACAGAGATAGACATGGTAAAATTTGGGGACTCTCTAAGATAGGTACTCTCTGATATACTGCAATATGAACTTTTGATATTTAAAAGGAAGAATAGAAGTATTTGAAAGAAACACACGTCCATGAAAACCAGTAGTTCTGGAAGAGCAGATCAGAACATGAATATTCTTTTGTCTTTTTAAAAATATTTTTTATATTATATCTGTAAATCTTAGAATAACATATAAAATAAAATGGGAATATATGAGAAGTACTTCAAGGTATTTATAAAAAAGATATTACATGAAAGCCTTGCTACTATTGCTATGAATCAACATCCTTAGAAGTTTTAGTTTCAGTAGACCTTAGAATTTATGCTGTCCAACTTTCCCATCACTAGCCAGAATTTCTCTTCCATTTATGTGCTCTCTTGGCTCTGTTACCTACTGGCAATGTAAACTTGGACACCTAACTTCATGTCTCATAGCCCTTGTTTCTGCATTTGTGGAGATGAAAGTTGCTTCTTCAAATGGCTTTTGGGATGGATAAATAGAATCATACAACTAAAGCACTTATGTAAATGAAACATCCTTCTTTAAAAATACAGGAAAGACAAAACCCAAACATCCAAGGGAAGTGCTGGGAAGTGGCGGTTGACCTAGTCAGTCATCTCTGTCTCCCTAACTTTCCCTTTCCCTTGGAATTTCCTCATTTCACTGACTGTAACCAGGTTTGCTCTGGTCCCTAGGGCCACCCTAGGGCATGTAGCTCCTCACCCCTCCTCCACTGGACCCATGCAGTGGACATCTGTTAGATGATTTGACCATCAGTCCCACCTGCTGCATAGATGTAATCCTAAACACACACCCACGCAGCATTTGATGGGGCCTGAGATGGCCATCCAATCCAAGATGGCCCATGAGTCCCTTCCCTGAGAATGTGGAACAGGGATGAAGAGAAACTATTTAGCCTCTGTCTGTATCTCTATTGCTGTATCACATAAACTTGGAAATTGTTGTTGACAACTGTTTTCTATCATATGAACTGGGAAACAGACACATTTAGGTTTCAGTGCGAAAAAAGAGAGACACAGATATTCAGAGGGGGCAGAGGCAAGAGAGAGAAAGGTGTATTGGTTTCTCAAGGCTGCCATAGCTCAGCATCTTAGACTGGGACAGCTTAACACAATGGATATTTGTTCTCTCACAGTTCTGGAGGCTAGAAGCTCAAAATCAAGGTGTTGGCAGAGCCATGCTCCCTCTGAAAGCTCTAAGGAGGATCCGTTCCATGTCTTTCTCTTTGCTCCTGATGTTTGCTGGCAATTCTTGGTGTCCCTTGATTCGTATCACTCCAGTCACCACCTCCATCTTTTCATGGCGTTCTTCGTTCTGGGTCTGTCTGTCTCTTCTCCTCTTCTGATGAGGGCACCAGTCATATTAGATTAGGGCCCACCCTATTCTGGTACAACCTCACCTTAAGTTGATGACATCTGGAAAGACCCTATTTCCAAATAAGGTCACCTTCACAGGTACCAGGGGTTAGGACTTCAATATGTCTTTTTTTTTTTTTTTTTAAACCAAATTTGCCTTTGTGAGTCAATCCAAGTACAAGAGCTGATCCAATTATAATCTCTCTCTCAATACTCTTTTTTTTTTTTAAAGTATTTGTTTATTTATTTACTTATGGCTGTGTTGGGTCTTCGTTTCTGTGCGAGGGCTTTCTCTGATTGTGGCAAGCGGGGGCCACTCTTCATCGTGGTGCGCGGGCCTCTCACTATTGCGGCCTCTCCCGTGGTGGAGCACAGGCTCCAGAGGCACAGGCTCAGCAATTGTGGCTCACGGGCCCAGCTGCTCCGCAGCATGTGGGATCTTCCCGGACCAGGGCTCGAACCCGTGTCCCCTGCATTGGCAGGCAGATTCTCAACCATTGCGCCACCAGGGAAGCCCTCAATATGTATTTTGCAGGGGACAAAATTCAACCCAAAACAGAAAGAGTTTTTGGATTCTCTACTGCCTGCCAAGACCTGGTTCCATCTCTAAATCCTGGCTATATCCTGTCCTTTCATTCCTAGTGGTACCCCAGTAAGAAAGTCCATTGTTACATGAGCTGGTCAGAACTAATTTGTTTACTTATTGTCAAGAGAGTTCTAATTAACACACTAGGCATGGTCCAACCCCTGCTATTGTTTCCTCTTTTCACTTTAGAGACACACTGCAGCTTTAAAAATTTTTTGCTAAATGCCAAAGAGGTAGAGAGGGAATGAATGTGGAAGTGATGCAACTAACAAAATGCAGATTTCTGACCCAATTACTATCTGCTTGCACCCGGTTTACATGCCTGTTCTGCACCTGATATCTAAAGGTAGCACTTCCCAAACCATATTATACAAAAATGATTTTCATGAAAAAATTCATACCGAAGATAGTTAGACTTTAAAATTTACTTTTATAAAAGGTTACAGATGAGGAAACTGAAGACCTGCAGAGATTATCGACTTGCCTGAGAGGCCCACAACCAAACCCAGCCAACCTGAGACTAGAAACACCTTCTCTTTTCATGATTTAATTCTGACAACCACATTCAATGTTAAGACGAAACACTGATGTATTATTTTAGAATATCTATTGATGAAACTGTCTGATTTTTCAACTGTTTACAGAGAGCCTCCTATGTACCAGGCACTAAACTAAATGTTCCAGAGACAGAACCGACCACCAGCACCTGACAAAGTACATAAATTAAAATCATTACTATCTTTAGAAAAGCAGAAAGCAGACTGTAATTCAATCAAGGTCCCACACGGCAAGCTCTACAACAAGAAACCAGCGAGATCCTTACTCTCAAATTCCAGGTTTCTAAGTGTTTTCAACCAGATCCTATTTCCACTGCACATGCAAATTTCATTTTTCTTCCCCCATTTGTTCTAATCTGTGCTTCTGAAATAAACATTTTAGTTAAAAAAAAATATTATGCAACAAATGGCATGAAAAAGAAATAAAGGGGGACTGTTTTAGATTAAAAAAGACTTAAGGGACAGAACAAAAGAACATGTGTGGAATTTGTTTAGATTCTGAATCCAGCAAGGCAAATGTAGAAAAACATTTCGAGACAACCAGCGAATTTTTATTATGGTCTGAGTATTATGATTCCAAGAATTACTGTTAATTTTGCTAGGTGTGATAAACGGCCTTGTGGTTATGTAAGAAAATGTCCATAATTTTTAGAGATACATTATAAAGAATGTAGGAAGAAAATGACATGACACCTGAAATGTGCTTTAAAATATTACAGTAAAGGGGAAAAGCAGGTAGCCACTATGACAAAACTTGATGATAACTTAATCTAGGTTTCGTTTTATGGGAATTTATTCTACGACTCTTTCTTTTGAATTTTTCATGGTAATTTAGAAAATACATCTAAGTAAATTACCTATAGCAGTTATCACATGATAACCTGTCTTTACCGTATAATAACAGAAACTCAGACACCCATTTTGCATTAGACAATTTATCAGGTGAGCTCCTGGTTCTCTTGGACACAGCAGCATACTTTTCATTCGATAAAAGCCTTTAAAGCAAATCCCAGACATCTTGTCATTTCACCCAAGCATCCTTTGGGGTGGTTCGCTCAAATCAGAAACGAAATGAAAAATCACTGCTTTATGGAGGTTTCACTCTGGTGTGGGCAGCTGGGGATGGACAGCAAGTCAGGAAACTAATAAATATAAACATATCAGGTGGTAAGTGTTAACAAGAACAATAAAGCAGGATGAGGGAACAGAGAATGATGGGACAGGGGCAGTTTTACATTGGGTGGTCAAGGATTGCTTTCCTGATGGGTGATATTGGGGCGGAGCCTTGAAGGAGGTGAGGAAAAAGGCCAGGCGGGGGGAGGTGCTCCAGAAAGAGGGAACAGCGTGTGTTGGTGAGTTTGGAGACAGCAGTGGGGGCAGGGTGACAGGTGATGAGGTCAGAACGGTGCCTGGACCAGATGATGTAGGGTTGCGCCAGGGGTCCCCAAGGCCACCCCCAGGTTCAGTGATTCACGGGAGGACACATAGGCTCGGCAGATACTCACACTCATGGCTGTGATTTATTACAGCAAAAGGATTTATAGCAAGATCAGGAGAGACAAAAGGTGCGTGGGGTGAAGTCTGGGAAAGCAGGTGCAGCTTCCAGAGTCCTCTCCCGGCGGAGCCACATGGGACAGGCTGATCTCCCCTAGCTAGGTGTTGTGACAATGAGTGTGAACTCTTGTCCACCAGGGAAACTCACTATGGACTCAGTGCGGGGGGGACAAGCCCCATGGTACCCTCTGCCTGGCAGGTACCCACATCCCAGACTCCCAGTGGGAAAGCAGGCGTTCAGCATAAACCATACTGTTTGTACCAACAGTTTAGGGGCAGGGAGCCACTCATACCAGTTCACGGTAGGAACTCTGTCGAAATCCAAGTTCCCAGGTGCCAGCCGAGGGCTGACCTTGCAAGCACGGGCCTGTCTCAGGGCAGCGGTCAGGCCGGCAGTGCTGACTCTTCTCTGCATAAGGGCCTTGTAGGCAGGGGGAAGGATTTCAGAGCGTGGGAGGGAGAGGATGGAAGTGGAGGATGGGGGATGCCAGGGTCCTCCTTTATTCCCCATCCAGTGGTCATAGAAACATTAGGGATGACAGAGATCCCGGAGAATGTCAATGCCAGTGTCATGCTTCCCTGGGCACAGCCCGGCCCAGGAAGCGGCCACTGAGTCAAGACCTTCCATTGATGTGTAGAATCTAATCAGAACAGAAAGGAAAGCTTTTTCTAAGGCACGGGGCCAGAAAAAAGAACACATTGGAGCACCTGACCCTTAAAAGTCAGGGGCAGCATATCAGCCAGGGTTCTGCAGAGAAATGAAACCAGTTGGGCATGTGTGTGCGTGTGTGTGTGTGCGTGTGTGTGTGTATAAAGAGATTCATTTCAAGTCATTGGCTCTTGTGATTGTGGGGCTGACAAGTCTGGGATTTGGAAGACAGGCCAGCAGGCTAGAAATTCTCCAGTTGGAGCTGATGCTGCAGTCTGGAGGTGGAATTTCTTCTTCCTCACGGAAATCTTGATTTTGATTGTAAGGCCTTCAACTGATGGGACGAGGCCCCCGCCCCCAGGTTATAGTGGGCTGGGGGGTGATCTCCTTCACTTCAGATCAGCTGATTATAGATCTTAACACATCTACAAAATGCTTTCACAGCAACGCCTAGGTCAGTGGCTAGTTGAATAGCTGGATACCACGTCAAGTTGACTCATGAAACTAACCATCGCAGATGAGGCCAGCAGCCAGAGCAAGCAAGCCAGAGGGGCTGATGTCCATGTGTGCCCAGCAGGCCGTAAGTGGACTGTGGTACAACTAAGTGAAGTCAGGCTGGTCACGGGCTAAGTCCATGAGTTCCATTGACCGAGGTCTTCTTTAGATGACTAGGGTTGAGAGAATCAGGGACCCACGCTCTCCACATTACACCTGAGGTTGCCCGTCCCCATCTGGCTTCTGCTGCAGGCTATACCCTCCCAGAGAACAACCTCGGTTTGAGCTGAACCCCAGCCCCACATGGAAGAGCAGGGCTTTCCCCTTACATGCACATTTACATCTCAACCCGAGCCAGGTTAATTCAGGGCAAGTGACCCAAGTGTGGCAACTAGAAGTTTGTCCCTTCACAACTTAACACAGTTCTTGGTACATAGTGGCTGCTAATCAAATGCCCCTTCTCCCCCTTAATTCCAGATGAGATGACATTTAGACTGCCCTGGGTGCACTTCACAATGCTCTGGGCTCTCTAGTTTGTCAGTAGTTTTCTTAAAATATGTGGCATTCAAAATCTGACATAATGTACCCTGTGTTATTAACAAAATCAGAAGAACTATTATTTTCTGAGATCAACTACTAGATGCCTATTAATTCAATTAAAGATGCAGTTGGGGACTTCCCTGGTGGTGCAGTGGCTAAGATTCCGCCTGCCAATGCAGGGGACATGGGTTCGAGCCCTGGTCTGGGAAGATCCCATATGCCTCGGAGCAACTAAGCCCGTGCTCCACAACTACTGAGCCTGAGCTCTAGAGCTCACGAACCACAACTACTGGGCCCGCGTGTCACACCTACTGAAGCCCGCGTGCCTAGAGCCCGTGCTCCGCAACAAGAGAAGCCACCACAGTGAGAAGCCGGAGCACCGCTTCAAAGAGTAGCCCCTGCTCGCCACGACTAGAGAAAGCCCACGTGCGCAGCAATGAAGACCCAATGCAGCCATAAATAAATAAGTAAGTAAATAAATAAATAAATTTATTTTTTTTAAAATGCAGTTGGGGTTTTTTTAGCTCTGCATTTGTTCACTCAGCAAATTTTTCTGTGCACCTACTATGTGCCAGGGGCTGTTCTAGATACAAGAGACACAGAGGTGAACAAGAGCTTACATTCTAACAGCGGAGACAGACGTTAAACAAGCACACAGGTAAGTATCTCAGGTCATTTCAGATAATAAGTGCTAGGAGGACAAAACATTCTAATGTCATAGGGAGTGACTGCGAATGGGGAGCAGTATTGGACAGGGTAGTCAGGGAGGACCTCCCTGAGGAGGTGACTTTTGAGCCTGGACCGAAGTGATGACAAGTTGTTACATGGAGAGCAAAGTATCACACTACTGATTCATTAACCCATCATCAAACAAAACAAAACAAAGCCAAACCTAGATTTGTTTACATGAATTATTAAACCTGATCTTCCTAGGCTTTCTTCAGCAAGAGATTTATGCATTGTGCTTAAATAATAACCACATTTTCTAGTTTCTGTATCTGATGCTTTGACAACTTGAGGCCTTGTGAACCCTGGAGGGACAGCCCCTCCCAGGGCCAGCCAATTCCTGGAGATACTACACTCTCCTGCAAGCACACCTTTCAAATGAAAACCAACCAATCCACCAACCACCTCCTCTACTGGGCTCTCACACTGCAGGCCACTATTCCCCTGCCTTAATCACCCCAGGGCCAGGTACCGGATGTGTAGGGATGGCTCCTATATCCCAGAGCCCACTGGAATTATTTAAACTACCCAATCCTAAACCAGCTCACCCTTCCTTGCCTTGCCTTTCCCAAGGAAACCACAATAAAGGCTCTCGTCCACATTTTTCCCCTCAACCCTCTGCCTCCTGATAGACCCTGGTGCTTCCCAGCACGGCCCTGCATGGCCTGGTGTGGCATGCCTCCTGTCTCTAGGGGACTTCAAATATAATAAAAATTTCTGCCTTCATAACAGTCATTCCCACGTCTGCATGTCTTACCTAATTAAAAAAATCTTGGGTACATTTTAAAACAGTTTACATTTGAACTACAATCCTGCAGCCTGTAGCACAAAAACCACATTCACAGAAAGATAGACAAGATGAAAAGGCAGAGGGCCATGTACCAGATGAAAGAACAAGATAAAACACCAGAAAAACAACTAAATGAAGTGGAGATAGGCAACCTTCCAGAAAAAGAATTCAGAATAATGATAGTGAAGATGATCCAGGACCTCAGAAAAAGAATGGAGGCAAAGATCGAGAAGATGCAAGAAATGTTTAACAAAAACCTAGAAGAATTAAAGAACAAACAAACACAGAGATGAACAATACAATAACTGAAATGAAAAATACACTAGAAGGAATCAGTAGCAGGATAACTGAGGCAGGAGAACGGATAAGTGACCTGGAAGACAGAATGGTGGAATTCACTGCCACGGAACAGAATAAAGAAAATAGAATGAAAAGAAATGAAGACAGCCTAAGAGACCTCAGGGACAACATTAAACGCAACAACAATCGAATTATAGGGGTCCCAGAAGGAGAAGAGAGAAAGGACCCCAAGAAAATATTGGAAGAGATTATAGTCGAAAACTTCCCTAACATGGGAAAGGAAATAGCCACCCAAGTCCAGGAAGCACAGAGAGTCCCATACAGGATAAACCAAAGGAGAAACACGCTGAGACACATAGTAATCAAAGTGGCAAAAATTAAAGACAAAGAAAAATTATTGAAAGCAGCAAGGGAAAAACGACAAATAACATACAAGGGAACTCCCATAAGGTTAACAGCTGATTTCTCAGCAGAAACTCTACAAGCCAGAAGGGAGTGGCATGACATATTTAAAGTGATGAAAGGGAAGAACCTACAACCAAGATTACTCTATCTGGCAAGGATCTCATTCAGATTCGATGGAGAAATCAAAACCTTTACAGACAGGCAAAAGCTAAGAGAATTCAGCACCACCAAACCAGCTCTACAACAAATGCTAAAGGAACTTCTGTAAGTGGGAAAAACAAGAGAAGAAAAGGACCTATAAAAACAAACCCAAAACAATTAAGAAAATGGTAATAGGAACATACATATTGATAATTACCTTAAACGTGAATGGATTAAATGCTCCAACCAAAAGACACAGGCTCACTGAATGGATACAAAAACAAGACCAATAAATATGCTGTCTACAAAAGACCCACTTCAGACCTAGGGACACATACAGACTGAAAGTGAGAGGATGGAAAAAGATATTCCATGCAAATGGAAATCAAAAGAAAGCTGGAGTAGCAATACTCATATCAGATAAAATAGACTTTAAAATAAAGAATGTTACAAGACACAAGGAAGGACACTACATAATGATCAAGGGATCAATCCAACAAGAAGATATAACAATTATAAATATATATGCACCCAACATAGGAGCAATTCAATACATAAGGCAACTACTAACAGCTCTAAAAGAGGAAATTGACAGTAACACAATAATACTGGGGGACTTTAACACCTCACTTACACCAATGGACAGATCATCCAAACAGAAAATTAATAAGGAAATACAAGCTTTAAATGACACAATAGACCAGATAGATTTAATTGATATTTATAGGACATTCCATCCAAAAACAGCAGATTACACTTTCTTCTCAAGTGTGCATGGAACATTCTCCAGGATTCATCACATCTTGGGTCACAAATCAAGCCTCAGTAAATCTAAGAAAACTGAAATCATATCAAGCATCTTTTCTGACCACAATGCTATGAGATTAGAAATCAATTACAGGGAAAAAAAAACATAAAAAACACAAACACATGGAAGCTAAACAATACGTTACTAAATAACCAAGAGATCACTGAAGAAATCAAAGAGGAAAACAAAAAATACCTAGAGACAAATTACAACGAAAACACGATGATCCAAAACCTATGGGATGCAGTAAAAGCAGTTCTAAGAGAGAACTTTATAGCAATACAAGCCTACCTCAAGAAACAACAAGCATCTCAAATAAACAATCTAACCTTACACCTAAAAGAACTAGAGAAAGAAGAACAAACAAAACCCAAAGTTAGTAGAAGGAAAGAAATCATAAAGATCAGAGCAGAAATAAATGAAATAGAAACAAAGAAAACAATAGCAAAAATCAATAAAACTAAAAGCTAGTTGTTTGAGAAGATAAACAAAATTGATAAACCATTAGCCAGACTCATCAAGAAAAAGAGGGAGAGGACTCAAATCAATAAAATTAGAAATGAAAAAGAAGAAGTTACAACGGCCACCGCAGAAATACAAAGCATCCTAAGAGACTACTACAAGCAACTCTATGCCAATCAAATGGACAACCTGGAAGAAATGGACAAATTCTTAGAAAGGTATAACCTTCCAAGACTGAACCAGCAAGAAATAGAAAATATGAACAGACCAATCACAAGCACTGAAATTGAAACTGTGATTAAAAATCTTCCAACAAACAGAAGTCCAGGACCAGATGGCTTCACAGGTGAATTCCATCAAACATTTAGAGAAGAGCTAACACCCATCCTTCTCACACTCTTCCAAAAAATTGCAGAGGAAGGAACACTCCCAAACTCATTCTACAAGGCCACCATCACCCTGATACCAAAACCAGACAAAGATACTACAAAAAAAGAAAATTGCAGACCAATATCACTGATGAATATAGATGCAAAAATCCTCAACAAAATACTAGCAAACAGAATCCAACAACACATTAAAAGGATCATACACCATGAGCAAGTGGGATTTATCCCAGGAATGCAAGGATTCTTCAATACACACAAATCAATCAGTGTGATACACCATATTAACAAATTGAAGAATAAAAACCATATGATCATCTCAATAGATGCAGAAAAAGCTTCTGACAAAATTCAACACCCATTTATGATAAAAACTCTCCAGAAAGTGGGCATAGAGGGAACCTACCTCAACATAATAAAGGCCATATACGACAAATCCACAGCAAACATCATTCTCCATGGTGAAAAACTGAAAGCATTTCCTCTAAATCAGGATCAAGACAAGGATGTCCACTCTCACCGCTATTATTCAACACAGTTTTGGAAGTTCTAGCTATGGCAATCAGAGAAGAAAAAGAAATAAAAGGAATACAAATTGGAAAAGAAGAAGTACAGCTGTCACTGTTTGCAGATGACATGATACTACACATAGAGAATCCTAAAGATGCCACCAGAAAACTACTAGAGCTAATCAATGAATTTGGTAAAGTTGCAGGATACAAAATTAATGCACAGAAACCTCTTGCATTCCTATACACTATCAATGAAAGATCAGAAAGAGAAATTAAGGAAACAATCCCATTCACCATTGCAACAAAAAGAATAAAATACCTAGGAACAAACCTACCTAAGGAGGTAAAAGACCTGTACTCAGAAAACTATAACACACTGATGAAAGAAATCAAAGATGACACAAACAGATGCAGAGATATACCATGTTCTTGGATTGGGGAATCAATTTTGTGAAAATGACTATACTACCGAAAGCAATCTACAGAGTCAATGCAATCCCTATCAAATTACCAATGGCATGTTATACAGAACTAGAACAAAAAAATCTTAAAATTTGTATGGAGACACAAAAGACCCCGAATAGCAAAAGTGGTCTTGAGGGAAAAAAACGGAGCTGGAGGAATCAGGCTCCCAGACTTCAGACTATGCTACAAAGCTACAGTAATCAAGACAATATGGTACTGGCACAAAACAGAAATATAGATCAGTGGAACAGGATAGAAAGCCCAGAGATAAACCCACGCACCTATGGTCAACTAATCTATGACAAAGGAGGCAAGGATATCCAATGGAGAAAAGACAGTCTCTTCAATAAGTGGTGCTGGGAGAACTGGACAGCTACATGTAAAAGAATGAAATTAGAACACTCCTTAACACCATACACAAAAATAAACTCAAAATGGATTAGAAACCTTAATGTAAGACTGGACACTATAAAACTCTTAGAGGAAAACATAGGAGGAACACTCTTTGACATAAATCACAGCAAGATCTTTTTTGATCCACCTCCTAGAGTAATGGCAATAAAAACAAAAATAAACATATGGGACCTAATGAAACTTAAAAGTTTTTCACAGCAAAGGACACTACAAACAAGACGAAAGACAACCCTCAGAATGGAAGAAAATATTTGCAAACAAATCAATGGACAAAGGATTAATCTCCAAACTATGCAAACAGCTCATGCAGCTCAATATTAAAAAAAACAAGCAACCCAATCCAAAAATGGGCAGAAGACCTAAATAGACATTTCTCCAAAGAAGACATACAGATGGCCAAGAAGCACATGAAAAGCTGCTCAACATCACTAATTATTAGAGAAGTGCAAATCAAAAGTACAATGAGGTATCACCTCACACCAGTTAGAATGGGCATCATCAGAAAATCTACAAACAACAAATGCTGGAGAGGGTGTGGAGCAAAGGGAACCCTCTTTCACTGTTGGTGGGAATGTCAGTTGATACAGCCACTGTGGAGAACAGTATGGAGATTCCTTAAAAAAGTAAAAGTAGAATTACCATATGACCCAGCAATCCCACTACTGGGCATATACCCAGAGAAAACCGTAATTCAAAAAGACACATGCACCCCAATGTTCATTGCAGCACTATGTACAATAGCCAGGTCATGGAAGCAACCTAAATGCCCATCGACAGATGAATGGATAAAGAAGATGTGGTACATATATACAATCGAATATTACTCAGCCATAAAAAGGAACAAAATTGGTTCATTTGTAGAGACGTGGACAGATCCAGAGACTGTCTACAGAGTGAAGTAAGTCCGAAAGAGAAAAACAAATATCGTATATTAACGCATGTATGTGGAACCTAGAAAAATGGTACAGATGAACCGGTTTGCAGGGCAGAAGTAGAGACACAAATGTAGAGAACAAACATATGGACACCAAGCGGGGAAAGCGGCGGGGGTGGTGGTGGTGGGATGAATTGGGAGATTGGGATTGACATGTATACACTAATATGGATAAAATGGATAACTAATAAGAACCTGCTGTATAAAATAATAAATAAAATAAAATTCAAAAAAAAATTAAGGAAGAAAGAAAAAACAGTTTACATTTACCTTCATTAAATTTCTTCCCATCAGCTTTGGCCCAGTGGTCCAAGCTGTCACCGTCATTGGGAACTCTTGGCTTGTCTTCTCTCATGGTACGCATCCCTCCCATCTTTGTGTCATCTGCAGAGTTGCTGAATGTCTCCTGCACACCCATGTTCACGGTCATCTCACATTACATCACCAGGAGGAGTCAGGGGTCACAACTTGTGACATTCCCCTAGAGATCCCCTAAGTTAATGCACTGCCATTATATAATCTAGGTGTAGGGTCAACTTATTTCAACTTCTCTAAAATCTCCATATTTATCCATCTATAACATACAAGCTGATGTTAATTGCCTCGGAAAATTAAGAACACTGGACTATAGCATCACCTGACTCTATCAACCTAGGGTCAACTTCAAAGAAAAAAAAATGGGATGGATTTACTATGACTTATACTTAGTTGACCCAGGGCTTCCAGTAATCACCATGTTATTTTTTAAATGCTTGTGAGAAATTGTTGCCAAACATATTAGTCTAAAGGTCCTGGGATTTCAACTTACCTCCTTTTTAAAAAATTGCGATACCCTTTGCTGTAACTAAGATTCATCTCTTGTTTGCTCCATAAAAATCTCATTTTACTGATAAAATGTATGGGAATTTTAGAATGTAGTATGGCAATGACACTCATTCCGAGCAAAGATGTAATTACTGGTGAGTCATGAAATAGTATTCCCAGGATGTTAAAATTAGTGGATTCTGGGGACTTATTAGCACCAAAACCATGAATATTGCCGATAGTTTAGAGAATCTGAAAGAAAGACAAATTAAAACTGAGAACTAGGGCTTCCCTGGTGGTGCAGTGGTTGAGGATCTGCCTGCCAATGCAGGGGGACACGGGCTCGAGCCCTGGTCTGGGAGGATCCCACATGCCGCGGAGCAACTAGGCCCGTGAGCCACAATTACTGAGCCTGCACGTCTGGAGCCTGTGCTCCTCAACAAGAGAGGCCGCGATAGTGAGAGGCCCGTGCACCGCGATGAAGAGTGGCCCCCGCTTGCCGCAACTAGAGAAAGCCCTTGCACAGAAATGAAGACCCAACACAGCCATAAATAAATAAATAAATAAACCCAAAGTTTAAAAAACAAAAACAAAAAAACCCCTGAGAACTGTAAAATTAGAAGCAAAACTATTTTTTCAAAGTATCTCTATTTTTTTTTCAGCCTCTACTCCCACTTCAAACAGAGTAGAATATTTTAGCATTTTCCATGAATGCTTCTTAAATTAGAATATGGAACGTGTTAAACTCATGCATGTTTTTATTAAAGCAATGAATGCTGCTTTTAAAATAAAATTAGTCTCAAAAAGGATTTGGAAGTTCATTTTTTTCTTTTTAATTTAAAGGCTAGAAACTAGCTACTTGAAACGATTATACTCTGCCTATTCTGTGCTTTTATGTGTTTTTATTGCATTTGGGGCCTTTTTTTTTTTTTCTTAGCACAACAAAGAAATGTCCAAAAGCATATCTAAGTAAGAACTTTAGCAATTTTTTCATTAAAAAAAATCTTGGTTGCTCTTAAAAATTAACAGCCTTCCAAGATTTAGTCCTTTACTCAGGAAAAAAATTAATCACCTTTTCTCTTGATCCAAAACAAATGTTTTTCTCCTTGTTATTCTAAAATAAGGGGGCAGCAGACTTTGGGGCCTGCAAAAGAAGCCAGAGGACTCAGAGGTGTGGTTTCAGCGACAATAATTCAGTACAAGCCCTGCACTAGGCTAAAGGAGAGAGAGCCGACAAAGACTAAGTAGGCGAAAAGCATGAGGAATACAAGAAAGAAAAAAAACCAACCCCTAAAATATAAATGCCGACCTCATTTCAAGGCAGGTTGATAGTAAAAACGCTGGTATAATACCCAGGGAAAACAGTATCTATTTTCAAGTGCCATGATGAAAACAGGGGATGTTTTTAAGGGCCAGAGAGAAAAATATTAAATATTTAAGAACCAGATGACATTTCTGTGTGGACTGATTCCGCTTCATGAAATGTATACATTTAATTGCTTTTAAAGGTTGGTGTGATTTGAATCAATATAGGTTTTTGTTCTAAGTGACTTCAGAGAATTGAAAAATGAATGTCAAGGCTTTGGCTGCTTCAGGCTCTTTCGGGATGCGGGAGAGGTTACTTAGCAAAGCAATGAACGATCAGAGCTGGGATGAATCTGAGCAGGAAAGTGGCATAATCATCATTAGACGCTGTCCCTTCTTGAGGAAGGGGCAGGAGAGTATTTGATGAGTTTGCTCGTTTATTCCGACATCTAATAATCAGGAATGATGAGACAATGGTGAATGTTCTTTGTTCATTCTTCTATCACCTGGTAACGCAGCTGATAAAACTCCCCTGAAGTAATTCATTAGCATCCTCTCATTAGCTGGGGAGCAGACACACTCAGCTCCACCGCCCCCCTCCCCAGACAATAGAGGAAGGGGAGACTGACTCCAGCAGGGAAAGCACTGACGCTGCCACCAAAACCCAGCGACTCAGAGACCTTAAGAAACCATCCCCAAGGCTGCTGCAGAAAAATGAGCAGACCCTTATTAAAGGGATAATTAGTTAGTCCTGAAACCTTGCAGTAAGTGGAATACATTAATAATTCATAGGCAGCCATGCCTCCCCCACCTCCTCCTGGGAGACAGGCTTCCTGTGTCTTCAACTTCTTGGGGAAGCCCAGTTATTAGGGAGAACAGGGCAGGAGCCCTGAGCCTGGCCGTGGGAAAACTGCAGAAATCCTATGTGGCCCATTGGGACTGGCTGATCCCATGAGGAATTAGTGCCAAAGGGAGAAGTATGTGGAAAGTAGGCAAGAAACCAAAGAGACACAAAACACCAAAATGAACAAAATCCGAGAGATAAAGAAAGCAGCTGTGGACTCCAGGCGTGTTAGTCTCTTCCCTAAAGTAGGTAGGGACAGTGGAAACGGATGAACTGAAGGAAATAAGGGCCAGAAAAAGCCACACCAGTAAATAATAGCAACATCTATATTTTTATATCGACCTTTACCATTTTCAAAGTGCATTATCTCATTTGAGCCTAAAAACATCTCCTTAGGGTATGAAGTAGTCCCTTTTTAAGCCCTATTTGTTCGACAAAATACTTATTGTACACAGGGGCCAGATTTCAGACGCCCCAGCTATCAGATGGGCATGCCCCGGGGTTTAGACATTCCCTTCTAGTTCCTGGTTGTATAGGCCTGAGCTAGGCAAATAATTAAATAACTGTAGCTGAGGTTATTGGTAATTATGGAATAAACTGATTTAAAATAATGTGCACACACCCATGTTCATAACAGCATTATTCACAATAGCCAACAGGTGGAAGCAACCCAAGTGTCCATTGACAGATAAATGGATGAACAAAATGTGACATATACATACAATGGAGTATGAATCAACCTTGAAAAGGAAGGCCATTCTGACACAGGCTACAACATGGATGAACCTTGAAGACATGCTCAGTGAAGAAGCCAGCCACAAAAGGACAAATACTGTATGATTCCACTTACATGAGGTACACAACGCACACATTGATGGTAAAAAGGATGACTAAGCCATTCAACACACATTAACTTTTTTTTTTTTAAACATCTTTATTGGAGTATAACTGCTTTACAATGGTGTGTTTCTGCTTTATAACAAAGTGAATCAGCTATACATATACATATATCCCCATATCTCCTCCCTCTTGCGTCTCCCTCCCACCCTCCCTATCCCGCCCACACATTAACTCTTGATAAAATTGGTTGGGCTGGATTGTGTCTCCCTGAAAAGATGTGTTAAAGTTCTAACTCCAGGTACCTGTGAATGACCTCCTTTGGAAATAGCGTCTTACAGATGCCATTAAATTAAGATGAGGTCATGCTGGAGTAGCCTGGGCCCTAATTTAATGTGAATGGTGTCCTTATAAGAAGAGGAGAGGGGCATAAAATTGTTATGGACTGAACTGTGTCCCCCACAAATTCATATGTTGAAGTCCTAACCCCCAAAGTAATTGCTTTTGGAGATAGGGCCTTTTAGGAGGTAATAAGGTTAAATGAGGTCATAAGGGTGGGGCCCTAATCCAATAGGGCTGGTGTCCTTAAAAGGGGAGAAAGAGACACCAGAGAACTCCCTTCCTCTCCAGGTGCATACAGAGAAAAGGCCTCGTGAGGACATAGCAAGAAGGTGGCCACCTGTAAGTCAGCAAGAGAGCCCTCAGAAGAAACCAACCTTGATGGCACCTAGATCTGGGACTTCTAGCCTCCAGAACTGTGAGAAATAAACTTCTGTTGGTTAAGCCACCCACTCTGTGGTATTTTGTTATTCTATCCAAGCAGACTAATATAGACACACACACAGGCGGAGGTTGGGGTGATGCGTCTGCAAGACAAGGAACACCAAAGATTGCCAGTAAACCACCAGAAGCCAGCGGAGAAGCCTGGAACGAAGTCTCCCTTAGAACCTCCAGAAGGAGCCCACTTCGGACTTCTGGCCTCCAGAAATGCGAGGGAATCTTCTTCTCTTGTTTTAAGCCACCTGGTTAGTGGTACTTTGCTATGGCAGCCCTAGGAAACTAATACAGTGTGGACTGTGTTTTAGAAGAGAAATGGTGCAGAAAGAAGGTGGCCTTAGGGGTGAGAAAGACTTGGGGACAAATCCTAGCTCCAGCACTCACCGATGCTGATGCCTGTGGCATAAACCAGCCCTTAATGATTGTGGGGTGCAGGGCCAGACTGTAAAGGGAGGCCCACAGTCCACAGAACTAAGTCCACCAGAGTCAGAGCCAGGCTAACAAAGTGCCAAGTTAAACGTTCTACCCGCCTACCTTGACAAACATTCCTTCATAAACATCTGAAGGCCAGATTCTAATCAAGAACTCTTGGGGGGGGGGCTTCCCTGGTGGCGCAGCGGTTGAGAATCCGCCTGCCAGTGCAGGGGACACGGGTTCGAGCCCTGGTCTGGGAAGATCCCACATGCCGCGGAGCAACTGGGCCCGTCAGCCACAGTTACTGAGCCTGCGCGTCGGGAGCCTGTGCTCCGCAACAAGAGAGGCCGCGATAGTGAGAGGCCCGCGCACCGCGATGAAGAGTGGCCCCCGCTTGCCGCAACTAGAGAAAGCCCTCGCACAGAAACGAAGACCCAACACAGCCAAAAATAAATAAATAAATAAATTTTGAAAAAAAAAAGAACTCTTGGGGGACTTTCCTGGTGGTGCAGTGGTTAAGAATCCGCCTGCCAATGCAAGGGACACGGGTTCGAGCCCTGGTCTGGGAAGATCCCACATGCCGCGGAGTAACTAAGCCTGTGTGCCACAACTACTGAGCCTGCGAGCCACAACTACTGAAGCCCGCACGCCTAGAGCCCGTGCTCCACAACAAGAGAAGCCACCGCAATGAGAAGTCTGTGCACCGCAACAAAGAGTAGCCCCTGCTCACCAGGACTAGAGAAAGCCTGTGTGCAGCAGTGAAGACCCAAAGCAGCCAAAAATAAATAAGTAAATAAATAAACAAATATATTAAAAACAAACAACAACAACAAAAAACTCTTGGACTCTCCAGAATATTCCAGAAGCTTGGAGGAATTACCTCCTCACTGAAAATACTTCAGCTTGTTAATCACACCTGACCCCTGAACAACTTGGGGGTTGGGGGCACTATTCAACTAATCGCGGATCCTGTAGCACTAAAGTACTTACTATTGAAAAAATCCATGCATAAGTGGACCTGTGCAGTTCAAACCTGTGTTGTTCAAGGGTCAACTGTATTTCTCTCTGGAGAACCTAAAAATGACAGTGGATAACAGGCAGCAACACGACCCAGAGAGACCAAGCATGGCACTACTTTGCTGCTTTTCTCTCCATACAAATAACTCTGCACAATTTTCCCTGAAGTGAGGCACAGAAAAAAATCTCTTTCGTTTTCAATTAACAAGGGATATGAAGCACTTTTTAATGGTTTAACTATACCTCTGGGTCAGATTCCCTCTTTCAAAATAATTAGATTATGGTGATACATTGAAACTAGCTTTCTTCAATAACATTTTCATTTTTTAACAGTTTTAATACAATTCAAATGTTCATTACTACCTATTTCTATAATCTGGGCTTATTTACCCAATTTAAATGAAAATGTAAGTAGGTTAGTCAGGAATTCGGGGACCTTTTTAAGACATTTGGTGTTTGGGGAAGAAGTTAGAAAATATTCATATTAGAATCATTTTCTCTTCAGCCTGGTATATATAAGTAAGTAGAGGGCAGGGAAGCAAGTCAGTATTTCCTTTACTTTGAATGAACACATCAGTTTCATCCTCTAGATGTGATATAAAATCTAATGATTTTGAAATGCAAAATAATGAAAGAGTAAACTTCCCCCGCAAAGGAAAAATATCAGAAATTTGGAAGATGCCACAGATGCTTAATACTACTTTTAGTAAGATGAGCTTGATAAGTATTATGTTACCTAAATGAACATACTATTTGGCTTGTAGGTTTGCACAAGTCATAACCCAGCTGGACACTGCCACTGCTTCAGTTCTGCCCATGAAACATAATAACTTCATGGTGGACAGCTGTCCTTTCAAAAAAATTAATGTCATTCAGAGTGGATAACTTAATTACCACCGTGCGACTTTTTCCTTTTGTTTTGCCTTTTAGAATGTATCCTGGCAAGTGACAGCTTTATATACTAGAAAGAAGACAGAGAAATGCAATCCAATGATTATCAACTGCCTGTATTTTTAGAGAAGAAGTAATTTCTTGTAAAGGTTGGACAGGGACACATGATGTCATGTTACAATACTGAAGGATGAAAGACAGTCCCAAGTGACTGTTTTCCAACCCATATTTATGTAATTTACAGGAACAGTCCTTTTGTGAGACAACATCAAAATGTTTCTAAAGGAGAGACCAGGGGACATAATTGCTGTTTTTTGAAATAAGCTCAGGGAGAGACAGGGAGCCATCACCAGGAGGAAACTGACTGTACAATGCACAGCATGTCAGTAATTTATCAGAATCCAGAATCTCAAATATGATACTCTGTCTTATATATATATATTTTTTAAAATTTATTTATTATTTTATTTTATTTTTGGCTGCGTTGGGTCTTCGTTGCTGCACGTGGGCTTTCTCTAGTTGTGGCGAGCGGGGGCTACTCTTCGTTGTGGTGTGCGGGCTTCTCATTGCAGTGGCTTCTCTTGTTGCAGAGCACGGGCTCTAGGCGTGCGGGCTTCAGTAGTTGCAGCACGCGGGCTCAGTAGTTGTGGCTCGCGGGCTCTAGAGCTCAGGCTCAGTAGCTGTGGTGCACAGGCTTAGTTGCTCCACGGCATGTGGGATCTTCCCGGACCAGGGCTCGAACCCGTGTCCCCTGCATTGGCAGGCGGATTCTCAACCACTGCACCACCAGGGAAGCCCTGTCTTACATATTTTAAAGCACAATGTTGTCATGTGCTAACCAAATTCAGAAGAGAGTAATAATACATAAACCAGAATGTCAATTCACTAATTTCTGATGATACGTAGACTTATTTAAATGGCTTTGCTCATGCCTCTGGGAAGGCATAGTCATCCAACTTGGGTTCTCATTCCCAGGCATCATGGTTCTTGGGAAGCCAGATGAGTAACAAGGAGGTTGCTTGGGAAGCACAGAGTTAGAGCAAAGAGCAGTGGGTATTTTTGAGGGCAACTCCATTCACATTATGGTGAGACTCAGAGCAGATGTCTCCTGATTAGATTGTTACTATCCTCCAGAGTAAATATCTTGTAGCTTGAAATTCCTTTTCATCTTGTATCATGGTCCACCACCATGATCTCAATGGATTCATATTTATTTGGGATCCAATATACTTACATGAAGTCAAGGCTTTAGAGCTGTATCACATAAAGCAATACCATAGATAAAGATATAGATATATAGTTGGTTATATCTGACTCTTCTGAATTCATCCTGGGTGACTGGAGACAACACCAACAAGACAGTAAACAAACACAACCCTGAAATGCTGAAGACCCAGGACTTTCCCTGGGAGACAGTAACTTATCAGTTTATCCCGGGAGAGCAAAGGAGTTCTCTGATTGACCGATTATAAATGTAAAAGGGCAGCCCTTTTGCAAAAAGATGAAAATTGTTGGGGGAGGGGAAGGAATCAGAATTCTGAGAAGAAAAGATCAAAGAAAAGTTTAGAGAAAAGAAGGGGAGAGAGGTGCAGATACCCATACTGGAAACTTCAATGATGGGCACAAAAGCAGCAATAATTACAATATGTCACAGATGGGAGAGAGCAGCAATAGAGCAACTAAGAGAGAAGGGTCTTGATGTCTGGGGATGAGGTACTCACCACGTACCTCCCCAATCTTAGACCACACACACCTCTAGGACACATCACAGAAGAAAACTTATGCTGTTTTATTTGTCTTCTCTTTAGATGTTCTTTTCTTTTTTGTGTTTAAGTATGCTTAATAACTTTTAATAGACTTTAAAAATAGGGTTTACATGCAGTAATTCAGACAGTTCAAAAAGGTAGGGAGTGATGAAAAACAGTATGGCGGTTCCTAAAAAGTTGGACATAGAATTACCATATAATCCAGCAATTCCACTTCTGAGGACATATCCAAAGAACTGAAAGCAGGGTCTTGAACTTATACACCCATGTTCACGGCAGCATTATTCACAACAGCCAAAATGTGGAAGCAACCCAAGTATTCACTGATGGATAAATGGATAAATAAAATTTGATATAGACATACAATGGAATATTTTCAGCCTTAAAAAGGAAGGACATTCTGACACATGCTACAACATGGATGAACCTTGAGGACATTAGGCTAATAAGTCAGACACAAAAAGACTGCATGATTCTACTCATCTGAAGTACCTAGAGTAGTCAAATTCATAGAGAGAGAAAGAATGGTGGTTGCCAGGGGCTGGGGGAGGAAGGAATGGGGAGTTAGTGTTTAATGTGCAGGGAGTTTCAGTTTGGAAAGGTGAAAAAAGCTCTGGAGATGGATGGTGATAAAGGTTTCACAACAATGTGAATATACTTAATGCCACTGAACTGTGCACTGATAAATGGTTAAAATGGTAAATTTTGTTACGTATATTTTACCACAATAAATATTTGTTTATTAAAAAAAAAGTATGGGGGCTTCCCTGGCGGCGCAGTGGTTGAGAATCTGCCTGCCAATGCAGGGGACACGGGTTCGAGCCCTGGTCTGGGAAGATCCCACATGCCGCGGAGCGACTAGGCCCGTGAGGCACAACTACTGAGCCTGCGCGTCTGGAGCCTGTGCTCCGCAGCAAGAGAGGCCGCGACAGTGAGAGGCCCGTGCACCGCGATGAAGAGTGGTCCCCGCTCGCCGCAACTAGAGAAAGCCCTCGCACAGAAATGAAGACCCAACACAGCCATAAATAATAAATAAATAAATAATTTTTTAAAAAAAGTCAAAGAATGGATTTGTGTTTAAAAAAAGAAAAAAAAAAGTATGAAGTGAAAAAAAAGTATGAAGTGAAAAAAAAGTTTTCCTCTTATTTCATTTTCACCCAGTTCCAAAGATGCATGAATGAGGGTTCATTGCAGGTACTTCAAACAGAAAGGGACTTAATATAAGGAATTCAGTGCTTATGAAATCACCAGGAAGGCTGGAAGAGGGACAAAGGACTACCCTGGAGTTACGAAGTTCAGGGCAGCCAGCGTGGCCGTGACCCAGAGTCCACTGTGGCCACCATCAGCACAGCTGCCTCTCAGCATCCATAAAAAGGCCCTGACACTGGAACGTGGATTCAGCAGGTCACATCGCATGACCTTGCTTCCCAGCTGAAAACAGGAGCAGGGAGATGCCCTATGCCTCACTTCTGTTTCCCAAATCATGTATGAGCATATCCAACCACGGGCACCATACTTTCAGAATCCTAGTTGCAAAGGAGCCTGGGAATGTAGCATCTGCCTTTCCAACCTCTACCATTCAGGACAGCTCTTTAAAATGTGGGTGGGATGGAGATGGAGTGAGCCCCAATTCAATTCAGCACACCTCCCCAACCACTGCTGCCAATGACTTGGGATCTTTCTAGAGATAACCCATGTATAAATAAACGTGACCATAGATATACACTTTCTTCACACATGATGCTATGCTATTCCCATTGTTATGCACCTCGTTTTCTCTTTTGCACTGAACAGTACATCATATATCAAGAACATAGTTCTGGGGCTTCCCTGGTGGCGCAGTGGTTAAGAATCCGCCTGCTAATGCAGGGGACACGGGTTTGAGCCCTGGTCCGGGAGGATCCCACGTGCCGCGGAGCAACTAAGCCTGTGCGCCACAACTACTGAGCCCGCATGCCACAACTACTGAAGCCCGCACGCATAGAGCCCATGCTCCACAACAAGAGAAACCACTGCAATGAGAAGCCCGCGCACCGCAACGAAGAATAGCCCCTGCTCACCACAACTAGAGAAAGCCTGCGAGCAGCAATGAAGACCCAACACAACCAAAAATAAATAAATCTATTAAAAAATTATTTAAAAAAAATAAAAAAAGAAAAGAATACAGTTCTACATCATTCCATTTAACATGAAAGTCCACTTTTGAACACCACCATTTTTTGCCACCTACTTTAAGGGGTTAGGTGACACTCCCCGTGATTTCACTATTTACTTGACTGCTCTTTTATACAGTAATGGATTTTTAATAGGATAGATTGAGTAGAACAGCCTTGACAGAACTCGCCTTTACACTCATGAAGGAAAGTTCTTGCGTGTTCCAAGAAACAAATGATCTTTTTATGCTGTGGGCTCTCCTTCTCACCTCCTACACCTGACAGGTAATGTCCATTCTAGACCAAATGGTTATCTGCTCTACTGCACATTCTGTCTGCTATAAATCACTTCGGTTGTGGCTAAAATCAATTTTACCCTGTGGGAGAAGGGTCAGTGCCACACCCATATCTCCTTGGCTGGAACCATGTTTGAGAATGCTGGCCTGACTTCCAATTGTCAGCACCTGCAGTTCTTTATTGAGTGGCTGTTTCTGGCTTGGGCAACTTGCTCTGCCTGTACGGGGCAGGGTGGAAGGGCCAGCGGGTGCATGGTCGAGGAAGCAGCCCTCACGGGTGGAGCCAGTGCACAAAGCTCCAGCTCTCTCCCGCCTTGGGTGGGATAACTGAGGTACATCTATAGCACCCCCAGCAGACATGGGTCCCGGTTGCCTATGGTGATAATTTGTTTAAAAAAATATCACCCTTTATTGGCTTCCTTCTCTTTCCCGCCTCATTTTCATACTCCTTGCCTGACCCATGTTTCCTGGAACCACCTCCAATAAACAACTTGCACTTGAATCCTTGTCTGAGGGCCTGTTTCCAGGGAAACCCCGTGTAAGATGTGCATGTTAATCAAAATCGGGCCCCATGGGCTTCCCTGGTGGCGCAGTAGTTGAGAATCTGCCTGCCAATGCAGGGGACACAGGTTCGAGCCCTGGTCTGGGAAGATCCCACATACCGCAGAGCAACTAAGCCCGTGAGCCACAACTACTGAGCATGTGCGTCTGGAGCCTGTGCTCCGCAACAAGAGAGGCCGCGATAATGAGAGGCCCGCGCATCGCGATGAAGAGTGGCCCCCACTTGCCGCAACTAGAGAAAGCCCTCACACAGAAACAAAGACCCAACACAGCCATAAATAAATAAATAAATAAATAAATAAATAAATTTTAAAAAAGGACAAATAAAAATTATAAAAAAAAAAAATCGGGCCCCATACCTGGAGGGCTAGTGGCACCCCCTGCACGTTGAGACACACTCAAGGAGGAAGCCAGCCTGCAACTTTCTGACGGTGACACTAGGACTCTGATTGGTGATTCCCACTGAGGCAGCTGTAATGGGCTAAACTGTGTCCCCCTGCAAATTTATATGTTGAAGCCCTCACCCCTGGTACCTCAGAATGTAACTGTACTTGGAAATAAGATCTTTAAAGGGGTAATTAAGTTAAAATGAGGTCCTTAGGATGGGTGGGCTCTAATCTGATATGATATGACTGGTATCTTTATAAGAAGAAGAAATTTGGACACAGACATGCACAGGCAACAGAGGAAAGACCATGTGAGGACACAGCGAGAAGGTGGCCATCTGCAAGCCAAGGAGAGAGGCTTCAGGATAGACCAAACCTACTGGCACTTTGATCTTGAACTTCTAGCTTCCAGAAATGTGAAAAGATAAATTTCTGTTGTTTGACCATAATTCAAAAAGATACACGCACCCCAATGTTCACTGCAGCACTATCTACTATAGCCAATACATGGAAGCAATGTAAATGTCCATCGACAGATGAATGGATAAAGAAGATGTGGTACATATATACAATGGAATATTACTTGGCCATAAAGAAGAATGAAATAATGTCATTTGCAGCAACATGGATGGACCTAGGGATTATTATACTAAGTGAAGTAAGTCCGACAAAGACAAATATCATATGACATCACTTATATGTGGTATCTAAAAAAATGATACAAATGAACTTATTTACAAAACAGAAACAGACTCACAGACTTTGAAAACAAATTTATGGTTTCGAAAGGGAAAAGAGGGGTGAGGAGGGATAAATTAGGAGTTTGGGGTTAAGATATACACACTACTACGTATAAAATAGATAACCAACAAGGACCTACTATTTATATAACACAGGGAACTCTCCTCAATATTCTGTAATAACCAAAGTGGGAAAAGAATTTGAAAAAGAATAGATATATGTATTGTATATGTATATATGTATTGTATATGTATAACTGAATCACTTTGCTGTACACCTGAAACTAACACAACATTGTAAATCAACTATACTCCAATAAAATAAAATAAAAATTGAAAGAAAAACATTAAATATAGAAAATGAAGAAAAAGAAAGAAAATAGAAAAAAAAAATTCTGTTGTTTGAGCCAAGCAAACTAATACAGGAACCTACAACTTCTAGGGGCAATCCCTTCCATTTTGGATTCCTCTGGTTGTTAAAAGCTTCTTTTCTATGTGGAGTGAAATCCTCCTCCCCATAACTACTTTTATTTCTGCTTGTTAGAGCAACCCAGAAGAAATCCGCTCCCACTTTTATGTGACAATGCTCAATGATCCCCAGAACCAAAGAACTTTAAAGCTACAAAGTATCTGAAGAGATCACATCGGGACACTTGCCAGAGATGTACACCCCATTGCTGGTACACAAAGGCAGTAGGGTGAGACCCAGGGTTTTTATATCAACTATCAAAGTGTAAAAAGGAGGCCGCCAACATTTAAACATCCTTCTTGGAAAGAAATAGAATTTCAGTTTCTGCCCTGCTGTAACCTAGTTCTTTGATAGAGTGATTAGAGGGATACAGTATTAAGAACTATGGATCTAGTCCTTCATTTTGGCTTTTTCAGGAAGCAGAAGCTGAGATGGAGTTAGGAGTGCAAGCAATTTCTTGGGGGATGGGGTGGGAGGAAACCCTGTAGGAGATAAAGGGGCAGGAATGAGATTAGGCAGGGAAAGCCTTCAGAGCTTGAAGCTAATCTGACACCTGGGGAAGGAGGGGAGGAAGGACGCGGGATTGGGCGGAGAGAGCCAGGACTGTGCTGCAGCCCTCAGAGTCTTGCTTAACCCAGCTAGGAGCTCCACGACCACCCAGGAGAGGAGTCCTGCCCTGGGCAGAAATGGCCAGGCCTTTGTAACTCCCTCAGAGCCCAGGCGTGGGCGGCGGGGGGCTGCCTGGGCACAGTGTGTCTTCATCCGAAAGCTAAGTAGAGCCTAAAGGTGATGCAGCTGGACGCCCCCAGTTACCTACATTCCCTGCTGCTGAAGGGCAAGTTCCTCTTGAGGGGCGATCCCGGCTCTATACGCCCATGGCTGCCACTGACGGCCACACTCTGACTCTCCCGGCTCCTCTCAAACTAGGGTTCTTGGGGCTTAACTTACGATTCAGCTGTGATGAAAAGTAGAGCAAATCATTATCTCCTTCATCTGTCTCTACTCGTCGAGTGAGCCAGCTGGAGGCTGCACTGGGTTTTCTAGCAGAGCCTCATCGCCCTATTGGCTTGTAACTAGCTCACAATCAACCCTACTCCACTGATCTAAGTTTGGCTCCTCCCTTTTTTGGGTGGTTGATTTCAGTACCCAAACATAGGCATTTTGTGTTTTGGCGGAGACTCCCAAGTCATCTCTGAATAGCCACTGATGCACATGTCAAGATTTTTACTGAATTAGAGGCCCTTTATTTTTTATTTCTAAAGAAAAGAACCACAGAATTTTACAGGTAGTAGATTCTTTAGATGTGTTCCTAAGCCTAAGAGCGTTTACCCAGACCTTTAGTTAAACAAGAGATAGATTAGTGAGGACCTAGTAAATTATTACAAATGTGGTAGGTAAAAATCAAACCCCGCTCCAATCATAGTTATAAACTTGAGGAGAATAAATAGTTTTCTCCATCGAAAATTCTAACAGGACAGGTTTCATATAACAAATATTTAGATTCTAAATTACAAGGGAATATTCCTTAGACCTACTAAAAATAACCTCTTAATTTATATGAAAGTCCTTCATCACTCTTAACAAGAAATTTAGAAAACAATGTTAAGATAACAAGATTCAGAATAAATATAGATTTAACTTAAGCTTTATGGGAACAGGTTTGTAAATATTTGGTAACTTTTCTTGTCTATAAAGAGACTAACGGCAGCTGTATCAGCTGCTCCCACACTTTTAATGAAAAAAAATTAAACTGCCAACTAGGACCTGTAGTTTCTGGCTTCAGTTACAATCTCTTGCCACATTTGAATGAAAGAATATGGGGTTTACAATTTTTTGTTTCCATATGACCAATAGTACTAATTGGGTTATCTATTCAATTTCATCCCCACTGAAATCTGTTGTATTGACCTAAGCAGGCTGTATCTTCACAATAACATGGTAATAGTCTCTGCACAGTCTCCGAGTGACGTGAATGATGCCTGGGGAGCAGTAACCATGAAACGGCACTTCCCCTCTTGTCTGCTCTTTGTATTACCCTCATTCGTAGCAGATTTGGCAAAAGCATACCTGATTTTTTATTTTTGTTGTAATCTCACTTACCTAATTCAGTTTCATACCAGTAGTTATCCTTCCATATCATTTACTTATTGTTGTTTAAAGCTTCTCCTATTTGGTATCAATAGCTGCTTTTGAAGTGAGTTCTCTCTGCTGTTTTATATCTTTCCATTTTTTCTTATATTACTAGAGTCCTCTGGTCAGTCAATGTTAAATCTTTGTCCCAAATTCTCTTGGCAAGAATCAAGTTATAGACAATGCTATAATGTTAAATAAATACTTAAAAACTAGAGAGTATGAAATCTGGAGTCAGAAGAGCTGGCCTTGAGTTTCCTCTATTTTTCATCTGACCTGGGACAAGTAATTTAAACTCTCCAAACTTCAACTTTCGTAATTGTAAAATTGCTGTAATAATACCTTGTAAAGAACACATAAAATAACAGTTAATATCTGCCAAGTAACTATTAAGTACGAGACTCTGATCTTAGGGCTTAAAAGCATTAACTCATCTGAGCTTTACAACCCTATGATAGTACTATTATTAACTATTTAGATGAAGAAAATGAGGCACAGAGAGAATTAAAAAAGGAAAATGAGTCCAAGGTCACATAGATAGGGAGTTGTAGAACTAAGATTTGAAGTGTTGGGAGGAAAAACTTTTCCTCTACCCTCTTATGTTCATGTACTAGGGGCCTGTGAATAAAACTAACAAAAGACAGATTAACAAGAGAAAAGGCAATTTCAATAATATTTACATGCACGTGAGTTCACAATAAAGAAGCAAAGTTCAAAGAAGTAGTTAGACTCAGGGGCTAATATATTATTTTAATAAAGGAAAGGGGGTTTTGGCTTTGAGGGATGATAAATCAAGGGGACTAGAAAATATATGGGAGAACTAATGGAAAATAAGGGTTATTTTTAGTAAGGTCTGCTTATGCAAACATGTCTTGGTATCAACTTCCTCTCTCCGGTGATAGGAGTTGCTCTTCTTTTCTGGTATGTGGGCAACATCTTCACAAAGGGAAATTTATGCCCTGCTTTTAGCCAGATAAGGGAGGACAGGGAACTCTTCCTGAATCTCAGTTGCCTTCAGCTCAAAATAATCCTTATGTCAAGTGGCATGTTTTGGGGTGGCATGTTCTGACCTTCAGAAGCTAAGCAGCCTGACTCCAGAAGCTGTATTCTTGACCGCTATGCTATACTGCCTCTGTTACAATATCTGTTAATGCCTTTAACTCTGAAGTGCTAAACCCATGTGTTCTCTAACACATATTGTTCTATGTATTGTAATTCATACAGTCCATATAAATGCAGCAGGATGGATCTATAAACATGTTGTAGGGCATTTTGTTATTCATTGGCTAACCAGCTCTTCCACTAAAGCATGATTAGATGAGTCAAAACTACATTAGTGGGACTTCCCTGGTGGTTCAGTGGTTAAGACTCTGTGCTCCCAATGCAGGGGGCCCGGGTTCAATCCCTGGTCAGGGAACTAAAATCCCACAACTAAGCCTGTGCGCCGCAACTACTGAGCTCGAGCGTTCTAGAGTGCATGTGCCACAACTAGAGAAGCCCACACGCCACAATGAAGACCCAGCACAGCCTAAATAAATAAATAAATACCTACATTAGTAAACAGAGTGGGGTTAAACCAGTCCAGTGATTCCCAAACTTGGCTGAACACCAAAAAATCAACCGTGATGGATTGCTGACTCTTGGGTCCCACTCCTTAGCTACTGAATTTTTAGGGAGGACTCAGCAATCTGGATTAACAATCACAACAACGAAAGACCCCCCAGATGGTTCTGGTGACCAGTTAGATTTGGGAATGACTACACTGGCAGACGTCTTGAGGTCCTTTATCATGATCTGATTCCGTGAAACTCCAAGAAACTTTCTGGTTCCGTGGTCAATTTGAAACATTTTTCGACGGTCTAAACTGTCACATGATTCAGCAGTTCACTTCGGAAATAACTTTGAACTTTCTCTAGGGAGGATATAAGCCACATAATGAATTTCTCCTACAAAATACAGGAGTCAGGACTGACTCATCTGTGATTTATCACAACCACAGTCCTGAGAATTGCAAGGCTGGTGGTCACATTTTGGGTTTTCTACCGTGTCCCATCACAGACAAAAAAGCAACCTGTGCACTTACTACGTGTAAGTGGTAAGCCACGTACAAGTAAATATGAAAAATCTTTCTTTCCAGTGATAAACTGGGTTTAATAACTGGTTCATAGAACTAAGTGCAATTACCATTAGAGGGGGATTATTTTATCTACCATAAATATGTTACAAAGGCTAGTCCAATGCTATAGTTTCAAAAAGGTGTCATTAAATGCAGCTAAAAGCCACTTTCACAAGGATTTAAGGTCAATGTCAGGCTGACTAGGAGAGTGACGGACCAAAAAAAAAAATTCCACATAGTAGAGTCACAGATATGATATTTTCCTCTTCCTGTTTTGTCATTCTTCATACCACATGATCTGTAAAAATGGACTAACATATTTGTAATTTGAAAAAAAAAGAATATATAATAACACAAAAGGCGCTCAATAATAAATATTTGCTTTCACCTAAGACACCTACCCCTTAAAACCCTCCCTCCCCAGAGACAAACACGGACACTTATCTCATTCCAGAAACGTTCCGTGTGTGTGTGCACGCACACACACAGGCTCGCTCCTCAGTGGTGAAGTGCGGGTCTCTGGCATCAGGCTGCCTGGGTTTGAACCCCAGCTCAACCACTAACTGTGCACCCTTGACCAAGTTCAGGTTTCTCACTTGCAAAAAGGGGACAGTAACAGAATCCACCTCATAGGGCTGTTGGAGGATTAAGTGAATTACTGCATATAAAGTGCTCGGAACTGAGCCTGGCATATTTCAAGCTCTTGTAAACGCTAGACATTTTTATCATTATGTATGAGTCCCTGTGCTTACATAAATAGGAGCACATCTCAACTCACCTAATGTATCAGCGCTAAGGGACCCCGCCGCCCTTCACAGCGACAATGCCCACCGTGTGGCTGGGCCCCCTGCTATTTACCATCCCCCCCAGGACAGAAAGCTGTTCCATAACCAAGATTTTGCTGTTACAGACTTGCACCAAAACTTCCTGCATGGGGACCCTTCACCCCATGTGCCAGTGGATCTAGAGGGTAAGTTCTCGAAGAAGAATTACTGGGTATGGCGCCCACCACTCAAATTCACATTAAATGGGGCCACAGACTCAGCTATCAGTAAGTGCAAAATACACCTTTCCAACTGCTCTCTGGAGGATGAGCTGTGATCATAACCTCCTTCCTACGAAAAAGAAATCGGTGATGCGACGGTACGTAGACAGGATGAACAGACCTGTGTGACACGGGGGCTTCAAGACACTGAAGGCGCTTTCTTGATTCCTGGTGATGGTCTTTTCAGAAGATCATCACTACTTCATGGGCAACCACAAACTCACCAGGGAGGAGCAACCCTTCATGACGCCCTCTTGGCCCCGCTCACCAGCTCTGGAACATTCTCTACCCACTTGTTCAGGCTGATGTGAAACAATGTGTTCCCGTCTGGGGCCAGCCGTGAAGAGCAAGATGCTCACAAGACCAAGGTCACGTCACCAGCAGGTCCCTCGGCCACAGAGAGGAGCGTGGAGAGTTGCTCCCAGGAGGGGCCTCAGTAATCATGGAAGTAGCTCCATCTTTCAGATGCAGAAACCGAGGCCCAGGAACATGCGACTTGCCAAAAGCATTAGAAGGTATCCTTCCTGACTGCCCTTCTAGTAATCTTTCCGCGGTGCTACAGCACTGCCCCCTCCCCAAAAAACACCCCTATTGCAGCTGGGGGAGGGGTGTGTGTGTGTGTCTGTGTGTGTGTGTGTGTGTGTGTGTGTGTGTGTGTGTGTGTGTGTATGTGAGCAAGTATGAAACAGCAGGGAAGTGAGTCTTGCCACACAGAAAACTTACCTTGGACTGACTACATATTTTTGGCCAGTGTGAGGAGGTGTTGGGGACCAATCCTATCTGAATAATTTCAGGCAGCTGACAGGGAGGCAGAATACGAGGATGAGGCATTCTTATTTCCCTCCCTTAAAAATGTTTTTACTGGGACTTCCCTGGTGGCGTAGTGGATAAGACTCCGTGCTCCCAATGCAGGGGGCCCGGGTTCGATCCCTGGTCGGGGAACTAGATCCCACATGCATGACACAACTAAGAGTTCACATGCCACAACCAAGGAGCCTGTGAGCCACAACTAAGGAGCCCGCCTGTCACAACTAAGACCCGGTGCAACCGAATAAATAAATAAATTTTTTTACTATAAAAAATGTTAAGGCTATGTAAAGTAGAGGAAAATTGCTTACTAAACTCTTATGTTACTAGTCACCCACTTAATTTATCAATACTCAACCACTCGTGTCCTCTACATTGAGTGAAGATCTCCTAAAACCTTCCCAAGCCCACCCTTTCAAGGTGCTTCCGTCCTCTCTGACTGTGATTTTTATAACGTCTCATCCTTTGAGCTATTTTGTTGTTGCCTTAATTAAAATAAACGCAACTCTGATCTGTGAGAACCGAATCTGTGTAAAAAATAATATCACTTCAGGAAAACTGCTGATCTCCTGGCCAAGAGCCATCGGGGCATCGGGGCATTAGGTCTTTAATGCCTACAGAGAAAACACCCAATGAATGATGTCCGTTTCTGGTTATACCGGGCATTTGTTACCAAGCTCAGGCGTCCTCTGTGAACGACACCATCCCTGACTGCTTGGCATCTCCCAGCAGCGCAGGGGACACTGAAAGCTGCTCTTGCCTGGAGACAGAGCAGTGTTTCTGGTTTACTGGTCTCCAGCGCAAAACATCTTTGCTCCTAACTTCAACACAACAAGAGCAAAATATGAGGTGAAGGAAAAGTGCAAGAATGGGGAAGGGTTGCGAAATGGTTGTTTTTTCTAATTGTTTTTATTTCATAGTTCTGGGCAAAGAATGGAACGATTTCAAACTTCCAAACAAAACGGTGTGTTGAATATACTCATTAATCTCCCCAACTTCCTAAATCCTCAGTAAAGGAATTTGTCTTTAACTAAGAAGTAAACAATCAGGACAAAGAGAATGAAGAAGGAAAAACCAACAGACACACAATTTTGGAAGCTGAAAAGAATAAAGCAAACTGATTTGCTAGAACCAAGAATTCTGTCTCATAAGCCAGCAGTGGAGAAAGCTGAGAAACAATCCTAAAGCCCTCAGGGGCTCCTCCATCAAATGGTCAGTTTCACCTAGAGGAGGTGAACCTGGATGATTAGGAAACTGCTCGAGAAGCAGTAAAGTCCCCAGTTCCCTTCCGTTTGCCTCTGGGTTGTGGAATGCCAGGCAGAGGTGAGGACAGGGTTACCAGATCACCAGCAGAGGGATGAAGTGGAGGGTCACATGTAGACTATTATAACTTGAACCACTTTCTCCTGAGCCCTGAATCTGGCTCCCCAACCCTGGCAGGAATCATTCTACCCTCCCAGCAGGAGATCATAAAGTCCTCAGAGGAATGTGATCTGACCAAGAGAGATGCTCACATAGATACCTGATGTGAACCAAGCCACACCCCTCCCCCACCCTGATGCCAACTGTAGATAAGACAAGCCACCTACACAGAACATTCAGTTAGTCCTAGGGGGCCCCTATGATCAGTGAGCCAACTCCCCAGCTACTGAAGGAAAGCCCCCAGTGTAGAAGAGAGTGGCCAGAAAATGAACAAACAGAAAGCAAAGCATCCTGGGGAAAACAGACACTGTGGGGGGAGAGAGAGAGAGAGAGAGAGAGAGAGACTATCATTCCAATCCCTAGAAATTTATAAGATACTGAATCATCAATCAACAAAGATAGAGCACAAAAGAGGTCTTGAAAATTAAAAGTAGAAGAGCACACACAAAGCTAAACAGGAAATTTTACAGATAAATTTGAAGGAATCTCCCAGAAAGCACAGCAAAAAGACAAAGATGTAGAAAATGAAGATAAGAAACAGAGGGCCAGTCCAGGATTCTCAACAGCCAAGTCATGGAAATTCTAAAAAGAGAAAACAGAAAAAAATAGAGGTGAGAAAAATCACCAAAGAAATAACCCAAGAAGATTTCCCATAACTGAAGAATCTAAGTCTTCAGATTGACATTGAAGGGGTTACCAGTCCTTTAGGCAAAGGCCCATTTAATCAGATTGCCTTTCTGATCCCTAAATGTGAGCAATTATACAGAAGAACAGGGACTTCCCTGGTGGTGCAGTGGTTGAGAATCTGCCTGCCAAGGCAGGGGACACGGGTTCAATCTCTGGTCTGGGAAGATTCCACATGCTGCACACAGGGCAACTAAGCCCGTGTGCCACAACTACTGAGCCTGCATGCCACAACTACTGAGCCTGTGCTCTAGAGCCCGTGAGCCACAACTACTGAGCCTGTGTGCCACCACTACTGAGCCTGTGCTCTAGAGCCTGCGAGCCACAACCTTGAGCCCTCGTGCCACAACTACTGAAGCCCACACGCCTAGAGCCCGTGCTCCGCACCAAGAGAAGCCACTGCAGTGAGAAGCCCACGCACCGCAACGAAGAGTAGCCCCCGCTCGCCGCAACTAGAGAAAGCCAGTGTGCAGCAATGAAGACCCAACGCAGCCAAAAATAAATAAATAAAATAAATAAATTTAAAAAATGAAATAAATAAAGTGGGTTAGTATGAGGGCTGTCAGCACCTAGGTATCTATGGAGATGGGGGAGTGCGGTAGAGGTACATTAATGGGGCTTTGTCAAAATTTTTTGAAATGGGCAAAGTGTTTCTAGTTTTGCCAGTAGAAAAATGGGGAGGAAATTCTTCTCAACAACGCTCTTTATACCACAGGCCTTTTTTTTTTTTTAACCAGCCCAATGATGATAGAATCAGGCACAGAGCAGATCAAAAAGACATTTGTGGGTCAGCTTTTAAACTTTACCATTAATCACAATAGAAAATGGTACAGTTATGTTGGAAAACCATTTAGAATTTCCCAAAATAATTAAAACATGTCCACAAAAAGACTTGTGTATGAATATTCATAGCAGCATTATTCACAATAGCCCCAAACTGGAAACAACCTAAGTATCATCGCCCAGTGAAACAAATTGTGATAACAGCCATCCAACGGAATCCTGATCAGCAGAAAAAAGGACTGAATTACAGGTACCCGAACACAACAACATGTCTGAGTCTCAGAAACAATGTGCCCAGTCAAAGCAGTGAGACACAAAGGAATACATGCTACATGAATCCATTTATACCAAGTTCTGGAATAGGCAAAACCAGTCTGTACTTATAGAACGCAGATCAGTGGTTGTCTGTGGCTTGGCGTGGAGGGATTAACAAAGAATTTTTCTGAGTGGTGGGAATGTGTTCTGTCTCTTGATGTGGAATGATTACATGGTGTATATAATTGTCAAAACACACTTAACTGTGCATTCTAAGTGAGTGTCCTTTAATAGAGGATACCTCAGGAAAAAAAAAACAAGCCTCCGGTGCTCAGGACCCACACTGAGACACATCATCCTGAAATTTCAGAACACTGGGACCAGGAGAAGATCCTAAGAGCTTCCTGGAGGGAGAGGAAGTTTAATATAAAGGGTCAAGGATCAAAAGAGCAGACTTCTCAGTAGTAGCCGCATTGGAAGCTTGAGATCATGAAGAAATACCATCAGAATTCTAGGGCAAGATGGTATCTACCTTGGAACCTCATACCAGCCCAACTACCAACCAAGTAGGAGGACAGAATCGAGACATTTTTAGGTCTCAAAAGCATTTACCTTCCAGGTAGCTACTGAGAGATACATTCTACTAAAACAATAGTTAACCAAAAAAATAGTAAAACATGGGGTTCCAACACAAGAGAAAAATGAGGGAATTCTCAGCATGATGGTGAAAAGAAATCTTAAGATGGCAACTTGTACAGCTGGTTCAGAGATCAACCAGTCTCTTTGGGAGCATGTTAGAAGTCCCTTGGTGAGATTTCTTTTAAAAGGGAAGGAAGGGAAGGAAGGGAAGGGAAGAAGGAAGGAAAGAAAGAGAGAGGGAGAGGGGGCGAGAGAAAGAAAGAAACCGAATGCATACAAAAATGATGAGAGAAGATTTACATAAACTGGGGAGAGTTTGGGGATAAGAATATAGAAAACTCAGGATATTAAAAAATGATCATTATTAATTCCAGTTAAAACAAAAAAAATGTACAGAAAAGGAAAATAATCAGAATATATTATATAGCTCATGTGTCAATGGCATTTACATAGTCCTAGGAATGTAACACTGAATATTGTTCTAACGCAAATTATTCTATTGTTATATTCGGAGGATAGGGGCACAGGGGTGTGAGTAAGAAAGGGTTAAATCCTCATATTCCGCAGCAGGAAGTCAATAGGTACTGCTTGTGGTTGAAAAAGAAATATCAATGTAAGTGTGTTACGTAAAGAGATGAATAAAAATAAAAATAATCAGTTAAAGAACTGAAACAGTGACCCCCGGAGAGTGAGAAGTTGATGGTGGGCTTGGGGGGACTATTGTTTATCATGACAAACTCAATAGTTCTATTCATCTGCACATGGAATGCTGTTCATGCATCACTTTAATTAAAATTAAAGCTAACTGAAAGTAAAACTATAAAAGATAGAAAAAGATAGAGGAGTTTATGAACAGACAAGCAGAATGGACACGTCACTCTCACATATCAGGTTTTATTTCCCGTGGGTTACTTGGACTTCAGTTTGGAAACACTTTTCTTATCAGTATTTGCACACCGGTCAGTGAGCAAACTGCAGTGGGCTTTATGAGTCATACATTGTGAGTTATAACATGCTAATACTACTGGGAAGGGTCTCAGAGGGTACTGAGCCCAGAGATCCTCAAGTAGGGTAACAAGGAGATGGGAGACAGGGTTTTTTATAACATTACTAAAGGGAGGTCAGAAAATACCTAGCACTGAGGGCAACTGATCAAGTTTTTCAAAAGCATTGGCCTAAGTGAAAGTAGCCAGTCTCAAGAGGCTACATAATGTATGAGTTCATTTATAGGACATTCTGGATAAAGCAAACTCTAGGAAGAGAGAACAGGTCAGTGGTTGCCAGGGACTGGGGACGGGGGAGGGTACTGAGCACAGGGGGGCTTTTTTAGGTGGTGGTAGTTCCAGAATGATATATATTTGTCAAAACTCACAAAACTAAATAGGGTAAATTTACTGTATGTAAATTATTCCTCAACAACCCTGACTTTTAAAAAATTATAAAAAAAAATCAATTGAAAATATCAACATGTCTATGAACCGAGGAATGAATAAATAAAATGTGGTATATCCACATAAGGGAATATTATTCTACCATAAAGAGGAAAGAAGTACTGACACATGCTGCAACACGGATGAAACTTGTAAACACTGTGCTAAGTCAGAGAAGCCAGACACAAAAGGCCACATAGCATATGATCCCATTTACATGGATAGACAAATCCATTGACACAGAAAGTAGATTAGTTGTTTCCTAGGGCTGAGGAGGGGAGGGGAGAGTGAACAGTGATGACTAATGGTATGGGATTTCTTTTGGGAGTGATGAAAGTATAATAAAATTCAATAACGGTGATGGTTATAAATTCTGTGAATCTTATTATGCATGTGAATTACATCTCAATAAAGCTGAAAGTATCAGTGTGTTAAAACTGACCCTCTTAAATGGTGCTGGTGGAGCTCTCAATTGGGATAACACTTCTGTAAATTTATTTAAGTATATGTCTTAAGAGCTTAGGAGCTCATTGCCTTTGTCCAATGACCACTTTCTAAAATTCCATCTTTAGCAAACAGCCAGCGATGTGGTATAACGGCGTTTTTAGCCTTACTTAACAGGAAAATAGGAAAAATGGAAACAATGGTGTCTACTTACTGCGTAAAGGCTAAGTATGAAAATCCACATGACGGAATATAGTACAGACTATGAAAATAAGTTTTGTTTTGCTTTTTAAAGAAAATGTAGGATGTGAGGGTGATCTCGCTGTAACATCTGTCACCCCACTGATCACCAGGGTTGATTTGACTGATCTGGCTGGCTAGGCGGGTGTCCCCCAGCCCCCTCCCACCACTCCACGTGCATCCCTCTCAAAGCTGTGCACTCAGTCGAAGAAAAATAGAGTTACCAAATGATCCTGCAATCCCATTCCTGGGCATATATCTGGAGAAAACTCTAATTCTAAAAGATACACGCACCCCAATGTTCATTGCAGCACTATTTACAACAGCCAAGGCATGGAAGCAACCTAAATGTCCATCGACAGAGGAATGGATAAAGTAGATGTGGGGACTTCTCTGGCGGCACAGTGGTTGGGAGTCCAGCTGCCAATGCAGGGGACACAGGTTCAAGCCCTGGTCTGGGAAGATCCCACATGCCGCGGACCAACTAAGCCCGTGTGCCACAACTACTGAGCCTGTGCTCTAGAGCCCACGAACCACAACTACTGAGCCCACGTGCCACAGCTACAGAAGCCCACAAACCTAGAGCCTGTGCTCCGCAGCAAGAGAAGCCACTGCAATGAGAAGCCCACGCACCACAACGAAGAGCAGCCCCCACTCACCGCAACTAGAGAAAGCCCGTGCACAGCAACGAAGACCCAATGCAGCCAAAAATAAATAAATAAAATAAATAAATTTATTAAAGAAAAAGATGTGGTACATATATACAATGGAATATCACTCAGCCATAAAAAAGAATGAAATCATGCCATTTGCAGCAACATGGATTATCATACTAAGTGAAGTAAGCCAGAGAAGGACAAATATCACGTGATATCCCTTATATGTGGAATCTAAAAAAAAAAAGATACAAATGAACTTATCTACAAAACAGAAATAGATCCACAGGCATAGAAAACAAACTTATGATTACCAAAGGGGAAGGGGGGAGGATAAATTAGGAGGTTGGGATTAACATATACACACTACTGTATATAAAATAGATAACCAACAAGGACCTAGTGTATAGCACAGGGAACTATACTCAATATTTTGTAATAACCTGTAAGGGCAAAGAATCTGAAAAAGAATATTTATAACTGAATCACTGTGTTGTACACTTTGAAACTAACACAACATTGTGAATCAACTATACTTCAATAAAATAATTTAACAAATTTAAAAAGGGAAAACAAACCTAAAAAAAACCATCAAAAACCTATGCATAGTAAAAAAAAAAAAAAAAAAAAAAAAGTACCTAAGATAAATATGGCATCTGAAATTTTATACACAGTGCAAATGAAAACCAAAATTTGTATAATTTGTAGCATTATGTGAAATTGGTAAGAGTAAATTACAGTTGACCCTTGAACAATAGGGGTTTGACCTGCCTGGCTCCGCTTATACGTGACTTGTTTTTAATAGTAAATACTATAGTGCTACACCATCCATGGATGTTTGGAGATACTGATGCAGAACCTGGGATACAGAGGACTGACTAGAATTTATATGCAGAGTCCGACTGTGCAGAGGGTCAGCGGGAGGGCGCACCTAATCCCTGAGTTGTTCAAGGGTCAACTGTATTTTGGAAGACATCTATTATGATAATTAATCATTTATAATATTAAACATTTAGGGAAAATATTATTTGATCATGAAAAACAGCATGGGAAATTTAAGAAGGACAGATTAACTAAGGTTTCTGTGTGAAAACAAACTAATGCCTTACATCAGCTAGAGTATTATGCTAACTTTTTTTTTATACTGCTATAAAATCAGGGAGAAAACATAATTCTTTTTAAACCCAACGTATCAAAACAGTGTAATTTGTTCGAAGATTAATCATGTTTATTAACATTACCTGCACTTGCCCTTGTACAATTTTTCTGTATTTATATACCGAAATCCCCCCAATTTTTACACTTGTTGCAAAGTTCTGATGTTTTAGTATTTTCTCTGTTTTTTAGCTTGATAACAACTTGTATTTTTCTTGCTTTTTATCTTATAGTTTAATAAGCAAGACCAATACTTTATGGAGATTAACAAATGCTTGTATAAATCAGGACAACGTAACCTAAAAATACCTAGAGAAGATATAAATTTTAACTCCACATGCTTACAAACCCTGGTCCTTTGAAAAAACTTAAATACTTGATATACTGCAACTCAGAGAATTTTTTAAATTGTGTTTATCCATCTCTACAAATCAATCAGAATAGGAACCCTTTTAATTTAAGAGAGTTTTAGAGTCTAATTTATTAACCTCCTCCAGAGGTAGCCAAAGGTAACAAAAATTGATTTGTTCAGAAATCTCCCCATAATCCCGCAATGGAAAAATCTCCTTAGGCAAGATAAGGTAACTCCAGAGGCATGGGTGGCTGATTCCTCCTGCTTTGTTCTGTGCTGTTTCCTGTTGTACTTGTTTGGAAATAATGTTAGTTAAATTAAGGACTCAAATGTGTGATTTATTTCAACCTTACTATCAAAGCACTTCTAGAACGAGGGGGTAAAGACCTCTGAACACCCGCTCTTCCATAAAAGCAACGAGAATACCAGCAAAAACAGTCAAAATCATCTTTTTCAGAACTCTGGAAATTAACCAAAGGCTTGCAACAATGCAAAGGGTGTTTATTCAAGGAAACAGGCTGAATCTTGGTAAGAACAACGATCTTCGTGGCATTTTAATTTGCCCTACTCTGCATCCCCCTCTCTGCAGCTCCACAGAAGCCTTGAAACCCAAGTCTTGGAATCACAGTCATTGTGGAAAAGCAGCCTATCAGCCAGTGGAGAGAGAATAATGGCTCTGGAGATTCCTAAAAGCCACATTCCCAGAAAACTGTGACTATGTGACCTGTCCGGCAGTTCCCCTGTCCCCCACACGATGGCCATGGACACAGTACGACCAGACTTGGCCAGGAAGTAGAATCAGTGCTCAAGATACAGAGCTTAACTGGCCCATAACAACAGTTACCCGAGGGACCAAGAGAAAGCAAGCCAGAACTCAGGGAGGCCAGATGAGGTGTACATGCAAGCTGCATGTTTCTCCAGGCTCCTATGAACACATGAGCAGATCTCAGTGGGCCCTCCAGGAAGAACTGTCAAAGGGTAATTCAGAGAAATGAGTTTAGTTAAAAGCCCAGCTGAAACTGAACTTGTATACAAGGAAGATCAATCGTCTATAAATCAAATATCACTGAACAAAGTCAGGGCAAGGTGTATAAAGTAAAAATCGCAGACCATCTGTGGACCAAAGATTGTCCTTAATTTTTTTGTCTTTGGGTAAGCTGATTAGCTGAACTATCAAGCAAGGCAGTTTTCCCTGGAGTAGATGGACATATTTAAAAGGGAAGGCGATTTTAGTTACTTATGGGTTTTCCAAGAAAGCTTGTGATTTCAGCTGTGGATGGATGTGGTATGTTCATCTCTGTGTAATGAAGACTAGTTACTGGTGCATTGGTACCTATGCCTCAGTGAGGTCAGATTGCATTGCTTCCTTAATGGTCCTTCCTAATGGCATGATGGTTGAGAGCATGCACTTTGAGTCCGTTAGACCAGGCTTGTCATTCTTACCTAGGTGACACTGAACATTAATGTCTTCATCTGCAAATGGAGATAATGACATCTACGTTATAGCACTACTTGTATGATTAAATCAAATAATGTTTTCGACATGCTTAATAGAGTGTCTCCCATGTAAGAAATACTCAACAAATGGTAGCATTGAGGGGAATTCCCTGGCGGTCCCGTGGTTAGGACTCTGTGCTTTCCTTGCTGAGGGCGCAGGTTCAATCCTTCGTTGGGGAACTAAGATCCCACAAGCTGCACGACGTGGCCAAATAAATAAATAAAATAAAATAAAAACATGAAAAAAAAATGGTAGCCTTCATTATAAATTATGGGAATAGCTCACTGTGTCAGTCAGCGTCCAATCAGGAGAAAGAAACCACACAGTAATCCCAACAGGGAGAGTTTAATGTAAAGAATTATTAACTATAATGGGGGATTGACTGCTGAAGGGTAAAGAGGGCCCTAAAGAATACAAGAGGGCTTCCCTGGTGGCACAGTGGTTGAGAGTCTGCCTGCCAATGCAGGGGACACGGGTTCGAGCCCTGGTCTGGGAAGATCCCACATGCCACGGAGCAACTAGGCCCGTGAGCCACAACTACTGAGCCTGTGCGTCTGGAGCTTGTGCTCCGCAACAAGGGAGGCCGTGATAGTGAGAGGCCTGCGCACCGCGATGAAGACTGGCCCCCGCTTGCCGCAACTAGAGAAAGCCCTTGCACAGAAACAAAGACCCAACACAACCAAATATAAATGAATAAATAAATAAATAATAAAAATGAAGGAATTCCTTTAAAAAAAAAAAGAATACAAGAAAAGAAGGTGTAGGGAGCAGGCACTACCTCTGGGCAGAGGCAGAGCATCTAAAAAAGGCAGAAACCTGGAAGGGGGACCCCTCCCCACCCAAGGCTGAGATACAGACCTTGTTGAAGAGGGTACGGCCATGCCCACTTGGTGATGGGGAGGTTTGCTAAGGTTCCACGCTGGTGGAACTCAGTGAGTATCTGCCCACTGGGATGCTAGGGAAAAAAATCCCCAGAGGGTTACTGCATTGTGGAAATCACTGGGAATCCACCCTCAAGGTGGTGACGCTGGTTTAGTATGCTGGTCTATAACCATAAAGACAAGCAGAGATGAAGCTTTTCATTATAGGGCCATCTTGCTTTCATTTCCTTTAACCAATAAGCTTGTATTTCTTTAATAAAAATAGAAAAGGGAGATAACAAGAGCTATAATTCTTGTGTCCAAGTCCCAGCTTCACCGTGCAGTAGCTGTGTGACTTTGGGCAAGTGTCTTAACTTTCCTGGGTTTCAATTTTCATCTCAAAGAAAAGGGGTAGTAATAATAACTCTCTTTTAATCTAAAAAAATACAAGTGAGTGAATATAACAAAAAAGAAGCAGACTCACAGATATAGAGAACAAGCCAGTAGTTACCAGTGGGGGAAGGGGAACGTGGGGTGAGGAGGTGGGAAGCACAAACTATTGGGTGTAATATAGGCTACAGGGATGTATTGCATTGATACAATATGGGGAATAGAGCCAATATTTTGTAATAACTGTAAATGGAAAGTAACCTTTAAAAATCGTATTAAAAATCACCATACTATGTACACTTTAAATATCTTACAGTTTTCTGTGTCAATTAAACCTGAATAAAGCTGAAAAAAAATTTTTTTAATTAGTTAAAAAAAAAAGACTTCCCTTTTTGTGAGGATTTAATACGTTAATACCTATCCAGTGCTTAGAAAAGGGCAGGCCCTGAGTTAGCACTTAGTCTACTGGCTACTAGAAAATAGTTTTTGTTATTATCATAATCATTTTATTATAGTAATTATAGTTATAAATTACTAAATATCAATGTATTAGGGCTTCCCTGGTGGCGCAGCGGTTGAGAATCTGCCTGCCAATGCAGGGGACACGGAGTTCGAGCCCTGGTCTGGGAAGATCCCACATGCCGCGGAGCTACTAGGCCCGTGAGCCACAATTACTGAGCCTGCGCGTCTGGAGCCTGTGCTCGGCAACAGGAGAGGCCGCGACAGTGAGAGGCCCACGCACCGCAATGAAGAGTGGCCCCCCGCTCGCCGCAACTAGAGAAAGCCCTCGCACAGAAACGAAGACCCAACTCAGCCATAAGATAAAAAAATAATAATAATTAAAAAGATGGAAAGCTGTCTTTAAAAAAATAAAAATTAATGTATTAGCAAGCTGGTGTGTTATTCCTTCCAGATAATTTCTTAGTCTAACTAAAGTAGCACAATGCTCATGGTGCTTTATAACCGCACGTTTTGAGATATATTTTTAGATCCTAAAGTGTTCCTATATTTTGCAGTTCCAAAAGCCATGAAATCTGACACTCTTGGATTATTAATCTGATAAATCCCAGGAATGGGTGTTTCATAACAAATATCTAAAACATTGGGCAGATCTTCAGTAATAAGACTTATGAATGACTGACTATTTTAGTAACTGTTTTTTGGCAATGATTTATTCCTAACAATTAAAAAAATAATATTCTCAGAGAAAATCCATAAAGCTCTAGATCTTTAGCTATTGTTACGGTTAGCTGTTACATTGACATTCTTTGGAATATACTCATTTTCTTCAGAAAATAGAAAAAAATAGGTTTCTCTTTCTACAGGTACGATGATATTTCCTAGCCTCTTAAAATTGTATTTTCCCTCCTACAGAGACCCTGCAAGAACGGTAGCCCTGCTGTCAAGGCTTCAGCACTTCTCTCTGTGGCCCCATCCTCTCCCTTCTTTCCACATACTCTTCGGTGGATGCCCAAAGGAGCCAGAACCCACAGGCTCAAACCACAGCCAGTTCTCACGCAAGGAGCCTAGGAATCCTCCCCAGAAGCCACAGGGACCCAGGGACCGTGTCAGGATAGATTTTAATTTGTGCCTGTCTCTTGCTGCTGTATTTTCTCTCCTCACTCTTCCAAGGAAGCAAGAGCCTGCCTCTCATTGCTTCAGCTCATTAATGGTTTGGGGGATGCTGAGCCAAAAGCAGAAGCATCAGGCGCCCAGAGGACAATCCCCACCTCCGTTTTTGGCTGTGAAATCCCTTGGCTTTGGGAGGTGATGGGCTGGAATGAAAGCTTTGGGAGAGGCAGAAGGGAGGGTGAGGTGCCTTTAGGTTCCCCTAAGCCGGGGCCAGGGTGGTGGTTTGGAGATTTCTGCATTTAGCAGACACCCCAGGAGTGCCAGCACCAAGGGAATGGTGGCGGAATTCGAATATGGAGAATGGGGTGCAGATTGCACCCCACAAGGGAGCAGCAGCGAGGGTCCCCGTGGACGGCTAGGCTGTGGTAAGGCCACTAACCTAAGTGCCCACTCACCTCGGAGGACCCTGAGGGCAGCTCCTGTGTCCTGCAGACGCTCCAGGCACCCGACTCTGACCCCTTGCCGAGCTGTTGCCATCCTCTCAGGCTGGAGCATTCTGATTGGTAACTCCTGGCAGGTGTCTTTAATCTGGCACTTAAAAAAAAAGAAAGAAAAAGAAAACCAAAGAGATTAGCTGGTAAGAGGCAAAGATAGAGTGGCTGAGCCGTACACAGATTTAATAAATGTGTAATTTAAGCCTATAAACACAACTAAGCCCGTGAATTTATACTACACAGGTGTGGTCCTATTTTACTGCCAATTCCCTCCTCCTGTAGAATTAATAGCTTTCGAACTTTCTTAATTTTCTTCTGTTTCTTCTGCCTCTCCCAAACCTTTTTAAGTTGATTCAATGGTTTATTATTTTGGTTAAACTTTTGAAGAAATAGTCATTGGTTTGTTTAAGTTTTCTTTCTTTTTTTAAAAAAAATTTTATTTATTTATTTTGGCTGCGTTGCGTCTTCGTTGCTGCGTGTGGGCTTTCTCTAGTTGTGGCGAGCGGGGGCTACTCTTCGTCACAGTGCGCGGGCTTCGCATTGCGGTGGCTTCTCTTGTTGCGGAGCACGGGCTCTAGGCGCACGGGCTTCAGTAGTTGTGGCTTGCGGGCTCTAGAGGGCAGGCTCAGTAGTTGTGGTGCACGGGCTTAGCTGCTCCGCGGCCTGTGGGATCTTCCCGGACCAGGGCTCAAACCCGTGTCGCCTGCATTGGCAGGCAGATCCTTAACTACTGCGCCACCAGGGAAGTTCCTCTTTTTTTTTTTAAGTTTCTCATTTGTTCAGTGCTATTCTGTTGAGCAATGCTTAATTGCTTAATTACTTTTTGTTCCTTTTCTAAATCCCTTATGAGATCTATTTTACATCTTCCGTTTGCCTTCTTATTAATATATTTAGAGAAATGCATTTTCTTCTAAATAACATTTTGCACTCATGAATTTTGGTGGGCAGAGTTTGTGTTTTTAAAATATGAATGTATTAATTTTTGTGAATTTTCTCTGTGACTTCAATGCTATTGTGGGGAGTGTTTTTAAATGCTGTGGCGTATGCAGTAAGGCTCTTCTGCTTACTGGGTAACTTATGCAAAGGCAGAAAGTACTAGAAGGATCCTGGGACAGCGCTTAATAGTAAAGGCCTAACAGCCAGCTCTCAGATGCAGGTGCCTGGCAGCCCAGCCGGGCCTGCAGCCTCTAGGGCCCGCCCCCTCAATCTTGCTTTACTGGGGTCAGCTGGGAAATCAAGTCAAGCCTCCAGATCTCTTTGCATCAGGTTTAAGTAGCTGGAAGAGAAAGTCTCATTCAGACTCTCAGTCTGGCTCACTGAGGGTCACGGGTCTACTTCCAGGTCTAGTGGGAAGAACAGCACAGACATGGCCTCTGAGGGTCATGGGGGTCACAGAATAAAGAATTGTAAACTGGGCAGCTACCTGTGTGTATACAGCAGAGTGACTGTCACGTCCTAGTAAAGCCTTTGGCCAGTTAACTTCTCTCCAGTTTTCTCATCTGTAAAATGAGGATAATAACAAAACCTACTTTATAAGATTTCATTTAATGAAAATTGAGTTAATATTTGTAAACACATGCATACACACACACACACAGAACAATGCCTGTCACATAATAAACACCATCCAAGTGTTTGCTATTATAGTTCTAATTTTATCAACATATGTGCTATCTGTACATTCTTTTTATTTACTTGAAACTTCTCAATCTAATATACAGTTATTTGGAGTGTGAGAGAGACTCATATACATTTTTAAAAGGTAGATTCTCTAATTTTTCATCTAAAACTGTTAATCCTACCTTATTAATGATGCTGTTCAGCTGTGATTTTTTTAGAACCATTCTTTCGTGTATGTGATAGGCCATGTTCTGAAGGTACTATGGAACCCTCATAGGGTTGCATTTATTTCTTCTTGGATAACTGTCACCTTTTCATGTATATATTATGTTGTTAGGAAATGTGTGGCACCGAATGAATGTCTCTGTGTTTTCACTACTTACTGTGCCTATCACTCTAATGTGCCAACGTGGCTCTTTCCTCTGGCTTTTGCTTGAAGTCTGTTTCGTCAGAGCTCATTATTTAAACTCCTGCCTTTCTTACATCGGCACAGGCATTCATTTTAATTTGCCATTTTTTCTTTAAGTGAGTCTTTGGACGTCATCCCACATCCATCAAATCCTTGGATTTGGTTTTTAAAGTCACTCAGCGGCTCTTCCTTTTGAAAGGCATTGGACCATGTTGTACCTGTCAGGCGGCACTGCATTTCATCATCACGTGTGTTTTACTTCTTCTGTAACCCGATGTCCGCTGGCCCTTTGTCCACTTCATCCTTGCGGCTGGCTCTGCATTTGGCCCTGCACTGCCTGCCTGGATGCAGAACTCCGCGGTGCCTCGGAGCGCCCAGCCCGCCCAAACCCACTACATGCGCACACGCCCCACGTCCCCCTCCCCACCCACCAAGACCACTAACCTGCTCACTGGGTGGGGGACACGGGGGCGGACCAGGTGGCCCTCCTCCCAGCACGCTGTCCTCTTGCTCCCTTTCTGATCGTCTTCAAAGCCTGTGTCGGGCTGTCTCTTACCTGGTGCTTCTGGTCTCACCTCCTGCCCTGCGCACTTAACAAAGCATTTCTCCAGAAGTCATTCATCTTTGAGTTTATTCTTAATCTCACTGTATTTGTGTTGTTAAATTTCAGATATCCTAAAATAGGTATTTCCTTATTTCTTTCGTGTGAGATCAAGACATAATTATCTGATCGGCCTCATAGTGGAAATCCTTGCTCCTCAAAGTGTGGTTCGTGGTCCAGCATCACCTGGGAGCCTGTCAGAATCTCGGGTACCAAACCTTCACTCCAACGCTCCTTTCATTTTATCCTCATGAATTTTTTCCTCCTGCCATTCCCTGTTATATAGCATGACCTTTTCCCGTCTCTCAACAAAATTCGTACCAAGTTCTCAGAAGTCTTTTTGAAACCCTCAAAAGAAAATTCAACAGAAAGTGACTTAAATAAAAAGAGAAATTTCCTCGCTTAAATAAATTAAATTATCCAAAGTATAATAAACTTTAGGCAGTTTTATCCAGAGGTTAATGATGTCATTTACTTTGAGATCACCTTGACTCTGTATGGCTCCATGTGTTAACTTCATTCTCAGGCTGGCTTCCTTCAGGATGGCAAAACTGGCTGCAAGAAGCCTTGTACTGGCTTGGATAATGTTTCCTTAAAACTCATGTCCACTGGGAACCTGTGAATGTGGCGTTACTTGGAAATAGGGTCCCTTGATTCATCTTAATCAAGTTAAGATGAAGTCAAACTGGGTTGAGAATGGGTCCTAATCCAATGATTGGTATCCTTATAAGACTAAGGAAATTTGGATACAGCTCTCTCCCTGTGTGTCTCTATGTGAAGATGATGGCAGAGACTTGAGTGGTGCAGCCACAAGCCAAGGAACGCCAAGGATTGCCTGCAACCACCGGAAGCTAGAAACATGCAGGGGAGGGATTCTTCTCTAGAGCCTTCAGAAGGAGCACTGCTCTGTCAACACTTTCATTGTGGACGTCTAGCCCCCAGAACTGGAAGAGAATAAATTTCTGTTTTAAGCCGCAAAAAAAAAAAAAAAAAAAAAATCTCGGGTACCATTGCAGACTTACAGAAACAGAATCTGCAGCTGAACAAGATCACCAGGTGATTCTCATACACATAAAAGGTTTGAGAACTTTTGGTCCAATGAACTTTTTAGTGCTTCTGATCTTTCTAAATTCAGCACATGACAAATAGAACTTACCATCTTCTTTGCTCCTTAAAAGCCCAGCCATCCAAGTCAGAAGGCTTGGGGACAGCCTTACCTGCCGCGCCACCCCCCTTTCAAGTCCAGTCGATGACCTGCTGATTGTCTCTCCTTAATATATCTCATATCTATCTCATTTTCTCTCTTCTAATCCCACTGCCTCCAGGCCCTCAGAGATTTCCTTCTGGATTGCTACCTTATCTTCCTAATCGCCCTCCTAGCCTACAGTCTCTTCCTCTCAATGAAGCCAGAGTTGTTTTCCAAAACTGTGTCTGATCCTATTACTCCCCTCCTTAAGACCCTTCAACACTCCCCATTGCCTTCAGAACTAGATTCAGATTCTTCACGTAGAATACAAGAAACTTCTTATCCAAACCCTGCCTACGTGTCCAGGTACACCCTCCTCTCCTGTAAGCTGCAGCCACACCTGCTTCATATTCTATGTCCCTGAATGTAGATTCTCTTCCCTCTGCCTGGAATTTCCCCCTTAATTTGCCTGGATAACTCCTCTCTACTCTAGAAATTTAGGGTTAGGTGTTCCCTCTGCTGAGAAGCCTTTTCTTTCTTAGTCTGGGGCAGGTGCCCCTTCCTCTCCTCCTTATGTAGCTTGAATAGTGCCCTGTGGCACTGGTACAATCTTGTTTGCTTGTCCATCTTCCTTTGTAAGCCTGAGGGAGATTTGAGGGCCAGGATTGCAAACTTCACCTCTGAATGCCAGCTTTTGAATGGATCCTGGCTCATAGTACGCACTCAGTAAATGGTTGTTGAATAAAGAAATGAATGAAACATTACTCTTGCTATTTATGGATTTTTAAAAATAGTTTGAAGTTCCTTTTGAGGAACAGTTTCACTGTCTTCTATCTTTGTTAAATCATTAATATCGTTGCTTTAAAACCTTTTAAGTCCCTTTTTTAATACCTCATTGTTACATATTGTATTTTCCATTAAGACAAAAGATAATAATCTGCACCCTCAAATTTTCCCCATTAGTCATAGGGACAAATTTATCTTTTCTCTTTTCTTTGAGATGCAAATTAAATTGTCCATTTTTAATGGTCCTTGAAATGAATGGTTTTTAATGGTGGCCTTTTCTGTTCTTGAGGATTTACAAATGTTGCTTTTCTACTCTCAGAGCACAATAGCTTGACAGGGTAACTGACCTCAGATGGTAATGCTTGGTCCTAAATTGCTCTGTAAATATCTTCCCTGATTTTTCAGTTGTAAAATTGAGGCTTTCTTGTCTTCATGTCTCTGAATGGCAGCTGTCTCACTCTGCTTCCTGTGTTAACTTTTTAAAAATATTGTTTAGTTACAGAACATAATGGTGGAGAAAAAGCCCATTTATGACAGTAAAAAATAAGAGAAAATACTCAGGAATAAATTTAACAAGCTATTGCATTGTAAGGCCTGAAATTCCATATGCTGCCTTGGTATCTTTGAGACACACGGGGCCCCCAAGGCTGGATCATAAGTTCTTCTCTTGCGGGATACGCCCCCAACCCAGTGGGAAAGGCTCCTCCCTTTATCCAAGAAGCCAATCACATCCCTTTATTCAAACAAACTCCTCCCTTTATTCAAACAAGCCAATCACATTCTCCTGTGGGAACCAAGGGGCACCTCACCCTCTTGTTACTGCAAAGTCGGCCTCCCTCAGCTCCCAAGTACAACCCCTGTGTGGTCCTGCATGGCGTGTGGTGCCCTCCCCCGCTGGGCTGTGAGTGTGTGACTAATAAACTGCAGTCCATCTCATCTGTCCAGGGTTGGCGTTGTGTGTTCAGCAATCACACACTATTCAGGGTGGGGAAATCCCTTCTTCACCAGTGCGGTGAATAGGCAATCAGAACAGATGTGTGCAAACACTAAATGAGGAAGGTTTAAAATCCCCCTGATGGACACAGACATAGGTAGACAACAGAGATTCCCAAGCCAGTATCTTGAGAACTTATTACATCTTTCCTCTCCACAGCACAATCAGATTTTACTGATTCTGGTGGAGATGGTGCCCTCTTTTCCCTGGAAGTCAGTTCTGTAGAACCTACTGCACCCTTAGAACACCACCTTCTCCCAAAAGCATTCTTAAGAGTCAGCAGCAGTAAGAGGAGGGATTCATGTCACAATCCCAGAGGAATGATAAAGCCTTAATTCTGAGACAAAATAATGCTACCTGTTATTAAAGGAATATCAACCCTTAACAGACATAAGAACAAGGGCTTTTTTTTGCAGGGGTGATGATGGTGAAGGAGATGGGGTTGAGAATTTGGGGGCAAAGAGCCTTCCTGATTTCTCTGGGATCATGGTCTTTGTTGGCTGCAGACCTGGCATCCATGAGGTGGTCTGCCCTTTCCCCTTGCCTGATACTGAGCCCTTCAGTGACAAGCTGGGTATGCAAAGAATGAGAACCTCCAAGCAAACTTAGTCTGGGTTTGGATATATGACAAATATTACTGAAGACATATGGAACACCAGGCTTTCTGGGGCATGCTGGTGAAATAACATTAAACCCAATACACAAAGGCTGTGGGCATGTTTTTTTCTTTCTCATATTTTTTGGAAATGAAAATGATTTCACTGTTGATGATAAACAAAATACATATTATACAGAAAATTCAAATACTACAAAAAAATATAAAGAAGGAAAAAAGTGGTTACTTTTCTTTGGCATCCTGGACACCTGTGAGGTAAGAGCACGTACCTCACGAGATTGTTGGGAGGGGTCAATGAGAGAACACAGGGTAGGTCCTCAAAAGCAGGGGTGGATTCACTCGAAAGCAAATAGAGCTTAAGCTTCAGGTTTCCTTATTAGCATGAGCTTCTTCCGAGGCCCGTAGTGGTGTGTTCCCTTGCTCATCAACTTCTGTAAAATTTGCAAAAGCAATATATTTTTGTATTCTTTTTTTTTAAAAAGCCCCACCCCCCCGAACTGTATAACTTCTAAGTGCCACAAAAATCTGGAACTTCCCCCTGCTAAAAAACTGTAGTTACTTTCCTTCCTTTGGTAAATAGCAAAATCATATTTTCCATCCACTAGGAGAGGCCTGTGGAAACATCAGAGGCCACCGGGACTTTGCAAGGCTCAGCCCGGGCACCAGCTCTCATTTTTATCTCGCGCTGGAGGATTCCAGACTTACCCAGGGCAGGGTCCGTCTTCATTAGTTAGGGAAGACCACTCAAGGAAGAGCATTCATTCATTCGCAGAGCGGTCACAATGGCTGGCACCTTCTGGGGCGAAGAACACTGTGTGAACATCCTTCTCTGGCGGATATGCTCCACAAATGTAAGAAGAGTGTCCCTGCCCTCGCCCTTGCCTGTAGCCAACTGGAAGTAGCTGCAGCTGTCGGCAAGCTGAATGAAGAAAATACGGGATGATTTCTTGCTTTTTACCACTGTGTGACGAACCTCTGAAACCAGCTTATTATTAAATCTTATATTGGAGGAAGCTGAGGAAAACGACTCCATTTCAAGGAAGAAAACCAATATGACCTTGTTTTATTTGCTTCAAAAGGTGGTTTTGGTCAGTAAGGACCCACTTGAAGAGAGAGTCTTCCTGCAAAGCTAATTGTCTGGGTACCGGCTGTCTCCACGGCTCAGGCACAGTTGGAATGAGGTCTTGGTTTTGGGTTCAGTCCCCATGTGGAAGAGTTAACTTTGCTCCTAACACAGTTACAAACTGCACTTCGACTTCCGCTGTCCTAAAAATGCCCGTCACTGATCCCAAGTGGGTCTGTGTGAGGCGGTGTGGGTATGTCCATCAGCACGACTGCAGAAACAATTTGAAAGCACATGATTCGTTGATCTTGGGTTTTCAGTCCTTTCTTTGCAGATGGAGGACAGAATTAGAGGACTTTGGAGGAACCAAGACGGGAGAATTAAATAAGGAAGTATAGTACATATTGTAGATTGAATGGGAGTCTTCTTTCAGTTTTTGTTAGGACAGTAAGTAGCCATTAAAAAAATGTTAGAGTTATACCAGTACTTGGATCTATTTCAGTAGGAATTTCTGGTGAAAAAAAGCAAAATGTAAAGGCATGAAGAGTATGATCCCATTTTATAAAACAAATAAAACCCCTTGTATATGTCTATGTGTACGAGTGTAAATGTCTTGTACGTTGTAGAGAAACACAGTGTTAATATGGGTTAACGGTGGGCGGGGGAGAGACAACAGATATGAGGATACAGGGAGGAGGAGAAAGGAGAGAAGGCAAGGGGGAAAAGAAAAGAAAGTCTGCACCAAACAAAGCAAAACACAAAGAGAGGACGTGTATATGTGTTAGTCTGAGGTCTCTAGAGAAACAGAATCAATAGGATTAATTACCTTATTAATAGCAGGAATTGGCTCATGGCATTATGGAAGTTGGGGCCACGATCTGCTGTCTGCAACCTGTAGACCTAGGAAAGATGCTGGTGTAATTCAGTCCAAGTCTGAAGGCCTGAGAACCGGGAGCACCAATGTCCAAGGGTGGGAGAAGATGGGCATCCCAGCTCAAGCAGAGCAAAGTCTCACTTTTCCTGCCTTTTTGCTCTATTCAGGCCCTCAGTGGATTGGATGGCGCCACGTGCATTGGGGAGGGTCATCTTCTCTACTCAGTCCACCAATTCGAATGCTCATCTCTTCCAGAGACGCCCTCACAGACACACCCAGAAATTGTTTTACCAGCTGTCTGGGCATCGCTTAGCCCAGTCAAGTTGACACGTAAAATTAACCATCACAGTATATAGTATGATGACATTTATGCATTTCAAGCTTTTTGGTGCAATGATATGCATGTATGAGAATTTTAAACATTTCATTCAGGTGATATTCACATAAGATTAAACATCTGAAAGTGAAAAATTCAGTGGCATTTAGCACACTCACAATATCGTGCAACCACACTTCAATCTAGCTCCCAAACATGTCCATCACCGGAAAATAAAACTCTATATGCACTCAGCAGTTTCTATTCTTCCCCTCCTTCTTGCCCCTGGTAATCCCCAGTCTGTATTCTGTTACTATGGAGTTACCTATTTTAGATATTTCATATAAATGAAATTATATGTGGATTTTTGTGTCTGGCTTCTTTCACTTAGCTTAATGTTCTTGAGGTTCATCCATATTGTAGCATGTATCAATACTCCATTCCTTTCCATGGCTGAATAATACTCCCTTGTATGGATATGGTTTATCCATTGGTCCATTGATGGACATTTGGGATGTTTCCACCTTTTGGCTACTGTGAATAGCGTTGCTATGAACATGCATGTACATGTATTTGTTTGAGTACCTGCAGTCAACTCTTTTGGGTATATACCTAGGAGTGGAATTTCTGGGTCATATGGTTATTCTTTATTTTTTTTTTTTAAATGAGCCCACCCATCCATTCCTTGGTGAGCCATTTTAAAAAAAAATTTATTTATTTAATTAATTTATTTTTGGCTGCGTTGGGTCTTCATTGCTGTGCGCGGGCTTTCTCTAGTTGTGGTGAGCAGGGGCTACTCTTCGTTGCAGTATGTGGGCTTCTCATTGCGGTGGCTTCTCTTGTTGTGGAGCACAGGCTCTAGGTGTGCAGGCTTCAGTAGTTGTGGCATGTGGGCTCAGTAGTTGTGGCTCGCAGGCTTCATTGCTCCGTGGCATGTGGGATCTTCCTGGACTGGGGATCGAACCCATGTCCCCTGAATTGGCAGGCGGATTCTTGACCACTGCGCCACCAGGGAAGTCTCCCATATGGTTAGTCTATGTTTGACTCTTTGAGAAATCATAAAATGATTTTCCTCAGTGGTTGAACCATTTTGCATTCTCATCAGCAATATATGAGGATTCCAATAGGATTTTTTAATTAAAAAAAAAAAGGAAAGGCACTAGAGAGACCATAAATTCTTAGAGCTCATTAAGGGCAGTGTTCACAGGGAACACAGGCATATCTGTGGGATGAAAATCACCTTGGGCCTTGGGCCAGTTCCTTACTTTCATGGAGCCTTAGTTTCCTCATTAGGAATAACTGATTATATGAAAAAACTTGAGAAAGCTTACTTGCTGGCCCGGTATAGACAATCAACAATTATTAGTTGAATCTCAATACTCTTTACTAACGAGCGTTCACCGTAGTTGAAAAGACAGTGGAAACCATGCTAGATGTATCAATGATGAAACTCTGAGACTTTCATCATGAAACTCTCAGAAACTGGAGAGTTTTGGAAACTCTCTCAAAAGGGAGAGTTTCCAAAACAAGGAAAAAGTATCTCTAAGAAGTGTAATTTCAACGAGATTGGGGCACCCATGTTAGGGGCAATATGTCACATGGTGGTAAAAAGCACAGCCTTTGAAAACAGATAGTCCTAGGTCCACAAAGTAGCTTGCCCCCAAAGTAGTCAGAATTTCTTCCATTTCAAGTGACAAGAACTCAACCCAAACAGCCTATGGAAAAAAGGGGGATTTACTGGCTAGGGCAGAGCTTCTCAAGCAGTGTACTGTGCATGTGTTACAGGCATGCTGGGATATTCCTCCCCTCAGCCCTGGGGAGGAGGGGTGCGGACAGCCAGGGCTAGCACCTGGGTGGAAGGACAGGCAAGGCCGATCACTGCTTTCCTTGGCAAGCTGATGTCCTTCTTTTCCATTGCACACCTGCTGTCTCACGTGGCCACCGACCCCTCCTGGGCTCCTACCTTCACAGCCCATGGTTAGAGAAGGGGGCTCACTACCCCAGGCCACAAAAAGAAAAACCTCAAGGGGATTCTGACTGACCTGGTTTACGTCATATTCATGCTTCCCACCAATTCCCATGACCAGGAGTATTTCAACTGGTCCAGCTTAGGGGGCCATAGAGGTGGGATCATTTAAGAAGACAGCAGCTCCCATACCTAGAGGGAGGAAGAATGGTTCCTCAAAGGAGATGGGCACACAGATTTTGATGAGATGCAATTTATTACATTTTTCGCCTACGGTTTGTGCTTTGGGTATCTTGTGTAAGAAATCTGCTTAGCGCTAGGTCCTAAAGACTTTTTCCTATGTCTTCTTCTAAAAGTGTGACAGTTTTAAATTCATGATCTATTTTTGAATTAATTTTTGTATCCAGCATGAAGTTTAGGTCAAACTTCATTTTTTGCCTATGGATGTCCAATCTTCCAGCATCATTTGTTGAAAATTATCCTTTCTCCATTAAATTGACTTGAACCTTTCCCCCAAATTAATTGGACATAGTGCATTGATCTATTTCTGGGTTCCCTTTTCTGCACCATTGATCTATGTGTCTACTCCTCTTCCAGGACCACGCTGTGTTGGCTACTATAGTTCTATAGTATGTCTTAACATCAGGTAGAGTATTTCCTCCCACCTAATTCTTCCTTTTAAAAATTGTTTTAGCCACTCTAGTTCCTTTGCCATTCCATATAATTTTTAGAATCACATTGTCTACAACTACAAAAAAATTTTTTTTGCTGAGATTTTGATAGGAACTGTGTTGAATCTATAGATCAATTTGGGGGAAAATGGACATCTTTATGATATTGAGTCTTCCAATCCAAGAGTACAATGTATCTCTCCATTTATCCAGATCTTCTTTGATTTATTTACTCAACATGTGATTTTCAGCATACAGACCCTGTCCGGTTTTGTGCTACGAAAGACCCTGAAAAGATAAGCTACCAACTGGGAAAAAATATTAGCAAATCACATATCTGACAAAGACATTATATCTGTAATGTACAATGAATTCTCAGATCGTGACAGAAAAAAACAAAACAAAACCCAGACTAGCAATCTAATTGTGAAATGGGCAAAAGATATGAATAGATATTTCACCAAACAGGAATCATGGATGGTAACTAAGCCCATGAAAAGATGTTCACCATCATTAACCACATCATATTTTAATACACACAAGCTTTGATTATATACAAAAATTAATACATCGAACGTTCGTACTGCCTGCTTAGTGTGGGAGAACTAAATGTATTCATATTGACCACTAATGACAAAAGACATAATTTATCAAATTCAGTACTGTCAAAATTATGTGTTTAAAAAAAAAATTATGTGTTTTTATCATATACAAAGGCTACTGTTTTCTCCATAGGCATATGCCAAATTTATAACAATGTAAAAAAGTATTCACCATATCGTATGCATATTCTTTTTCAGAAATGTGTTAAGTACACAGCGCTAGCTTAACCTGTATTTTAGGGAAACATGTTATTTTTCATATTTTCTAACATTTATCCTCAATGAATTGCTTAATTCTACTGTGTTATTCATTTGATTAGAAAACGCTCATGGTTTCTCCAAATTCTTCTAGCTCACTTGCTTAACCATATTGTACCAGGCTGTAATTCTGAAGGGAATGCATAGAACCTGGGTTCTAAATACTGCTGTAAAAAAATAATGCTAGATATCAAACAGCAATTAATTCTCCATCATATATTTATTGAAGATCAAATAATGGGTTGGCATTTATCAGGCACTGAATGTATAGAAAGTTTTTTTGTTTTTTGTTTTTTTTTGAAGTCCTCCACTGTGGAAAATTTTCAACATAATAGCTCAGGACTTAAGCCTTACCAAGTGTGTATTATTAATTAGATTATTTGTCCCAGTAATGGAGGAGGATCAGAAAAGATAATAGAAACTCACTAATAATTAGTCCAGGAGAGAATCATTCCACTTGAGAATCATTTGCTGTCTTTTCTGCCCCAAGGGCTCTAATTCACGATAACCTGCATTTCTTGCCTACTTATGCTGTGAAAGTTGACCACGCAAGGATGAAAGTGTAATCCTGACCAGTGAAGGAAATGGCAGCCATACTATCCACCTGACTGAAGAGAAGGCCTCAGTGTTGGAGTGTTTCTAATGTAATTGCTATATTCTTTAGAATCAGCTTCCATATACGTTAGTATTTTTTCTCCAAAATGATGAAACTCAAAAAGTCATTGTTCTCTAAATTCTTTAAAGCAATGACGCTCCTCTGCTGCCCCCTCAAGGTTCTCACATTTTTTCTCCAGGGAGACAAAATTTTAAATAACCCCAAATGCCACCCAAAATAGAATATAAAAACCATACACAGGCTGCTCACAGGGCAAACTATTGATAGTATCAATTATTAAAAAACAGTAATCTTATCTTCCACACACTTATTTCATGGGGTGACCGTTTACTTCCCATTTAGCAAAATTCAGGGATGATGTATCTTTAAAATGTTAAAAAATATATTTTGTGCACATTTTATGGTAAAAGAGCAAAACCTTTTTTTGTTTTTGGCCGCGCTGCACGGCTTGCGGGATCATAGCTCCCCGACCAGGGACTGAACCCACACCTTCGGCAGTGAAAGCGCAGAGTCCTAACCACTGGACCGCCACGGAATTCCCAGCAAAACCGTTTCTTTTCAGGTGTTTTTAGGTTTTAAGATACCTACAGTATAAATCTGTCACAATAAATTCCATTTTGATTATTATTTTACTGTGTCCACCATCAGCCTACCGACTCAATTTCTGTTCTGAGATACAAGAATTTACCAGACATTGTAAAAGGTCAACTTTCAGGTATTGTTAAGTTATTTGTAAACAGTACTGTGAACAGGCCCCCGCCCCCCGCCCCCGGTTCCATAGGCATAACATGTCTGTGGGAGGGATGGGGAGAGAGCTGACCTGGCACCCATCCTTCGCCAGAACTTCTGCATGCCTGACCTCACTGAATTCTCACAGAGATCCAGCAGAGCAGGTATTTCCCCATCTCCCAGTGAGCAAACTGAGGTAGAGAGGTTATGAGGCCAAGTACATTTTCCAAATCCACACAACTAATAGAGGATACATGCAATTCAAATCCAGGCTGATCTGACTGCAAAGTCCATGCGTTTTCCTCATCAAAAAGTCGACAAATAACAAGAGTTGGTGCGGATGTGGAGAAAAGGGAACCCTTGTACACTGTTGGTGGGGATGTAAATCAGTGCAGCCGCTGTGGAAAACAGTATAGAGGGTCCTCAAAATACTAAAAATAGAACTACCATATAGCAATCCCATTCCTGGATTTACATCCAAAGAAAATGAAAACACTAATTTGAAAAGATAACTATATCCAATGTTCATAGTAGCATTATTTACAATAGCCAAGATACAGAAGCAACCCATGTATTTATCAAACGACGAATGGATAAAGAAGACATAGTACACATATATATAAATTGGAATATTACACAGCCATAAAAAAGAATGAAATTCTGCCATTTACAACAATGTGGATGGACCTAGAGAGTATTATGCTTGGTGAAATAAGTCAGAGAAAGACAAAAACTGTATGTGGCTGTTTACAGGGTGGCTAGACAGACTTAGCAGGATTCTTGCTAAAACTGGACAATGTAGAGACAAACATGGCAGTCTGAAAAGTCGAGGCCTAGGTGAAGGAAGAGAGCTCAGAGAGTCTTTGTCACTCGCAAGGGATTCAGAGGGAAAATGTCACAATATTTTAAAATATAGACAAAAGATACATGGGAGTTTTTCTTTTTTTTTACACTTCCCTATAAATTGGAAATTATTTTAAAATAAAAAGTAACCCCCCCCCCCGCCCCAAACCTGTCCAGTTCTGTTGTCTTTGTCTGGTTCATGCCTCCAAATGTCTCACTGGCTGAGCCATATTTTTCTTGCTGAGTTTTGTTCATCTGACCTGACAGGATAATTACTGCATTGTATTTCTCCTAACCAAGTAGAACAAAACTTCTTGAACCTATGTGACTGCGTTACAAACCTCAGCAGCCAAGGAGAAGTGTTTCCTGAACTTCACTCATGAGTACCATCTGCATATGTGCCACAAAGCAACTGTGCCTCTGTTTACATTATAATTTAAAGTCAACTCTGACTTTTTTATAGAAAAATAGCAGGAACCCACAAAAATACATACATTTAAAAAAAGTTATTAAATTTAAAAAAATAAAATGGAATGACAGGATAATTAATTTATAAAAATGTATACTTGAAAATATGCTCCCTAAAGAGAGTGGAACTTTTTGTGCTGATTTAATAATAAAAGGATATTTAGCCTGATGTCACTTAGTTTAAGATGAAATGGGGTTCTAAATCAATATAATGATCTAGTTTTAACATTTTGATGGTACCAAGAACTGTGCATATCAATTTATATATCCTCATTTATTGGAAAGGTCAAGAGATATTTAACCTCCATCTTTAATAGAGTTGGATATTGAGAATTAATTCCTAGCCAAAATGATGTTACTTTTATTCCAAAAAGGCATTTGAATATTTATAACCCTGGAAGCATACATAAAAACATAATTTTTCCTTTTGAGAATATTTTAAAAAATCATTTTCAGACAATGTAGTTATGTTGGAATTTTATTATAAACTGCAAGGGCATAGACCTCGAGCTGGCCAATTTCAAGGATTTCTTTCACAGCAGAGGTATTTAGAGACAAAATAAATAAATAAATAAATAAAAATTAGGTTAATCACAATTGACTTATTGGGGAAAAAAGGGATAATCCAAATGTCCCGTTAAAGAATTCAGGTTGGGCTACCTAGGAGGGTGGGTAGTTTCTCAGAGCAGTACTTTTAAAAAAATTTTTTATAAATTTATTTATTTTTGGCTGTGTTGGGTCTTCGTTGCTGGCCCTGGGCTTTCTCTAGTTGCGGCGAGCAGGGGCTACTCTTTGTTGCAGTGTGAAGGCTTCTCATTGCGGTGGCTTCTCTTGTTGTGGAGCATGGGCTCTAGGCACACGGACTTCAGTAGTTGTGGCTCGCGGGCTCTAGAGCGCAGGCTCAGTAGTTGTGGCACACGGGCTTAGTTGCTTCGCGGCATGTGGGATCTTCCCAGACCAGGGCTCGAACCCATGTCCCGTGCATTGGCAGGCAGATTCTTTTTTTTTTTTTAAATTTTATTTTATTTATTTATTTTTGGCTGCATTGGGTCTTCGTTGCTGTGCGCGGGCTTTCTCTCGTTGTGGTGAGCGGGGGTACGCTTCGTTGCGGTGCACGGGCTTCTCATTGCAGTGGCTTCTCTTGTTGCGGAGCACGGGCTCTAGGCACGTGGGCTTCAGTAGTTGTGGCTCGCAGGCTCTAGAGCACAGGCTCAGTAATTGTGGCACACGGGCTTAGTTGCTCCGTGGCATGTGGGATCTTCCTGGAGCAGGGCTCGAACCCATGTCCCCTGCATTGGCAGGCGGATTCTTAACCACTGTGCCACCAGGGAAGCCCTGGCAGGCAGATTCTTAACCACTGCGCCACCAGGGAAGCCCTCAGAGTAGTTCTTAACCCGACTCATATCCATAGAAAGATACACCTGCATTTCGTCAGGAATGCTAATTTCCTTCCAGAAGGTTATAAATTGCATTAAGCAAAAATGTTCTGGTGGGACCAACTCTGCAAAGTTCTCCTTGTGAGGCGAGCTGGGCAGAGGTGGCTGAGGAGCAAATGTGGGAAGAGACTTTTCACTGAATAATGTTTTATAAACCTTGAATTTTGAACCAGGTACAGGTGGCCCTTTATGTAAAGTAATTAAAAAAAAAATTTGAAGACTCTCCAGAATTTGGGCCTCTCCTCAAAATACCCACAAATTTTGTCACGTGTGAGAACTAAAGGGAGAGAGCATCCCTTACTTACCCACTTGCTCCTAACACCTCATCTGAGAAAATATGTCAAGGTTTTTTTTTCATAAATAATTACAGTATTTCCAGCAAAGAGTTCAGAAGCAGGAAGCTCAGATTATTAGTAGGTTCTCAATTTTGGTTGGTTTCTGGAATGTTTGCATGATTGGGGGCTGGTCCCCAGGGCCTGGGTGTAGCTGTCACAGTAATAGCCACTACCTCAGTCCCCTGAGCACGCTGCACTCTGGTTACATCATTCCATCCAATGCTCACCACTGCCCTCCACCACAGACAAATCAGAGAAAGCCTTTGGAGCGTCCAAAAGAAACTATTTGGAAATAACGTAATCTATTCCAGATAGCTCAAAGGCCAAGATGGGACGTTTGCAATGAAACAGGTCCAGGTAAGAAGCGAATGCTCTCCTTCTACTGTATAATAAAGCAGAAGCGGGCATAAAGGGAAACAGGCCTTACCTGCAGGTGGAGGCTGCAGTTTTCAGGCAGGAAGCCTGTGGGTCCAGGGCTCCCTTATCAGGTGGGAAGGAAGTTGGGGCTGAAGGGAACGGTGGCCAGTCAGATGCTTGGGTAGAATAAGGCCTGTCTGGCCGTCCCCCCAGCTTTGCAGGCCTTCGGGAATGACTTCTTGGAGGCGGCCGCTGCACTGGAGTTGGGCAGGCTGTGTGGGCAGAGCAAGTCGCTGCAGGGTGAGTGGCATCTCTGAAGGCCAGGGAGGGGCCCCTCACTCACTGCCTCTGCTGACAGAGACCCTGAAGTTTCTACTTTGGAGGGGAGCAAGGAGCAATCCCTTTTGTGACACAAAAAAGTGAGTATCTTCAAATGCAACCTTTGTTCTGCCTTATGATCCTTCGCTACTGCTCTTTTAAGAAACGATTAGTTATTTCAATCACTATAATGTCTCCAAATTTGTGTTGCTATTTTACTTTCTTCTTGAAACAGCAGTTTCAAGAAGAGCTTCCGTCTTATGGCTTATTGATCATTTATAGTGGTGGTAACCTTTCCCCATGAGACCCAATTCACAAACACTAAAACATTGATGGGCTATATTTTTCCTAAAAGAGAACCATCTTTTCTGGCCCTTTAATAATAAACTTCCAGTGCATGTTTTTTAATAACAAAATGCAATAGGGTCATAACCCTATAAACTCTTTCACTATTTCCTGGTCATACGGGGGCTCTACTTCATTTCAATGGCGGTTTAAAACTACATAGCTTTCCTCCAAGGGGAGAGGCTTAGAGAAAATCCAGGAGAGTGTGAAATTGAGTGGAAAGCAGCAGCCACTAGTTGCCCTACGAGGAGGTAAAAAAAAGTGGGTAACTGCAGTCAGGGATTGGGGCCAAGTTAATGTAAATGGGCTACAATTTAGCACATTCTCTCTTCACTGTCAACCCAGTAATGACTTGGCAGCAATACCCTCCCTGGCAGGAACCAGAGGTGGGTGTGGGGGGAGGGCTTGGAGCCCAGCCTTCCTGACTTTCTGCTCCGCTGGCTCCTTCACCCTCCAAGGCAGCACATGCTACACGCTGGTCCCAAATGCTCGCCTGTGAGCCATCTCTGTGACACAGCCCCAGGACAGTCCCAGTCGCGGTGGCAAGTCTGGAGAGACGACCTCCACTCAGGGTGGGCTTTTCAATGACCAGGAGAGGCCAGATTTTGAGTGTCTGGTGCAGTTTGCTAGAATGACTAGATTGAGGCCACTGGATACACATCCTATTTGCACTAATGAATGTTGTTTCCCTGATTTCTTCTATTACACACTCCACACCCTCTACTTTCATTGCTCTGAAATTCTGATGTGTCCCTACGTGAAGGCAGACCGCCCGTGCGTTTTGCTCAGCCTTTGCCCTCAAGCCATCAGTTTTTGTTACATAGCTTCATTCAATAAAATTCTTGACCGGAGTATCTGTCTTGTTGGGTATAAGTAATACACCCATTGTCCATGGAGTATTTTATGACGTTGTTAATCAGTTGTAAACCAAACTTAATTCCGTCTCTTCAAACGCGTGTACTCATAATAGCAAACTGACACTGCCAGGCACTGATCTAGGGGCTTCACGGATATCATCACCTCAAACCTCACAGCTGCCCTGTGCGGGAGGTACTGCTGATGGACTGCTTTACAAGTGAGGACGGAGGCACAGAGAGGCTGAGGGGCTTGCAAAGGGTCCAGACTCCCCAGTGCTCCTCCTCCCCATGGATGGCCGCCACGGGGACCTCCTCCTGCCAGTCACCGTGAGGACGCGTCCCTGGTGACCCTGAGTCTGGTGGACAGAGCCACCCAGCGCTCACAGTGAGTCCAACGGGAACTTCTTCCCCGGTCAGGGACAAACTGCTTCTTTTTCAGGTCGCGGTGCAGATGAGGTAATGGGTGCATTTAGGGGCCGGGCCATGTGCAGATGAGGATCTTCCGACACCAGTCCCTTGGTGCTGAGCAAGTAAAACTGCGTTTCCATCGGCCACTTACACTCGTGGTACAACTCCGCAGACTCGGCAAAGCTGCTGATACTTTTCACAACTTCCTAGACTTCCTCTCAACACCGAGGCTCTTCAGAGAATTTGCAAAAAAAAAAAACAAACTTGATTTTGAAAAATTAAGAGAACTTAAGTGATGACAGCTAACACCATGCCTGACTTCTAAATTCATTTAAATCCTCTATAATGTGGGTACTATTATTATTCCCATTTTAAAGAGAAGGCAACTGAGGTACAGAGGTTAACCTGTCCAAAGTCTCAGAATGTGTACAGTGAGGTTTTGGAACCGGAGCAAAGGTTTTAATCAGGTGCCAGCCTGTCTCTGTAGTCTCCTGGGACACAGCCACACCTGTTTGTCGAGTATTGTCTAAAAAAGCAGCTAAGTGGTTGTGATGAAGATCCTAGGGGCTGCAAAGCCTAAAATATTTACCATCCAGTCCTTTACAGAAGAAGTTTGCTGACCCCTGCTCTTAACCATTCAACAGCACCATCTTTCACCATGTACCTTAAGACCGCAGGATTGCTGTCAGGTTGTAATTCAAAACTTACATTTTGTACCTATTTGCTACAAAACCTCTAAGAGAAGCAGGGGAACTAATTTTTAATCTATAGCAAATGGCACTGGACTTGATTTCCATTACAATCTGAATGCTAGTTAAGAGGACAGACATGTATAAGATCAAGAACCATACAAGGAATCACTGACACACATTTCAGAATTATATTCTGCTACTCTAACTGGAATTTAAAAAAAAAAACATTATTTTGTGGAGTTTTACATAAGAACTTATCACACTGCTTTGGGGTTCATTTCTTAGAAATGAATAACTGAGCTATAATTTATCTTCAAAGTGTTTGTGTTCATCCACTCAAATATACAACATACATAGAAAATATAATATGCCCAAATATTGTCTAGCAAATGACTGTCAGGATTACAGATTGTGTGAGAAAAAAAAAAAGTGGGGGGAGAGAGTCAGTCCAGGATGGTTTTAGAGTTAACCGCCCACCTCCCCGTCACCTGGTCAGAAGTTCAAGTGTTGGAAGTAATAATCCAAGCCCACTCCTTGCAGGTAATTCACTTTCTTCTAAACCTTCATATTTCTGGGACTAAGAAAATGAAAGATGGCAGATTTTGGCTATGACTCCTTTGAGGCAGAGGGGTAAGAGGAACAAAGTGATTTCCATGGAACAAGCTCAGAGCCAGACTGTTAGATGCAATACTCGTAGGCAGAATGAAGCAGTACCTATTACTAAGTAAATCATTTAGCTAGCTCTTTAGCTAGCTGTTATGAGACCAGGTACATGGAGAATGTTTATTTGCTTATGCATTTACTGATGGTTTTGTTAGTCAAACTACAGCTACAGAGTTACGATAAAGTTGCCTCTCATTACAGAAATGTCAAACTAGCTTTAAGACAATTTTGCTTTTCTCTAGATTTAGCGTTAAAAAAATATTCCAAATGAGTTATGCTAAAAACTTCTGACACTTGTGCACATAACTTAACCCTCTATGTTACAAAATATCCAGAAAATGTAAGGGCCACACACGATTTTTTTCCTCCAGAAATAGCTTGGATTCATAAATATATAATTACTGGCTGACGTGCAAGGCCACTAGGCCACTAAATTTGGTACAAAAGAAAAAAACATGAATTTTCATCTTGTATAGACAAAATGAGGTATTAAAAATGTCGCCCCAGATAATTCCAAAGAATTGTTAGTTCATGTTACAATCAGTTATGAGTTTCAGGATCATGTCACATCAAGTCTTTAAAACTGACCTTCCTGATTAACTTGATTCAACTCCAATTACTTGTTTTCCTACTTCTATCCAGAAGGATGTAGTCACAGTCTGTAATTGATTCTTTCAGGGACCTTAGACCCCTCTGATGGGTACATCTTCCTACTTTCCCCACTAATGTTTAAACTTGAAGCTACGAGGTTCTCTGCCATATGCCACAAGTGCTTAGGACAGTGCTCTGCAAACACTAGACTCTCCGAAAACCATGTACCCATCTTCTGACCATGCTTCCATCTCAACTTAGGTGAGCACACCACATTTTTAACGTTTTAAGTAGTGTAATAAATTTTAAAAAAGCAAACCTGAATTGCTCCAGTTGTTTGGCATCAGTACACGAATGGGTTTTCCAAACAGCATTCTATCTCAGAAAGTACAGAGGGGTTGAACTACCACATTTTTACTCCGACAGGAAGACAGGATATAAAGTAGCTTCAGATTTCCCCACACACGCTGAGTCACACAGGTAACCCACTGAAAGCAATGATCTTACTAGAGAAGTCACTCAACATGGCGTTTGTCCTGCGAGATACCAAAGCTTCTGGGCCGGAAACAAAATATATGTGAGGGGTATTTGCCCCCAACCAAACCACCTTAATATAATTTATTCTACTTTCCATTCCATTTCAGATTTAGTTTTAATAAAGTAATGCAAATCATTTAAAGAAAAAACCTTTAATTTTAAATTCTGATCTAGGCATAAAATTCATTTTTGTATCACGGTTAAATTCAGTACAAACTATAAAAATGTTAACACTGGAGTTTCAACAGAAATCTAATAAGACCTCTTAGAAAAATTATTTAAAGAAACAACAGCAAGTCATTTACTGCTATGAGGTTAATACATAAAGAAAAACACATTCACACATTTTACTGAATTTATCAGTAAATAATTTTAGCCATAATACTTATCATAAAATTAAAAGTTTAAAAGTTGCGTGTGGTTCCATAGCAATTACAATTTGCAATAAAAATACTAAGCCAAATCTTTTTTTCTAACAGGAACAATGCTAGCTTTAAAACGACTGAAGTTTGCACACCAATTGTGAACAGAGTAGGTGTATCATAACTTAGCTTAAATTAAAGTGGAAGATGGTAAAAACTAGATGCTTTTAACTTTGAATTGCACAAGGAAAATATCAGGGGGGAACAAAATTCAGAGCCATCCTTATTACTTTAAAAAATACTAGATTATTCTTATATTAAAAACATTAAATGAATCAAAGCCAGACAGTACTAAATTTTTACACAAACTTCTTTCGTATTTCAACGTTGTTTATTGAGGAGTGAATGAGACTACTGCCAGACATGCCAATGACACTTCACATTCAAGGGCTGGAAGCTGAAAAGCTTTCCAAACTGAGTCACTGCATAAGCCTTTTGGGGAAAAGAATCGAAAGTGACATAAAATAACATCTTCATGCTTGCTGTTTTTGTCTTCAGCTTTTTTTCAATTTTTGGATCTACTAGTTTGCTGGGTAAAAGGCTTCTTTCTACTATACAGAAAGACTCACATTCCAATTAATAGAATTAACACTAGATGTACAGCAACTTGTTTTAACACACAGCTAACGCTGAGGAACTGATCTTAAAGCTGTTTTTGTCTTACCTCTCCTTATATCTAGTGAGAAAACTTAATTTTATTTCCCTATCACCTTCACATGGGTGGGTTATACCAATAGAAAAATACTCTTCAGTGCTACTGCAGGGCTCATGGGACTTCCTCAGTGGTGTGGGAGAAATCCATTTAAACACCATCCTGAAACCCAGGGCTTCTCTTCCTGCTGTTGTGGCTTTGCAGAAGAATGGCCTACACACAACTCTACCGTTCTCTTTTGCTCAAAAACAAAACAAAGAAACCTAAACAAAAGGGTAAACGTTTATTTGGAGTGAGTTCTCTGGTGGTGATATTAAGGCCCTTCAGGCAGAGTTCAGGAGCGCCTGTACGGCTGCCTGCTGCTCGGGACTAAGCTGCGCTACGCATTCAGTCCACAGTCCTCCAGACGTCTAGGGAAAGAACATTGTCACACATTTAGATTCGGCGAAAATGGTCACTGGGAAGTATTTTAATAATCATCATTAGGTAGACTGAAATAATGCCAAAATACCTTCTTTCCAGTAGATTAGCCACATGAACATCATTGCAAAAGCAAGAAATCTTTTCATTTCTATAAAGTTTATTTCATTTACAGTAAGTTTTCTCATTTTTGCATTGATAAAGCTACACTTTAGCTTTAGGTGACACATTCAAGTAATCTATACACATGAATTTAGGTAGGAAAAGTCATTGGTAGCTGACAGTTTTATTACTATTAAAATCTCATCTTTTTTTCTTCACAGATATGCAGAAAAACTTCTACATAATGAGTATGTGTTAGTCTCAGATTTAAGACAAAGGTTTTAGTTTTAATAAATAATGAGAATATATGGGTAGATTATAATAAGTATAATCCATTTGAGGCTTGATGACAAGAGAATATAAAAATGAAATTTCCTTAGCTAGTTGGATTTCTATTTCCTTCCTCTAATAGAGAAGAATATGAAAAAAAAAGCCAAAACCAAGTAACGTTTTTAGTTCTTCTTCCCCAGTTTAACCAAACCAGCTTACCTGTACTTGGCGAACTACATTAGCCAGACGTTTGGCACAGGGATCTTCATGTTTAATTGCCTCATGCATTTCTCCTTCTGCAATTATACTGAATATTTTGGGCAGATTGGTATTGTTAGGGCCAAGAACGATTGGGTGATTGCTGAAAAAAGAAAGAGAAGAAAACCACTGTAAATGAAAATTATAATAGGAAATCACTCAAGCACTCATACTTTTCTACACCTTTCCCCCAACACTGAATTTTGTTATTAGGTCTTTATACAATGATTATGCACTCACTAAAATCAACTGCCTTTGAATTCAGTAGGAGGAAAACCAGCTTATTTTACTTATTAGCTTTTCAGTTTCTTCCCATGTAAATTTTATATATATACATATATATATATATACACATATGTTAAAAAAACCCCAAGATATTACTAAGAACAGTTCCTTAACACAAATTTTATTTAGACACTGCAAAATGGTTTCTAAAATAAATCTGAAGTTCAAAAAGATAATACAGGCATTCTAAATGTAAGCCGGGAAATAAGCTCCAGTCAAGTTTGATGGAAAGAAACCTAACAGTGAATCTAATTAGAATTCCAGTCTTTTTCATTAAGAAAATTCCAGAGTAGTCATTTCCAAGGGAGAAGATTAAATAGCATGATGGAGAACTGGTCACTTCAGAGGCAGGAGCAGGTAAGGAGTCTCCAGGATGGCTGTTACGTTCCTTAATGATGATGTCCTCCCTGTGAAGACTCCCAGTATTTGTGTGAACAAGAACTTAAACAGGCATGAAGGAATATAGCCATTGGCCTGTTTCTACAAACTCCAGGAGATGAGTGGTTGTAGCCCTTGGATTTATTTATGAACTAAAAGGAGTAATTAATAGTGCCAGAGCCCGGATCCAGTACCTAGGGGAACTTGGACTTAGAAAAACAGACCACCAATGAACACGCCTTTGATTTGATAGCTTCTATAACCTCCAAGGTTGTTGCAATTCTTAGCTATACTCACAGGCACAAAATAACACTATTAATGACAGAGGTCTGGGGCCAGATCCTGACTGCCTGTCTGGTATATTTCCCTTATACCACTGATTTTTTAATCCAAAGAAAAACACTAGTATTTCAGAGGGTCAAATAATAGTACTAACAATGTTCTTTGATCCCGTTCTACTAATGAATGGTATGTCAATTATACCTCAGTAAAGCTAGTGAGTGAATGGATGAATGGATGAATGAATGAGTGGGGTGGGAGACAGAACAGAACCTTCCTTGAACATCACATTCTATAATGATCTGTTGAACTGAGTTCCATAAAGAATAACTCAAAACTAGATGTGCTTATACGGCACTCTTAACTGTGATACGGCTTCTTAGCCTGATTTATAAAGACGGCATTATTATAACCTACACACCTGGAAGCTGTGCACAGGAAGCACTGCGTCACGTGAAGGGAAGGAAATAAGGCCTAACCTGCCCCATTTCTTACCTTTCAATCAGGTCGCAAAGATAGTTGAAAGTCTGAACAGCTTCTTCTTTATCCTCATGTAGTGGAAGCCAAGACAGCCAATGTGGGAGGACTTCTTCAACGTTCACACAATCAGGCTTGAACTTCATAATTTTCCCTACTGCCGAGATGCAGTTCTCCGTAGCATTGATATTTTCTTTGGTCTTAGAATTAGCAGACTGAATAACTCTTACCAGTAGTGGAAGTGCTTCTAAAAAAGCATTTGAAAAAAAGTCATTTAAAGTCTCACATTTTCATGCAAATGCCCATAAATATTTCTTATCTTTGGTCCAGTTATGAATTATAGTGAGGCAATGTTCAAGTGTAAGAAATGTCTGTTTTTGTGACTGCAGAGCCAGCCACGGGGAAAGGGAGGCGCCCTGGCGTGCTCAGAGCACCTGCACTCCACTCGTCTACCGGCCCCAGTAGGTCAGCAGCCTCCAGATTCACCCTCCTCATCACCTCGCTGTACTGCAGCTTCTGAAAGCCGCCCCGCTATATTCCTGCGCTGAACTTACAGGGACCCCAATAGGTTTTGAAAGTACACCCTCCAAGCCCCAGATGGACTGCATCCTGGGACTGGGGCGAGGAGGCTCTGGCTCCACCCAGGTCTCACTTCCATTTCTATGAGAACGAGGGTGGTGAACTCCTAAGTGCTACAGTGAGGTGTCTGAAAAAGGAAAAGAGAATGAAGCAGTGTATGTTTGCGGGGGCGGGCGGTGTGCGGGGGGGAAGCAAGGCAGGGATAACAGGGATGCCTGGGATGAGATGCACATAACGTAACAAACAAAAGTACCTGTACAAAAAGGACGATAGTTGTCTCCGCCGTACTGTGCCATGACTCCCAGGCCATATGCAGCTGCTTGCCTGACTTCTGGGCTGCTGTCACATGTGTATTGGAGCATTGGCCTTATGAAATATTCTGCATATTTAAATGAGGCTGGACTACAGTGTTCTATGACATCATCAAAGATGCACAAGCCCCACTGTCTATCTGGCCACGGTCTATGTAGACACTACAAAAGAGATACTCTTTTAAGCTTTGACTATTCAGATGAATGTGGTGCTGGAGTTTTTATGGCCAGCCACTTTGACAGACATTACTGTGGCAAATGTTGTCTGACCTATTGTTTCAACAAACCAGAAGACAAGTAACTGTGTATTAGTTAATAAAAGACATGAACTAATGGAACAACAACAAAAAAGATCATAAAGAAACACTTATTCACTATAGGCTGTCATCTTACATGGATATTCCTGATATAGGTAATGAAAAACAACATAGCAACAATCAGTTCTTGTGAATAACAACCCTCAAATTACCACATAGATTTAATAAAGTATAGGTTTAAAAGACTTGGGTGATTTGTTACAGAATTCCACAATCTGACATTACCAAGTATCAGGAAGAACTGACAGCAGCAGCTATGTATATACATTTACTTTACAAAAAAGGTAACAGCAATGCTATATTTAAAAAACACAACAACAGTAAAAGCTGCAAAGATTTAACTTTATAGTACTGATTCAACAGGATGTCATATGTGCCTAAATCATTTAAAAAAAGATACTGCAGTACTAAATCTCATAAAACACAAAATTGAAAGCCAAAAAAACCCATAAATATCTGATGATTGCTTATAATTTATAATACATTTTTAAAATTGAACATATAAGGCTATCATCCAGAATCTATGATTGCTGGTGGTATATAATAAGGATCAAAACGGAATTTTCTAGGGTCTACTGAAAAACAAAAACTTGCAACCATTTTGTTTCCATTTGTTAATTCAGCAGGGTATAGATAATCTGAAATAATAATAAATCAGTTCTATGCCTTCAGACTGTATTATAAATTAACTGAACTATGGAAAACCTAATCAGTAAACTTCAAGCATATACTGATGGAGAAAATATCCAGGGCAATGCAATAAACTTGGTAAATTAAAGAGGTACAGTGGAAACCATGATTTCTACGATCCATTCTGACTTGAAAGTGTAAGTTTTCAAATGCTGTAAGGAAAGATTTCCAGGTCAACTATCTAAAATAATTGTCAGAAAGAGGTAACACTTACAATTAGGTTGACAATTAACGGAAGCAGCTGTTCAAACCATGGTAACACTTTTTCCTTGTAGCTACTGAATATTGAGTGTAAAATGTCTGACACTTTGGTCAGAATATAAACATCATTATCATCCTAAAAAAAACAAACACATACATACCCATATGTATTTAAAAAGTATCCCCACTATTATTAACAGTAACATTTATTATAAAAAACATAAGAAAAGTACAAAATTAAATTTCTCTTCATTTTCTTAAGGGCATAGCAAGAGTCCAGAGACTGAGGTTACCCCAGTGACGTCTCTTGTCTGGCTATGGAAAGAAAGGAAGGAGTGTGGTAAGTATTGCACTTATTGCAAATACTTTTCTTGGAATATATTTAAAATATATGGTTGAAAAATTAAACCAAATCTCAAAGATCTGAAACAAGAGTGATTTTACTTTACTATTTTTTTGTCTTCTGCAAGAATGTTTCTGGTTTTGGAGCAGGATGGTGGGGCCAGTTATTTACATCCCTGGGAGCAATGTGTGCGTCAGCATGTGAGCACCCTGCAGAGGACTGGGATGACCTGCGCATGTCAGCACCGGTCCCCCAGACGGCCACATGCCACATGACAGACCCTAAACACACAGCTGAAATATGTTTGATGGCATCAAGTGGTTTGATGGTGACAGAACTGAGTAACAATGTGAAGAATTATGTCAACCACTGCATGTATATTATTTATGGGGAAATGTGCACAATTCTGTGGTCCAGTGGAGGGACAGCTGGTGTTACAGAAAGATCTGGCCTTAAGCATGAGATTGTCAACAGTGAGGCTGTAGGCAGTCATTTAACATCTGAGTTTGAGTTCACTATCTTTAAAATGGTGAAAGCACCACCAAATATACATGATTGTTGTGAGAGTGTAGAAGAAAAAACGAGGTGAACTCCCAAGTGCTTTCATATGTGAGGTCATTGCAACAAAATGCACACAAAGCATCCAAAACACAAATCAGCTAATTTCAAATTACTTATTCTCTAAATTAATAAATGAAATACATGTCAGATTTTTCTACTAAAGATTAATAAGAAGTACATCTTATGAGAAGTCAGATGAATCAGAAACTTAAGCATTATCTTCCAGATGCAAATGGTCGTGTAAATTAAGTTCTAAATGGAATAATTTACCTCATCTTGTAGTGATTCTTCCACCTGTTCATCATAGTCTTCATCTTGTCTTTTAACTAAAACACACCCAAATAAATGTCTTTAAATGGTCGCCAAAATGGTCAAGGATTACATTCAGAAATAAAAGCATGGAAAACTTACCTTGCCGCAATTCTTGATTTTTAAAATGTTCTTCAAGTTTAGCTTTCAATATACCTCCCAACTCTTCAAAGTGTTCATTATTAAGGCATCCATCTCCCATGACTTCAATGCACTAAAACGAGGTTGAGGAAAGAAAGCAACTCATAAGGTTTAAGTGTTTTTGGAGTCAAAAGTTAAACTCCATTAAGAATCAGATGGAGGGACTTCCCTGGTGGCACAGTGGTTAAGAATCCACCTGCCAATACAGGGGACCGGGTTCAAGCCCTGGTCTGGGAAGATCCCACATGCCACGGAGCAACTAAGCCCATGTGCCACCACTACTGAGCCTGCGCTCTAGAGCCCGCGAGCCACAGCTACTGAAGCCCGTGCGCCTAGAGCCCGTGCTCCGCAACAAGAGAAGCCACCACAATGAGAAGCCCGTGCACCGCAATGAAGAGTAGTCCCCACTCGCCGCAACTAGAGAAAGCCTGTGCGCAGCAACAATGACCCAACGCAGCCAAAAATAAATAAATAAAATAAATTAAAAAAAAAAAAATCAGATGGTGGCGTGAGAAAAATTAACATAACTCAGTACCCTGGAAAATTAATGATTAAATGAGTAAATCCACTTGGTTTGTATTTGCTACCATACCACTATTTTAAAGAGAAGAATTTAAAAAATATTTTTCCTTTAAACATGTCCTGAGCACGTCTTACGTGCCAGGAATTATGGTGGATGCTGCGGATTCAAAGATGGAAAAGACCAGCTTCTAAGGAGCTCAGTTACCACATGCATACTCTGTACAAAGATGGCACTGGAGAAAGGCTACGCTTGTGTTACAGGCGGAGGGAATGATACAGGCAAAGACATGGAAGCATGCGTTCTTTGGAAAAATAAAAGAAAATCTGAACTTCAGGAGTGTAAATGGGGACAAATAAAGAATTTTTAAACCAAACTGCGGAGCAAGCTATGGAGCTGTGAGCAATGGAGATGACCAAGAATATGGGAAGGGGAGTGACTCAAAGAGCAAGTTAATGCTTGAGGAAAGGCGAATGAACTATGAGGAAAAGAAGGAATGGCTTCCGGAATAGACCAAGTGAAGCTATTTCAATAGCAAAAAGAAGAGATACGGCAAAAACAGAAGGGAATTTAGGGGAGAGAGAAGAGGACAGAAACTAGACATGACTTGGATGATGACAGCCAAGTTTCTACCAGGTAATGATGATGGAAACTAATGAAGACCAGAATACAAGAAGAGCTACTCTCGAAAAGAAAGAAAAACAAAAAGAGTGAAAGCACCAAAATATTAAACATTTTTGGTAGAAAAAGAAAATTTTCTGTTACAGCATAAAAAAAAATCCCCCCATTTATTTAGCAAGACTAATAAATGGACACACAATCTTATACATATTCTTGAAGAGGAAAATATTTACCTTTGCAAAAGAGTGCATTATTTCTGAGAGGACATCTGAATCTGGTTCTGTGCCAATGGCCTTGATTAGAGCGTCACACATAAAATGCCACATCTGTGTGAGATACTCAGGACCACGAACTCTTGCACATTCCAGGAGAAGAGGCATGGATTCTGCTGCTGCCACTCGAACACGTTTTATTGTTAAGGAAACGTACTCACTATCCTTAGATTACATTTAGTGTAATCACTATCCTCAAGACTGTGGAGTGCTAGGCAACTTCTGTTCATCTAAGACTGCTCTCCAAGAGCTTGTGTTAAATATAACCTGTGTATAAAAACAGAAGTCTCCCTGTCCCCAAGACATACCTCCTGTCTTTCCGTCACCTACAATGTAACAGGAATGAAGGCTCAAATGTAACCCCTAAACATAAAAATGACTGAGGAAGGACCTGGGACTCTCACAGTATGTCTCAGAACGTACCTATCCCCAAATTTGAGGTAATGCATGTTTCTAACAAATGCAACTGAAGCAATGACTTTACTAAAGAAAACTACTGAGGATCTCTTCCTGAATCAGCCTCTTCAGTTTTCGATAAAGATGAGTTGCCTCTCCCTATCTAACACCATTTCTAAAATAAGGTCTTGAGACTTCCTCTTAAAAGTAATTCTGCTCTGTCTTCAGGCATTATGGGAAGTCTGCTGGGCAAAAGCCATCTTCTGTAAAGGATGCCGCTGCAGGATACTGCATGAAGAACTACAACAAAGGGGCTCTGGAGCCAGACAGATCTGGGTTTGGGTCCAGGCTCTACCATTCCATTGGGCTGTCATTTTTTTTAACCCATTTACGAAAGTGTGTGTGTGCGCACGAAATGGCATAAAAACCTACCTATACATATTAATTACAACCACCATTACATTGAGGAGGAAAACTTTCACACAGATTTACCAAGAGACATTTCTCCCCAGAGGTATTATCCACATTTGAAATGAGCTATATAGAAAGTTAAGTGCTATATAGAAAGTTAAGTACTATAAGTTGGTCTCTAACTTGTTAAAAGGTCTTGCTTAACATCACCAAAAGATAATCGGGAAAAGCAGCAATTATACACAACCATAAACATTTGCTAATAAAATAACAATCCTTAAAGCTCTTCGGTGCTCCACAGAGAACTGTCAACTACAGGATAGGTGACATTTTCTTTTTCATGTTTTCGGCACAAGTGAAACAAAGGCACTTGCAAAGAACCAAGTTTATAACCTGAAACCACTGTCAGTGCAAACAGAATATTGGTGATGTACGCTTACTTTGGTTAGCACAAAGTCTAATACTTCAACAGCCTACAATTTAAGTAAATCTAGAAATGTTTTCTGTTCAAAAATTATAGGATATCATCATGGAAATAAAATTTCAGTAGAGGGACCATGAGTTTCACAACCTGTTCCGTGTACTCCACAAAGCCTTCTTTTAATTCCTTAGCATAGCAAACCTGAAACCAAAGTGTTTGAAGAGAAAACAAGACCCATGTTAATTTTGATGTATTAATATTTATTAACAAACTGCAAAACCATGAGGACCACAGAATGTTATATCCTAACTAGAGCTAACTACATTTAGAGCTGTATGCAGGAGTGTGAAATTAGTCTTTTAACTAAAGGGAATTGTAAAATGGGAAAGGACCATGAAACGACTGTAGTATATATTGTCATTCGAAGGGGGGAATACTTCATATTCTTATTTTGTGGGGGGGAAAATTTAGCAAAAGTTTCAGCACTCTGAAAATACTTCAAACAAAAGATGCCACTTAATTAAGGCAACCTAAAATTAAAAAAAAAACCAAAACCTGAAAATGTAATCACAGCACATCACTTCTGTAAATCTGCAGCAAACAGGCTTATGCTATTCTGAATTTTAAAAAAATCACTTCAACAGTGAAACAGAAAAAATTGTCTTAAAATAATTGTTTCTTTATTATCTTTCACTACATGAAAAGAGTTGGTAATTCTGTAGATGTTACATTTATATTTGTTCTCAAGTTGAGCGATACTACAGAAAATCCAAATTGTTTATAAATTATAGGCAATTAAGTACTGATAAGAATAAGTTCAAGAAATATGTTTAAATTAATTAGAAAACACAATACTTTACTAATACAAAATAAAATTTAAGCCATTAACTTTTATTTAGGCTTACTTAACTGCTAGATTTGTAATATACCATACTCTCTTTTTAAAATACTTTTTTATTGAAGTTTAGTTGATTTACAATGTTACCAAAATCTCTTAATTCTATTTGTAAAAAAAAAAAAACAAAAAACTCTCGCTATCTACAACACATGTTCATGAAGGTTTAAAAAAGGAAACTCAAAGAGAACATACATAGACCCCATAATACCACACAAAATAATCACTGTAAACATTTTGATTTTCCTACCATGTCTATCTTTTTTAATACAATGAAATCATACCAACTTTATCTTTAATACTGTGAGCAGATTTCTGTTCATTCAAAAATATTCCTTAGCCACTACTATACACTAAACACAAAGCAGGCAAAAATCCTTCCCCCTCAGGTAGCTTTGTAATGGCTGTGTAATACTCCAGGGCACAGTAATTACTGATCATCTTCCTAACAATAGTTATTTGGGCTATTCATTTCTGTTGTTGTTGTTATTAAAAACAGCACTGGTAATGAAAGGTTTTATCCACGTTTCTTTAGGATGGAAATCCATAAGTGGAAATGTTGGGTCTAAAGGTTTCTATATTTTATTTATTAAAGAATACATTCCTGGCTCTTCAAAATAACTTCTTCAGCATCCATGAAAAGCACTCCTATGAAATATATATACGTAATATACATAAGTATATACATAATGAAATATATACATATACATTATATTTATTCATTATGAGAAGCTGTAAAACAAAGTTCAGTAAACATTATAATTACCAGCATCTGACAAGCAGTTGACTTTTCTTCCAGTCCTGCAGTTTTAATACCAAAACTTTGCTGATCTCCAAGGTTCACAAATTCCCAACCATCATCATCACTCATGTTCTCCATGTCTTGGGCTAGTAACAAAGAAGCAAGCAAATTCATGTTAAAAATGATAACAAAGAGGAATTCTACAACTGCCATGTCCTCATGAAGACACCTACTATCTAAAAGGGCTACTTCAGGCTTAATTGAAGCCGTCTTCATTAAAGGTCCCATAACCACTGGAAGGTACTGCTGAAATTCTTTTCCAAGGATTTTGCACATTCTGGCCCATGCTGAGATCATGTAAGAGATCTGGGGAGAAAAATTAAAAATTAAATTAAAACTGATTTTTAATAAAAAATGGATAAATAAGACATAAAGAAAGCCCCTTCCCCGTTTCATGGAAACAATGTTTTTACATTCATGGCTCTTTAAGCAATAAGTGCATTTTCTAAGGTCACATACTTAAAATGTTCAGAAACTATGGAAAATCACTGTGAACTTCTACACTAGGATACAGACAACAGCTGAGGCAAAAGAGACCAGGACTCTGTCTTATTTTTTCCTACTTTCAAGAACTATGTATTTCAAAATACATAGTTTTCTCTAACAGCATCTGAATCATGTAACAAAGCCCACTTAAACATATCAACCCTTAAGCACTAATTTTCTTGAAGGCAGGAACTTACCTGACTTGGCCTACTGCCTAAAGTTCCATTCATTAAACACTAAATACCCCTTTCTCCTAGCTGTTTAAGTTTTCTGTGTAAGGGGTTGTCCACATTTAAGACACCTCTTCTACTACTACTGTGTTTACAAAGACTTAATCTACCTACAGAGAATCTGGTTCTAATTCATCCCCATGGCCCCCAAAGTGATTTTTACCCTCCGGCATCCATCTATATATTTGTCTATTTCACATGCCTACATGTGCAAACGCACTCCCCACTCCTAATTTAAAAAAAACAAAACAAAAGAGAACAAATTTTTAAGTGCTTGGAAAAAGCATTTTGAAGTATGGCAGACATTACAGGGTGGCTGTGCAAAGCTAAAATTTAAGGCAACGATTAGGGATTGAATGCTCATGGTACAGTAGACACTGTGACTATCATTAAGGTCGCGACAGACACTCACGACGTTCTTACTACAGGGTCCTCAGTACCCACCACCGAGACTGGTACCAGCCGTGAACTACGCGCAGAAGTTAGCCAGGCTGAGGTGGGAGGGTTCTTTCTAAGCTCAACGAGGGCTTGTTCACAGGCAGAGAAAAGAGCATGACATGCTCTAAAACTGCTGGGTTTCCGTATTTCTTTCGCTTTTGACAGGGGAGGGAAGTCATCTGGCATGCAAAGGGCCAGGAGACATCCACATGGTGATGTCTAGTAAGGGGCTGGACAAATGAACCCTGAATTCAGCGACAGACGTGAAGTCACAACCATACGAAGGAAAACCGAAGCCGTGCCTATGGATGACGCTGCTCAAGGAGAGTGAAGAGGTCAGAGAGGCTGGCACGACAGAACCCCAATGGAACCAAAAACTAGTCAGAAGAGGAGCAGCCTGGAATGGACCGAGGAAAAAACGGTGTGCCAAGTAGAAGGAAAACCAGAAGACTGTCTCTGAAACCACGGGTTGATATTATCGCCGGAAACCTATTACCGGATTTCTTTTTTTTAATACATTTAACCCTGAGCTATCGACCGAAAGGATGCAGGTGCATGTGAGGGCTGCTTCACCTGAGGGTCATCGTCTTCCATATCACTGAAGTCTGTCTGCGTCTTCAGTAACAGCTGCATCACATCTGATGCATCTTGCATGAACTGGAAGGAAATATTTAGGGAAAAAAGACACTAATATTACTCATGTATATCACATCAGAGAGGCACTACTGCTACCCAATTTTTGTTTCTTGTGTAATAATAAAACTTTCCCCCCCAATCTATTACATTTCCCACACGGGTTATAACACCTCAGATAAAAGTATTATATTGAAAATTTTTCATCTATATTGCAATGGACTTAGTGCTTTTTCTAGAAAAATACGTTTTCCAGGGAAGGTCAAAATGAATTGCAGTATAAAGACGGTTCTAGTGGCATCAAGTTTTGGTCCATGGCTTATGTATTTCCAGCAGTAAAAAGATAATCCAAATCCAGAAAGACAATTTTGGGTTGCTCCATAGAACTATATGATTTTCATTTAACTCTCTGCATAGTCTGGCAATCTCCACTGTATAAACTGTTTCAAAAACAGTTTGAAAGCCAAAACGCAGAGAACAGAACATAAAAATGTTTTATTGGTTAGTTTCTCAGTGTCTCCCAGAAAACAGTTTATAAGATAATAATGCTGGTTTTGGAGGAAATCAGACAGAAAGGTTCTATATTGAAAGCTCTGAGAATCAGAACATGAGGGGCTGATGACAGAGGAGCTTCTTTTGAATAAGCTTTGACAGGCCTGAGATGTTAGCTAGGAAGAAAAACGCACTGGCCAATCGTCCTTGCTAATTATTTTCTGAAGAACTATATGCATATAAATTTCTCTTGGGACACTCAATGCTTTTTGGATTAACAGAAAAGCAACTGGAATGTTCCCAAGCACATGTTCAAGTGGGTGAAACTAAACATATGGGTCTTGAATTCCACAAGCCTCCATAGAGACAGACTGTACCCATAAGAGAAGGTTTCAAGAGCTTAACTGAGTTAAGAAGAAACCTTAATATTAGCGATGAAAAAATGAAGGCAACAATTTATTTATATATAAAATTAAAGTTAATATGAGAGTAAGATGATGGAAAAAAACAAGTATCCAGAAAACCATTTATCAGAAGGAAAAAACCCTCTGGTACCCTCAATACCTCCGCAGCCAAATTCAAACAAAAAATTCGACGTACTACAAATCACGTACTTTTTCCTTCCCAACAGCCAGACCAATGAGGCTGATGCATTCAATAGTTTTTCCTCTGAGAAGCCTGAGTTCCTTTTGAACTGCATTCTCAACAATGTGCTTCAGTGATGGCATAAATAAGTCATAGTAGGGGACAAATTTTTCTTCTGCAGTATCTGCAACTGATGCGATAGACGTCACAACTTGTTCCAAAACTAACTTGGTGCCTTTCTGAATCAACTAGAAGGAAGACACACAACATCAATCACACAAATGAGAACATGGAAGAAACACTCCCTGAAAGTTCCCGAGGGCTTTTCTGAAACCGCAAGCTGAGCCCACCCTCCGGCAGCCACACTGGAGACTGTAGGTCTTAAAGCAAATGTAAGAACCAAGCCAAACTATTTATATTTATGTGTGATGTTCTCTCCTTAACACAGCGCTCCTGAACTACTCCAGATGCTCCTCATGCCGCTCGTCAACCACAGCCACTCTCGGCAGAGCTCTTTCTCCTTGTACCACAGGCCCCAACACACCTTTAAAAGGTCAACTTACTCCCTTCTTTTGCATCTCAGCATCTGCTCTGTGTTTAATGTCATGGCTGGCCTCTGATCTCACTGGAATGCCTTTCTTCCTTGGCTACTCTCTCTTTGCATTGCTCTTGCTCACATACTTTACCCTCCGCCCCAGCCCATCTTAGCAACTCCTTCCTTCAGTCTGTATCTCACATACTGGACCCATGAGGGGAGGGGGGATTATACAGAGCCACCCTTCACACTTCAGCCCTTTACCCAAATCTACTAGTAATGTCACATCTGATCCATCAATTCCTGATTTAACTAACCTAACCGATCTGCCTTCAACTTGTCTACCTCTGTCTGTTTTCAGATACACACATGTTCCTGTATCATGTTCTTAGTTTGCTGTCATTGGACACTGAGCACCCATCCTCTGCTTTAAACCCCCTTCTTTGCCTTCTGAGACATTATTTCCTCTCTTCCTCCCTGTTCTCCTTTAGACCAGTGCTAGGCACACTGTGGTTTACCAACTGTTACCAGTTCATCATGAACTAAAGTATAGAAACTGAGTATTAATATAGTGATTTGACAGTAACTTTATGTCTGCTGAATTTAATAGTTAAACGGCTTTTATTTTGTATGTCCTTTTTATTCATTTCACTTTAGAGTAGAAATTTATTTTCATTATATTTGACAACAAACTGGGCTTCAATCTTTGCCTTTCTTACCTGAATCTTCTCTCTCTCATGATGCTACACTGACATTATTCACTTGTTTTTAGGTTGCCTCTTACTTAAGCTGAAACTATAAACTGTCTTCTATTTGGATGGCCAGGCCTTATTTTAAGAATTCAACATATTTAAAACAAAAAGGATATTCTTTTTTACACGTTCTCTATTTCTCTCACCCAGGTTAGGAGAGTGGTCAACACTTTTTGCTTCTTTCTCTTTCATCTTTTTAAATTCAAACTGGCAGAAAGAAACTGCTAATGCTTCCTGAGAAGCATCTTTCAGAATCACTTTTCCTTCCAATTTCCACTATTACCACCCAAACTCACCGAACAATAATCGTATGATGGTCTTGCTTTAAACCTTCCCCATTTATGTTTATGCCTCATGTTGCTACTGTGCTTATTTCCTACAATCACGTTTTCATGGTTTCTTGCAGCAATTAATTTATGTAATTCCAAATTTACATAAATAATTTACAGAGTTCAAAAATAACTCTGGCTTGTTTTCCAGGCAATTCACATGCTGCTTTTACCTAACCTTTAGTCCATATCTTTCCCAAGTCTAATACTGAGCGGCCCATTCTCTGGTCAAGCCTGAATTATACTACTTAGAACAGCCTGCAATGTCTTCCTCCTAACTTTCTATTCTTTATGGCCATTCTGAAAACTCCCTCTTTCTCCAGGTCTTACCTATCAAATTAAATTAATCTTTATAAATAGGGAGCTTAAAGATCTCGAAACTTACCTCTTGAAGTTTAAGGACCATGATGGAATGCAGATGTTTCACTAAATTATCTAAATATGGAATAAGTAGTGACTTGGGACAGTCTTCGGTGAAGTTAATGAGAGCGGCAGCGGCATGGGCCTGCACACGCTGATTGCCCTGGTCTTCCATGGTCTGCAGCAGAGCTGCAATCACCTGTGAAATGAAGTCACACACACAGACATTTTCAAATGCCATCCCTCTTCTTAGAGTTTGAGTGTCTGCAGACTCATTACTTACCTTCTCATGGAATTTCTTTTGGAAACCAGGTGCAAAATCTGTAGCCATCTGTCCCACGGCATTACAGGCTGCATACCTCACTCTGGGATGCTGGAACAGGTGCCTTTGTATTAGTAAAGGCAATAGGGTCCCATGTGAAACTAAGGCAATAATTATGAATCAAATATTTACTGGTACTTACAGGATCTTGAAGAAAAAGCAAAACAAAATTTACTATCTCATTTAGAATTCCTTCCATTTGCTGGTGGCATCCTTCCCCGATGGCAGATAAGGCCATTAATCCTGCATGCCGATACTTCCAGTCAGCTACAGAACAGAATTACACAGGAAGGAACAGCAATTAGACACTACAAACATGTCATTCTGGTAGTCAGAAGTATAAGGAAGTTCTCCTTATTTGGAAAAGAGTAACAAAATACTTTTATACATGTTTATTAACCAGAAAAATAGAAAAAGTGCCTGACTGGATTACTTCATTGTCACAGTGGTTATGTCACACAAGCATTTCTACTCTGAAAGTTAAAAGGCAATATGGTGGGTAGAGGGAGGGATAAATTGGGAGATTGGGATTGACACTACTATATATGAAATAGATAACCAATGAGAACGTACTGTATATGTATAGCACAGGGAACTCTGCTCAACACTCTGTAATGACCTATATGGGAAAATAATCTAAAAAAAAGTAGATATATGTGTATGTGTAACTGAGTCACTTTGCTGTACACCTGAAACTAACACAACATTGTAAATCAACTATACTCCAATAAAAAAAAAATGCTCTCACCATATTATAAAGGGGAGCAAATGTTCAGATCAAAAAAAACAAAAACAAAAAACCCAAAACAAAAGCACCCTGGGATCCTCAGTGTAAAAGGATCCTGAGAATGAAAGTTTGAGAACTGCTGGTATAAGGGTTAACTAAGTTGTAGAAAAATCTTGAATTAGACATTAGACTTAATTTTTCCCTTTCCTTTGGGGAGCCCAAAACCCATGTAAAGATGAAGTCTGGGCTACCCTGGTGGCACAGTGGTTGAGAATCTGCCTGCCAATGCAGGGGACACGGGTTCGAGCCCTGGTCTGGGAAGATCCCACATGCCGCGGAGCAACTGGGCCCGTGAGCCACAACTACTGAGCCTGCGCGTCTGGAGCCTGTGCTCTGCAACAAGAGAGGCCGTGATAATGAGAGGCCCGCGCACCGTGATGAAGAGCAGCCCCCACTTGCCACAACTAGAGAAAGCCCTCACACAGAAACGAAGACCCAGCACAGCCAAAAATAAATAAATAAAACAAAAAAAACTCTGCTTGAGCAAAACCAAACTACTTCTCTCTAAAAAAAAAAAAAAAAAAAAATGAAGTCTGTTGTAACTAATTCCTCTGAAAAATTGCCAATTTTTCCTGTTAAACATTAAAACTTTATTATTATTATTTATAACATTATTACATATATGCTTTAACTGTATTTCAATTACTCAATATACCATTAAGCCAAATTTCTCAACTGAGGAATAATAATTCTAAGAAACCAATATCTGATACTAATCTTTGCATACTGGACACATTATTTTAAAGAGGAGTAAATAGACTTATTGTCGTGATCATTTTGCAACGTATACAAATACTGAATCATTACGCTACACATCTGAAACCAATATAATGTTATGTCAGTTATAACTCAGTTAAAAAACACACAAGGGGCTTCTCTGGTGGTGCAGTGGTTAAGACTGCACGCTTCCAATGCAGGGGGTCTGGGTTCCTGGTCAGGGAACTAGGTCTCACCTGCATGCCACAACTAAGAGTTTGCATGCCACAACTAAGGAGCCTGCCGGCCACGACTAAGGAACCAGCAAGCTGCAACTAAGACTCGGTGCAAACAAACAAATAAATTAATTAAATTAAAAAAACACAAAAAAATAAATAGTAAAGAAAAAAATTTTTAATGCATAAATATTGAAATAGAAAGATGTCTATATTTAGTTCAGACATTTTAAAGTTATGTCTCATACATTCTCAATGTGCAGAGTTCCTAGAAGTATGTTCAGCAAATGCGATGGTACTGGGATTTGAAAATGGTTTTCCTCCTTTGAATTTTAAGATTAAAAAAAAAATTGGGGGCTTCCCTGGTGGCGTAGTGGTTAAGAATCCACCTGCCAAGACCTAAATGTAAGGCCAGACACCATCAAACTCTTAGAGGAAAACATAGGCAGAACACTCTGACATAAATCACAGCAAGATCCTTTTTGACCCACCTCCTACAGAAATGGAAATAAAAACAAAAATAAACAAATGGGACCTAATGAAACTTAAAAGCTTTTGCACAGCAAAGGAAACCATAAACAAGATGAAAAGACAACCCTCAGAATGGGAGAAAATATTTGCAAATGAAGCAACTGACAAAGGATTAATCTCCAAAACATACAAGCAACTCATGCAGCTCAATATCAAAAAAACAAACAACCCAATCCAAAAATGGGCAGAAGACCTAAATAGACATTTCTCCAAAGAAGATATACAGATTGCCAACAAACACATGAAAGAATGCTCAACATCATTAATCATTAGAGCAATGCAAATCAAAACTACAATGAGATATCATCTCACACCGGTCAGAATGGCCATTATCAAAAAATCTACAAACAGTAAATGCTGGAGAGGGTGTGGAGAAAAGGGAACCCTCTTGCACTGTTGGTGGGAATGTAAATTGATACAGCCACTATGGAGAACAGTATGGAGGTTCCTTAAAAAACTAAAAATAGAACTACCATATGACCCAGCAATTCCACTACTGGGCATATACCCAGAGAAAACCATAATTCAAAAAGAGTCATGTACCAAAATGTTCATTGCAGCTCTGTTTACAATAGCCAGGACATGGAAGCAACCTAAGCCTCCATCGACAGATGAATGGATAAAGAAGATGTGGCACATATATACAACGGAATATTACTCAGCCATAAAAAGGAACGAAACTGAGTTATTTGTAGTGAGGTGGATGGACCTAGAGACTGTCATACAGAGTGAAGTAAGTCAGAAAGAGAAAAACAAATACTGTATGCTAACACATATATATGGAATCTAAAAAAAAAAAAAAAAAAAAGAAAATGGTCAGAAGAACCTAGGGGCAAGACGGGAATAAAGATGCAGACCTACTAGAGAATGGACTTGAGGATACGGGGAGGGGGAAGGGTAAGCTGGGACAAAGTGAGAGAGTGGCATGGACATATATACACTACCAAATGTAAAACAGATAGCTAGTGGGAAGCAGCCGCATAGCACAGGGAGATCAGCTCGGTGCTTTGTGACCCTCTAGAGGGGTGGGATAGGGAGGAGGGAGGGAGATGCAAGAGGGAAGAGATATGGGGACATATGTATATGTATAACTGATTCACTTTGTTATAAAGCAGAAACTGACACACCATGGTAAAGCAATTATATTCTAATAAAGATGTTAAAAAAAAAAAAAAAAAGAATCTGCCTGCCAATGCAGGGGACACCGGTTCGAGCCCTGGTCCTGGAAGATCCCACATGTCGCGGAGCAACTAAACCCATGCGCCACAACTACTGAGCCCGCGCTCTGGAGGCCGTGAACCACAACTACCGAGCCCGCGCACCTAGAGCCTTGGCTCCACAACAAGAGAAGTCACTGCAACAAGAAGCCCACATACCACGACGACGAGTAGCCCCCGCTCACCACAACTAGAGAAAGCCCGTGTGCAGCAACGAAGACCCAATGCAGCCAAAAATAAATAAATAAAATAAATAAAAAATTGGTGTTTACTATTTAAAGAAAAAATAAAACTATTTTTAAAATAAAGTGGGGTATATAGTTAGTTACTAGAAAATATGCATCGTTTTAAAGCCCTTTTCATATGAAGTATTAAATACACCTTTGGATCCTAACTCCAAACCTGGGTGTAGGGCAAGCATCACTTTCCTATTTTTTTTTTTTTTTTAACAGACAAGGAAACAAAGGTCCAGACTTGCTCAAAGCCATACATTTAACAGCAACAAATCTTTATTAAGAGTTCATTGCCATACATGTGAAGGCTTCTGCAGCCAGCTAGTTATGTTGTAGCAGGAACTTAAATTCTTTAACTACAAATCACAAGCAGTTCCACAACATATTTGAAGAATGGCATTAAGCAGTGGTGAAACACTGATAGCTGGGTGACCGTGTGTAACCTTTCATGTCTCTGGGCTTTACTTTCTTCATCTTAAAAATGGAAAAGCTAGATTCTTTCTAGTAGCTTTTATAGGTTGAGCAACCTGTGATGTTGACTGTCTCTATCCATTTGGGGAAAAACCCCTCAAAATTTAGGGAGTAAAAACAGGAAAAACTATTATTCCAGGCCCAGATGTAAAATGACATCATTAAAAAGGGATAATGGTTTTGGACCACGGCTTCTTAGGATAAATAAGAATCTTACAGGATAAGGAGGACCTAGGTAAAGGCTAAGGGCTGGAGTTCTCAAAAATTCACTTTCATGTGAAGCTGGTATTCTGTGATTCCAGTTCACTACTTTAAGATCCCAAATCAATGGTTTGACCCTCAAGTCTGTCTCTTGTAATACATGCTATAGATACACATGCTCATACATGTAAGCCAGGATTTCTGCAGAAGAGTGTATGCAGTAGCATTATTTGTTATGAACAGAACTATTACGGTTTAATGGGGAATTGTGGAATGCTAGGTGGCTGTTAAACGAAAGGGAAGCCATCGTGTGGTGATATGATACACTGTGGAGCGGAAGCATGGGATCTGTATGCTATACTCACGTTAAACACAACTGCACATGTGCGTAAACGAGGTCAGAGACTCAAGTCTCAGAGGACTATTAACAGTGGCCACCCCTGAATCTAAGTTAAGGGACTTTCAGTTCATACACTTCTGTATCTGAATTTTTAAAAAAACGTCAAGCACATTAACTTTGTAATTAAAAGGACAAAAACAACAACTTTTGTTACTGATACAAATTACAGGTACAAGGCTAACAAATGACCAAATATTTGCTAGGAATATAAAAGGAGAAATATAGAAGTAGCTTCTCCTCTAGAAGTAGGTATTTTTAAAAAAATAAAAGATATTAGATGAAGGAAGACTGTGAATCAAATACATGCATACTTCATAAACATTCAAATAATGGCGTTTTATTTAAATTCAAATTTAGATATTTCTGGCTAGGGAGTAAATCTGTCAATTTTCCTTAGAATTTTTAATTTTTTCCCATATACTGAAGCCCATTCTGGGGAAGGAGAATTGAATAATATTTGCAGTATTGAGGAAAAAATATTCTTTACTGTAAGACTGAGTGGTTCTAAAGATGACTGAATAGGATTCTATCAATATGAGAATTAGGTTAAACATAGAATATAAAAAGGCAAAGACTGACTTTTAGACACAGTCTAAGCATTTGTTAGAGTTTAAGATTTGGAAAGCCACACTCCACAATTCTAGCATTTGAAAGAGATAACAGCTTACGATTCTGAAGCATCTGCATAATATGTTCCTTGATCATTGGCAGGACGAGCTTTCCACCAAGTCCACAAGCCATTCGGTCTAAAGCACTCTCACCAGCAACCGCATTGCTACACACAAACAAAATGATGTAATCACGACATAAGCAAAATACACGAGAATAGGACACTGCACGGATATATTTCTAAACATGTTATTAAACTGAGACTGAAGAATTAATTCAAGTGGTCTTTCTAATATATGTAGTGAAGTTGTGGGTTAAAAACCCTAGAGTTTAAAAAAGAGGGGGGATAAAATTTTTATCATGCCTCATTGTGGTTTAAAAGTCTTATGTCTGAATCTGATCTTTCAAGCCTTCTCCTACTCTCCCCCCACACACCACTCACTGGTTAAAACTTAGTTTCTGACACTTTCAAGACTCAGAGGGGTAAGCAGAGTGTTTAGGAGAGCTTTGTGTATCTCATTTCCTGGAAATATATTCTTCAAACCTATCAGTGGGGAGAACATAGAAAACTGAAAAAGGTACTGAGCCGGTATGTGATTTTTTCCTCACTGTGAGCTTATTCATCTTTAAGGGGTGCAATTTGCATTGCAAAAAACTATGCATTGGTGAAAGTCAATTCTAGTTTTTCTCCCTGAAAACTGAAGAAAAATTTGGGCATAAAAGCCTTTGCACATTTATTCTGTTTTAGAACTGCAAGATCAGCAATGAGTTTGTCATGTGCATAATCTTTAACTGTTCTGTGTGAAGGCAAGACGAGAAAGATGAAACTATGACCTTCAGAACAGGTTCTTAGACTTAAACTGATCTTGAAAATATATTTACGCCCTATTTACTCACAGATAAAATCTTATTCACCCAGTCCAGAAAAAAAATAGCTTCATAACCATATAAATTTAAGTGCCTTTTACAGGGCAAATTAAGCCAGGTAACAGCACGTAACAGTAACTGAACCAGGGCAAGAAAACCTGATTGGAGCCCAGTCTTCTCTTCAGCCCTATTTGATGATTTCCAGTCAAGGATTATTTTCATACTTCTAAAGAGTATTTAGGCCAAAAGTCAGTCATTTTTAATGACAGGATTAAGTTTCAAAAAGACACCATATATTCTGTAAATCGAATGTCTAATTCTATCTAATATCTGTTATAGTAGCTTACACCAACTACCAGTCTTTCGGGGAAATAATTTCAGTTCTTTTTAAGAAAAGGAGGTAAGGCAGTATGATGCACTGGGAAGAGTAAGAGAAATGGTATTAAGCCCAGTCTACTAACTGGCTATACAACCCTGGACAAATCACTCAATCCTCCCTCTCCATTTCTGCATCTATAATGTGATACTATACCCTTTAGGACCACTGAAAGAATCAAATTAAAATAGCTGCTCTGAAGTGCTATGTTTCATATATGTAAGGAGCCATTATCACTACTTCACAGTGAATATAAATTCTGATTGACTTTTCCATAGGAATCTGTATTCATGGGTACCTACTAAGTTGAAACAAGTAAAATAGTAATTTCAGTGTTACTATCACCCAGTGTATAAATCTCACCATTATTGCCTCCTCTCTATCCTAAACATAAATTGCATTATTTGGGGAAAATACAGGGGATTTGCTGAAACAACTATTCTAAGTTAAGGTCTATGCATATAAAGGCATTTATCACAATAAAGCTTCTTTATATATATTTTAGAAGATACTAGTAAAAAATTCTTGAAGAAAATTTAGAGTAAAACAGGGTAATAAAGATAGCTACTTTATTAAAGATAAGTATTTACAAAATTTGGTACAGAAAAACACACAACAGAGAAAGCCTAAATGTCCCATATTCCAAACTTAAAAGTTTAACTTCAGATTTACGGAATACAGTGTGGGGAAGAGATAGGCCTTGTAATCCTAAGCTCTCACTGCCACCTGACCTTGCTCTATCCTGTCAAGGAACCTTCACGGTGTTTGGTCTGTGTGATTACCTGTCAAAATCATCATCTTCTAGTTCATCCGCATTTGCCCAGTCCTCATCCTCTTCAAGGTCAACCATCATGGCTAACATCTGAGGAACTAAAGAAAATAAGTATTTCATACCCGAAGACTGTCTCTTTAATTCTGTCAATATCACCATGTACTAACAATTTTAAGAAGTAAAAAACAAAGGATTTGCTTTGCCTCTAAGAGTAAAACAAAAAAATTATTTGCCTGTTCTCCCCAAATCTGGTTTGTTACATTTTTACCTTTTTTAGCACACTGGCTTTAGATCTTGTTCTTTTTAAGAAGTAACATTAAGGATAAAAGTCAAATATTCCAAATCCTATTACATCCTCTTCCTCCCTCACCAGAAGCAATCACCATAATAAAATCAATGTTTCTCATTACCAAACTGTTTTTACAATTGGACTATATAGTTTTCTCTATGTATAATGCATAGTATTATTCCAAGATTTTACTTTTACATAATAAATGGTATCACTATATATATCCTTTGGCAATTTGCTTTTTTCTCAACACACATGGATTTCATTTGCATTACTTCATAGCATTTCATTATATAAACACACTATCCTGTTGGTGAACATTTTAGTTGTTCCTAATTTTTTTCCTATTACAAAATTTGCTTTGATGAGATTCTTATACATATCTCCTTGACATGTGTGAGTTCAGGGCACGAAATTGTTACAAGTATCTTTAATATTACTAAAACCCACTGAACTGCTCTCCATAGTGGCGGCATAAACTTGATTCCTATGGGAAGTTCAAAAGGAGGCCTGTCTGTATATTGCACAAGGTGTGAAGTGCTCCTGTGAGTTCTCTATGCTCCACACCCTTCATCGACACATGATATAGTCAAACTTTCCGACAATTGGTATTTGACAATTGCATTTGTATTTATGGAGACTGAGCAGTGTTTAATAGCTATTTCAGATTCCTCTATTGCGAACTTCCTGTTCCCAGCTTCAATTTTCTGGACACCAAAACTTTGTTGATTGTGTGCAATGAACTACTTTTTCTCAGTCTGTGGCTTATCTTTTAATTTCACTTATGATGTATTTGGATGGTCAAAAAATTGTTCTAGTACAAATTTAGTAATGTTTGCACCTATGGTTTCTGACTCAGTCTTAAAAAAAAAATCACTTTCTACTATTAAAAGCTTTACTTATAAAATGTATCTATTATTTCACGTTTAATCAACCGAAAATTGGGTTTCATAGGCTATTTGAAGTTGGGATATGTTTTTCCCATAGAAATAACCAGTTGTGCCAATGACCTTTGATGAATTATCTTTTTAAGTCCATTCTGTCTCCATGTGAGTGGATCTGCTCCTGGACCCTTTCATCCTATCCAACTCATCTATTACCTGCACCATCAACAAACTCTAAATCTTCATAGCTGATAGGCAAGATCTGTACTTTATTCATCAAAATTGTCTTGGCTACTCCAGGCCCTATGTTCTTCCACACGAATTTTAGAATCAATCTTATCATGACCAACTCTATTGTGATTCTGGCTAAAATTATATTGAATTTTTAGGTTACTTTGAGGAGTACTGATATTTGCTTCTCCTATTAGTCTTTCAATGCGTCATCCAATTTTCCCCATAGAGGTCCTGTACATCTTTCGGTTTACTTCCAGGTATTATAAGTCATGCCTGCTATTCTGAGGTTTCAGGGTGCTGCTGCATGGCCATCATGTTGGGTCCATGCAGTTAAGAATGTAAAAGTGCATTTCCCCAGATTCACCTGAGTTTGAAAGGACATTCCTTCTACCAATAAAATCTGTGGACTTGCACCACTCTCAGCAAACTTATCCAACAATTTTGCCACCTTAACACCAACTACTTAAAGACCTTTGACTTACTAGTCTGTGCAACAATATTGGTATGTTTTCTTAACATAGCAGCTGCAGTCTCAGAGAGGGTCACAATTACTTCAAGGGCAAGCTGGCGTTGCATATTATTGAGGCTAGTGTCTCCACACAACTACAAAAAAAGACATATTTGTATACATTTAGTAGTTTATTCACGGAAAATAAGAAACGGAACATTTACCTAAGTATTTAATTTACCTTCAGACTTAGCTGTAAAGTTGCTTCCAAATGAGGACGTAAATACTTTGGAACAGTGTCCGCAATCTCAACAAGGGATTTTAGGACTGAATCATCATTCTGGTAGCATGAGTCATTTACAGCCTAGAAAAGGTGAAATGAATAAAAAAATAAGGTCTGTGTTCAAGAGTCACTTTATGATGCCTCATTGGCCAGAACATCAAGAGGTAGACAACAAAGAAATACTAGTATTATTTTTCACTGAGTAATAACTTAGCAATCAACATTATGCAGATATTCTACCTACAACCACATATATATTTTCCTTTTGCCTAATGTTAACTAGAAACACATAAAGATTTAAACCTAAGTAAAAATTAAAATCAGTGCAACTATAATAACCACAACAACACTTAAGACTGGCAAAGAATTTTTTCATAACCAGAAGGAATCCCTTTTTCTCTGTCCTTCCAATACCCACACGTATAGTAAATACTAGATCCTGTGATACATTTGAAGTGTGCAATATTACCCGATTTATTTCTCTTTGATGTCAAGTTTGGTCACTGTGGAATTTAAGTACGCATTTTGTATCTACCTTTGCCTATTTCAGAGTCACAACTCCTAAAAGTTCTGGCTAACATTTTACCTTATCCTAAATTCAGAGGAAGAAAAATCTGAAATTAGACTTAAACAGTGTGTAACTCAAGACTTGTAGATAAGGGACTTCCCTGGTGGCGCAGTGGTTAAGAATCCACCTGCCAAAGCAGGGGACGTGGGTTCGAGTCCTGGTCCGGGAAGATCCCACATGCCGCGAAGTAACTAAGCCCGTGGGCCACAACTACTGAGCCTGTGTGCCTAGAGCCCGTGCTCTGCAACAAGAGAAGCCACCACAATGAGAAGCCCGCCACCACAACGAAGAGTAGCCCCTGCTCGCTGCAACCAGAGAAAGCCCACACGCAGCAACGAAGACCCAACGCAGCCAAAAATAAATAAATAAAATTTAAAAAAAAAAGACTTGTAGATAATAAACTACTAAAACAATACAATGTTTCATCAGTTAATGTTTTGTCATTGATCTAAACTATCTTTTCAGCTTAACAGCATGGGGAAAAAAGTTTCTACTAAGTTCTGGTAATAACTCTATCACATATGAACCTTTAGTTTTAGCTCCCCTAAATCCTCTCTAACCTGGTCCTCAGCAGGGGCACTATTCCTCTCAGGAGGTGCTTCACTGGCTGTCACAGATTGAGGAAATGCAAAGGCCAGGGGTACTATATGTCCTACATCTGTGACACAAATGCTTACGAGGAACTCATCTGACTTTATCATGCATCTTGCATGATTATGCCAGACACTTACATAAATGAAAAACTCATTTATAATGATCTGAACTTAGAACCTAACTCACAAATTATTTTTTGCCTGGTTTTAATGTACCATGATGTCCCCACCCCCCGCAAAATGTAAATATTGTATAAACTGAGAAGGAATAGATATTTTGTTTTGTCCAGAACTTCACCATTTCTGGAAATCACCCGTTTAAATCACCAACAGTAACAGAAATCATGGTGTTCGAACCGCCAATGATACCTCTGTATCAGTCCACATTTTTAGCTACTGCATTTGTATAGATCACTTAGAAATCACCCAGTCTACTGTCTCTTTGTTGTGGTCACGCCCTAGCATTTATATGTGGAAAAGCATGTCATTTTATTAGACATTACTTTCTATTTCTTCTTTGTATCCACTTAAGGCCATACATTGATATTTTAAAAACTTGTACGTGTACATGAGTTGTTACTATGCATTTCATTTTAAGAAAGACTATGGAAAGTTATAAAATACTTGTTATAAAAGGGGGTTTGAGGACTGACAAGGTTGAGCGTAACTACTCTAACTCACCCAAGCTTATCTCACTTTCTGATTGAGGCAGATGTCCTTCAAATAGTAACTTATCCTTGGAATCCAATAACGTCAACTAACCATAAACTACTTACTTTACAGGACAAACTGTTACAAGCCCTGTATTTAACAGTAAGGACTGCAGTCCAATTTGGGTTTCAATTGTGCATGACTTCACCACTTACCAACACTGTGACCTTGGGCAAGTTTCTTACCCTCTCCTCCTTAGTTTCTCCTTATGTAAAAATGGGCATTACATTTCATAGGTTATTTGGTTGTTCTAATGGAAATAACCTATGTGATTACATATTCAATAATAAGCATAAATTGCTCATATCATTTGCCTTATAGAAAAAATCTGAAACTAAGAGACCAAAGGTCTATCAAAGACAAAAGATATTAACTCAATTGGGATAGAGATTTGAGTGTTTTGTTCACTGCTGTATCCCCAGCTGGCACATAGTAGGCAACAAATATTTATTGAATAAATGAATGCATTACAGAACTCTGATGAGAATGTAAGCAACAGAAAACCAGTAAGGACATAATTATCACCTATTCTAAACTGTTTTCTTACCTGTAAGAATCCGGGTAACAAGTCTGCAAAATGTTTGAACAGGGCAACATTATGTTCATTTGCAAGTATAAACGCAGCGGTAGCTCTAGCAGATAATGTCCTGATCTAAAATGAAGACAGCAAAAATGCCAATCATGAGAAATTCTTAATAGATGCAAGTTCAAGTTTTCTTACTCAAGTTGAAAATTTTCTTTATCAGTAAAACTAGTAGTTATATTTTAAAGTATAAAAGCAAAGATGATCTCCGAACACATAGATTTCTTTCACAAGTTAGGTGCTATATTAAATTAGGTGTTAATATTAATGGAATTGAAATTATTTACCGATGGATGTTCCTGATCTTGCATACACTGAACTAACATCCGTTTGATGACGTCTAAATAGTGCTGCTGTTGATTTCCAAAAATTCCAGGAAAGTTCCTGAAAAAATGATCCAAGGCATCCTTTAAAAACTACATTATAGGGGCTTCCCTGGTGGTGCAGTGGTTAAGAATCCACCTGCCAGTGCAGGGGACATGGGTTCGAGCCCTGGTCTGGGAAGATCCCACATGCCGCGGAGCAACTAAGCCCATGTGCCACAACTACTGAGCCTGCGAGCCACAACTACTGAAGCCCGCTCGCCTAGAGCCTGTGCTCCGCAACAAAAGAAGCCACTGCAATGAGAAGCCCACGCACCGCAACAAAGAGTAGCCCCCGCTCGCCACAACTAGAGAAAGTTCGTGCACAGCAATGAAGACCAAATGCAGCCAAAAATAAATAAAATAAATAAATTTATTAAAAAAAGAAAACTACATTATATCTTAGTAAGGTGTCAGCTAGAACATCTAATTACGTGTCTAACTGACTTAAAATTTACATTAATCCTTAAGGCTGGACTTCATCTACCCATTTTCCAAGCAATCCTATTTTGGGGTCAGGTGAACAGAAAACAAACACAGTGGAATCAGACTGGGAGTAGAGGCGACCCAGGTGCACGCCCACCCCAGCTCTCTGCTTTATCCTTATCACTCCGTCTCAGGGGGAAGCTGACCTGAAGTGCAAGAGGGGACAAGAGCAAGCACAGGGGATCAGGTGGTAACTGTAGTAACCACGCTCACACTCTGCTCCCAGCCTTGGTGATCCAGGCAGTCCAAGTTCTGCTCTACTTTAAATGTGGTAAATAATTAAACTGAGTATTTTTACTTAATTCTCCAATTTGGACTATTGATATAAAGATACACTTGACAACTAAAATAGAAAATGGTGTAATATCTAGTCTTAAGGTAGATCTCAAAAAAAAATGTATATGATCTTGATAAGTTATAAATTCAACTGTATATTATTTTAAATGAAGTAGAACTGTACAGTAGGCCAAATTTTTAAAAATGCAGTTAATCATTTAATTGTAAACTTAGATCATTTACTTATAAATGAGGTTATTAAAATATTATGTTTTTCTAAAGCTTGGTCACAGAAGACCCAGAAGACAGTGGGGATTCACCAGCATTTTCTTTCTCTTCTTCCAGATGCCATTATTAAAGTGGCTTTCTAAAAGCTACAGCTGGTACTGTGTCAATCTCCTAAGGAAGAAACTGTCCCAGAAGTTTTTTCAGAATCATAAAAGACAAAGGAAAGAAATAAAATTGCCGAGAATCCCCGTATACAAAAAAGGATCATAATGTAAAATGAAAAGCCTTGTTCTTTTCAATTTTGCTTCCAACACAAATACAAAGCTTATCTAAAGGCATTATTTAAGGCTAAAAAGTTAAGCTAGACTAAAATAATCAATTAAAATGTGCTTTGGGCACTCATAACATTAAACTTCCCCCCCAAAATTAGATCAATGTGTATACCAGAAAATATGAAGGGCAGCTTCCCGCAGTCCCACATTTTGAGAGCTGACTGAATCAAAAAGGAACTTCAGACCTTCAGGCCATTGGTTGTTGCCATCCTCATCTAAAAGGAGAGAAATCCAGGCATAACCTGTGTAAATCAAAACTTCAAAATATCAAGAGTGAAAGCTTTCATTTCGTAAGCCTCATTCAAAATATGTGGCTGTAGAAAATGTCACCCGCTCTATGTTTTTACAAAAATTCCAATAAAATCAAGTCCTTCCACCATAAACTGGCATTATAATCTAGTAAAAGCAACTGTGTGCATCTGGGTTACATAAGCACAGACTATCAGCAGTGGTTATTTCTCAGGAGTGGGATCTGGAGAAAAGGAAGCACACTTTGACTACTGGACTGGTTGTCTTTCATACGTACTATTTGTTATTAAAGAGTTTAAAAAGCAGGCAAAGCCAATATTTGGTAACAAGTCTTAAAACCAAAATATTTATTACTTGCAAACTGGAGAATGGGAATGGGAATCCCAGAGCTGTGATCACACTGTGCAGTTTTAAGTACTATAGGATGTTATTAATGTGGTTGTGTTTTAACAAGATTTTAAAATATAGATTTTTGTGATACTTTGTGATAAAAATGAACCACCACCAAAATCTACTGTACCAGTTAAGAGACTCACTGGTTTTATTGTCACAAAGAACTTAAGAGTTATAGAAAATACAGACGAGTTATGCATTTTTTTAAAAAAAATTCCCCCCCCCATTTGCTGAACTTCTCTGGAGTAGTGTGCTGACAAAAAAATTTATGGAGAGCACTTTGAAACATTCTGGAAATGCTTCCGTTATTAAGTGATTTTGAGTTAGAAATGATGTAATCTATAAAAATTCCTATCTGCACACTTAAAAAACTTGAAAATAGAACTTCCCAAGTTAGTTAAAAAAAATTCAAGTTTCTGTGGGTTTAGAACTTACTTAAAATATAAAAATTTAACACGTTTCCTATTGGTTTTTAAGAATTCGTTGTATCAGTAAGTTGAATTGAACATCTGCATTACTAGTAGTGGAGATTAAAAAATTGTGTCATAATTTACTAAGCACAACTAGCAATATTCTCCCAGTTAGCCTTATCTCAGTGAGGTATTCTTTTCAACCTTTAAAAATGCCACCTAAATGAACCAAGTTTAAAATCACATGTATGAATCTGTTAAAAAAAATAACAAAGCATATCCAATTATATCATTAATGTTTTTAGTGTGACCAAAAAGAGTTCTGGCTGCTGATAAAATGCATTTTTAGGTGTTTTCATTTACTTTATCCTCTAAAATATTTCTGGGTATTTAATAATGAACTATAGTAGTATAATAAGCATATGTGCTTAATTTATAAACACAACTTTAACAGCAAAAAACCACCTGGAGTCCACTGATTTCTACTTCTATTGGCAGGTTTATAAGTTAAACTATGCTTTCAAAACTACAGATTAAAGGGAAAATAAAACTGACAATTCTCAAGTAAACTAGAAAATTATTTCTCCACACAGAGAAACAGTTTTGAAGATCAATAGGTAAGTATTAATTATATCTGCATTTCACAAACATCTGTAATTTTTGGCTTTAAATGCAGAATCCATAATCACTCTCATTTCGAACAGAATAAATGATACTCAAGTACTGTGAGTCTTTCTCCAAGATTCCACTTAAAAAAAAGATATATGTATTCATTTTCTTCAACAACATAATGATAAACATATTTGCACACATACCTATCAAATTCCTGGCCAGCTCTGCGGCAATATCACAAATTTTTTTCCTCATGCTAGACTGTGTTTCCATTTGAATAATCATTAGTAGCTCACTCTTGATGGCAGTCTGAACATCAGGGGGAAGAGCTGGATAGACTTCATCAAATGCAGAGGACAACAGACGTCTTAGGAGGACGGCAGCCATTTGTCTAGCCTATAAATAGATAACATTGTTAATAACTTGGTGTCTTACTGGAGAAAAAATTTCCAACAAGCTACATTCACTCTGCCATTGATGTACTTTACTATTCTAGTTTTACAATTCATTTCAAAAGCATTTCGCTAGAGTTTTAAAAAAAATAATAGGTAAAATACATAAAAATCTTTCTAATCACATTAGCCTACTGTACAGAAAATGCCACACAAAAGCTATTTGTTTATAGCTGAGGAAAAGCCTTGAACATATTAGCTCTTGAATAGGAACACATATCTTAGCAATGATAAACCTGTCTTTAATTCCTATTTTAAATATATTCTTTGGAGAAAAACAAATCTTAATGTAAATCGCAAACCCTATAATGCTCTTTTCTTACTTCCCTATCTGGCTCTCATTCTAGTGTATAAAGTACCTTTCCTACTTAATCTTATGCTCCCAGCCTGGCCAATCTTACCGTATCATTGCCCTTTCATTAGCCTCTTAGATAAATCGCTATCAAATCCATTTATCTGGGACTTCCCTGGTGGCGCAGTGGTTCAGAATCCTCCTGCCAATGCAGGGGACATGTGTTCGAGCCCTGGTCCAGGAAGATCCCACATGCCGCAGAGCAACTAAGCCCGTGCGCCACAACTACTGAGCCTGTCCTCTAGACCCCGCGAGCCACAATTACTGAGCCTGCACTCTAAAAGCCCGCAAGCCACAACTACTGAAGTCCGTGCACCTAGAGCCTGTGCTCCACAACAAGAGAAGCCACCGCAATGAGAAACCCATGGACCACAACGAAGAGTGGCTCCCGCTCGTCACAACTAGAGAAAGCCCACACGCAGCAACGAAGACCCAATGCAGCCAAAAATAAAAATTAATTAATTAATTAAAAAAATCCATTTATCTTTATACTTCATTCATGCAAACATCACAAGTTCCCCATATCTAAAAAGCCCTAATCTCAATGTGTATATTCTTATCCCATTTTCAAATTTGTAAAATGTATTTAAATTTGGCACTTTCTGTATAATGTTCATTCAGAGTATCAAAAGAAAAGCTGAGACAAATGCCATTCTAAAATTTTATCATAAGAAGTCAATAAGCCATTGAAAATATTAAACCCGATTTTTCATATTCTTTTTTTCTGGACTGCAGGAACTCATTATCACTATAATTACTTTGAGACTGTGACCAACAACAACAAAAAGAATTAAGCCATACAAATAAAATTTGCCATTTTTTCCCCTCCATTTACTTCTCACTGAGAAATCTTATCTGAATCACTTCTGGCTGATAGCAAACTTTTTAAAAATTTTAATTTATGCTCTAGAAAGGATTCAGAGAGGTTAAACAGTGGTTAAAATTGGTGCAGTTCTTCTCACACATACACTGAATCATGAAGATGCTGAGGCTAGTTCATAATCATCTAATTCCTAAGTCAAAGCAGGATCTAAATAGGGTTCAAAATAGGCTTTTAGAAATAAAATTCAATAATTTTCACATTATTCTTGGCTTTAAAACTTGTTTTGCAGCTAACCTGCATCAATCTTCAAGAATTAAAATAGCCAACTATTTTAGAGATTTAAGTTACTTCTATGTTTGTCCTCATATTTGACATTTATTTTGAATTAAAGAAAAATAGTATGCTACAAAGGTGAAGAAGTGCCTTTTGTCACCTGTTTTAAAAAAAACGAGGGCACTTTATTATAGTGTTTTCTAAGTGTTATCAGAAAACAGTAAATTGCCAGTTTAAACTGACTGACTAGAAGAAGGCAGGTGTAACATTATATAGAAGATTTAGTGTGACTTCATTTCCATCATGTGTTAATATAAGCATTTTACATATAGTGTGACTGTTAGCAATGAAGTCTCACTTTCCAAATTCTAATGCAATGTTTCGTAGGTGGAGTAAGTTTTCTACACTTGGGTATTTTGATGGCTTTTCCAGAAGAGAGGATATTCAATTAACATTAACTATATACAAGGATATTACTTTTGAGAAAAAGTTAGCAGCTAAATGCAGAGAAGCAGTAACATACTATATATTTGAATTTAGTACAGTAATTTGCTGAAAACCATGATTTTTAAAGGATTCTAACAAAGTGTGTCTTTGTCCTTACACATCTGTAGCACGTATTCTTCACCACCCAGAAATAGCTATAAGCATAAAAGTTTTAAAGACAAAAAGTATTTTTTCATTTGGCAACACTTTTTAAAACACTGAATGAATTCAATTTCCTCCTCTAGAATGAATTGTTCCAAGGAAGAAAAATTTTTATAGCTACCAAAAAAATAACTTATTTAATAATTTTTATGTAATCATCTTACATGGAAAAAAAGAAATTCTCATTTTTAATACAGAGTATTTCAAAAAAATTATAACTCCAAAGTAGCTTTTAGCAAAGAATTAAGTTCAGAGTTCTGGTAATGTCTATGCAGTAAACAACAGTTCTCATTACCCACTCTGACAACTATCTAATACCCGACTGTTTGTAAGAAAGTCACATTCAAAGAATTAAAGTAGTACCTCCGGGGCTTCCCTCGTGGTGCAGTGGTCGAAGAGTCTGCCTGCCAACGCAGGGGACACGGGTTCGAGCCCTGGTCTGGGAAGATCCCACATGCCGCGCAGCGACTAGGCCCGTGAGCCACAACTACTGAGCCTGCGCGTCTGGAGCCTGTGCTCCGCAACAGGAGAGGCCACGATAGTGAGAGGCCCGCGCACCGCGATGAAGAGTGGCCCCCGCTTGCCGCAACTAGAGAAAGTCCTCGCACAGCAACGAAGACCCAACACAGCCAAAAATAAATAAATAAATAAATAAATAAATAAATAAATAAATAAATAAACCCAAAAGTTAAAAAAAAAAAAAATGAATGAAATCCTGCCTTTAAAAAAATAAAATAAAATAAATAAAGTAGTACCTCCTCAGCAGCTGTTGTATTTCTGATGGCTTGTAAAAGGAATGTGATCTTCGACTGGCCTGGGATATTCTCATAGGTTTCCTACATGAAAAAGAAAAACATTAAAGGTTAGAATATCATGTTAGAAAATTTCCTGAGTACACCATTTATAGAACTGAAAGGAAGAGCAGGAAAGATCCATGCACGAGGAGTCAAACACCCTAGGTATGGTGTGAAAGTTTTCTCCTGTGCAAGAGAGCATACTTCAGACAAGTCAGGAAAGAGGATGTTGAAGAAGTTACTTATCAAGTTCCTTTCCACCTTTGTCTCTTAACTAGATTTTTCTAATGTATGTGCACATTTTCTTACCTTAGGCTCCTCTGTGATTAATAAAACTCAAGGCCTAAGAGAACCAAAAACTTGACCAGTGTTGAGCTACCATGCTGTGAAGTGCTCACTCAATATCCCCTTACATCATGGAAAACTGCTTATCTTATCAACATTTTTTAGACCAAATGATGTAGAATTGGTTCAAGTTACTACTTACAACCACCAGAGAAATACCCTCAGATGAAGCAAGTCAGAGAAAGGGCAAATATTCAACTTCTTTATGCTACATTTTCTTTCAAGCAAAGATTATACCGGAACCATATTATATACATAAACAAATGAATATGGTCAGGATAAAGTTGGTCAGGAAACTTAATATCATTTCAATAAATCTAGACATCTAGGTTTTGTGACTCAGGACACTTCTTTCCTTCTCCATTAATAACGTAAAATGAGAGCAAATTGTTTAACAGTAAAAAAAAATTGACGCCAATTAAAAGGTAGATAGAGTGGATCAAAAAATAAGACCTAAGTATATGATGTCTACAAAAGTAAACTGAAGTGTAGATTCATGTGCATGCATACAATTTCTAATGTCAGTCTTTTAAGGTGGAAAAGTAATCATTATTTTAGGTACACTTGGAATTGTTTTCCAAGAAGCCTCTTAGTAAATATTCTATTCTCATCTATCCACTTGAAGGTTAATAATGTAGATAACATGTTAATTTCTCAGCAGTCTAAATTCAAAGAGGTTGTCTGCTCTGCTACCATCTTCTATAATCTACCTAGTTTCTCTCTAGACAGAAGTGATGAGGACAAGGAAGGGAAAATTGTGCTTCTCTGAATCCATATCTCCCATTTATCTAGTGCTCTGTGGTATCCCTGGGATATTGACAGATAAGGAAATAAAGGCTCAGAAGTTAAATGACTTGCTCAAGGTCACAGACAATAAACAGTAGAAAGAATTCTGTTCTTCTGAGGCCAGCTGTACCCAAAATCTCCCTGACACTGAATGCCCTCTCTGGGTTTCACCTCTGGGGCCTGACTCCACTAAACAACCAGTTCTATTTATGCAATGCTATACAGTTTTCAAACTTCTCAAACATACATGAATCTGGGGAAGAACACATTTTGGGAAAAGGACAATTCAAAATCTTCTGATGACCTCAAGTTCCCCTCTAGTACATAAGCACACAGGAACATAATAATGCTGAAAACTGTGACAAAAAGTTTTCACAGCTGAGAAGATGGTCTGAATTTACTTATCCAGAAATGATAATTTATGTAAAGATACCTACAAGATGATTGCAAAAATGGATGTACCTTGAGATTTTTCACTTAATCTTTATCAAAGCAACTCAAAAACCAGCAGCGTTTTCATTTAAACAAAGTCTCGTACAGTATAATAAAAATGTCTTTTTATTCCTTGCACTAGCTTAGCCCCTAATGCCCTGTAGATGCTATATATGTTTAACACTTAAATTTCCAGTGGTCTAAATCAAGTTTTGGGGATAAAAAATTCTTCACTAAGATACCAGTCTCAGAAAACTTGTTATAAACAGTAAGTCAAATAGTAAACTGTATTCCACAACAAATTAAAAGTCAATGGAAGGAGAGTTTAGTATGACATCTGACTCCTGACAGAGGGTTCTCCCCATTTGATATGTTCCAGCATGGCAATCCAGATCTAGTATTACATTTACACCACGACACTAGTCAAGGATAAAGTCTGGCAAAAAGAACACAGCCATGAAGTCAAAAGAACAACTTTCTCTTAGCCTAAGTAGACTGAGTTCCACAAAGACAGAGACGGTATCTCTTCCTCATGGTATTCCCAGCACCTGGCACATTAGAGTACAGCAAATGCAAAGAATTTTTCTAAGAATATTTCTAGCTCTAGCCCAGGCAGGTTCAATGAATGTTACCAGTGTTACTGCACATAAAAGTTCATTCTGTTTGACACCACCATACACAATCACAGAATGGAAAGCGGAGTTCACCCCCCAGCCCCAGAAAGGAAAAATGCTAAAATGCACTCATCTCACTATTTCATAAATATTTATGGCAAGCCTCCATGTATATGGAAATGTAAAGATGGGACAAACAACTTTTACCTAGTAAACACCCTGGTTCCTCAAAAATCAGGTAAAATTTTCAATACATTGACCTCTTTCAGTTCAAATCTCATTAATGAAGTGCTGTACTACAATCAATGAGGAACAAGTCAATGGAAAAAACTGGGAATATAAAGTCCATGCATATGATTAGTGATTACTCAAGCTTATGTCATATAAAAATGTCTAGTCATGAATGCCATGGACATTCAACTCTGGAATACCTGTCAATTATTTATTCAATGTATTCATGTTAATTATTAAATTTTTGAGACGGGCATTTAAATCATTTCTTAAAATACCAGAAACATTTTTTTTGGTAAAGTTAAAGAGAAAAATCCTTTAAGATTTAACAGAAATAAAATATAAAGCCTACCAAATGGTTTATACAATGGAAAAAGGTTTATAACTTCTTAAAGTTTTGAAGCCATTCAATGATTTCAACAATATATAACAGTAAGTCTTTTACTGTACTTGACTTCATATTTGAATATAAAACAAGTCACTTTAGTCAACAGTTTGGTATTTATGTGTCAACTAAGTATTTTTATTTTGACTGAGTAAATTACAAAGCTATTTACTGAGCCCTTGCCAATTCTTTACTTCAAAAAAAAAATTCTGTATTTGTTATATCAGACTGTAATACTCAATTTTATTTAGTTTGATCACTTATAAAGGGCTCATTTCGTACAGCAAAAAAGGGAAAATGTGGTATTAAGGTATTGTTATGTGCGGCCATTTCTTTTTCAAATATTTTGCTTTCCTAAGAAGCTCTATTTACAGACCAGTTTAGTACTATATTACATGGTGCTAGGGAGCTTCCCTTCAAACATTTACCTTTTTTTCTGTCAAATTAAGAAAATTCTATATTATAGTACTTAGTTTACATATTAATACAGTCCCAGGATATACAATGAAAGTAAAAGTATAGTATTTGAATGTTTTCACTCAGAATAAAAAGACTAAGAGAATAACAGTACTTATTTTCAATTGTTCTTTATGAGAAAATGTGCTGAATGCTGCTAACCATCCCCAAATTGATGGGAGTGATAAAAGATTTACAACAGGCACCAACCGGAATTCAAGCTAAACCAGACACTGGTATTTAGTTCAATAGAAGAGAGATTCCCCACTAGGCTTAACAATAGAGACTTAAGCAACTGGAGGGAAGAGGGAGAATTAAACTAGCTTACTAATTACAATGCTGTTCTGCTTTGTAACACATGGAAATTTCTATTATGGGTTGGGATTAAGAACTTATTTTGGTGAAAAATTACCTCTAGAGTTAGCAGAAAGCATTAAAATGTTTTTATAGGCTCATCACATCCCTCTGATAGCAGTGCAAACTGATGCAGATAAAAATGCACATCACTTCTAAGGACAAATACAACTTCTAAATATTCTACAAATAAACCTGTTAAAGTCTGAAAAGATAATATACATGTACTCCAATGTAAAGCACTATTTTTAAGAGCAGGACAATGGAAACCTCAACATCCATTCATAGGTGGTTGGTTGAGCATCCATTGCTGCTTTAAAAAAAAACCCTCTTATGTGGCAACGTGAAATTTACTGAGTGAAAATTCCAAGTCTGCACAACAGGATGCGTACTATAAGCCCATTCATGTAAAAAAATCAACGTATACATATACGCCTATAAGGATATTCGCAAGGAAGATTCACCAGACACTTAAAAGTGGTTACCTTTGGGGAATGGCATAAAAAAACTATTTGCAGGGAACTCCTCGGCAGTCCAGTGGTTAGGACTCAGCACTTTCACTGCCATGGCCGGGGTTCAATCCCTGGCTGGGGAACTAAGATCCCGCAAGCCGCGCTGCGCAGCCAAAAAAAAACCCCAACTATTTGCAGTTTGAATTTTTACCCTGAATGTGTATAAGAAATGAATTGAAAGTCATTAGGATAAAGTTAACAGTTGTTTAAAGTGCTTTTCATTCAGAACTGAACTTCCAGTGTATTTACTTCACGGATCAGAAAACCACCAAGCATAAGCAGCAGACCCTCCATCTATTTAAAGTAAGAATGATGTTGTGATTTTAAAAACAACTATAAAAACTCGTGAATCTAGAAGAGGATTTGTCCCCCAATTTCATTACCTATGTACCAAATAAATTTTTGCTCCGTAAGAATATCTGGCTGAACATCCTTCACTGACTCTTATCTTCAATCACATGGTTGCAAAGAACTCCATATATAATCAACTTTGAGAATAGGGTCTGATAATGCACTTCACAGGAACTGGAAAATTTCTGCCCTTCCCTTGGTGTCTCAAATCGCATCTCAGGGCTTAGTATAACAACAGTCTTCTACAGAACCAAGTGTGCCTTACAGCTACCTGGTAAATGAACTTGCAGAGACATTTGAAATACTGTCTCTTGAAACTTTATCCACAGCCCCACATTTTGGAGGTCAGGAGCCAGAGGTGGTTAAAAAAAAAGAGAGATTCAGGCTAGATTTAGTGAAATTAAAGGCTTAAATATATGGCATTGGCCCAGTTAGACAACGGAAGTCCCAGAACATCCCATTTATGAGACCACAAATCTCTAAAGATCAAAGAAAATGTATCCTAAGGATGGGCAAAGTAACGGTGCAAGCTGCTTAGAAAGAAATCCTAAAGGCAACTTCACAAAACTGGGGGCGGGGGGGGGGGAGGGAAATCCGGCTTCTGATGTTAGGAAACAGAACGAGAAAGAGGACTAAATGTAAACAGGTGGAAAGAAGGCGAGAAGGCAAGGCACATTTCAATAGGAAGGGATGGGGAAGCTATGGACAGACGGTGTGTGAAGAGTGAGGGGCAGGAGAGAAGCAGGGGTGACGGGTCAGGGAGCAGCCAGGGTTTGGGGGACCAAAGCGCTGGGCAGGGTGGGACCGCAGCTGGAAGGCCGGGGGAGGCGCCCAGAGGCAGAAAGCGGGAAAGGGGCGAGGGGAGCCCCGGGGCCCGCCCCACACCACACCCCGCCGCCCGGCTTCCCCATCTGGGCGGGGGCAGCGTGTCAGCAGCGGCCGCACGTGTGTGCGAGCGGCGACGGGGAGGTAACTGGCGCCGCGGCTGCAAGGGCCGGAAGAGCCCGGGGGGGGGACCGCCGGGAGCCGAGGGCCGACTCACACGTGGGCTGAGCGGCCGCCGCCCGCCTGGCCCGGCCTGCGCCGCCGCGGCTGAGCGGCCAAGGCCCAGCGGGCGGCGTCGCGGGAAGGGTCGGCGCGCCGGCCGGGGCGCGGAGTCGGGGGCGGGGGGGGCGATCTCAGTTACCTCTGCCTGTTTCCGGACCACATTGTCGGGGCTGAGCAGGTTTCCCAGGAGCAGGTAGAACTGTTGCTGCTCCGCCGCGGCGGCCGCCATTGCGCTAGGCGTGAGAGAGAGAAGGAGGGAGGGGAGACAGGAGCCGTGAGGCGCGCTGGCAGGCCGGCGGGAGGGGCGGGGGCGGGCCCAGCGCGGGGACCGGCACCAGCAGCGACGCGGGGCTAGGGGGCCGGGCGGGAAAGGGCGGGGCAAAGGGGAAAGGGGAGGACAGGGCGGGGCCTCGCGACCCCTCACCCCGCCGGGGACGCCGGCGCCGGCGCCCCATTGGCCCTGGGTGCGAGGGGCGGGGCCGACACCGACTGCTCGGGGGCCGAGCCGATTGGCCACGCACCCTGCAGTGCCGTCACTGGCGGGGCGCGGCGGACCGCCAGGCTTGGCGCGGGCGGTGGCGGGGCGGGGACGTGGTGGCTCCTGTGGCCGCGGCTTGCGTCGCGGGAAAAGCTGGAGGAGCCGGCTGGCGGGCCTGGCGGCGGCGAGGGGCGTGAGGCCCGGCGGGGGAGGAGGGGCCAGCTCCAGAGCGCGGGAGATTTCGGCGCCGCGGGCTGGCAGGTCTCCGCCCCTGCTGCCCGGCAGCCCCTCCCTGCGACCCGAAGAGCGCCCCCAGCCCCAGTCCCCCGGCCCCTGGAGCCCTAGACACCCCACCGCAGAGGGAGAGAGTGGATTTCAAAATCCACTTCCTACTTTAATTCCACCCCCAGCTCCAGAGATCCCTCCATCAGTCAGACCCTCCGACCTCCCCAAGGGCTATGCCTCAGGCCACCCCTTCCTCCCACCAGGCTCACCAGTGACTCACGCCCTGGCCTTGCCCGGAAGAGGGGTTACTCAGGCCCAGGCCCCCCCGCCAGGCCTACCCACTCCCAGCCCGCTGTCGTCCTCAGTGGCCACGTAGCACACTTGCCTCCCCCTCTTCCCACCCCAGGATCCTAGACTATTCCTTTGAATTCCTTGTTTTGGGGTCCCATTCTTTCAGTGATTGAGGAAAGTTAAGACCCGCCCCCTTCCCTAAAGAAACACAGGCTTGTAGGGTTGATTTCTCAATGTGTTTGGTTCACACCCGTCCTTAGGGGCTCAGAGACCTGGTTTCAACTGAAGTAGACTAATGCATAGATAATACCCCAATCTGCCTTTTCTGGAGCTGCCAAAGGCTGAGAGAGCAGTAGTGTTCAAATCAAAGGACACTTCTGTTGAGCCCCTACTATGTCCAATGCATTGGGTTAAGGTTGACGGTGGAGAAAATAACACAATTCATTTCTGCCTCAAAAAGACAGTTTCTAGTGAGAAGCTTCCGCACTGAGTGCGATAGAGACTACTACACTTCTGGCCACTCATAGTATTTAACTTAGGGAATTTAATTTCCTGTTGACTATTCTGTTGAGGTTCTGGTCTTTGAAGGTCCACTTAAAACGTTTGCTTTTGAATGAATGATAAACCTTGACTGTACGTTAGAATCCAGGCCACTGTGTCCAGAACCTCTGGGCTGAGGCTTGGGATCCACATGAAACTGTGATTGCCAGCCAAGATATTGTAAAGGGTTCTAACTGACTCGTGGAGAAAACTCCCTTAGAAAGTTTTATCTGTGACAGTGATAGGGTTCTCTATAAGAGGTCTGCCGACCCAGCTTTGTAGATTTGATGTTTCTTAGATGTGACAATTTGTCATTCTTATAATACATTTCTTCAAAGACAGACCATTATGTACATTAATTTGGGGTAGATTTTGTGGGTTTTGTTTTTTTTTTTTGCAGTGGGCATGTCTGGAGTTTGAGGAGGCTTAATTACCTCACCCAAGGTTATTAAGATTTGGGGGATTACATACTAAAACAACCATTTTTAGTGACTACTTACCAGTGAAGTAAGATGAGTTGCCTACAGCCTTGCTCAGAGGATGGCCTGATCTAACACCTGTTGTAATATGTGTTTTTATAGGCAATGACTGTGTAGATTACATATATTTGTTAAATAATTATTAAATAATAGAAATTCTGGCATAATTCTACAGATTTGTCTAAATAGGAAGCTTGTTTTTTGATGAGGCAAAAAAGCATAAAATTATTTCAGGCTAGAGGCAAAACAAGTTAGTATTAGTGGTGACATCAACTGCTAGAATATGCAGTGACAGCCCATCCTTATTTTAATATTGTAAGCATCTAATCAAAAGGGAAGGAGGAGATTTTTAAGGGTAATGAATAAAGAGATTCCCTAATGGGAGAAATTCCTATAAACTTGGGGTGGATAACAGACATCCTGACAACTGAGACCAGTTTTGGTGTCCAGAAAACCTACTAGGTGGGAACTGTCCTTTCAGCAGCAGGCCTGCCTGCCATTTTTGGAGAGTTTGTAATGCTCAGACTTCTCGGAATTTATTGCACTTGAAACTGATTTCCCATGGAGAGAGTCCTGTTTGTTTTATGAGTGTTCTCTTCCCAAAAGAAAATAGCTCATATTGTATAAAGGCAGCCCACAAGAATAGAAGTTTATTTCCAAAGCAGATTAGATGGTATAAGGTAAAGAACCTTGAACTTGGGTTGAATGGATTTGGGTCTTTAGTCTTTTACTAGTTATGTGAACTTGAGTGGGCACTTAATGTCTTTAAAGCTCAATTTCTCATCTATAAGATGGAATAATAATGGTTGTTAAGGTATGATATTACTAATCACAAAAGTTCTAACATCACATTATAATTGGAAATGAAATGGAGGGGCAGAAAACTTTTTAATCTTGCTCACTCCCGATTAGCTGCCTTTGCTTTGGGCTGATTCACTGGGAAAACAGCCAGCTCTTGATGCCCTTCTCTTTAGCTTATGAGACCTCTATTAAGTTCTGGAGGTATATTTGCTCGGTTACAACCCCCTGTAAAAAAGGATGAGGTTGGAAAAATGGAAAACGGCAAGTTTCTCTCAACTGGGACCTGAAATCTAGGTAGTTTAGGATATTTGAAGTTTGTTACAAGGCACTGCACTGTCTGTCTGATCATGATATAATACTACAGGAGGCAAGACTCCTTAACGAGAGAGCATCAGAATCCTCTCTGGCTACTGCTCTTGGCTTTATGGGCTTCCTTGTTGATGGGCATGTTCTAGAAATGGGAGGAGGCTGGAGAAATTAGGCCTATAAAACTTCTGTGAAAGCTTCTCTCAGCTGTGGTAGAATTTGGTCTTGCCTGTCATTTCTGGTTTATTGGGTGCTGAATGTAAATAAAGTAAGATTCTCCCAAATGAACAATCTGTAATTTTTTTTAAGTTGCCCCAGGACTCCAGAGAACTACAGTTACTTGTCCTGGTAGTTGTGAGCACATGTACTTTCTGTATCACTACTTATTATGAGGGTCAGTTTACATGGTATAAATGAAAGTATTATAATCTGTAACTGTACACAGATTTAAGGTGATGGTGTTATTTACAGATGTTTGTATTAATAGTTAACATGGTACAAAGAAAAAAGGTTGGCTTTGTTTCCTCATCTGTAAAATGGGAATAATACTTCTTCGTAGGAGTGCTGTAAAAGTTAGGATAGTATTTGTAAATGCACATAGCATGGTGTCTGCATAGTAGTTACTAGGTAATTGTCAGCTATTATTAGTTAGATGGATTTGGGTGTTAAATAACAAACAGACCTTAAATAAGTAATAGCTCTTAAAGCTACATGTGATATAAATGTGTAATCACAGTTGTGTGTGTATAAAATATATATGTATATTTTCTATTAGCCTTTCAATTATGCAGAATAAAATAGTATGTGGATGGATTAAAGAATAGTTAATAGACACTGGGCTGATAAAGAAGATTTCTCTTTCCAGTACTGAGGTTATCAGTTGCCTAGACAAGAGCCGGCAAAAAAGATGAGAACTGTTGAAAAGTTGTTTACTGAAAATAAAAAAGCTGAACAGTTCACATTTCTTCAGCTGTTTTTTATCAAAATGTTCAAGCCCCTCTCTGGAGCAGTGAGTTTCAGTCAGAGCATGCCAGCCAGGGGCGAGTGAAACCTTATTCCCAAGGGCACTGCACACAATAGGCCCTCAGCAAATTGCTGAACGGAACACAGGCAGGGGAAATTTGGCCTCGGTTTCTTTTGCTCTCTCTCTCATAGTTTTACATATGAAATTCACCGCATGTCTGCAGGTGGTTGGATTCATTTTAGGGAGGCAGTAGAATCTGGAGGCCAGGCGCACAGTCTCCAGAGCCAGCCAGCATGAGAGTTCAAATAATGGCTTCACAACTTACATGCTGCTTGATCTTGCCCAAGTTAATTAACTTTTCTTAGCCCCAGTTTCATCTTCTATGAAACAGAGATAACAGGAGTACCTTTCACCATGTTTTAAAATACCTGGCATAGTGCCTGGCATAGGGCAAATGCTTAATAAATGTTAGCTGTCATTACTAATGCAGATTGGAACCTCCAAAATTTGTAAATTCAATGCTGATTGCACATCTACCTGTTTATTACGTTTTTATACTCGTATTATATAAGCAATGCATAATAATTGCGGTTAAGAAAAAGTTTTTAGGTTTGACTTGATCATCATAGAGGATTTCAAGGCCATTTTCAGCTTGAAATACTACAGTTGCACTGTCCAATGTGGTAGCCACTAGCCATTATGGCTATTGATCATTTGAAATGTGGCTAGTTTGCATTAAGGTGTGCTTTAAGTGTAAATTTCAAAGACAGTAGGAAATTAAGAATAATAATTTTATATTGGTCACATGTAGAAATGATATTAGGTTAAATAAAATATATTATTATATTTATTAATAAGCTATAATTATTAACTATATTAATACATTTGGCTATTTTTTCTTTTTAATATATGGCTACTAGAAACTTTAAAATTTACATATGTGATTTGCATTTGTAGTTCACATTATATTTTTATTGGACTGTGCTTTCCTAGAGAATAAAATAACCAACTAGCTAAACATAGGTGTTCTGAATACCTTGTTCATTTAGATTTAGGAAGTGACTTGTCACCAAGTGAAAATCAGTTACCTTATAGTGCTTTCCGTTGCTTCCAGTTTTCCGAGTTGAGTCTCAGGGATTTGGAGACATGGTACAGTACTTTCTGAGCAGTGTTCCTTTCTTAGGAATTTCCTTTCCCTGCTGGATGGACATTAAATAGATTTGTGAACCTTTAGAAGGTAAGTAAGACTCCAAATCTGATCCTGTGGAATAAATCCTTATGGGTTAAATCAAGGACTGGTTAAGAGATGGGGGAAGGAAGAATATCTTTTATTATTTTGATGTTGATTATTTTCATTTAAGGTGGTAAATGGATTTAAAAACCATCATTTGCTGTATTTTAATACCTGAGATAAAAATATACTTAGCAGAACAGATTAGTTTTTAAGTTTAATGTTTTTCCTTAGAACACAAATAGGTTGAAAATAAGAGAATGGAAAAAGATATACACGCAAACAGTATCCAAAAGAGAGCTGACATGACTATATTAATGTCAGACAAAATAAATTTTAAGATAAAATTGTTGTCAGAGACAAAGGAGGACATTTTATTATGATAAAAGGGTCAATCAATCAGGAAGACTTAACAATTATAAACACATGTACCTATCTACAGAGCCCCAAAATACGTGAAGTAAAACTTGACAGAACTGACGGGAGAAATTCAACAAAATAGTTGGAGACTTCAATTTCCACTTTCAATAATGGATAGGACCACTAGGCAGAAGACTGACAGGAAATAGAAGACCTAACAGATATCTATCTGTAAGACACTCCATCCAATGACGGCAGAATACACATTCTTCTCAAGTGCATAGGGAACATTCTCCAGGATAGATCTTATGTTAGACCATAAAACAAGCCTCAGTATGTTTAAAAGGATTGGAATCATATGAAGTATGTTCTCCGTCCACAGTAAAATGAAATTAGAATTCAAGAACAAAAGGAAATTCACAAATAAGTGGAAATTAATCATCACCCTCCTAAATAACAAATGGCTTGAAAAAGTCACAAGAGAAATTAGGAAATACTGAGATGAATGAAAATGAAAACATAAGATACCAAAACTTATGGGATGCAGTGAAAGCAGTTCCCATAGGGAAATTCAGAGTTGTAAGCATCTTCATTAAAAAGGACAGATCTCAAATCAATAATCTAATCTAGTTTCTTAGAAACTAGAAAAAGGGCAAACAAAACCTAAAGCAAGCAGAAGAAATAATAAAGACAAGAAAAGGAAATAAATGAAGTAGGAAATAGAAAAACAATACAGAAAAAAAAAGTTGTTTCTTTGAACACATCAAAAAAAATTGACAAACTTTGGGCTAGAGTGACCAAGAAAAAAGAAGACTCAAATTACTAAAATCAGAAATAAAAGAGGACATCACTACCAAACTTTCAGAAATAAAAAGAATTATAAAGGAATGCTATGAACAATTGTATGCTAACAAATTAGATAACCTAGATGAAATGGGAAAATTCCTAGATAATCACAATTTCGAAAGTGAATTCAAGAAGAAATAGAAATCTGAATAGACCTGTAACAAAGATCTGAATAGAATTAATAATTAAAAAGACTTCTCACAAAATTCCAGGACTAGATGTCCTCACTGTAAATGAATGTCCTACCAAACATTCAAAGAAGAGTTAGCACCAATCTTTCTTAAACTCTTCCAAAAATTAGGAGCAGAGTGAACACTTATTTTATGAGGCCAGTGTTAACCTGATACTAAAACCAAAGAAAAATAGCTCGAGAAAACTACGTACCAGGCTTCCCTGGTGGCGCAGTGGTTAAGAATCCACCTGCCAATGCAGGGGGCACAGGTTCGAGGCGTGGTCCGGGAAGATCCCACATGCCGCGGAGCAACTAAGCCCGTGCGCCACAACTACTGAGCCTGTGCTCCAGAGCCCGCGATCCACAACTACTGAAGCCCGTGCACCTAGAGCACATGCTCCGCAACAAGAGAAGCCACCGCAATGAGAAGCCCATGCACCGCAACGAAGAGTAGCCCCCGCTTGCCGCAACTAGAGAAAGCCCACACACAGCAATGAAGACCCAATTCAGCCAAAAACAAATAAAATAAATAAATTAAAAAAAAAGAAAACTACATACCAGTATAAATATTGATGCAAAAATTCTCAACAAAATCATAGAAAATTGAATCCAGCAATATATAAAAAGTATAAAAAGGATTATATATCATGACGAAGTGGAATTTATCCCAGGAATGCCAGGTTAGTATATAAGAAAATCAATCAATGTAATATACTAATAGAATAAAGTACAAAGATCACATGATCATCTCAGTTGATGCAGAAAAAGCTTTTGACAGAATCCAACACCCTTTCGTGATTAAAAAACAACAAAACACTCAACAAAATAAGAATAGAAGAAAACTTCCTCAACCTGATAAAAGCCATCTATGAAAAACCCACAGCTAATATCATACTTACTGGGAAAAAAATGAATGCTTTCTCCCTGAGATCAAGAATAAGACAAGAATGTCCATTCTCACCATTTCTTTTCAACATTGTACTGGAGATTCACAGATGACCTGATCTTGTATAGAAAAAAATCCTGATGAATTCACAAAAATGCTATTAGAACAAATAAATGAATTCAGCAAGGTTGCAGGACACAAGATCAATATACAAAAATCCATTATATTTCTATACGCTAGCAATGACCAATCAAAAAAAAAATGAAATTAAGGAAATCCCATTTATAATAGCATCAAAAAATAATATAATACTCATGAACAAATTTAACAAAAGAAGTATAACACTTTCATGAAAATCATAAAATGTAGCTAAAAGAAATTTATGAAGACCTAGATAGATGGAAAGACATCCCATATGCATGGATTGGAAGACTTAATATTAAGATGGCAGTACTCCCCAAATTCATCTATAGATTTAAGGCAACACCTATCAAAATTTCAACTTCTTTTTTTTTTTTTCTTCTTCCAGAAATGGACAAGCTGATCCTAAAATTCGTATGAGTTGCAAGAGACTACAAAGAACCAAAACAATCTTGAACAAAACAAAAATTGGAGGACTCACACCTTGATTTTTAAGCTTACCATAAAGCTACAATAATCAAAACACTGTGCTACTGGCATAAGGATAGACCCATAGATTAATGAGAATAAATAGAGAATCTAGAAATAAACCTATTTGTGGTCAGTTGATTTTTGACAAGGGTGCTGTGATGGTTCATTTTGTTTCAACCTGACTAGGCTATGGTGCCCAGTTGTTTGGTCAAACACTAGTCTAGATGTTGCTGTGAAGGTATTGTGGATGTGAGTAACATTTACCATTAGTTGATCTAAGTAAAGCACATTACCCTCCATAAGGTGAGTGAGTCTCATTCAACCAATGGAAGGTCTTGATAGCAAAGACTGAGGTTTACAGAGAAAGAAGCAATTCTGCTTCAAGACTGCAACATAGAAAAACCTGCTGGCTTGCTTTGCAAATTTCAGACTCCAGACTACAAAATCAACTTTTATCTGAATTTCCACTTGTTGGCCTGCCCGACGATTTCAGACATGCCAGGCCTAACAATCATGGTAGCTAATTCTTTAAAATAAATCTCTCTATAATATATCCTAATGGTTCTTTGGAGAATGCTGATGTATACAGGTACCAAGACCATTCAGCGTGAAAGAACAGTCTTTTTAACAAAGGTTGCTGGTACAACTGGATATCCACATGCAAAAGAATGAAGCTGGACTGCTACCTTGCACCGAATACAAACCTCAAAATGAAGCACAGACCTCAATGTGGGAGCTAAAACTATAACATTCTCAGAAGAAAACTAAAATCACAAAAAGACAAAGGAAAAAAAATAGATAAATAAGACTTCAATGTTTATGCTTCCAAGGAAACCATCTGGAAAGTGAAAAGACAATCCATAGAATGGGAGAAATATTTGCAAATCAAATATCTGATAAGGGACTTGTATCAGAATGTATAAAGAACTTCTACAACTCTATAGCAAAAAAACAACGCAATTGGGCTTCCCTGGTGGCGCAGTGGTTAAGAATCCGCCTGCCAATGCAGGGGGCACAGGTTCGCTCCCTGGTCTGGGAAGATCCCACATGCCGTGGAGCAACTAAGCCCGTGCGCCACAACTACTGAGCCTGCGCTCTAGGGCCCGCGTGCCTAGAGCCCGTGCTCCACAACAAAGAGAGGCCACTGCAATGAGAAGCCTGTGCACTGCAGCAAAGAGTGGTCCCCTCTCTCTGCAACTAGAGAAAGCCTGTGCGCAGCAACGAAGACCCAACGCAGCCAAAAATAAATAAATTAAAAAAAAAAAACAAAAAAACAACGCAATTAAAAAATGGTCAAAATATTTGAATAGACACTTCCCCAAAGAAGATATATGAATACAGATAGCTAATAAGTACATTAAAAGATGCTCAACATCATTAGTTATTAGGGAAATGTAAATCAAAACCACAATGAGATACCACTTCATACCCACTCAGATGGCTATAATAAAAAAGACAATAGCAAGTGTTGGTGGAGAGATTGGTGGAGAAATTGGAACCCTCATACACTGCTGATGGGAATATAAAATGGTGCAGTCAATTTGAAAAACAGTTTGGCAGTTCTTTAAAAGTTAAACATAGAACCACCGTATGACTCAGCAATTCTACTCAAGTGTATACTCAGGTGAGATGGAAACATATGTCTACACAAAACTTATATCAGTACATGAATGGTCATAGCAACATTATTCATAATAGCCAAAAAGAATTAACAATCCAAATGTCCGCCAACTGATGAATAGATAAAATGTGGCTTATCTATACAATGGGATATTATTTGGCAATTAAAAGAAATGAAGTACTGACACATGGTACAACATGGATGAACCTTAAAAACATTGTAAGTGAAAGACACCTGACATAAAAAGTCACATTTTTTTGGTTACATTTATCTGAAATGTCCAGAATCAGCAAATTCAGAAAGACAGAATGTGGATTAGTGGTTGCCAGGAGCCTGGGGGAGGGGAGGGGGCAGGAGAGGAGGGGAGGGGGCAGGAGAGGAGGGGAGGGGGCAGGAGAGGAAGGGAAGGAATGTGGAGTGACTAGAAATGGGTATGGAGTTTCTTTGGGGGGATGAAATGTTCTGGAATGTGAGGGATGCACAACTCTTGTAAATATACTAAACACTCAATTGTACACTTTAAAAGAGTGAACTTTATGGTATGTGAATTATATCTCAATAAAGCTGATATTTTAAAAAGTGCTTTTTCTTAGAGAGCTGAAGGAAATTGATGCAGATCTTAATTACTGATTTTTTTCCTATTTTTTCTATTTTTCCACAATATATTTAGCTCCGTTCAGAATACATGGTTGATAACATTCATAACCCTCAAACCTTCTGGGCATTCCTAAGCCAATACGTGGGGGGAAGAGGAGATCCAGATGAGATTTAGTCTGTATATTTTCCTCTCCACTTACTTGCTATTTATGGCAAGTACCTTACAGTTTGGACCCAATGACATATGCATTTTACCTCATGCATTATGATGACATACAAAATGGAATACTAATTGTGACATCAATGCACATCTCAAATTTGCATCCACTGGCAGGATAGATTTTTAACAGTCTTCAGTTAATAAGGAAGAAACAAACAAAAAAACTTCATAATAGTTCATATTCCTCAATTCTACCCACTCTACATGTAGTACCTCTTCATACCATATTTTACTATATTATTTATTTAACAAGCATTTCCCTTATTCATTTATTTAGCGAATATTTAATGGCACCTTCTCTGCAGTGGGCACTGCAGAGATGCGTAGTGAACAAGTGGAACTTCACGGAGTTTACAGTCCTTTGAAAGAAGCCAGACAATAAAGTAAACTGAGTAGATCATTTCTTATTGTGACACATGACAAGAAGAGGATAATGGGATCATGAATGACCGGGGAGGAGTTGGGTCTCCACCCAGAGGACACAGTCTTTTGAGGGGACGTGATGTTTGAGCTGAGACTTGAATGATGAGGAGACACATGAGGAAATGGGGGAAATCCCCCAAGCAGAGGAAACAGCGAGTACAAAAGCCCCGAGGCAAAAAAAGAGTCTGGTGTGTTCCAGCAAGGAAAGAAGGGTACAGCTAAAGGGGAGTCAGCTGTGAGGAAAGGGGCTTGGAGGTAAGCAGGGGCCAGATGACCCAGGGGCACTGTGATAGTTCAGTGGTGTGACTTATTCTAAGTGGAATGGGAAGCCAACGGGTTAAGTAAGGAATGTGACCTGAAAAACAGTTTCAAAAGATCATTCTGGCTGCTATATAGGAAATAGACTGTAGGAGGGAAGTGAGGAAGCTGTGGGAGCATTAGGAGGTCACTGTAGTACTCGAGGTCAGAGAAGGTGGTGGCTTGGATCAACAGAGATCATGTCTGAAGTGGTCAGATTTAGATAGTATTCTTTTGAAAATACATCAGGACGCAGGGTGCAGAGGCAGATCCAAGTTTTACGGGACCTGAAACGTACACAATCTGAGGGCCCTCTGTAAGAAAAATTAAAATCTGAACAGAAAATGAGGTTCCTTGCAAGGCTTCTATGCAAGTGAAGGGCCCGGCAGCTGAAGCTTCACGAGCTTCATGGAAGGTCCTCCTCTGATGGGGGTGAGACAGAGGAATCAAGGATGCCTAGGTTTGGAGTCTGAGCACCGGTGATGTCATTAAGATGATCTGTTTGGGGTAAGGTCTGGAGAGAAGAAAACAAGAGTTGGGTTTTGTTCATGGTGAATTTGAGATGCCACTAGGCGTTCGAGTGATGATGTCCAGCAAGTAGCTGGATAGAGGGGCCAGGAGATCAGGAAGAGGGCAGGGCTGGAAATATCACATTCATGACATTTAAAGGTGTGGAAGTGGATGAGATTGCCTGGGGAAGAGAGAAGGCAGCCAAGGACTCAGCCCTGAGACATCCCAACACTAGCGGTCAGGCAGAGGAGGTGTCTAATTCATTCATAATACAAATGTAATCATAAGAGAGAACTGGCACATTGAACATGTCACCTCATATTCTAATTCCCTTTGACCTCTGGTTGCAAGGGCCTTTTAACACCTAGGAGTCCACTAATGAATGTAAAGATAGTTGGAAGAACAAGTAAGTACAAATGTTAAAGAAAAGGTCAATTGCACAGCATTTTATTTGGGGGAATTATTTTTATTTTTCATATTTCAGGAAAAGTAGTAGTGGTGGTGCTGCTAAGGAAATACTATGTTCTCTAAACCTTCAACCATTCAGCCCTCCTACAGTCTCATCTACTTCTCCACCTCTCACTTAGAAACCACGCTTTAAACAATATGGAATTCAAATAATTCTTTAAAGAAATTAGATCAAATTGATATCTAAGATGTCAAATGCTGTCCTCTTCCCGTCTCAATCTAAGCTCTTATCTAATTTTTGTTTACACTTAAGTTTTTGCTCGGTCATCAGAGATAATAGCCCGGGACCTTTTAAGTAACGTAGAAAGGAAGTGGGAAAAGCAGGAATGTGTTTTAATTTCTATCTGCCATGTACAGTAAGAGTGACATTGGAAACATGTCAGAAAAATGCTAGTGTTACAGGGATCCAGCTCTACCACAGGCCAAATATTTCCTCTTAAACCTAACTACAGATAGAAAATCTTGATAGAACTTAGCTTAAGATGGGAATATTGGTACTTGTATCTAAACACCATCATTATAAAGGGATTCTATTATATGTTACTAATCAGGCTTGTTATAATCAGTCTTCTGTGTGTATATGTGTGTGTGTGTGTGTATAATTTCATATGGTGAAAGGTTATAAGACATATTAAACCAAGGTAAGGAGATAGAAAGTGAAAGAGGCACTATTTTTAATAGGGTGGTCAAGGAAGACCTTTCTGGAGAGGTGACATTTTAGCGCCCAAGAATGGATTGCTTCATGGAAATTACTTTTCAGAAAGAGAAACGTTATTTAAAAGATTCATATTAAAAATGCTCAACCATTTTTTAGATCAGATTTAAAAATTCATAATAATAGCTAACGAGATTTTGATCTCTTTCTGTGTTTGTGCTAACCTTCTGTATTTTAATCTCATTTGATCCTCATCTTTAACCAATGAGGCTTCAACCATTTTGTCAAGAAAAAGTACATTGGGGTCAGGATCAAACTGGTTCCAGCTACAGCTCCACCACTACAGCTGTTATGCTGACCTGGGCCCTCAATGCTTCCCTAGGTCTCCATTTCCTCACCTGTAAATTGGGATAGTTGGGCTAGATCCCAAGGACATCTTTCCAGCTCCAACATTTGAGGGTAATTAAGTCAATTATCGCACTGTGTTGAAATAGATGACTACAGAGGCCACTTAGAGTTGCTTGTCCTGAAACAAAACTGCTCTATGTCTCTGGGATTTGAGGTCTTACATCTGCCTGCTTTTTAGGAGTTTTCTCTTTTCTTCTTCTTTTTTTTCTTCTTCCATTTCTCCTGTCAGTCAGCTGCCACTTCTTGTAGCTGCCAACGTAAAATGACAGCTGTCTCTACTTGTCAGCTGCTCTGATCATCTGGTTTGCTATGTGCTTTGGAGACTAAATAACCAAGTACATTAAATGGTATATGAAATAGGGAAAGCTGAGCATATTTTCAGTAGAGTCCCATGCATGAGCTTTACAATTGGCCACTTAGGTATTTTTCATTTAGGGGTTCTTAACTGTGTTCCAGAAGCTTAACTCTGCTAAGATGCTGACACAATGCCCCGGCACAAAGCTGTCTCTTACTGCTAGTGTTACGGAGGTTCCAACATTTATACACATAAACACAAGTGACAGAGCAATGAAGCAAAACTGTTTAGGTCTAAATTAGACTTTATATAATAAAAGCATTGCCATTGACAAGTCCCCTGTACCTAATACTTTTCTCTGTAATTTTGGCTTTTTTATACCTAGTTAGGGGGCTAAGTTCTCAGAGAAGCATTTAAGTAAGGTAGTCCATCAAGTAAGTAGTCTTTTGACTACTTAGTGATTTAGTTTTCCCACAATAAAAATGAATTATGTTTTTCCTCATTTACTTGCCTGTGGTCCCAGAAAATTAAGATAACTTGTCCTCAGCCTCTGAGAGGAAACAGCCAGAATGTATAGAGGCCTAAGATGGGAACTGTAAAGATTTTAAACAGAACTTATTTTGAGACGCTTGAGAAATTAAAGAGTCAAACTGCTTTTAAGTACTTATTTTTCTGTAGGAAAGTGGGGTAGAAAATCCTTGTGGATTGGATTTTGATTCTTGGGTGAATAGAAGGTGAAATGATCAAGAAATGAATATCAGAATTGTAGAAGAAAATAGTAGGAGCTTTCTGTTTTAAAGGAAATAAAGAATGCAATTCACAGTGGCCAGAGACAGAACAAAATATATCTGCTAGTTTTAGTCTTAACTTGGGTGCTGCAAGGAACCTGATCAGGGAAAACAGCTGTGCCCACTCATGGGTCCTGGAAAGGTTTTTCTCCAGAACCACCTAAATGAAATAAAAACTCATTTCTGACTCTTTCAGAACGACTACCGAGATCATTAGGACAGTAGCCTACATTTTTTGGAGCAACTCTAATCAAGTGATGTTTCCTTAAGTACACGGAGGCGGTCACCAGCTAATTTAAAACACAATATCAAGGAACAACTTGCAATCATTGAAATTCGCATTCTTTCATTCTTGGTTTCTGTCTAGTCCCGTTCTCAGAATCACTTTTTCTGGCCTTTCCTCTCTCGTCGGAACCACTATGGGGACTCCGGATGGTGAGAGAGCGAAAAGGCCCTCCAGGATCTCACACAGAAAGACTTGCCCTCCAGAATCACCCTAATCTGTCCCTCAGTGTGGATTGATAAATTCTTACATTTTTTTCATCTAAATCTCAGGTCTGGGGATGACTTACCGTAGTCCAAGCTATTCTCAGCACTATAGTTGCTCCAGTTGTGGGATGTCATTAATGCCACAGTTCTAACCTCATGGTTCAGAAACATCACCATGGAGACCTCTGACTACAATTCTGACCCGCTGCAGGTCAGCAGTGCCATGCTGCCGGCCCACTTCAACTTGCCTGCCATACAAGCTTTCCAGGCGGTTCAGTCATTCAGATGTTATCGGCTGACCTAACTGTTCCCAAAGCCACAGAAGGGACAGGAGGTCTGGCCTTTGAGAACTCAAAACATGTGGTTGGGGGTTACTAGGACCCCAAATGTATCAGCAACTTCAGCTTTGAAACTACTCAGTTTCTTCACCTAGGGTTTCAATTCTATTCCACTACTCAATACTAAAAACAGAAACTCATCTCTCAAACGGACAAAGATAAATTTATATAGAAGCAAAAGGAAATTCCCTGTTAAATAAGTTTATGGCATTTCAGTCTGTGTTTAAGTTCTTATAGGATATATTGATTTATCAGATTTGGCCTCGATTGTCTTGGTCCTTGATGACCACTACATTTAATATTTCTTCATTCTGTTTCTTAATTTTCATGGATAATTAATGAAAATCAAACTTTTTGGTTTATGAAATTGTTTCATAAGACACATGCAGATCCCTTTATAAAGGTTGGATTTTTTTCTTGGTAAAATATGAGGTCTAAGCACTTTCAAGTTCTCTCTGCAAATCCTGAAAGTTCTTTGGTGCAGTTCCCTGCTGCTTTGTCCTCACTTCCATCACGTGTTGTTTGTTCTGACGTTATGGCTGGTGGGCAGGGGTCATGGCAGTGAGGTACCCTCATGGCATTTTGCTTAAGGATCCTACCAAGAGTCCAAAACCAGAAGTTTTGCAGGTTAAGAGGCAAGGACTGAATGGTTACAAACTGACTGTAAGATGTATGATGAACGTATTAAAAGAATGAATCTCAGCCATTCCTTCAGTCCCTGGGAAGTTGACCAGTTGCTGGCTGACCTCGGCAGCCCTGGCTGAACTTTGGACATTTCAAACCTACACCAAAGACTGGAATATGGGGAATATCTATTGATTTCTTCATCAGCAGGTACAACAGGTGGAAAAATAGTTGAGTAAGGAGCATCATGGTGGATAAGGTAGGCTAGAAAATCAGGTATAGGAGAACTGGGGTGGATGTTTTGCCTTACGGCCTTATTTGCCTTATATTCCACGTTAGTCACAGATGAGCTGTGAGAATCTTGGATAATCAGAAAACTCCATGATCTCTTCTTTTTCCTTTTAAAATGTAAACCTTCTAGTGATTACTTAGCTATGGTGTCCTTCTTCAGTTAACAATAGGTTTGGATCCTTCAAGCTGTTCATTTAGCCTTCACCATTTTACTACTATTTGAGATGGAGATGGGGAGGTTAGTGGTGGATAATGCAAATGTCTTTTGTTTTTGAAAAAAGAAAAACTCCTGTCATTATTTCTTAACTATTCAGTGAGTTCATACTGTGTTCAAGTGATCAACTGTGGTGCCTTCACCTGCCCCAGGTCATACCTTTTTACCCTAAAATCTCAAACCTCAAACCACTACATCTACCCACTCACAAACTGGTACATACTTATTTCCTTGCTACCATCATTAACCTTATTTTGGAGAATGTAGAGCCTGCAGACCTTAAAAAATAATTTAAAAAATTTTAAATGTTCATCTTTAAATTAAGCAACATAATAACTCAGGGGAAGGGAGTGGTCTGGAAGCAAAGTGCTGGCTTCCCCTCCCAAGGCTGCACCCTTTATGAACATGTCTATACTGAGACCCTGCTGAATTGCTTTTCTTGGGATGTATATTTTCATGCTACATCATACATTTAGTGAAACAACTCAGCTATGCTCTTAGCTGGTTGAAGATGGATCACCCCATAATGTAATTCAGACAAAAGCTGGGTTTATTTTTTCAAAGGCCATGGGAAATTAAGCACATTTGCCCACTGGCTCATTTCTGGGCCAGGTTTTGCACCAATATGGAAGCCTGTTTTGCAGGACTTACCACTCCAGCAGAGGACTTTCCTGAAATGCATCTTGATAGCTCTTTTAACTCGAAAGTTCATCTCTTCAGGAAGTGGGGACCTTTTGCTACATTTTATCCTTCACCTTCCATTCTATAAAAATCAAATTTAAGATAGGAAAATTCTTCCAAATTGTAGATTCGTGGAACTAGAAAGAATTGGTACAATTCAAATTCATACAACTAGGACTCATATAATGCAGGTAATAGAGGACCAGATCTGAAACAACCAAGGGATTAAGAATCTAATCTACACTTAACCTTTCAAAAAGAAATTTTTTCATGAGCAAAGGATTTGAATAGACCTTTCTCCAAAGATGACACACAAATCACCGATAAACACACAAAAAGATGCTCCACATTGCTAATCATCAGGGAAGTGAGAATCAAAACCACAGTGAGATACCACTTCACACTCACTAGAATGGCTAGAATCAAGAAGTCATAATAACAATGTTGGTGAGAATGTGGAGAAATTGGGACCCTCTTACACCACTGGTGGGAATGAAAATGGTACAGCTACTTTGGAAACTGTCTTGTCTTGTCTGAGGAACTCCTCAGAAAGTTAAACATAATTGTTATTGTTTGACCCAGTCATTCCACATCTCGGTATATACCCAAGAGAAATAAAAACATATGCCTACACAAGAACTTGCACATGAATGTTCTTAGCAGCATTATTCACAAAAGTCAAAGGTGGAAACAATTCAAATACCTATCAACTGATGAATAGATAAACAAAATGTGGTATATCCATGCAATGGAGTATTATTTGGCAATAAAAAGGAATGAAGAACCGATACATGCTACGACATGAATGAACTTTGAAAACATGATGCTAAGGAAAGAAGACAGTCACACAAGACCACATACTATATGATTCCACTTACATGAAATGTTCCAAATAGGTCAATCTATAGAGACAAAGTAGATTAGTGGCTGCCTATGGCTAGGAGAAAGGGGGGGACAGGGAGTGATAACTAAAAGGTATGGGGGTTTTTTGAGTTGATGACAATGTTCTAAAATGGATTATATTTATGGTTGCACAACTGTGAATATACTAAAAAACGTTGACTTTTACACCTTAAATAGGGGAATCGTGTGGTATGTGAACCATATCTCTAGGTTTCCTATCTCAGTTTTTAATCATCCTGGCTGCCAGAAAATTCTTCTTCATATTTATCCTCATTCTTTTTGCTCTGTCTAATCAAAACTCATTCCCTCTTGTTTTTTTTTGTTTTTGAGTTTTGTTTTGGTAGAGACAGAGAGAAGTAAAAAAACGTCCTTATTAAACTTCCTGAATCATAATTCTTCTAATACTCAGAGGTCAGTATTAAATTAGCTGTTCTGAGGAAACAATGTTGGTGCCTTTCACCTTTTCTCATAAGATCCATTTTTACACCACTGTTTACCTTGGAGCTTCTCTTGGAGCTTCTTAACCACTCTGGGCCTCAGATTCCTAATCTATAAAATGAGAGTGTTGGACTAGATCTTAGAGAGACGCTCCAGCTCTGAAGTTCTGTGAAAATGTCAATATCCTTTGAGAAAGCTGGACACATAAAAGACAGATATTTTCCTGAGCCACTGTAGGTATAACTATAATCAACTATGAAAAGAATATGGAAATGGATTGAAGTAGCCATGTTTTAAAATCAGTGAACACAGCATGAAGTGGACACAGCAAAAGACTAAGTCAGGAAACTTGATTTCTGCTTTTATGACTCGTGGTGAGAATTTGGAGAAGTCACATGACCGCTTGCATACATTTTCTTTTATGTAAAATGGGCTTCATGTAACCTGCATAGCTCCCTCTAAGAAATGTTTCCGTATAATGAGTAAATGAGCAAATATTGCAATGCAAAGATTTTAACAATAGTTTATAGATGTATAATTCAAAACACAAACACTGTCATTGAAAGACTTCTTTCCTTGGAGAAAATGTATGTCACCTAATTTTTGGGGGGCCTCATTTTACTTTGGTCTCATCATCTCCTCTTAAAACATAATGAATATGGCATAGTAAAAAATAAAGCAAGGGACTTCCCTGGTGGCACAATGGTTAGGAATCTGCCTGCTAATGAAGGGGACATGGGTTCGAGCCCTGGTCTGGGAAGATCCCACATGCCGCAGAGCAACTAAGCCCGTGCGCCATGGCTGCTGACCCTGCGTTCTAGAGCCCGCGTGCCATAACTAATGAAGCCCACATGCATGAGCCCGTGCTCCGCAACAGGAGAAGCCACCACAATGAGAAGCCCGTGCACCACAATGAAGAGTAACCCCCACTTGCTGCAACTAGAGAAAGCCCACATGCAGCAACGAAGACACAACCAAAAAAAAAAAAAAAGCATGAAAATAAAAGCATAATGAAATTATGATAAATGTGAACAAAGCTAAGAAGAATATAAAAAAATTAACAAAATATTTTCCTTTCAAATTTGGCCTTGTAAAAAGTCTACGTTAATTATAAAAATTGTCAAGCATATTTCTAGTTGACCTTCCCCCCACCTCTCTATTGATTTCACCGTTAAGTTGTCGTATCTTTTTGGTCAGATCTCAGAAACCAGAAGTCAAGGGACTATGTCTAATTTCTCCTTTGTAATATCTCAATGCCTAAAACAATGCAGGTCCCTGTTATTTACTGAGGAAATACTGATGTTATTTGTTGCCTTGTAATGGAAGAGATTTAACTGCTAAATGATAATGTGACAATAAAAATTTTGCAGTCCAGCACTACATAATTATCAAGGGATCAATCCAAGAAGAAGATATAACAATTATAGATATATATGCACCCAACATAGGAACAATTCAATACATAAGGCAACTGCTAACAGCTATAAAAGAGGAAATCGACAGTAACACAATAAGAGTGGGGGACTTTAACACCTCACTTACACCAATGGACAGATCATACAGACAGAAAATTAATAAGGAAACACAAGCTTTAACTGACACAATAGACCAGATAGATTTAATTGATATTTATAGGACATTCCATCCAAAACAGCAGATTACACTTTCTTCTCAAGTGCACACAGAACATTCTCCAGGAGAGATCACATCTTGGGTCACAAATCAAGCCTCGGTAAATTTAAGAAAATTGAAATCACATCAAACATCTTTTCCGACCACAACGCTATGAGATTAGAAATCAATTACAGGGAAAAAACATAAACAACACAAACAAATGGATGCTAAACAATACGCTACTAAATAACGAAGAGATCACTGAAGAAATCAAAGAGGAAATCAAAAAATACCTAGAGACAAATGACAATGAAAACACGACGATCCAAAACCTATGGGATACAGCAAAAGCAGTTCTAAGAGAGAAGTTTATAGCAATACAAGCTTACCTCAAGAAACAAGAAAAATCTCAAATAAACAATCTAACCTTACACCTAAAGGAACTAGAGAAAGAAGAACAAACACAACCCAAAGTTAGTAGAAGGAAAGAAATCATAAAGATCGGAGCAGAAATAAATGAAATAGAAACAGAAAAAATAGCAAAGATCAATGAAACTAAAAGCTGGTTCTTTGAGAAGATAAACAAAATTGATAAACCGTTAGCCAGACTCATCAAGAAAAAGAAGGAGAGGACTCAAATCAATAAAATTAGAAATGAAAAAGAAGTTACAATGGACACCACAGAAATACACAGCATCCTAAAAGACTACTACAAGCAACTCTATGCCAATAAAATGGACAACCTGGAAGAAATGGAAAAATTCTTAGAAAGGTATAAACTTCCAAGATTGAACCAGGAAGAAATAGAAAACATGAACAGACCAATCACAAGTAATGCAACTGCAACTGTGATTTAAAATCTTCCAACAAAGAAAAGTCCAGGACCAGATGGCTTCACAGGTGAATTCTATCAAACATTTAGAGAAGAACTAACACCCATCCTTCTCAAACTCTTCCAAAAAATTGCAGAGGAAGGAACACTCCCAAACTCATTCTATGAGGCCACCATCACCCTGATACCAAAACCAGACAAAGATGCTACAAAAAAAGAAAATTACAGACCAATATCACTAATGAATATAGATGCAAAAATCCCCAACAAAATACTAACAAACAGACTCTAACAACACATTAAAAGGATCATACACCATGATCAAGTGAGATTTATCCCAGGGATGCAAGGACTCTTCAATATACACAAATCAATCAATGTGATACACCATATTAACAAATTGAAGAATAAAAACCATATGATCATCTCAATAGATGCAGAAAAAGCTTCTGACAAAATTCAACACCCATTTATGATAAAAACTCTCCAGAAAGTGGACATAGTGGGAACCTACCTCAACATAATAAAGGCCATATATGACAAACCCACAGCAAACATCATTCTCAATGGTGAAAAACTGAGAGCATTTTCTCTAAGATCAGGAACAAGACAAGGATGTCCACTCTCGCCACTGTTATTCAACATAGTTTTGGAAGTCCTAGCCTTGGCAATCAGAGAAGAAAAAGAAATAAAAGGAATACAAATTGGAAAAGAAGAAGTAAAACTGTCACTGTTTGCAGATGATATGATACTATACATAGAGAATCCTAAAGATGCCACCAGAAAACTACTAGAGCTAATCAATGAATTTGGTAAAGTTGCAGGATACAAAATTAATGCACAGAAATCTCTTGCATTCCTATACACTAACAATGAAAAATCAGAAAGGGAAATTAAGGAAACAATCCCATTCACCATTGCAACAAAAAGAATAAAATACCTAGGAATAAACCTACCTAAGGAGGTAAAAGACCTGTACTCAGAAAACTATAACACACTGATGAAAGAAATCAAAGATGACACAAACAGATGCAGAGATATACCATGTTCTTGGACTGGAAGAATCAATATTGTGAAAATGACTCTATTACCCAAAGCAATCTACACATTCAATGCAATCCCTATCAAATTACCAGTGGCATTTTTTACAGGACTAGAACAAAAAACTTAAAATTTGTATGGAGATACAAAAGACCCCAAATAGCCAAAGTAGTCTTGAGGGAAAAAAAATGGAGCTGGAGGAATCAGACTCCCTGACTTCAGACTATACTACAAAGCTACAGTAATCAAGACAATATGGTACTGGCACAAAAACAGAAATATAGATCAATGGAACAGGATAGAAAGCCCAGAGATAAACCCACACACCTATGGTCAACTAATCTATGACAAAGGAGGCAAGGATATACAATGGAGAAAAGACAGTCTCTTCAATAAGTGGTGCTGGGAAAACTGGACAGCTACACGGAAAAGAATGAAATTAGAACACTCCCTAACACCATACACAAAAATAAACTCAAAATGGATTAGAGACCTAAATGTAAGACTGGACACTATAAAACTCTTAGAGGAAAACATAGGAGGAACACTCTTTGACATAAATCACAGCAAGATCTTTTTTGATCCACCTCCTAGAGTAATGGCAATAAAAACAAAAATAAACAAATGGGACCTAATGAAACTTAAAAACTCTTGCAAAGCAAAGGAAACTACAAACAAGACAAAAAGACAACCCCCTGAATGAGAGAAAATATTTGCAAATGAATCAACGGACAAAGGATTAATCTCCAAAATATGCAAACAGCTCATGCAGCTCAATATTAAAAAAACAAACAACCTAATGAAAAAATGGGCAGAAGACCTAAATAGACATCTCTCCAAAGAAGACATACAGATGGTCAAGAGGCACATGAAAAGCTGCTCAACATCACTAATTATTAGAGAAATGCAAATCAAAACTACAATGAGGTATCACCTTGCACCAGGTAGAATGGGCATCATCAGATAACCTACAAACAACAAATGCTGGAGAGGGTGTGGAGAAAAGGGAACCCTCTTTCACTGTTGGTGGGAATGTCAATTGATACAGCCACTGTGGAGAACAGTAAGGAGGTTCCTTAAAAAACTAAAAATAGAATTACCATATGACCCAGCAATCCCACTACTGGGCATATAACCGGAGAAAACCATAATTCAAAAAGACACATGCACCCCAATATTCATTGCAGCACTCTTTACAATAGCCAGGTCATGGAAGCAACCTAAATGCCCATTGACAGACGAATGGATAAAGAAGATGTGGTACATATATACAATGGAAGATTACTCAGCCATAAAAAGGAATGAAATTAGGTCATTTGTAGAGACATGGATGGATCTGGAGACTGTCATACAGAGTGAAGTAAGTCAGAAAGAGAAAAAGAAATATCGTATATTAACGCATATATGTGGAACCTAGAAAAATGGTACAGATGAACCGGTTTGCAGGGCAGAAATAGAGACACAGATGCAGAGAACAAAGATATGGACACCAAGGGGGGGGAAATGGTGTGGGGGTGCTGGTGGTGGGATGAATTGGGCGATTGGGATTGACATGTATACACTGATGTGTGTAAAATTGATGACTAATAAGAACCTGCTGTATAAAAAATTAATAAAATTAAAAAAAAAAATTTTGCAGTCCAGGTAGAATTTTTTGTGGGTCTAATGATTTCTGAGAACCATAAAGCTCATTTAAAGCATCTTAGGCAATGACAAATATCTCATAATATTCATGAGGTCAGTTACATCATAACGAGACTTAGAAAACTGAACGAGTCACTAGAGTTTACACACCTAAATAAGTGCTGATCTTCAAAGTAGGGAGACTGTATGCTTTTTCCTGTGATGGCACCAGTACTCAAAATGGAATGGATCTTCCTCTGTGGGGAATTTTGTTCAGTGTCAGATTGCCATCTTTCAGGGCTTCATTACTTACAGTCACACAATGAGGGGAATGGTGTTTCTTTCCCCTCTTTTTCAAGCTACTTGAGTTATCGGCAAATAGGATGCTTTGTACAGGTGGCAATGGCACTCTACCAATTCCCATGTAATTGGAGTTAGAGATGGGCCTGCCTAAGAAAACAAACTTCCATAGAGCTGACTGAGATTGACATCGTTCTGGATGCTTTCAGGTGGGTTATTGTATCCTTAAAGCAACCCTTGGAGATAGGTGGTAATTTGCTCAAGAATGGGGGTGCATTTAGGGACATACACATGTATCCTGGGACACAGACATGTATCCTGGGACATAGACATGTATCCTGGGCCCTGAGTGATTACGGATGGGCTGTGCAAAGTCTGAAGCTGCTGACAGGTGTCCCTCCTGCTGAGGGTCACCTGGCACATTGCTGGCTGTTGCTGGGAGGCCCTCGAGGGACACAGCAAAACCACTACAGCTTCTTAGCACAGCAACAGGAAGCGGTCCCGAATGGCAGTGGTGTTTTGCTAGCTTTGGCCAAGGTCCCAGCCCACCTTGCAGGAGCCGGGACTAAAGGTGCTCACCTGGACAGGGGCCAGGCCATCCTGAGGAGTCTCTGCTTCTTGAAGCGAGGAACCTCCAGGAGTGGGGGACCCACTCTTTTCACTTTTCAATCTTCCCCAGATTTCTCACCCTCACCCCGTGGTCTAACTTCCTCCCAGCTCTTGTTTAAGGATAAACTTTATGGGTGGCCTCTTCAGAGCTTTGCTTTTTGACTCTTTCAAAGGAAAGAAGGAAAGAAGGAAAGAAAGAAAGAAAAGAAAGAAAGAAAAAGAAAGAAAGAAAGGAGGGAGGGAGGGGAAAAAGAAAAAGAAAACAGGTTTTGGCATTTAAAACAATTGGTACATGTTTAGGTCAGTTGGAAAAAATGTGATAGGAGAAAGGTAGGATCATGTACTCATGAAAACAGATTACAAAACAACTGTACAGTCAGTATAAGGTCATTTTCTGATCTAGAAGACTCTATATTAAATGTAACACTGCGGGTCTCTGGATGGTGGAAATGCAAACATTTTATTTATTTATTTTTGTATGTCTATTTTTTCTAAAGTTTTCGATGCACAGATCTTGCTTCTTTCTATATTAAAAAAAGATTACAGTTGACCTTTGAACAACATGGGTTTGAACTGCATGGGTCCACTTACACACAGATTGTTTTCAATAAATATAGTACCTGTATTTTCCACTTTACAGACCTTTAACTAAGGGTGGGGAAAAGTGTGTTCAATTATGGATGACAATATGTGGAATCAAAAGAACTAGGGTTGGAGTCCTGATTCTACCCAAACTGTTTTAGCTTCCTGCCCTTGGTTGAGTCATTTATCAATTCCTTTGTTATTAGTGAGGCAGAGATTACAGTATGCAGATTTTTGACTGCTAGGGAAGGGGTGGAGGGTCGACAACCCTTACCCCACATTGTTCAAGGGTCAACTGTATTTTAAAAATGATTGCACTGATACGTTTTTCCAATTGTGATAAAATATACGTAACATAAAATTTACTATTTTCACCATTTTATGTGTACAGTTCTGTGGTATTAAGTATGTTCACATTGTTGTGTAACCATCACCACTATGCATCTGTAGAACTGTTTTCATCTTCCCAGACTGAAACTCTGTATCCAATAAACAATAATTCACCATTTTCCCCCTCTCCCCAGCTCCTGGCAACCCCCATTCTACTTTCTGTCTCTCTGATTTTGACTATTCTAGGTACATCATCTAAATGGAATCAAAGGGTATTTCTCATTTTTGTGACTGGCTTATTTCACTTATTTCACTTTGCACTAAAAAGGAGCAACAAGAACTCACCCACACAGCCGATGGAGGTGAAAAGTGGTACAACCCTTTGGAAAGTAGTTTGCCATTCTCTTATAAAGTTGAAAATAAACATACCCCATGGCCCAGTAGTTTCTTTGCTGGATATATTCTCTAGAAAGGTGCATGCACTTGTGTACCAGGGGACAGTAATGTTCATGACAGCATTGCCCATAATAGCCCTGAACTAGAAACAACCCAAAAAGTCAACTGCAATAGGGCTTCCCTGGTGGCGCAGTGGTTAAGAATCCACCTGCCAATGCAGGGGACACGGGTTCAAGCCCTGGTCTGGGAAGATCCTACATGCTGCAGAGCAACTAAGCCCGTGTGCCACAACTACTGAGCCTGCCCTCTAGAGCCCGCGAGCCACAACTACTGAACCCGAGTGCCACAACTACTGAAGCCCACGCGCCTAGAGCGCGTGCTCCACAACAACAGAAGCCACCGCAATGAGAAGCCTGCGCACCGCAACGAAGAGTAGACCCCTCTCCCCAACCAGAGAAAAGCCTGCACGCAGCAATGAAGACCCAATGCAGCCAAAATAAAATAAATAATAAAATAAAGAAATTAAAATAAAAAAGATCTATGTATTAAAAAAAAAGTCAACTGGACAAATAAATTGTGACGTATTCGTTTGATGTAATACAGGGCTACAGCCATACACATCATGGATGAAACTCACGAACATGATGTTCAGTGAAAAAAGCCAGATTCAAAAGATTCCATATGATTGCTTCCATTTGTATTTGTTAGGCAAAAAATAGAGTGTGTCTTTAGGGAAGCATGTGTAGATGGCAAATATATAACAAAAAGCAAGGAGTGACTATCACAGGGTCAATACAAAGGGGTTATGAGTGGAAAGGAGCTTATGGGGGAGGGGAATTCTGCAGGGGGCATTGTCCTCTTTTCTGACTTAGGTGGTGGCTACTTTAGAATTTTTAAAAAGTATTATAGATTCGCAGGAAGATGCAAAGATAGTACAGAAGGTCCTGAATATGCTTCACCAAGTTTCCCCTAATAGTTATATCTTAAATGATTATAGTACAAATTGGCATTGGTGCAATGTACATATATAGTTCTATGTCATTTTATCATATGTATAGTTTCAATAATCCGCCACCAATACCACCATATAGAACTAATCATCACCACAAAGATCTCCCTGTGCAGTTGCTTTAAGTCACCATCCACATCCTCTCCCCACTATCCACGGCCCCTGGAAACCACAAATCTATTTTCCATCTCTATAATTTCATCATTTTGAGAATGTTTTATCAATGGAATTGAACATGTGACTTTTTGAGATTGACTTTTCCCAGTCAGCATAGTGCCTTTGAGATCTACCCACATTGCTGAACATGTCAATAGTTTGTTCCTTTTTATTGCTTAGTAGTTTTTTACCTTATGCATGTACCACAGTTTGGTCAGCCATTCACCTGTTGAAGGATATTTTGTTTTCAATTTTTTGCTATTATAGAGAAAGTTGCTGTGAAACCCAGTGTATAGGTTTTTATGTGGACATAAGTTTTCACTTCTCTGGGATAAAGCCCAGGAGTGCAATTGCTGGCTTGTATGGGAATTGTATATTTTATTTTACAAGAAGCTACCAAAGTGTTTTCCAGAGTGGCTTTTCCATTTTCCATTTCCACTAGGAATGTGTGAGAATCCAGTTTCTCTGCATCCTTGCCAGCATTTGGTATTGCCGTTATTTTTAACTGGAGCTATTTTGATAGGTGTGTAGTGATAGATCATCATGGTCCTAGTTTGCATTTCATTAGTGGCTAGTGTGATGTTGAACATCTCCAGAGCAGGGTGATGTTTTTTCCTCCAACTTAGATAGTAGATACTTTAGAATTGCCTGTAGCTTCCATACACAGCTCTGTGGTTGTTTCATATTTCACAATACAATAATTAAGAAAAAAAGAAGGAAGGAAGAGCACTGAGTTTAATATTTTGAGTTATTATTCCCCTACATCCACTTTTAAAAATATGGCAACCACGAGTAAGGCAATGAAGTCACCTGGCTAGTGCCAGGTAGCAGAGGGAATCAGGTGTGCCTGGTGTGAAGACTGCTATTTTCACCTGAGCACAGCACCTCCATGTAAAACAGGCTTCTGAAAACCAAACCTCCTTCCAAAGCAGACTGACATGGAGTAGTTCAAACAAGAAGACCAAACGCAGCCAAAAATCAATCAATAAATCATTATTTAAAAAAAAAGAAAAGAAAACACGCAGGGAACTATACTCCTGTAGTGGAAAAGAATCTGAAAAAGAATATATATATGTATATATATATGATTAAATTACTTTGCTGTACACTTGAAACTAACACAATGCTGTAAATTAACTATACCTCAATAAAAAAAAAAAAAAAGAAAACAACAGATTTGGCTTAGTATCTTATATTCGTTTTCTAGAGCTGCCATAACAAAGTACCAAAAACTGAGGGGCTGAAACAACAGAAATGTAAATGTCCCACAGTTCTGGAGCCTAGAAGTCCAAGATCAAAGAAATTAGATTCTTAGATTTTAGAAAGATGCTGAAGCAAAAAAAAAAAAAAAAAGTTTCTGGAGTCAATTTAACGTTATCCAGAAATTCAGGCATTCAAGGCACAACTTACTTTATTTTATTTTTTTAAAATATAAATTTATTTATTTATGTTTGGCTGCGTTGGGTCTTCATTGCTGTGCGTGAGCTTTCTCTAGTTGTGGCGAGCGGGGGCTGCTCTTCGTTGCGGTGCGCAGGCTTCTCATTGCGGTGTTTTCTCTTGTGGCGGAGCACGGGCTCTAGGTGTGCAGGCTTCAGTAGTTGTGGCTCGCAGGCTCTAGAGTGCAGGCTCAGTAGTTGTGGCGCACGGGCTCAGTTGCTCTGCGGCATGTAGGATCTTCCTGGACCAGGGCTCGAACCTGTGTCCCCTGCGTTGGCAGGTGGATTCTTAACCACTGCGCCACCAGGGAAGTCCCTCAAGGCACAATTTAAAATTCCAGTCTCCTGGAATTTTAAAGGTGTCCTGCAAATGGTCATTCTTGCTCCTGCACATTGGAGGAATTTTCTCTCTCATCCTCTTCACTCACCTGCTGTCTTTGACTCACTGAAATTAAACAGCACTGAGAAAAGCACTTTACATGTGTAACTTTTAACTCAACACAACAACCCAATGGATTCAGAGCCAATATTATTCCCATTTTACAGATGAGGCAACAAGGGTATAGAGAAGCTAAGTAACTTACCCCTCGTTTCAGAGTTAATTACCAGCAAACTAAGCTGTGAACACAGGTGGTCTGGTTCCAGAGTCTGTTGTCTTAGGCACTAAGCTGCACTACAGTTATTTCTTAGAAATTAAAACAACAACAACAGGTATAATAAAGTTTCACATCAATGTCAACAAAATAACTCTTTACAGTACCTTGGCATATGGTAGGTGCTGAATTTTCCCCCCAGCTTTATTGAGATATAATTGACATATAACATTGTGTAAGTTTTAAGATGTGCAACGTGATGACTTGATACACGTGTACATAGTGAAATGATTCCCACAATAATGTTACTTACGTCCATCACCTCACATAGTTATTTTTTTCCTTGTGGTGAGAACACTTAAAATCTGCTCTCTTAGCAACTTTCAAGTATACAATACAATTTTGTTAACTACAGTCACCAAGTTGCACATTAGATCCTCAGATTTAATTCTTAAGATCTGTTCATCTTATAATGGGAAGTTTGTACCCTTTGACCAACACCTCCCCATTTCTCCCAACTCCCCAACTCCTGGCACTACCAATCTACTCTCTGTTTCTATGCATTTGACTTTTTTAGATTCCACATCTAAGTGATCCCGTATAGTATTTGTCTTTCTTGTATGAATGTTATTCATCCTTTTTTCCCTTCTAATATCCCTGATCTTCCTTTGACTTATTATTTTACAAGGCAGACATATTTGGGAATCACAGAGTTAAAGATGACTATGTTTGTTTAGAAATTACGGAAACCATTGATATTGGCCAGTTGTTGGAATTTTTCTGTTGCTGGATTGATAAATGGCTTAAAAGATAAAAATTCTCTTGAAGAGAGTACACATTTTTCGATAATACTGCAACATCTCATTTGACCTGAGGCTAGGACAGTGCTGGAGACATGAAATAACATGGGCACAGACATGTCAATAGGATTTGCTTCAAGTTCTGAGTTCTGATATAATTCTGAACTTTGAAAAAAATATTATTTTTGCCCCCAATTTTATCTTTGGAAAATGAGACTTTTCCCAGGTCATGGCTAGATTTTGGTAATGTTAACTCAAGTTTTACGAAAAATTAAACTGAGAATGCCTCCTGGTGAAGGAGCCTGTTAGATCTGGGATTTGATTTTTCCTATTTACAAGCTAGTAAGTGAGCCCGTTACGGTTTCATGAGTGCTGGCAATAGACAAAGATTCCTGGGGTTGAGATATGGGACTTATTATTCATGGCAGAGCAAGCAGCGTGCACATCAGCATATTTGCTTCAGTTCTCTTTGCCCTTAGGTCCTATGGGGGTGATGTGATACAGCCCAGATGAATGCTGTCTCTGCAGTGGGGTTGAGATGCAGCTGAGAAACTCTGAGTTTGGGGAATCCACCGTTTTTAGAGCAAGCAGTAAGCAAGACTGCTCCGTGTCCCTGGGGAGATATTACCCCATCACTCAAGATCACCAGCTGAATAAAATACCCTGCCATGGACAAAGAGCAGACAGTGATGAGAAAACTTTTAGTAGAGGCTGGATTAGTGGCAAACCAACCGTTAGTGGGGATTAGGAAAAGCAGTGAGGAAATTTCACCAGCCATGTGGGTAAATGGCATGTAGCCTGATGTAGTGCCATAACAATTTGCAAAATTGTTCTGTAATAACTTGGAAGATAGGAAATGCTACTAATAAACTTTTGGATTTGGCTAAAGAAATCCCCAGGCAGAATGTTGTGTCAGTTTGTTGGTCCCAAATGCATATGATAAGACATAGGAAGAGACAGATGAGGTCAAAATGCAACTGTTTAGTTTGCAAGCAGAATTGAGAGAAAATATAATGTATCCAAGATGTGCTGGGATGGAAAATAAAATTGTTTATTATGCCCAGTGTCCACAGCAATTAAGATTCTCAAAATAAAATGAGGACTGGGGCCAATGTCCAAATTAAGTGTACAGCTATAACGTCACACTTAAGATTGTTGAATGATTTGAGGCAGTGCCAACTAGACTCTCTCAGTAGACAAAAGAGCATTGTTCTACTGTTGCCTGACTTATTACCCAAAATAGAAAGAGACCTGTCTCAAAACTAATGGTAAATGTGACTTTTGCTCCGTTGAGTAGACCCATATCAGAGTCATAGGAAATCCACAAAATTTTAAAGAGAGTGTTGCTGGCAAAAGCATTGTCAGCTGAGACTAAAAGGAACAAAGACAGTTCAAAATCAATCAACAAGCTCTGGGCTCCCATCTCTCTATAGGTAGGAGGCAGACTGAGAAAGCTATTTGGCTGCAAAGTGGGCCATTTCTGATGGAAAAGGGCTGAGCCAAGAGTCTTCCAGAAAAATGGATTGGATAGTTTGATACCCAGGGAGCAGCGATGGACCCTAATCAAGAAACCTTCCCTAGTTCTGGTTTAGGGGGACCTGGTAACATATGCCCAGCTGTATTTCAGAATTGCCATGGAATAGTGACTACTACGTACCTCCCAACCTTCCCTCTTGAATGGGAGAATCTACTGTGGTTATCCTGCCTTATTAATATATTTTGGGTGTGTAGGGGGTGGAAAACTTGCTTTTTTGCTGTGCAGGTGTCCATATTGAAAGGAGCTGCACCTGAGGATACATACCCAGGGAGCCTCATTTGGACCTGACACAGGTGATTAGATCTTAGACTTTGAGCGTGACGCCATTCTTGAATGAGACACGTGGGGTTCCTGGGCTGGGGGTGAGCATATTTTGCATGCGAGAGGAAAATAAATAATTGTGGTCAGATGGAAGATGATGGCAGCTTGAAAAAAAAAGTGAGCATAATATTTTACTGGCTATCTCATCAAAAAGTGGAGTTTATTGTTCTTCTCTTGAATGTGGACTGGCCTTCTGACTTGCTTTGACCTATGGAATGCAGCAGAAGTGATGTCGTATGGCTTTCTAGCCCAGGACTTGGGAAGTTTACAGCTTTAGCTCTCGTCCTTGGGAATGCTGCCTTATGTGAAAAGCACAAGTTGGCCTGCTGAAGATGTGTAACTCAGCCAAGACATAAATATGGATGTTTTATCCCATTGACCCTAGTTGAGCTGCCAGATAACTGCAGCCACAGTAGTGACCCCAGCAGAAAAGGTGATTGGTTTAGCCAACCAAATTGCTGATCTACAGAATCATGCATTACAACAGCAAAATAGCTGTTTTAAAGCCTCTACATTGGGACTTCGCGGGTGGCGCAGTGGTTAAGAATCCACCTCCAATGCAGAGAACACAGGTTCAAGCCCTGGTCTGGGAAGATCACACATGCTACAGAGTAATTAAGTCCATGTGCCACAACTACTGAAACCTGCATGCCTACAGCCCATGCTCCACAACAAGAGAAGCCACCACAGTGAGAACCCCGCGCACCGCAACAAAGAGTAGCCCCCACTTGCCGCAACTAAAGAAAGCCCGCGCGCAGCAAAGAAGACACAATGTAGCCAAAAAAAAGAAAAAAGAAAAAGAAAAAAGATAAAATAGAGGATCTCAGATTAAAATAGGGATTTTTGAGAGGGAGAAATTAGTATTTTTCTGCAAAATCTAGAACTTTCCAGTTTATACATCCCAGTGTCTTCAGGGGAGAACTTGGTTTTACCTTGTCAAATATTCTCTCTGCAACAGCTCTGATCACGTTTCAATAACCTCGTTTCTCTGTTATATATAAATCCTGTTTTTAATCTTGATTATATGATTAGCAGCCTTTGTACATGTTGATGTTACAGGACAGGGAAATGTCACGTTCTAGGACTTGCAGGAGTCCTTAGGATGGACTGCCAAGTGAGGGTTCTTGACTTCACACAGGAAACAATTCAAGAGCGAGCCAGAGTAAAGGGAAAGCAGGTATATTGAGAGAGATACACGTTCCATAGACAGAATGCGACCATCTCAGATAGTGAGAGTAGACCCAGGGCGTGGGGTAGTTGGTTTTTATGGACTGAGTAATTTCACAGGCTACCAAATGGGAGGAATATCCTTGCTATTTCAGGGAAGGGTGGGGATTTCCCAGGAATTGGGTCACTGCCCGCTTTTTGGCAGTCAGCAAGCAGCAGAACCAGACTTAGAACCTGTGACTTCAAATCCAATAGCCTTCTCTCAGTCCTACAACTATAATGTCCATTAGGTTGCTTTCTTGTGCCCCGTTAATTATGTTAAATTCAAAATCTTCAGTCTGTTATTAAAGCTTCTCCATAATCTGGGTTAACCCGTACCTTCCAGCCTCATCTCCTAAAGCTACCCTAGTGGAGAGTATGGTTGGCTCTCCCAAATCTATTCCTCTCCATTGAGTAGCAGCAGTGCATCCTGGGAGATTATCCTTCCTTCAGGGTGTGCTTGATTGTTATAAGAATAATTGAATCCTCTGACTAGAAATTGGTTCATAAACATGTGAGTATGATCCAACTCTGGCCAAGAGATGCTGAGTGTTGCTAGAGACTTCTAGGGAAGTTCTCTGTTCTTAAGAGAGCAACAGGAAGCTCTTCACTCTCTCTTGTTGGATGGGAATAAGGAGGTACATGGCTCCAGTGCCTGTGGGCAGCCTTTTTTCTTTCTTTCCTTTTTTTTTTTTTTTTTTTACCAAATGAGAAGACAGCAATTCATAGCACCTGCAGATAAGGGGGATAAAGCAAGAGCAGAGCAGAGCAGAGCAGAGAAATGGGTCTGGAATCTCCAGTTAAAAGAACCAACAAAATTCCTTATCATCTCAACCATTTTTCGGTTGGATTTCTATTGCTTGCAGCGCTAAGCATCTAAGAGATACAACTACCCAGATGCTTGGCTTACCCAGAATGCAGCAGCAAAACTATTGCAGTCACTATTTTTGTTTGTTTTGGAAATTTAAAATTATTTTTATTGTGGTATAATTTATACACAGATCTTAAGTGTTCAGTTGGATGAGTTTTGACAATTGAAACTGTGTACCCAAACCCAAAACAAAATACAGGACATTTCTCTCACCCTAGTTAAGTTCCCTCACATCCCTCTCTAGTCAATCCCCCAACCCCATCCCAGGCAACTGCTTTCTTTCTTTTTTTTTTTAATTTATTATTTTTGGCCGCTCCAGGTCTTAGTTGTGGCAGGCGGACTTCTTAGTTGCGGCATGCGAACTCTTAGTTGTGGCATGCATGCAGGATCTAGTTCCCCAACCAGGGATCGAACCTGGGCCCCCTGCATTGAGAGTGCAGAGTCTTACCCACTGGACCACCAGGGAAGTCCCCCCAGGCCACTACTTTCTGATTTCCAGCAACATGGATTTATTTGGCTTGCTTCTGAGCTGCTCATAAATGAAATCACACAGTATGAATTTTTTTGTTTGGCTTCTTTAGCTCGGTATAATATTTTTTGAGATCCATCCATGTGGTTGTGTGATCAGTAGTTCACTCCTTTTAATTGCTGAGTAGTATTCCATCATATGGGTGTACTACAATTCATTTTTCCATCTTCTATTGATGGACATTTGGGTAGTTTCCAGTTTTAGACTATTAAGAATAAGGCTCTCTACTGGGAAAATCTGTAGGAATGGAAATACTGGGCATTATACCCATTTTCAATTTCCACACAGAAAAACTTTGAATTCTAGACTATCGAGGTAGGAAACAAGTGGTACAACTACTTAGCTTAGAAACTTCACAAGATTATCCTGATCTCATCTTGTTTTGTTTTGTTTTTAAAGAAAAATTAATCATTATCAAAATATCAGAGGACATAATTAATATGTACCTAATTTGTACTCCAGGCACCTTACATCATATGTTATTGCCTAATGTTGTTTTTTACTAGCTATTTGATCTCAGATAAATTCCTTAACCTCCCAGATCCTCAGCTTCCTCATATGTAACATAAGGATTAAAAATAGCACTTACTTCATAGGGTTTTTGTGAGAATTAAATGAGGTAAGGTATATAAAGTACATATCACATTGCCTGACACACAAAGGTGCTCAGAAATAGTAACTATTATCATTATCATGATGTAGCATCTTACAATAACCCAACGAATTGAGAATTCATACCCCACTTTCAGAGGCAATATGCAATTTGTCCTAGTTATAGAACCAGGATTGGGATTCAAATTTCCATCTACATTGGCACCAGAGGCCAAGCTTCTTCCGCCACACTATTACAACAAGTTATGCTATTTTCATGGTGTATCTTATTTAACCTTTACGGCGATCTGGTTAGATGATTTATGCCAACATGGAAAGAAAAAGAAGGAAATAATATAATGAATTAGGAAAAAAAAAGTTTGAAACAAAGTCTCAGAGAAACATGGAGTAAAATTTGGTTTGCTGTGTTATTTTTCCCAAATAGTGAACCAGAGATACCCAGAGTACTTTTCAAGCTTTCTAGGGCTCCATGGGAGAACTTTGCAAGTAAAGACAGGATTTAGGAGGGTGTGTGTATGTGTGTGTTTTGTTTGTTTATACTTCCCTAAACATTTAACCATATATTCCACTTGTTTTTCTCTTACTTTTTCTCTTTCTTTAGTGCAATTGGTCCCCCCATTGTAATCATGGCAGGATTACAGATGGCATGTTCAAAGGGGCTTATGGGAAATTTTAATAAAAGGATTATTTATAAATGTGTGGGCAGTTAAAAACCAACAAGGCGTACTGAACATCTGTGAGGATAGAAAGAGTAGGAAGCCATTATGGCCCCTACACCAGGAAGGCAAGGGAATGGTGTGGTTACTACAATAGGGAGAATATTGCTCTGCCTGTAGGAAAGCACTGAGCAACAGCCGTTGGGGTCTTTGGTGGAGGGACTCAAGACACACATGATGACCTGGGAGGGTGGAAAGCAGGGAACTAAACACCCTGACCTCGCTGGGTCTATCCCTGATTTGTGCAGGGGATGGAGGAGGTGGGAGAGCGAACATGGTGGCTGTGTTTATTCAGGTATTTGTGAAAGAGGTGGGGGCAGTAGAGACACATTCTGAATGTGACTGTTGCAGTTAGACATTTTTCTCCACATCTGGACTCGAGCAGTTTTAGTAACTTGCCCAAGGTCCTAGAGCAAGTAAGTGAGGAAGAGTTGAGGGTTTATGTAGCTCGCTGGTTATTAATCCTGGCTGAATGTTAGTATCACCTGGGGAAGGGCTTAAAAATGACTGAAGTCGGGGGTTTCCCTTGTGGCAGTGGTTAAGAGTCTGCCTGCCAATGCAGGGGACATGGGTTTGAGCCCTGGTCCGGGAAGATCCCACATGCCGCAGAGCAACAAAGCCCATGCGCCACAACTACTGAGCCTGTGAGCCACAACTACTGAGCCTGCGTGCCACAACTACTGAAGACCGCGTGCCTAGAGCCTGTGCTCCGCAACAAGAGAAGCCACTGCAAGGAGAAGCCCGCGCACCACAAAGAAGAGTAGCCCCTGCTCGCCACAACTAGAGAAAGCCAGCGCACAGCAATGAAGACCCAACACAGCCAAAAATAAAAATAAATTAAAAATAAATAAGTTTATTTAAAAAAAAAAAGTACTGAAGTCAGAGCCCCATCCTTTGAGATTCCGATATAATTCATCTGGCTGGGGGCCCAGGCAGCGTATTAAAATCTCCCCCAGGTGATTCTAATATGCAGCCGGGGTTGGAAAACCATGGTCTGGCTGAGCTCCAATATGTGTGCTGTTTTCACTGTAATGTGAGCTGCTCTGGGCGCAGAGCTAGTGACAAAGAAATCACTGACCTGAGGGAACCCACAGTCTAATGCTAAGCAAACCATGACAACAAAGGGATGTGAGATGCTGGATGCAGTTTGGAGGAGTGAGGGGAGACTCCTCAGAGATCAAGCTTGAGCAGAGCTGTTGGTAGGTTTTCCCACGTGCTGGTCATTGCTCCAAGCACTTAATAGTATTAGCTAATTTAATTCTTATCACCACCCTGTGAGTAGGTGCTATTATTAATTAATTATTTTAACCAACAACCATTATTCATTAAATGAACATAATTTAGATCTCATTACCTCCATTCTACACTTGAGGACGTTAAGACACAGGAGAGATTAAGTGTCTTGCTGAAGGTCACATAGAGGTATAAGTGGGCTTGAACCCAAGCAGGTTGGCCTGAGATCCCACCTGCATTAATACTATACGAATTAGCAAAAGTGACACTGGGGGTCAGAGAGAGAAGAGAGCAGACAGAAGGTAGAGCAAGTGGTATTCCAGGCAGAATCTTTGCTGGTTGGAGCTCGGTGGGGAGTTGGGGGGGCGGGGGGGGGGGGCGGGGGTTGGGGGCAGAAGGGGAGGCAGGTACCCCACACCACTTTCCAGGGATGAGGCTGCATCGTGATTTTTATTCTCAGGGCAGTAAACAGCCATGAGAGCGTGACTTGGTCAGATTGGCATTTTAGAGCCGGAGAAAGGATGGGACTCTAGCCCAGCAGGAAATGGAGGTAGGCGGGGGCCGTGGGGAACGCGGAAGGAGAAACAGGTTTGGGTTTGGCTTCAGGAAGCGGGAAAGGTTGAAACAATACCGAAGCAGAAATGCGGTAGAATTAGTTCTCAACTGCACGAGTGGGTGAGGCATTCCACAAGTTATTTATGTTTATAATAAAGCACTGAAGTTTGCTAACGATTTCCTCAAGTTAGAATGCAATCTAGCATCTTCCACGATAGCCTCATAACTGTGATACCCTTCCTTGTTTGGGGGAGACAAGTATGGGATGATGGGCAAAGCCCTGAGTTGCAGTCCGAAAATGGAAGAAGGCAAAGGTAGATACGAACACGTTAAAAATCTGCAAAATATATGTCATCTTTTTTGTTTTTTTAATGTTGAAAAAATTTTAAATTTTTATGTCATCTTATTAAAAAATGAGGTTTCTTTATGCATGTGTTTCAAGATTTAAATCTGTGTGATTTATCACCTTTGGTCTGGAAAGTCTGGAAAAATAAGTCAAGACATTTTAAAAACAAAGTTCATTTTTGGGGTGTAATCTGATCAGTCGTGTTTATTTTTCCTTAGTCTCAAAAGGTATGAGAAACAAAAACTTTCTCCCTCACCAGGAAAGGAATGGAGAGGCGGGAGATGAGGAGGTGGAGGTTTGGTGGCAGCTCAGGGCCTTTAGAAACACATAGCAGGGTTCTTTCCTGGAGGAAAGTACCTGCTGGTACTTTTTTTTTTTTTAGTTGAAGTATAGTTGATTTACAATGTTGTGTTATGTTCAGGTATACAGCAAAGTGATTCAGTTTAATATATATTCCATATATATATGGAAAAGATACATATTCTTTCTTTTTTTTTTTTTTAAGATACATATTCTTTTTCAGATTCTTTTCCATTATAGATTATTACAAGATATTGAATATAGTTCCCTGTGCTATACAGTAGGTCCTTGCCTGCTGGTACATTTTATTAAAAAAATTTTTTTCAATATATTTTTTCAATTTTATCTTTTTACTGAAGTATTTTTGATTTACAATGTTGTGTTAGTTACAGGTATACAGCAAAAGTGATTCAGTTTTTTATATATAGATATATATAATCTCTCTATCTATCTAAATATCTATCTATATATCTATTCTTTTTCAGATTCTTTTCCCTTATAGGTACTACAAAATATTGAGTATAGTTCTCTATGCTATCGTAGATCCTTGTTGGTTATTTATTTTATATATAGTAGTGTGTATATATTAATCCCAAGCTCCTAATTTATCCACCCCCTCCCCCCTGCACTGCTGGTACATTTTACCATGGGCATCATTGAGGATGGCCAAGGCTGGCAGCAGTGATGTGTGCTGGGGAAGATTCTGCACTCCACCGGTGGGCAACAGAGGTACCCCTGCATCTGCCTGATATCAAAGAGGACCTGGGCAACATCCCAGAGGGAGCCCCAGCACCTCTTTCCTGGTTTCTGGCACCAGGAGTCTTATGTAATTCAGTGGAATATGGAGAGATCCTCTCCTGACCAGGGTCACCAGCCTCATGAGGGGGTGGGCCCAGTGGGGGCTCTAAGGAATTTACCTGATTTAGAAAAAGAGAGAAATGTCAAGTTTCTCATACTCAAGTGTTGAGGAGAAAAGTCTCACTTGCCACGGAGAAGGGAAAGCTTTTTTTTTTTTTTTTTTTTTTTTTTTTTTGTGCTGAGCCTGGAGGCAAAGGCTTAAGGGTGGGAGTGATAGAGGTCAATTTCCTCTTGGAGGTCAGGCCCAGAGGTTGAAATCTTAGCATAAAGAAATTTAAGGTCTGGAGGAGTGAAGATGGCGGAGTAGAAAGACATGCACTCACTCCCTCTTGCAAGAGCACCAGAATCACAACTAACTGCTGAACAATCATCAACAGAAAGACACTGGAACTCACCAAAAAAGATACCCCACACCCAAAGACAACGGAGAAGCCACAGTGAGACGGTAGGAGGGGCACAATCACAATAAAATCAAATCCCATAACTGCTGGGTGGGTGACTCACAAACTGGAGAACACTTATACCACCGAAGTCCACCCACTGGAGTGAAGGTTCTGAGCCCCACGTCAGGCTTCCCAACCTGGGGGTCTGGCAATGGGAGGAGGAATTCCTAAAGAATCAGACTTTGAAGGCTAGCAGGATTTGATTGCAGGACTTCGACAGGACTGAGGGAAACAGAGACTCCACTCTTGGAGGGCACACACAGGGTAGTGTGTGCATTGGGACCCAGTGGAGGAGCAGCGACCCCATGGGAGACTGAACCAGACCTACCTGCTAGTGTTGGAGGGTCTCCTGCAGAGGCAGGGGGCGGCTGTGGCTCACCGTGGGGACAAGGACATTGGCAGCAGAAGTTCTGAGAAGTACTCCTTGGCGTGAGCCCTCCCAGAGTCCTCCATTAGTCCCACCAAAGAGCCGGGTAGGCTCCAGTGTTGGGTGACCTCAGGCCAAACAACCAACAGGGAGGGAACCCAGCCCCACCCATCAGCAGACAAGTGGATTAAAAGTTTTACTGAGCTCTGCCCACCAGAGCAACATCCAGCTCTACCCACCACCAGTCCATCCCATCAGGAAGCTTGCACAAGACTCTTAGATAGCCTCATCCACCAGAGTGCACACAGCAGAAGCAAGAAGAACTACAATTCTGCAGCCTCTGGAAGGAGAACCACATCCACAGGAAGATAGACAAGATGAAAAGGCAGAGGACTTTGTACCAGATGAAGGAACAAGATAAAACCCCAGAAAAACAACTAAATGAAGTGGAGATAGGCAACCTTCCAGAAAAAGAATTCAGAATAATGATAGTGAAGATGATCCAGGACCTCAGAAAAAGAATGGAGGCAAAGATCGAGAAGATGCAAGAAATGTTTAACAAACACCTAGAAGAATTAAAGAACAAACAAACAGAGATGAACAATACAATAACTGAAATGAAAAATACTCTTGTAGGAATCAATAGCAGAATAACTGAGGCAGAAGAACGGATAAGTGACCTGGAAGACAGAATGGTGGAATTCACTGCCACAGAAAAGAATAAAGAAAAAAGAATGAACAGAAATGAAGACAGCCTAAGAGACCTCAGGGACAACATTAAACACAACAGTATTCGCATTACAGGGGTCCCAGAAGGAGAAGAGAGAGAGAAAGGACCCCAAAAAATATTTGAAGAGATTATAGTTGAAAACTTCCCTAACATGGGAAAGGAAATAGCCACCCAAGTCCAGGAAGTGCAGAGAGTCCCAGGCAGGATAAACCCAAGGAGAAACACGCCGAGACACATAGTAATCAAATTGACAAAAATTAAAGACAAAGAAAAATTACTGAAAGCAACAAGGGAAAAGCGACAAATAACATACAAGGAAACTCCCATAAGGTTAACAGCTGATATCTCAGCAGAAACTCTACAAGCCAGAAGGCAGTGGCATGATATATTTTAAATGATGAAAGGGAAGAACCTACAACCAAGATTACTCTACCCGGCAAGGATCTCATTCAGATTTGATGGAGAAATCAAAAGCTTTACAGACAAGCAAAAGCTAAGAGAATTCAGTACCACCAAACCAGCTCTACAACAAATGCTAAAGGAACTTCTCTAAGTGGGAAACACAAGAGAAGAAAAGAACCTACAAAAACAAACCCATAACAATTAAGAAAATGGTAATAGGAACACACATATTGATAATACCTTAAATGTGAATGGATTAAATGTGCCAACCAAAAGACACAGGCTCACTGAATGGATACAAAAACAAGACCCATATATATGCTGTCTACAAGAGACCCACTTCAGACCTAGGGACACATACAGACAGAAAGTGACGGGATGGAAAAAGATATTCCATGCAAATGGAAATCAAAAGAAAGCTGGAGTAGCAATACTCATATCAGATAAAATAGACTTTAAAATAAAGGATGTTACAAGAGGCAAGGAAGGACACTACATAATGATCAAGGGATCAATCCAAGAAGAAGATATAACAATTATAGATATATATGCACCCAACATAGGAGCAATTCAATACATAAGGCAACTGCTAACAGCTATAAAAGAGGAAATCGACAGGAACACAATAATAGTGGGGGGACTTTAGCACCTCACTTACACCAATGGACAGATCATCCAGACAGAAAATTAATAAGGAAACACAGCTTTAAATGACACAATAGACCAGATAGATTTAACTGATATTTATAGGACATTCCATCCAAAAACAGCAGATTACACTTTCTTCTCAAGTGTGCATGGAACATTCTCCAGGATTCATCACATCTTGGGTCACAAATCAAGCCTCAGTAAATTTAAGAAAACTGAAATCATATCAAGCATCTTTTCTGACCACAACGCTATGAGATTAGAAATCATTTACAGGGAAAAAAACGTAAAAAGACACAAACACATAGAGGATAAACAATACGTTACTAAATAACCAAGAGATCACTGAAGAAATCAAAGAGGAAAACAAAAAATACCTAGAGACAGATTACAACAAAAACACAATGATCCAAAACCTATGGGATGCAGTAAAAGTAGTTCTAAGAGAGAATTTTATAGCAATACAAGCCTACCTCAAGAAACAAGAAAAACCTCAAATAAACAATTTAACCTTACACCTAAAGGAACTAGAGAAAGAAGAATAAAAAAAACCCAAAGTTAGTAGAAGGAAAGAAATCATAAAGATCAGAGCAGAAATAAGTGAAATAGAAACAAAGAAGATAATAGCAAAGATCAATAAAACTAAAAGCTGGTTCTTTGAGAAGATAAACAAAATTGATAAACCATTAGCCAGACTCATGAAAAAAAAGAGGGAGAGGACTCAAATCAAGAAAATTAGAAATGAAAAAGGAGAAGTTACAACGGCCACCGCAGAAATCCAAACCATCCTAAGAGACTACTACAAACGACTCTGTGACAATAAAATGGACATCCTGGAAGAAATGGACAAATTGTTAGAAAGGTATAACCTTCCAGGATTGAACCAGGAAGAAATAGAAAATATGAACAGACCAATCACAAGTAATGCAACTGCAACTGTGATTTAAAATCTTCCAACAAAGAAAAGCCCAGGACCAGATGGCTTCACAGGTGAATTCTATCAAACATTTAGAGAAGAACTAACACCCGTCCTACTCAAACTCTTGCAAAAAATTGCAGAGGAAGGAACACCCCCAAACTCATTCTATGAGGCCACCATCACCCTGATTCCAAAACCAGACAAAGATACTACAAAAAAAGAGAACTACAGACCAATATCAGTGATGAATATAGATGCAAAAATCCTCAACAAAATACTAGCAAACAGACTCCAACAACACATTCAAAGGATCATACACCATGATCAAGTGGGATTTATCCCAGGAATATAAGGATTCTTCAATATATGCAAATCAATCAATGTGATACACCATATTAACAAACTGAAGAATAAAAACCATATGATCATCTCAATAGATGCAGAAAAAGCTTTTGACAATATTCAACACCCATATATGATAAAAACTCTCCAGAAAGTGGACATAGTGGGAAGCTACCTCAACATAATAAAGGCCATATACGACAAACCCACAACAAACGTCATTCTCAATGGTGAAAAACCGAAAGCATTTCCTCTAAGATCAGGAACAAGACAAGGATGTCCACTCTCGCCACTGTTATTCAACATAGTTTTAGAAGTCCTAGCCACGGCAATCAGAGAAGAAAAAGAAATAAAAGGAATACAAATTGGAAAAGAAGTAAAACTATCACTGTTTGCAGATGACATGATACTATACATAGAGAATCCTAAAGTTGCCACCAGAAAACTATTAGAGCTAACCAATGAATTTGGTAAAGTTGCAGGGTACAAAATTAATGCACAGAAATCTCTTGCATTCCTATACACTAACAACGACAGATCAGAAAGAGAAATTAAGGAAACATTCATCAATTAAGGAAACATTCACCATTGCAACAGAAAGAATAAAATACCTAGGAATAAACCTACCCATGGAGACAAAAGACCTGTATGCAGAAAACTACAAGACACTGATGAAAGAAATTAAAGATGATACAACAGATGGAGAGATATATCATGTTCTTGGATTGGAAGAATCAATATTGTGAAAATGACTATACTACCCAAAGCAATCTACAGATTCAATACAATCCCTATCAAATTACCAATGGCATGTTTTACAGAACTAGAACAAAAAATCTTAAAATTTGTATGGAGACACAAAAGACCCCGAATAGCCAAAGCAGTCTTGAGGGATAAAAACAGAGCTGGAGGAATCAGACTCCCTGACTTCAGACAATACTACAAAGCTACAGAAATCAAGACAATATGGTACTAGCACAAAAACAGAAATACAGATCAATGGAACAGGATAGAAAGCCCAGAGATAAAACCATGCACCTATGGTCAACTAATCTATGACAAAGGAGGCAAGGATATACAATGGAGAAAAGACAGCCTCTTCAATAAGTGGTGCTGGGAAAAGTGGACAGCTACATGTAAAAGAAAGAAATTAGAACACTCCCTAACACCATACACAAAAATAAACTCAAAATGGATTAGAGACCTAAATGTAAGACTGGACACTATAAAACTCTTAGAGGAAAACATAGGAGGAACACTCTTTAACATAAATCACAGCAAGATCTTTTTTGATCCACCTCTTAGAGTAATGGAAATAAAACCAAACATAAACATATGGGACCTAATGAAACTTAAAAGTTTTTGCACAGCAAAGGAAACTACAAACAAGACGAAAAGACAACCTTCAGAATGGGAGAGAATATTTGCAAACGAATCAACGGACAAAGGATTAATCTCCAAAATATATAAAAAGCTCATGCAGCTCAATATTAAATGAACAAACAACCCAATCCAAAAACGGGCAGAAGACCTAAACAGACATTTCATCAAAGAAGTCACACAGATAGCCAAGAAGCACATGAAAAGCTGCTCAACATCACTGATTACTAGAGAAATGCAAATCAAAACTACAATGAGGTATCACCTCGCACCAGTCAGAATGGCCATCATCAAAAAATCTACAAACAATAAATGCTGGAGAGGGTGTGGAGAAAAGGGAACCCTCTTGCATTGTTGGTGGGAATGTCAATTGATACAGCCACTATGGAGAACAGTATGGAGGTTCCTTAAAAAACCAAAAATAGAATTACCATATGACCCAGCAATCCCACTACTGGGCATATCCCCAGAGAAAACCATAATTCAAAAAGTCACATGCACCCCAAAGTTCATTGCAGCACTATTTACAATAGCCAGGACATGGAAGCAACCTAAATGCCCATCGACAGACGAATGGATAAAGAAGATGTGGTACATATATACAATGGAATGTTACTCAGCCATAAAAAGGAACGAAATTGGGTCATTTGTAGAGACGTGGACGGATCTGGAGACTGTCATACAGAGTGAAGTTAAGTCAGAAAGAGAAAAACAAATATCATATATTAACGCATATATGTGGAACCTAGAAAAATGGTACAGATGAACCAGTTTGCAGGGCAGAAATAGAGACACAGATGTAGAGAACAAACGTATGGACACCAAGGGGGGAAAGTGGTGGGGGGAAGGTGGTGGGATGAACGGCGGATTGGGGTTGACATATATGCACTAATAGCGATAAAATGGATAACTAATAAGAACTTGCTGTATAAAAAATAAATAAAATTCAAAAAAAATCAAAAATAAAAAAATAAAATCATAAAAAAAGAAATTTAAGATCTGGTAGAAGTGGGGCTGAGATAAGCTAAAGGAATGTGAGATCAGATTTGTAACATCAGTTTAAGTTGGAATTCGATATGCATTCAGAAAGCTCTACAAAAACGAATTCTAAGATTTGCAAAAGTGCCTATTAGGAGGAAGAAATGGACCCACCCCATCTTCCCACCTGAACCACACACTCCTCTCCCTCAGGCACCAGCAGGAGGTACCTGATGATTACCTTGTGGTGAAAATGTAATTACCTTTATTTCTTTCTCAAGTCATCACAACCAATGAGATGGTTTCCCATCCAGGCCCCAGATGAATGAAATCAATGGATTACAAGCTTAAATCAGTATTTTGGTTTAAACTTTCCAGTTCGCAGCCCACAAGTTATCTCAGGGCTTGGACCTCCTCCCAGGGATGGAGAGGTTTTTTTCTTTTAAATTAATTGATTGGATGTAGGTTGAAGGACTGTGTGAACAGACCTCTTTGTGTAAAATAATGAAAGCAACATTGACCCTGCCTCTGAGGTTGTTGAGGAATGTTAACAGGAGGTGATTGCAAAGGCCCAAAGGCACAGAGGCCTCATATGAATTCTAAGAGGCCTCTTTTGCTCACAAAAAGGCAGGAAAATATTTTAATCTTCTTGAGTGCAAAACAGAGATCTGATTTTACCTCCTCAAGGCAAAAATAATCTCATATGGCCATAAATATGCAAAATGACTTTCCTTTTGCTCCAACTAATTGCTATAGAATAGATGAGCTATTTCTTACATGGATGGAAAGGTAGAATGAATTGTGTAAAAAAGCGCTAGTTTCTAACTACCTGGAATCAACATGGAATATTTTTGTTATATTTGTCATTTTGTTTTTTTAACGAAATTAAGTATTATAGATAAACGTTAAGTGACATTTGACCTTATGTCCCATTCTTGTTTCCATCACCACTACTATGAGTTTTGTACATATTTGCTCACTTCTTTATCTTCTTTTCATATATTTATTTATCTACAACCAATATATAAAACTGTTCTGTGAACAGGTTATTTCTTTCAATTTATATAAGTGATGTTATACAATACATTTGATCTACATGTAGATTTTTCCACTCAACACTGTTTTTTAAACATATCCATATTCATACAGATAGATCTGGTTCTTTTTTTGGCTGTACCTCATGGCTTGTGGGATTTTAGTTCCCCAACCAGGGATCAAACCCGGGCCCTTGGCAGTGAGTGCAGAGTCCTAATCACTGGACCGCCAGGGAATTCCCTCTAATTCATTCTTTTTAGCAGCTGTACTGTACAATGAATGTACCTTATTTTATGCATCAATTTCCCTATTACTTCAACAGTCTTGCCATTATAAACAATGAACTTCAATGAACATCTGTGTGTGTTTCCTTGTGCAAATGTGTGGTGGCTTCTCTGTGTTATATATTGGAAATGAAATTTCGAGGTTGTACAGTCATGCATTTTCAATTTTTTAAGAGTCTACCAAAGTTTTTATATCAATAAATCCTTTACCAGAGGTATCTTAGACTGTTAGGAACCCATTTCCCTCAATATACAAAAGTTAGGTAATTTGGAATCATTTAAACCCAAAGTCTCTACAGCCTCAATGAAACCTAAACCCTTACAATGGACAACTAAACTCTACCAACAAAGTCCTTTCCCATCTCCCCAACCTCATGTCCAGTTGTAGTAGAGAGGGCAGACTAGAACTTGATAAAGCTGTGATTGGTGACAAAGCAGCCATCACTTTTGTTAGTTTGGAAGGGGAATGTTTGGTGTTTTGTGGGTAGCAGACCAACCTTGTTTTTGTCTTTACTTACACACAACTTAGTTGTGGGCTTATTTTGTCTCACTTCGTCGCAGTCACATAATGACCTTGTCTAATGTTAGTATCCTGTGAGATGGTTTATGTCCAACAGGAGAACACCATGGTCTAGCTGTGTCAGACTAGTTTCCAGATGTACAGGAACTTTATTTTTTAAGCTTTGCTAACAAAACACAGAAATCCTCTGCTATGGGCTGAGAATTTATTTGTTGAAGTCCTAACCCCCAACGTGACTACATTTGGAGATAAGACCTTTAAAGAAGGAATTAAGGTTAAATGAGTTCACAAGGGTAGGGTCCTGACCTGATAAGATTAGTGCCCTTATAGCAAGAGATACCAGAGAGCTTGCTCTCACCCTCCACAGGCGTGTACTGAGGAGAGGTCACGTGAGCACATGGTGGGAAGGAGGCCATCTATAAGCCAGGAAGAGAGCCTCACCAGGGACTGAATTGGCTGGCACTGAATCGACCTGGAATTTCCCAGCCTCAGAATTGTGAGAAAATACATTTCTGTTGTTTAAGTCCTCCCCTCTGTGGTATTTCATTATGACAGCCTGAGGAGACTCATACACCCATATTTCCCTGCTCTTCCTGGTTCTTCTCCCCACCAGCAACCATTTAAGACAGTTTTAACTGTTTCTTCTGACATTTATTGTGTCCTGTATTTTTGAATTCCATATGGTGCTATCTTATGACTCATCAATTTTATTTATTTATTTATTTATTTTTAATTTATTTTATTTTTGGCTGCATTGGGTCTTCTTTGTTGCACACAGGCTTTCTCTGGTTGCTGCAAGCGGCGGCTGCTCTTCGTTGTGGTGTGCAGGCTTCTCATTGTGGTGGCTTCTCTTGTTGTGGAGCACGGACTCTAGGTGCGCAGGCTTCAGTAGTTGTGGCTCTCAGGCTCTAGAGCGCAGACTCAGTAGTTGTGGTGTGCGGCCTTAGCTGCTCCGCGGCCTGTGGGATCTTCCCGGGCCAGGGCTCAAACCCGTGTCCCCTGCATTGGCAGGTGTATTCTTAACCACTGCACCACCAGGGAAACCCTGACTCATCAATTTTAGACATTGTCTATCAATTTCCCATGATGGTAGATAAGTATTTAGCTTTGTTGTACTTCATCCTCTCCCCTATCCTCCCACTGTCGTTACAACTTTTGGTTAAATAAATATGTGGAATTTACATTATTTTCTTAATTATTGGGAAAACTGTCAGGACAACACATCTTGCCATAGTAAGTGCAGGTCTCCCCTGCAGGGGCAAGTTATCATGTGGAAAACAAGAATTGTATCCCAAAACAAGAGTAACAGAAAGAGTGAGTAATGGTGGCTAAGTCAGTAATGTTCATTACTTTTCCCAAAGATCCATCAGATAACATATTCCTATACCCTAGGGAATGGTAGGTAAGGAAGAAAAAAGAGGCCAGGAAAAATTCTTCCTGTATTTTTGCCACCAAGTGAATGAAAAGGAGTTCCCTCCCTTTAATGGAAAACTGAGGGGGGCAGGGGGAGGAAATAAATGCTTCCTTCTCTACAGGAGCCTGCAGCAATGTTGGGGACTCAGCATGGACCTGAGGCTTCCCAGTACCCCTAGGTCAACTCAAGTATCCAATGGTAGCTGAGTATGGCAAGTAGGTACCAAGGAATGAGCAGTTTAGGAAGTTCAAAGTGAAATGTGAGGCAGGTCAGATTCCACAGTCACTTGCCCTTTGAATTGGACTCCACCATTAATCTGCCATGTTCAGTGTCCTGCTAAACAATAGACTTGAAAAAATGATGCACACACAGCCTTAAATTTGCTGAGCTCTTCTCACACTCAGGCGAGCTCATTTCAGAGCATTCAGACTGTACCACAATTAGCTGCTGACACTATCCTAAAATAATATTAAGCCAGGCCAGTAATTATACACTGGAAGAAACTATGTATAGAAAAGCTCATTAACTTGTGGAGTGGTGCAAGTTTCTGAAGTGGGAGCCTTTCCAACAGGATGGTAGTGCTCCTGTTGGTATGGTTGAAAATCCAACTGCAAATCCTTAGCTAAATATTTAACAACATCCCGCTGGAAAAGCACCAAAGAAGTTTTCAGGGTTTATGGGTCAAGCGATAAAAAGGGTCAAGTCGCTCCCAAGTTTACCTGTAGGTGGCACTGTAAGAGTAGTCAAGGGAAGACCTACACTAACCACCAGGCTTATAAAAGTGACCACAGTCATCAGTCAGGGTGTCATCATCGTCATCATCATCGTCATCATAACTGTCATCATCGTTGTCGTCGTCATCTTTACAGTCACCATTAGCACTGTTCATTTAGCAATGCATTGCGTGTGGCGTAGTCCTAGATCCCATTTCCCACTATTCTGTAATGACAGACTTCTACTCCAAGGGAGGTTTATCTCGCATGTGTATGCATTTGGCTCTGGAGTCTCACCTCTGAGCCTTTGCTTCTGTGGTGTCCCTTGGCTGGGATGCTCTGCCATGACCCTCCCTGCTTTGTTAGGAGGAAGTGTTCTTCGTGAGTCATCACCACTCCACTCAGGTTCCTGAGATCCAGCTCAGGGAGGGCTTCTGTCAACCACACAACCTTCATCTAGAGAAGCTTTGTCCTGCTTCCCTGTTACTTCTCACCCTAGTGAGGGCTTTGCATCTCCCTTCTAACCCCAGAGTCCACCTCACACTGGTCAGAATGGCCATCGTTAAAAAGTCTACAAATAACAAGTGCTGGAGAGGGTGTGGAGAAAATGCAACCCTCTTACGCTGTTGGTGGGAATGTAAATTGGTGCAGCCACTCTGGAGAACAGTATGGAGATTCCTTAAAAAACTAAAAACGGAGTTGCCATATGATCCAGCAATCCCACTCCTGGGCATATACCCAGACAAAACTATAATTTGAAAAGATACATGCACCCCTATGTTCATAGAAGCACTATTTACGATAGCCAAGACTTGGAAGCAACCTAAATGTCCATTGACAATGAATGCATAAAAAAGATGTGGTGTATATATACAATGGAAGGTTAGCCATCAAAAACAATGAGATAATGCCATTTGCAGCAACATGGATGCACATAAAGATGATCATACTGAGCGAAGTAAGTCAGAAAGAGAAAGACAAATACCATATGATATCACTTATATGTGGAATCTAAAATATGACACAGGGACTTCCCTGGTGGTGCAGTGGTTAAGAATTCGCGTGCCAATGCAGGGGACACGGGTTCGATCCCTAGTCCTGGAAGATCCCACATGCTGCGGAGCAACCAAGCCCATGCACCACAACTACTGAGCCTGCGCTCTAGAGCCCGTGAGCCACAACTACTGAGCCCACGTGCCAGAACTACTGAAGCCCCCATGCCTAGAGCCTGTGCTCCTTAACAAGAGGAACCACCGCAATGAGAAGCCCGTGCACCACAACAAAGAGTAGCCCCCATTCACCACAACTAGAGAAAGCCCGCTCGCAGCAACGAAGACCCAATGCAGCCAAAAATAAATAAATAAATAAATAAATAAATAAATAAATAAATAGTTTAAAAAAACTGTAAAAAAAAATACGACACAGATCAACATATCTACGAAACAAAAACAGACTCACAGACACCAAGAATGGACTTGTGGTTGCCAAGAGGGAGGGAGGATCCAGGAGGGATGGATTGGGAGTTTGGGATTAGCAGAAGCCAACTACTATATATAAGATGGGTAAACAGCAAGGTCCTACTATATAGCACAGGGAACTATATTCAATATCCTGTGACAAACCATAATGGAAAAGAACATAAAAAAGAATATATATGTATACTATAACTGAGTCACTTTGCTGTACAGAAGAAATGAACACATTATAAATTAACTATACTTCAATAAATTTAAAAAATTAAAAAAAATAAAGTCAGAGTCTAAAATAAGTCATAAACAACTGTCTCCTGTCTCTCTGTTTTGTTTATAGCCAATGCCCCACCCAGCTCTCCAGAGTGGAAGGTAGCTCCTGGCCACCTTTGCCCATTCTTTGACTGCAGTCACCTGCCCTTCCTCCATACACAGAGTGTTTTCCACTGTCACTCTCTTGACATTGCTTGTGAGCCTCCAGAATTCAGGGGCTTTGTCTTATCTTTTGTTATATCCCCAAAGTCGGACACATATTAAGTTCTCAACACATATGTGGTGAATGAATGAATGAAAGCAGGAGAAGATTAAGTAAAAAACCCCATAATGCACTTTCTTAAAGGCCAGGATGCAGAGAAGAAGAGAAATTTCAAATTTTCCTCTCACTAAAAAGTTTTACTTTGACTTTGGGGATCGAGAAGCTAGAAGAAAGCCTCTCTTTTGAGGAAAGAATGTTATATTATCCTCTCTTGAGATAGGCATGTTAGATAACAGCCCTCAGAAATTCCCACCATTTTATTTGCTGACCTAGCCTTGAATTTGTGTCTCCCTCCCAGTCCGAGAGGTCAATTATGATGAGTTTAAGAGAATGGCTCATCACGTTGCTAGGGAATGGTTTAAGCTTGAATTCTGGCTAATGACATCTGAGGGTATCCTACTTGGAGAGTCTGGGGAAGATTTTCCTCACTGAAAATGAAAACCATGAGGGCAAAACACTCTTATTCTTTTTTTTTTTTTTTTTGGCCGTTCTGCCTGGCTTGCTGGATCCCAGTTCCCCAACCAGGGATTGAACCTGGGCCCAGGCAGTGAAAGCACCAGATCCTAACCACTAGACCACCAGGGAACTCCCCCCAAACACTCTTATTCTTGATTAGATGTTGTTGGGTTGGTGTGTGACATCTGGAACATCTGCAGCCATCTTGTGGTCAGAGAGGAGACCTTACTCTCCTGCCAGTGAGATGGAAAGCCCCTGGCTTTTGAGGACATCATGGAATCATGGATTTACCTAGCCTTGAAACTGCCTTTTTTTTCCCCCTGGACTTACTGTAAAATAATAAATCCCTTATTTTAACTTCTATTAGTTGGGTCTACTATTTATTACAGCCCAAAGTATCCCAATTGACACAACTCACAAACAAGTGTTCTTCTTGTGGAACATGCCAGATAGCTTCCCTTTTCCATTCCAGATACACTTTCTACTCTTTTCCTTCCTGCTCTCTGCTCTGACAGGCTGACCTCTATCTACTATCTCTGTCCTCTCATCTTACCAACAAGGATATCAATCAGCATCTTCTTCAGTTAGCAAATTATATGTCCACATATTATTTCTTCCAAAGGTTTCTCATCAAATATCATGTTACCTATAGTTTCCTTTTTAGTTTTGTCCAACACTGAATCCAAATTTGGTGGCTTTTAATGTAATTCCATGCACCAGTCAGGGTCCCAACAAGACACAGATGGCTTACTCAAATCTGGGTAATTCAGGGAAGTTTTTTTTTTTTTTTTACAAAGTCGTGGGTGCGGTGGTGGTAACCACAAGGCTAGTCAGTTAGTCAACCACACTTTCTGCTTGAATCCAACTCAAGCAGATCAAATTCAATATCAGTTAGAAGCCTAGTTCTTCCCAGAGTGTTGTTGGATCAAATGTTGCCTTTCTCTACCAACACCTGCTCTGAGTCATATTCTTCTCTTTCTTCTAGAAGGATTTCAAGTTACACTTTTTTTGGGGGGAAAGCTTCCCTGTTCTTGACTAACCAACATTTCCTGAGCCTTCACTCAGAGTTACGTCGCATTGTTATTGATGCTCAACATATATTGGAGTTCCTTGAGAATAGAGAACACATCTGATACTTATAAAACCCATTGCTAAACTGAGTATTACCACCATTATAACACATATCACTACTCAGCCATTAAAAACAGTGAAATAATGCCATTTGCAGTGACATGGATGGACCTAGAGGTTATCATACTAAGTGAAGTAAGGCAGAGAAAGACAAATATCATATGATATCGCTTGTATGTGGAATTAAAAAAAAATGATGCAAATGAACTTATTTACAAAACAGAAACAGACTCACAGACTTAGAGAGCGAACTTATGGTTACCAGGGGGAAGGGTGGGGGGCAGAGATAGATTGGGAGTTTGGGACTGACATGGACACACTACTATATATAAAATAGATAACCAACAAGGACCTACTGTATAGCACAGGGAACTCTACTCAATATTCTGTAATAACTTAAATGAGAAAAGAATTTGAAATACAATAGATACATATATATGTATAACTGAATCACTTTGCTGTACACCTGAAACTAACACAACATTGTTAATCAACTATACTCCAATATAAAATAAAAATTAAAAAAAAAGCACACAAATAACACATATCATACTTTCTTATGATTACTTTTATTTTGGTAAACTATATGTAACATAAAATTTACTTAAAGTGTGCAGTGCACTGGCATTAAGTACATTCACATTGTTGGGCAACCGTCATCACTATTCATCACCAGAACGTTTTCATCATCCTGAACTGAAACTCTGAACCCATTAAACAATAACTCCCATTACCCTCCAGCCTCAGGTAAGCCCTATCCTACTTTCTGTAGCCCATACTTTATTTAAATTTCCTCAGTTTTTATCTAATGATATTTTTCTGCTCTAGAATTACATCTAGGGTATCACATTATATTTATTTGTCATGTCTCTTTAGGTGCCTCTTGGTTGTGACGTTTCCTTAGACTCTTCTTATTTTTGATAAACTTGACAGTTTGAAAGAGTACTGGTATTTTGGAGGATGCCCTTTTACTGGAATTTGTTTCATATTTTGCTCGTGAGCTTACTGGGGTGTGGGGATCCTGGGAAGAAGACCACAGAGATAAAGCACTATCTTCATCACATCATATCAAGGTTACCTACTAATTAACAATTTGTGACTATTGATGTTGACCTTGATCATCTGGCTGAAGGAGTGTTGGTTGGGTTTTTCTATTGTAAAGTTACTCTTTTTTCCCCCTCCTTTTCCATACTGTACTTTTTGGAAGGAAGTTAAGGAACAGGGAGTTATGGAGTTAGTTTTGAAATTACTGCAGGACACACTTTATGTGGCATCTGTCCAGCTCACAAGATTTCCCATTCCCGGGGGAAATTCCCTCCCCCAAATCCATCCAGGTGGCCCTCCACACGCCCCATCCCTTAAACACCTTATCTCTTAAGCAGCCAGATTTGTTCTATGAAATCCTCTCTCTTGGCCACAGATGTTTAGAGAGAGTTGAGTCAACAAAGTCCCTTCCCCAGGTGTTTGGATTTTTAGGGCAGGCCAGGCTCTCTGCATGCCCAAGCCCAAAACATAGCTACTAAGTCAATGATTATTTAATTACACCTTTCACTTGACTATTAATTATGCAAATAGTATAGCTCAGATGCTTCCGACATTGGCGATTGCCTACTTAGCATCCATTCCTCCCTCCATCCTTTACCACACAAACCCAATTTTATTTCTAAGACTATTTCTCCCATGCAACCCATGTGTCCCAGGGATGGAGCCCCACCCCCAGCTCCAGGAGCGGGCCTAATTGTTCCAAGAGTAATGCCATCTTTCTTGACTGTGATAGGTTCAGGAACAGGCATGTGACTCAATTAAAGACAATGAGATATGTGGAAAATTTTCTAGGGCTTCCTGAGAGAGATCTTCTTTGCTCTTTTTGGTTCCTCTTGAAGGGACCCTCTCTCCCTTCTGGATGTTGTCATATATAGACTGGAACCACTGCATACACCGCCAGACCAACCCCAAAAGCAGCTGGAACACAGAGGAGGGCAACCTAGAGAATGTCAGTGCAATGGAGCAAGAATCATGTTGATGCCTACCCTTTCTCTAGACCAGTGCTACTCAAAATGTAGGGTGAACTGTTTGTTACATTCTGTGATGACATAAATAAAGAAGTTGAGAGTAAATGTTTAGAAACGTTTGTAGTGATTTGACATTGCCATGACAGCTCAATGTGTGACCAGTGAATTTGTGTAGTTGACCAGTTTGAGTGCTGTCCAACAAAGAGAAGAGTTGCAAGTAGTGCCATCTGTGTACAAGTCTTGTGCATTAGGACCATGTAGCAATCTGCACTGGATTGAAAAAAAAAATAACAATACATCATCACCAAATGTCCTTCACCACTGATAGTTTGGGAGGCACTGCTCTAGACTTAGTAATTACATGAGTCAATTAATTCCCTATTTTTTAAGACAATGCGGATTCTATTTTCTCCAATTAACACCAAAGCATCTGAACTGATACAGTGAGTGAATCAAGTAAAAAAATAAGAGACCACATAGACATATTGGACATTTTTTGTAGGGTATACATGTTAAATTAGAGGGTGTGTGTGTGTGTGTGTGTGTGCGTGTTTTCACCTTGCTCTGATTCTGGGTAACCATTTCTTAACGTTCCTGATTGCAAAAATTTCAAGAAGAGAATAACTTCTCTTTGGTACCTTTGCCAGCTGTTGGCATTTCCCAGCCTTAGTTCTTTGATTTGAAGGTGATACCATAATAAAACACATGAGAGAGATTCTAGAAGAACAGAAATTCCATTTGTATCTCTAGGGAGAATAAGAGGAAAGAGGGTTGACTTCATGCCATTCTCTGATTGTTTTTACCTTTGTATTTCAAAACGTTTCTAATATTGGGAGAATACCAATGTAATTTTTATAACCGTTTTTTTTTTGTTTGTTTTTTGTTTTTGGTCACAGCCTTTAAGGAGTTATCAGAATTATAAGTTATAAAAATATTATTTATAAGTTACAAAAAATAGGTCTTTTCCTTTTTTCCCCTAGTGAATGAAGAAAAGGGCTATAATGATTATTGTGTACATATAAATAGAATAAATGCATTTGTTAAAAGATGCAAAACTTATTTTTGTTTTTGTTTTTTTTTTTTTTGGTGATTATTCTCTTCTGGTATTATTTTGATCCTAAAGGAATGTTTTTAGAGAATTTTTGTTTACCATCCCAAAGATGATCTTTAAGCTAGTGATATGAAGAAAATTGCTGTATGAAATTTAAAAATTCAAGTATTCTTGCAACAGAGACGAAATGAGCACATCTTTTTAGGCTGGATGGAATGAAGCCACGTGACAATTGATTTATAGTGTGCACTGCCATAGCCATTAAGAGCTCTGGAAGCACTACTTGTGTTGAAGGATGAGGCAGATGGGGTGTTCTAGAGAACAACTAGAGAGTTTATTTTGGCCTCAAAGCTGGTTACTATTATAAGAGATAGCAAACTGGGCAATAGCTGCAGCAGAAGGGCCTCAACAGATGAGCCTGATATATTATTTTAAGCACTTCCTTCCAAAGCCAAATCATAACACCTCATTGCTTTATATGAAGTAGAAAACACATTTTCTTATTGGACTTGCTTTCCTTGAAAATGGTAAAAGTAAATTCATAAACTTAGAACATATTGTATATAAAAATGGTGGAGCTCTTGTTTCAATGATACGATGAAACATTACATCATCGTCGTGTACCTTGTTGGTACAGCCATCTCTCTGCATAAGTGGCATTCCTTAACTGATCCCCTGGTTCGTTTTTTAAATTCAGTTGTATGGCAGAGCCAGCAATACTCACCAAATATTCCACGGACTCCTCTAATTCTCAGTCTCCCTTGTAATTGACTTGGGGCCAGGTGTCTAGATTAGGCCAATGGGCCATGAGCAAAAGGGACTTTTGTCACTTCTGGTCCAAGGCAATTAAAAACAAGTCTAGGTTTTCATAATCTTCTTCCCTTTGGTGGTGACCATTTTGACACAGAGGAGTCACAGAGGGACGCAGCCTCCATCACTGAGTCACCACGTCAAGGAGAGCAGCTGCTTCAGACACTTTATAAATCGGAAAGAAACCTTTGCTTTGAGAAGCCACTGAAATTTTGGCATTTATTTGTTACGCTATAGTAACAGGCTAGTGTGATGCTGATTCTTATAAGTCTTACAACCATGATAGAATTGGGAACTACTAACCCATTCACCACTTGTAGTGTTGAGATAATCCCAGAGGCAGGGAGATTGATATCTGAGGTAGGTGTGGGCACATGGTGGCGTTCCTGGGGGCCCTATTAGGCATTGCTCATTTGCTGCCATACTCTTACTGGGTGAGCAGAACTGTCTTAGGAGCTTTGACGATATAAACAACAACATCAACAACAAAATGATCTTAGTCCTAAATCCATTCAGCCCAAGTATGAGTAACATACACTTCCTCCCTTCAATAAACTTACAGTCTGGTAGGAGAGGTTTAGGACAGGTACTAAGCAACTAAAATACAAAGTGGAGCAACAAAGAACGTTTTCTAGACTTGGGGAGATTATAAATTGTAGATTATAACTTAGAGAAGACACATCACTCACATTAACTCAATTAAAAAAAAACATGCATGAGTTTGTGTGTTCTAGGGTATAGTAGCACTATGGGAATTTGGAGAGTGAAGATACTGTTATGAGGTTGAGTTTTTTTTGAAGGATAATTTGTATTTTTATGTACAGAAGAGTCAACATTGTGCTTTTATCCCAGTTTGGTGGCAAGATCTTTAGCCTTTGCCTTTCCATCTTGGCAATGAGAGCCACAGATTTTTTTTGGACCTGTGATGTTGCCTCACAGTGATGGTGGATCTCTGCGTATCTGTCGTTATAACTGGTCCTAATAGCTTCCACCAGCTTAGCTAGAGCTCCTCTGTCTTCCAAGTTAACCTGTGCGAGGAGTCTTTCTGAAGATGAGACATCTCAGCCCGGCCTTTCCCTTGAGAATGAACTCGGGAGCTCCCATTTCACAGCCCAAGGCAGGCAGGAGGCCAACGAGCTCAGTGGGGTCCACAAGTGTGCCGCTGCCCCCTTCTGAGCCTTCTTGTTCTCTACAAGGTGGGGACAATATTAACACCTGCTCAAAGGACAGGCGGTCTCAGTGGGGACTCCCCCTTTGTGGGTGGCTTTCTTCTAGCTGGGACTACAGCTTCTGCTTTTGTTTCATCTCTGGGCTGGGCTTGTGGGCCAGCTTAAGCAGTTGAACAGCCATTTGGACCCCTTCCACCTCAAGGCCTGGGTGAACTGTTTCACCAAAGGGGGGCCCTTCCAGACACTCACGGAGGAGAGCCTTTGCCACTGACAAAGCAGATGGCACAAACGGTTACGTGCCCCATTTTGCAGGCCTACCTGGAAATGATAATTGGCTTGTGATTTAAACACTTTAAAACATTTTGCTAGCATTTAAAGTTTTGGTCAACATAATATATATACATGTTTCAAATCAACAGGTCCCGTGTCAGGCTTTTTGCCACCCTGAGTCACATGATGGTTTACATTTGTACAGGAGTTTTCCAGATTATTCTTAGAGAAATAAATCTGACCACTCAAGGGCAGTTTAAATCTGTACTTCTAGATTTCAGCATTTGTAATATGACCACAATATTGAATGTTTCCACCATAGTAGATTTTTTTCTTAATTAAAAGGAACAGATCAAATCAATTTTTGTCACTTTTCTTTTTGCTGAGAAAAAATGAATTTTTCATATGCTATAAAGACAGCACCAGCCCTTTTTGTCCCCTCTGAATAAAGGTATGATGTTAGCTATACTATGAAATTTATCCTCAGGATTCTGTAAGTAATTATACTAAGAGACTGGTCTTTTGTCTCTGTTTTAGTTCTGGTGCTCTCTCTTACCCAACATCTTATTAATCTACTAATGAAGAGATAGAAAAGAATGAAAATTGGGGCACTAGACTATATATCTATATCTATATCTATATCTATCAATAGATTATATAAATATATCTGTATATAATATACCTATCTATATATATTTATATATACATAGATTATATAAATACAAATCTATCTACATATTATATATATATATATATACATACATATATATAAATAAACCTAGGCCTGATATGCTTTTCATAAGAACTATTGTTATATGATTGTTTTAAGTGTCCATTATATATCCTCTGAACCAAATTGTCTAGTTTTTATTATATTTTCTCCTAGAAAGATAAATGAGGCACTCCATAGTGGAATAAAAAACAGATTTGGCTTTTGGGAGTTGGGAAAGTTCTGGTAAAATGCCAAGTGTTGAGCTGCAGGTTTTCAAAATTGTTTACTTTCAAACCTACAGATGTAGGAAAATATCACATAAAGCCTCATGTCATTGCTTCTGACAGGGAAATAGGTCAGCTGCCCAGGTGGTGTCTAAGGAAAAAAAACATGGAAATAGGTAATGTGTAAATCTTGTTTTCAGCTCAGACTCTTTTTGCTGTGTAAGAGGCTCTGTGGGATTGAAAATCATCACTACCGTTCCTTGATTATTGTCTCTTAATCTGGTGGTCTGACTTTTATGGTTGTGGTCATAGTTATTTGCAAGATCTGATTTTTTTAAACTTTGGAAATTCTAAATTAATTCAGTACTGATATATTCATGGTAACCTATAAAATCAACTCTTGTTCCCAAGGGGCACAGGCCTAGATCCCTTTTAATAGCAAATCAGTGTGGAATTCTAAATGCCATTATTCCGACTTTAGTTCATATGGTGAATGAACTGAATGCCCATAATGTGGGAAGCAGCAGTGGTGCGCACTGAGGGCGGAATGGAGATTTCTAGACCTGAAGGAAGCCAGGTAGAAAAGTGTGGGAGGAAGGTTGGGGAACATGAGCCTCCCAGAGATGGGGGAGAAGCTCCCAGGGTTGTCTTTTCGCAAATGGGGAAGACACATTTCATTAGCAGAACTGGTGGTAGCTGTGTTCTTTATCTTGTAGACAGATGATGTGATGTAAGGCGGATTTGCTACAGAGGTGGGGAGTGACACTGTTTTGGAACCATTTTAGGTCATATCAAGTAGTAATGGGGGAAGTCACTGCAGTCAGGGGGTGCCCCAACCATCAGATATCTGGAAGGGAAGGAGTTCAGGAAGGTGGTGGGGTGGATTCAGACAGAGATTCTGGGATCCAAGAACATGTGGGGTTGACCCTGAAAAGATAAGTCCTCAGTACACAGGGAAAGGATTTCTGCAGATAAGCCTCTTGCCCCATCTACAAAGCTACCTAAAGTGCCCTGATAAGCTACAATTTGGAGTTTGATGTATCTCTTCGGAACTCCATTCAACATGAATTTTACTCCAGGAGAGGCAAAGCTCAAGTCTAGTATATCAGTGACTTAAACCAAATTGTCAGAAACTTCTCAGAATTTATGTTTCAGAATACAGTATATACTCAAAAGATAGAAGTTAAAAAAGGGGAAATGTTTGCAACAAAAAGAATCTTGTTAACTATAAAGGAATCTACCAACACATCTAATACCCAAACATCCAAAAGTTTTTGAGGGCTAGCAGGATTTTGTTCACAAATTCTTATGGCTCAAATGAGGCACAGAAAATTCTCATCCTTTTTACAAGTGCACAAACTACAGCTCAGAAGGAGCTGGAGAAGAAAAGATTGTCCAATGTTATAAAGTGAAAACAAACAAAAAAAAGATCAAAAATAGATTTAACTGCATTATGCTTTGCATAATATTTTTAAAATGGCCAACTGTTTTTGTTTTAGAAATGTGTTCCCACTGAGTACATCAGGTAATTCTCCAAACTCAAGAAACTTCAAGGGAAAAGAGAGAGGAGAGAGAGTCAAACAGATTTTATCTTAAATCTTTGTCTGATTTCAATTTATTAAAAACTTAATGCTACTAATATTAATAATTTTTTGTTTTTTTAAAAACTGAGGTGAAACTTATATAACACCAAAGTATACAAATCTTAAGTGATTACTTCAATGAATTTTATATACCTGTGTAACCACCACCTAGATTAAGTTTGGAATATTTCCAGCATACCAGAAGGCTTTCTTATTCTCTCTTCCAATCAATACCCCCAGGACCCCCCAAAAACCACACCTCTGGCCTCTCTCTATCCCCATAGATTAGTGTTTCCTGTTTTTGAACTTCAAATAAATGGGATTCTGGCTTTTTTTGCTGAACATTATGTCTGTGAGATTCATCCTTGTTTTGTGTAGCAGTAATTTGTTCTTTTACAGTGCTGTGTGGTATTCCATTGTATGAATACACTACATTTATTTATCCATTCTCCTGTAGATGGACCTTCGGGTTGTTTCTGCCTTGAGGAACTATTTCGAATAATACTGCCATGAATGTTCTCATACTTGTCTTCTAGTAAAGATAGCCACTTATTTCTGTTGGAGTTATACCCAGGAATGAAAATACCAAGTCATAGGGCGTAACTCTATTTAGCCTGGTAGATACTGCCAAATGGCTTCCAAACTGGTGGAAGAATTTATCCTTCCATAGTAATGTATGAGAGTTCCAGTAGCTCCTCTCCAACACTTGGTTTTATCTGTCCTTTAATTTTAGGTGTCGTGGTGGGTGTATCTCAGTGTAGTTTAAATTTGCATTTCCCCAATAACTAACGATGTTGAGCACCATAATGAATATTTACCAAAAAATCCACAATCTTACTACTCTATTTTTATTTTTCTGTAGGTCTTTTCAGTGCAGCCTATGTATGTAATTACACTCAGGGTAAATCTAGAATTGTGTTGTGTCTTTTTACATTAAACATTTTAAAGTTTGTTATGGCCTTCATACTTACCTTTTAAAATGGCTTCTTAATATCCCACTGAGTTTGATGCAGTATAATTTACTTAGCTATTTCCCTCTTGTAGAGTATTACGTTACTCCCCATTTTCCTCTGGCTCATTGTTGTTCAGAAGGAGAAATGGACATGTATCACCCCAGAAACTATCATTTGTGGAGGTGATGTGCCAGCTAGGTGTGCTAGGTGCTTTGATAAGGGTTTAGTTTTATTTCCAGTACAACCTTCAGAAGTAAGTGTTATCTCTATTTTACAGATGAGGAATTGGATGCCAGGCTATATTAGCTTGTTTCTTCATGGAAGATAATTCCAGGCTTTGGATTTGGAAAAAAATTCAGTACAGAAATCAGAATGAACATGAGGTGATCTGACTCTGGGGTTGTACAGAGTTACATTTACCTGAGAGGGTTCATGGCCAGTGAAGGCTTGACACATTTTCTTTAGGATACTGTGGTCACCTACTAAATTATAAGGGCCACAGTAAATGCTTCCAATGGGAGTGAGACCTCTGGGGTTCAAATCTCAGCTCCCACCCTTATTCACTGGGTAATCTTGGGTGAGTTATTCAATTTCTCTTCACCTCTGTTTTCTCATCTGTAAAATGGATATAATAGCCACTTCCAGGGCTGCTGTGAAGATAAATGAACTAATACATAGGAAACCCTTAGCATAGTGCCAGGCACATAGCACTCAGTGAGAATCAACTCAGATTCAATCATCCCCTAATTTTCCTATATCTTCCCAATATTATAAGGTTCATTATTTTTAGCTAGAAGTCATCTTAGAGATCATACAGGCTAGTGCTTTACAAACTTGCTCATTTCTTCTTCCTTTTTAAACAATGGACTCTTTTTTTCCTAGTACAAGGTACATGGAACTCTAGCATCTAAGGCTGCTGCCACTGGTTGCCAGTGAGCACATGACCTTTCTGAGCTGAAGGCTCCTCTTTTATATTCCTCAAGGAATAGGGTGAAGGGAGAACGCATTCACAATCAGAGGTGTTACTACCTCATTACTATGCCAGATAAGTGGTGTTGTAAGCATGGATCTGGGCCCAAACCCATTCATTTTATCCGTGAGGATGTTGAGTTCTGTGGCAGTTGTTAATGACAAGGAAACTTAAAATTGGCAGAATTAGAACTTGAACTTAGAGTCAGTGGATTTTCAGCTATGCTGGTTACATTTTACTGCCTCTCTAGCAAGAAGAAGGAGATGATGGGAAGAGCACTGGACTTGGAAACAGGAGACCTGGGTTTGGGTCTTGGCTTTGCCTCTAGTTTTATAATCATCAGGACACTTGCTATCATATCTGTCCAGCCCACAGGCTTTCCCTTTCTCTACAGACTACACTCTTCAAGTTTGTGCCAAACGGCTCCGCCCTTTGTCCATAGCTAATGGGCACTGTTTGATTATTTTGAAGGAAAACTGGCTCCTTATTCCTCAAAGGTCCACTCCTATGTAAAATGCAGGTGTAGGTCTAATTAGAATCAGCTGATGGAATCATGTTGCCCTTGGCAAACTTGGCTAGAAACGAGATTCCTTCTGAATCTTGACACAAATCTATTTTTTAAAGAGTAATAATACCCTGGATGCCATAGGCTTAAATGTGGATTTGTAGTGTCATAATTAAATTCTGTTCTTTGTTGGCCCAAGGCTGGTCTTTCACCTCCTTCAAGAGTCAGTCTTTAGGATGTCCTTAGCATGCATGGGAATTCTTTTCTGATCTGGCCCTATATGATTTTCCTGCCTCATCTTCCCCCACTGCCAAGTATGTACACACTGAAATACTTGTCTTTCCCCAGATACTCCATACTCTCCTTGCTTTGCCTTTGAACGTGATGTTCCTTTTCCCCGGAATGCCCTCTCCTGTTGGGCTAACTGCCATCTATTGTTCAAGACCAAGTTCCATGTGTCAGTTCTTCTGGATGGCCTCTCCTGGCCCAGCTGGCTGCCCTCCTCTGTGAACTCATAGATTACAACCTACTGGTGTTCTGTTGTGGTAGCTGGTTCTCTTATATGGCTCCCCCACTAACTGTGAGCTCCTTGAGTGTAGAAATGCAAACTATTCATCTCAGTACTTCTATGACTTAGAAGAACCAATGGTATAACAAAAACAATTCATAAATATTTGCTGAATGAATAAAGAATGAATAATTCTTCCTGACAGGAGAAGCAAATACTATAGAGACATTATTACATAGTGGTGGTCAGTCCTGTTGTAACCTCCGTTAGAAATGAAACTGTGACCTCTAATAAGTGACTTGCTGAGATTCAGTAGTTTTAAAACAAGTTTCAGTAAGGTGCCTTTGAACTTGAATTTCTAGTTCTTTTGGAATTTAAAATCCCTTTACTCACTTTTGTTTCTGAAATAGTTATAAACCAGAGGCAATCTCAAATTCAATCTGGTTGGGTTATTATATAAACCTACTAATTACTTGTTTTCAGGCTTGTATTTGCACTTATAACAATCATATACATTATTAAGATTTGGAAAAGGGATTCCAGAACCCAATGATGCAAGATTGCTACCACCCTTATTAAAAAGAAAGAGTAAATTGAATAGATATTTGCTCTTTATTCTTATTTAGAAAATGTTCCCATCTCAAGCTTCATTAAGTAGAGAAAGGCCATTAGAATTGTTAGGTTTTTAAGTTCCTTAGTCCTTTCAAACAATGGTTCTTATCAACAAAGTGGGTATAGAGGAAACATACCTCAACATAACAAAGGCCAATATATGACAAGCCACAGCTAACATCATATTCAATGATGAAAAGCTGAAAGCTTTTCCTCTAAGATCAGAAACAAGGTGCCCACTCTTGCCACTTTTATTCAACATAGTACTGGAAGTCCTAGTCACAGCAATTAGGCAAGAAAAAGAAATAAAGGTATCCAAATGGGAAAGGAAGTAGAAGAACTGTCACTGCTTGCAGATGACATGAAACTATATATAGAAAACTCTAAAGCCCCCCACAAAAAAACTGTTAGAACTAGTAAATGAAGTCAGTAAAGTTGCAGGATACAAAATGAATATATCAATCTGTTGCATTTCTACACACTAGTAACAAATTATCAGAAAGAAAAATTAAGAAAATAATTCCATTTACAACCACAACAAAAATAATAAATTATCTAGAGATTATCATACTAAGTGAAGTAAGTCAGAGAAAGACAAATATCATATGATATCACTCATATGTAGACTCTAATTTAATAAAAATATACAAATGAACTTTATTTACAAAATAGAAACAGACTTACAGACATCAAAAATGAATTTATGGTTACCAAAGAGGAAACATGGGGGGGGGAAATAAATCAGGAGCTTGGGATTAACATACACACTACTATACATAAGATGGATAACCAGTAAGGACCTACTGTATAGCACAGGGAACTCAATATTCTGTGATAATCTATATGAGAAAAGAATCTGAAAAATTCAGTGGTGGGAAAGTGAAGAAATTTTATCTATATTCTATTTTCTGTTATTCAGATATATCATTTTCCTATATTAACAAGGAATATAGGAAATACACTGTGCTTGTTTGAGGTTTCACAAAATATCCTCTAGTTTCTAATGTTGTGTTTGTGGTCCATGTTGATCGATCATATCACATGAAAGTCTGTCTTTGGGCCTCTCGCCTTCTGAGATGGCCCGTACTCTGTCTATGGAGTGTGTATCTTCCTGAATAAACCTTCCTTCTCTTTACTATGGTTTGCTCTTGAGTTCTTTCCTGGGTGAAGCCAAGAACCCACACTTGGTGGCCGTCCCAGGGACTCGCCTGAGACCTGGGACATGACCATTCTCTCCAGCCCCACATTCTTTCCTACAACATCTTTTCTGGTGCCCAACTTGGGACCTCAAAGGGCATAATCTTGATCTTCCTTTTGGGCTATGGCTCCTCTCTGGAGTGTGGCTGTGACTTGTCCTGAGCTGTGTAGATTCAAGCAGTCCCTTAGGATCTGGCAGAGACCAGTTCTCTGGCCATGAAGGAGCCCACCAACACCAAGGCTTTTCTCCCCTCTATCTTTCTCATTCTCCTATTGCTCTGTCTCTTTGGACTTGAGAAGATCCACCGAGACGACCACTGGACATCCAAATTAAGACCACACGACAAGTATTGACAACTTGGTTGGGTGAATTTCCCCTCTGTGGCTCCTCGAGCCCAATTCCCCCTCCCTACTTGTTTTTAGTCCCAGTTTGGTTCCGGGACGCTGGAACTACTTCAGGGGCCAACACTGGGGGACCCCTTGAGTTCTCCTCTAGATTTGTGGCCAGCCCTCCCCGAGTGCTCTCGGGCTTATGGCCTCATTGAGCCCCCAAGAGGATGTTGGGGGTGAGCACTTCCCTCGTGGAGGTCACAGGCGGACTTCATCAACCCCTGAGAGGAGGTAGTGGGCGAGCACCTTTCTCAGCGGGCTTACCAATCTCTGGCCTAGGAAGTGTCATGGCTGCACACCTTCCCTCCTTTCCTGGATTTCTCTTATATCCTCCGACTTCTCTCTTGACTTCTTGGACTGTCTATTGATCCTTGAGCTTCCTTGCTGGCTTTGCCAGTAGGTTGTGTGTTGCCTTTTACTTCTGTGGAGAGGTAGGCCTCCTCAACATCACAAGGACCATATCCTGAGGGGAGATTTTGCCTGGTATTGTTATCACTGCCTTGTGGCACTCCAGCCCTACCCTTCGGCTCTATTTGTTTCTCTTTCTTTTGTTTCAGTGATAAATGTAATCCATTTAGTTGGCTCAGGGCCTAGGTCTCCCCTCTCCCTCTCTGAAGGATTTAGGCCCTGAAACTCTGGTTGCTTTTTCTCCCACTGGCTCTTGTTCCTTTCCCTGACTAATCCAAGGGGCCTACTCAGGCTCACCGATCAGGCAGATATCGGGTGCTCACAGGGACCCCGCTGTTGACACTGGGAGAACGCCAGGACAAATAACTACCACCTCGCCAGGGTCCATCAGACTCTCGTCAAGACATCCTAATAAAAAATGGCGGCAACTACAAGCACCCCAAAGACTCCCCACTAGGATGCATATTAGCTAACTGGGGAAAATTTAGACAGGATGGTTTAAGAAAAAAATTAATTTTTATTTGCAATACTGCATGGCCCCAATACAAAATAGGAGACCGAGAGATCTGGCCAAAAAAAAAAAAAAAGGGTCACTGAATTACAATACCATCTTGCAGCTGGACCTATTTTGTAAAAGGCAAGGTAAATGGGGGGAAGTCCCATACATCCAAATGTTCATGACCCTATTCCAAAATCCAGGTCTAAAGAACTCCTGCCAGGTGTGCTTGGCTCACATCCCTTCAAAGTGCCTTCTTCCTCCACAGGAGGCTGATGTTTTATTTATTTATTTATTTTTAAATTAATTAATTTATATTTTTGGCTGCGTTGGGTCTTCGTTGCTGCATGCAGGCTTTCTCTAGTTGCGGCGAGTGGGGGTTACTCTTCTTTGCGGTGCTCAGGCTTCTCATTGCGGTGGCTTCTCTTGTTGCAGAACACAGGCTCTAGGTGCACGGGTTTCAGTAGTTGTGGCATGCGGGCTTCAGTTGTTGTGGCTCGCAGGCTCCAGAGTGTAGGCTTAGTAGTTGTGGTGCACAGGCTTAGTTGCTCTGAGGCATGTGGGATCTTCCCGGACCAGGGCTCGAACCCTTGTCCCCTGCATTGGCAGGTGGATTCTTAACCACTGCACCACCAGGGAAGTCCTGAGCCTGATGTTTTAGATGATCCTCTTATGAGTCCACCTCCCTGGGGTCCATAACCGAGAACTCCTACCTCCCCCAATTCTGACAGGGACACTGTCTTCTGGACTATTTAACCCTAATGCCCCATCTGGGGAGCTGGAGACCCCAGCCCCCCATGAATCAGCTCATGGATTTGGCCTTTGGAGTATTTAACAATAAAGATAGTGTTGAAGAGGCAAAACGGATTCAGGGACAACAGCTAAAAGCACAATTACTGGAGGCAGCCCTACCCCTGCACCACCTCAGATGGTAACACCTCAGGGTTACCATCCCTTGGGAAGACCCACGGTGAGGACAGGATCCAGGAAGCCTGGATCAGAGCCACTGTCTCACTGAGAAAGGATCTGTTTTAAGTGTAGCCAGAAGGGCGGCAGGAAGGGCAAATACTCCCTCTGTGGGAAAAGTCCACCGGGACCCTGCCCGATATGAAAACGAGAGGGCCACTGGAAATGGGACTGCCCCCAGTCCCAAAGGGGACTTGGGGCTCCCAAATGGATGATGACTGAGAGGACCAAAGACTGACAGGGCCCGGGAGTCTCCCTGGCTCCCAAAGGACACCTGATCATTTCTCTGGAGGAGCCTTGGGTAACCGTTGACATGGCAGGTAGGAGAGTTATTTTCTTATTAGATATGGGGGCCGCCTGCTCTCTGCTGATTTCCCTGGACCCTTGTTCTCCCAATTCTGTATGATAATGGGGATTGATGGAGAGCCCAAAACCAAGCGATTCACCCCTCCCCTCCACTGCTCACTAGGAAATTTTACCTTTGCACTTCATTTTCTGCTCGTGCCTGAATGCCCTGTCCCCTTGTTGGGAAGGGACTTGCTCACTAAATTCCAGACAATAGTCCAAGCTGGAGACCCTTATGGATTAGAAAACAACTGCTCTTGGCCAGAGGAGTCTACCTCAGTCCCAAGCCAGAGGAGGTCTCCATTCCACCCCATCTAAGTTCTTAAACTATGGGTTGTTAAACTTGTTCACAGTGTTAAAATGTCGCCTTCTTCTGCATTCCCCTGCACCCAGACTCCCAATATCTCTTTTCCTTTGAATGGACAAATCCAGACACTGTAATGTCATGAATGCCTCCACTCTCTGTGCTTATAAAATTCAAGCCTAGGGTGCCTACAGGATAAGAATGGAACGGACAAAAAAAGGGGGGGGGTAGCTAAAAATTGTCCAGCTACCTTTAGAAATGGGATCACATGAGGTTGCAGGCAAGCCTCCACAGATCAAAGCCCTGACTGAGGGCCATAATTAAAGAATTTCTTAAACCCAGGGAGGAACCCCAAAAGTGTTTGAAAATAGAGTACCAAAATTGGAGGCTACTGGTCTGACTAAACTAAGCATACCTGTTAGGAATTTTTGGGGAAACCTTCTCCCCTAAGCTAAATCAGGAAAAGTAAAACATTCCAACATAGGTGAATGGGTGTATCAGTCCTTCAATATCACTGAGGTGGCCACCCAATTCTTTGAGGGGGAAAAAAAACCCAAACCTGTCCTTGTTTTACAAATCTAGTCTTGATAGGACCAGAGGTGTGGCTCCAAAAATAATCCAAAGCCCACCAATCCTTTTACCTCTCCCAAAACCTTCCCTATTTATCTTAAGAGGCTTATAAGTATTGACAAAGGGGGAACAAAGTCATCCCAGGAGGAACTTGTCTTTCTCCTCCCATGCCTTTGAAATGCAAATGTTCTACCTGGTTTTCTCCAGGAACCCTTATCTCTGCCATCTTTTTAAAATACAAATTTTGAAAAAGGGGGTGATGTGGAACTTGTCAAACACAAATAGAAATCTTAAGCATCTTTTCCATAAATGTTAGTAAAAAAGGGTTTAGTCATCTAGACAAGTGACCTTGATTTGTTCCATCTGCCAGAAACTCAATTTAAATCCACCCTCTTTTGTAACTGATGGGTTTTACATTGTTGTACCTGACTCATGGCTGAAATTTTGGAATGGGAACTATGAGGTCTCTGTGTTTGTTTGTGTGTTCATATGTATCTATATGTGGCAATACCATACATCCATGTTGTAGATGTATGGTATTGCCAAAAATTAATTTGTAAAAGAGCTCTAGTTAATTGATTTAAAGGAAGTTGAGCACTTATATAAATACTCAGAAATAGAAAATAATCTGGCCAGAATGAATTTCAGGTTCATGTCATCTGGAAAATATTCAGTACTAAACTGATATCTTGTATTGAAGGTGGCTTAAGCTTGTTTTGATTAATATAGACATGTCTTTAGAGTCATCAATGTTAAGTATAATACTTCTGTTGTACCTCGGTTTACTAGAGGTCAAATAAGACCTTATTATATCTCTTGCAAATTTGTCAACAAGAAAAGTAACTCGATGTGAAAAAACTTTTAAGGAAAGTGAGATATATGTTTTCAGTGAAAGAAGGTTTGAGGAATGAAAAAAAAAAAAAACTGAAAAAAGTTGTGCACGATCAGGATTTTCTAAGATTGGATTAAATTTAGTTGGATTAATGGATTTTGCTGGGAATGGGCTGAGGAAAGACTTGGGTTCAGTCTCTCTGTTAAGAGAACAAAGTTTTCTTGCAATGCTGCTTTTGATAATGGATTGTGGGTTTCTTTGCCTTTAAGTGATCTGTATTTGCTTTTGAGATCTCCTGTAGCTTTGGTTAAAAAAGTAAGTATTGTCTCACAGTGACCTATGATCTTATTTAACCAAATGTTTTGAAACTTTTTGACAAACTTCCCAAATATCAAATTTTAATTAAAGTTCTTTTGACTTCCAGCTAACTTTGGGATGCTTTAGAGGGACCCTGAGGCACCTCAGAGAGAAATATTTAACTAGTATTATTTGGTATGTTAAATTACATGGAGAGCATTATTACACGAGTGATAAACCTATGTAAAATATACTCTATGGATGAATGTTATTGATGTAGACATTCTAAACATTATGTAAAGTTTCTAAAATTTGGATATGTCCTGGTATAATGCTATAGTTCTAGTAATTATCTTAAAATGTTGTATGTCACAACAGTAACCAAGCTTCTTTATCAATTATACTGTAATCAGATGTCTAACCGTGCTTTTTAAGTCTTCTGTCATTTATAGACAGTTACTGTTGTCCAGATGCTTCATCAGTGATTCATCTTCAAGAAGATTCATAGGAAGGCTATGGAAGCAGTTACAACTGTTCCACG